>NC_066584.1:504043335-505243335 GCF_024323335.1 Lathyrus oleraceus | reverse complement strand
TTTATACATATCAAGATAATTCATAATTGTTGTTACTTTTTAAATTTAAGTGTCGTTTTTTGACTTTTTATACATATCAAGATAATTCATAATTGTTGTTACTTTTTAAAACAATGATTATGTTTTTTCCTACAATATTCTTAATTTTTTAGTAATTTATTTAATTTTTTCTCTATATATAATAAATGATTAGGGATAATTTTGACAATACTACAATTAATTTTATATTGAACTTTGAAATGACACTTAAAAAGAAATAAATTTTTTTCTAAAAAATGACACTTATAAAGGAACGGTGGGAGTATAAATAATTTGTAGAATTAGTACTTTTTCTAGACTAGGAGTAGGAGGCAGATATGCCGGAACATATTTTAATAGAATTTCGGTCGGTTTCGGATCTGATTGGATGGAAAAGTATCAACCGATTTCGACCAGTCCAATCCATTAGTAGCAAAAAGTAATCCATAGACCCGTAACTCCGAAATAAACCGCCCGAAATGATATTTTTTTAGCGGTTGAATCGGGTTCGGTCGGACCTCGGTTATTTGTCCACCCCCAGTGATCATCACTATGATGACGATTAATACACTTTGAATCTAATAATTTGTTCAAGTGGTCGTAAGTTTTTTGTTTTTGATTTTTTAAAACCAAATCTCGTTAGACTAAAATAGATCTGAGTTGATTTTTTATTTAATTTTAAAATATTTTTTTACTAAAACTCAAAAATATATTTATAATTTTTATTTTTGTTTTAATGTTAAGTCGATACCACAACAGTCTTAGTCCGCTAATCCGACCACAATTGGTCGTAAGTTACTACTCTGACCACCATCAATTATTTCCAACCATCTCTGATCACCATTTTATTCATCTATATTATCATTATGTTTACCATCATAACAACCTCCGACCACCATTTCATCTATCAATATCACTGATCTAACTATCATCGACCACATCAGACAATCACTATGATCGCCTCCCTTTCTAATCACATATTTGACCATCACTCTAATCATGCAAACTTCTCGTGTAGCTGATGAGGTAATTGAATTGGAGTTGTACATAACTAAAACATATGATGGAATTAGGGTTGTTCATGTATAGTATATTGAAAAATCCAAAGTAAACCGAACCAAATTATAATAAAAATTCACTCAAACTGAACCGTTTCAATTTACTCTGAACCAAACCAACCAAAATTATTGATTTGGTATACCATTTCATAATGCTGAACCATATTGAATCATTAGAAAACATTTTTCCTAAGCCGAATAATTTGTTGAAGAACCGAACCATTAAATTATTTTTCAATTTTAAAAAAAAAAATTAACACATGTCAAGGACAGTACTATACATGTGCAGCCAATTATTGGGATTTAGCTCTTTTTTTGTTTCCACGCAAGTTATTATATACTTTTCTTTATTTGTGGACTGATAGAGTAGATATGACATGACACGGGTAAACGTCATTACGTCAAATTGATATCCACAGATCATAGTCTATAAATGATCAACGCAATTCATATACAAAAAGATGTTGGCAGTTACCCTAAAGAATATACATTATAATGCCAGCTCTAAAACTAGCTTCCATAGAGAGCATGCACAGGTACAACTATGTGGCATCAAGCTTCATTCAGCCGCAGCTTAAAGCATGTTGGACACACGTTGATACTGACTATCTAGTGTCCCAAGCCAATTTCACCATGATTTTTGAAGGACACACGTTATCACTGTGAATCTCCGGTTTTCCAAACACGTGCTTCGTTCAACCCCATGACAAGGACAACATTTCTGCTTAAATGCTTACTTTATGCATTCAGCTCCCAATGCTCCCACAGTCCAAGATTCCTTTTCACCAAAATGATAACAGCTTAATCCATTCCTTTAGCTTTCTGCTTGTATCTCTGAATCTCTCCTATGTCAAAAAAACATAAATCACATTCAGGGATTACACAGAAGATAGAAATGAAATTAATAACATCATACCTGTCTGAATCATTATGTGAACATGAAGATCTTCTCGGCCCATTCAAATATTTAGAGCCAAGGCATCCACCATATATACATCTTTCCAAGATTCTTGTGAGAGACTGCTTCAGCAATTAGCCTACGAGCTTGACCTTCTACAGCTAGAGGTAATGAAGGTGCAGCTCCAACACCAACAACCACTCCTTCTAACCTTGCCTCAATATTACTAATGGCTCGCTGATAAATAAATTCCATATAAAATTATTACAACAATTATTTTAATTGCCCAGTCTTTCGCAGACTATAACCACCTAAATAATTGTCTACTTGAAGGAATATACGATAAACAACACACACTGAAACTTTTTAAATTGTTTTAATATAAACTATTCCTAATGAAATTATTATGATCCTTGTAGTTGATCTCGTTCGTGAAAAAACAAACTTAGTTGTCATTGTATCCCAATGAAAAAAAACATTTTTTGGATGCAGCTGATTAAAAGCAAAATATCAAAACCTGTGCGTGTGGATTCTGAACTTCTACGCCGCTGGACCTCTGAGTTTTTGTCCATTCCACGAGAGGATCGTGGATAAAAGTTTCAAGCACGCTTATGAGAGTCTCCCTGTGTGTCCTCAATACAGAAAGTGTGATTTCGCAAACCCTCAAGAAGATACCCTCATATCCTGTGATGCCTAAGCCATCAATCATGTTCTGCAGGTTTTAATGCAAAATCAATGAGAACCAAGAGCCCAGCATTCATACACATGAGAACAAAAAATCAGGCATCAGGTGTGATAAAGTGTACCAGCATGAAGTAATAAAAAAATGTTATCTTAACAAATGAGTGCAAGTGCATGATTTGCATTGCTTGTAGAAATAAAATAAATGATATTAGTGTGGAGTCCAATAAAAATATGTCAGTTAGTTCTTGCAATTTTCTGTCATCTCTGTAATCATATATTAAACATAATCATAATTCAAAACCTTCATTTTTCTCTTCTCTTTATAAAATTAAATCATTTCAACTATATGTCTCCTCAGAGGAAAAGGCAAAATAAAATATGGCAGATTTGCACATATTTTCCAATTATGGGCCGTCTCTTACCTGTGTTAGCCTGAAAGGAACAAGCTCGGGTTTCTCCAATTGCAAACCTTTGTCAAATAAGCAACTGAAATCAACGTGAACACAATCACCGGTGGTAGAATCAAAAAGAATGTTTTCACCGTGCCGGTCACCCAGTCCGACAATATGCCCAACCATGGACCAAACAGCAGTCGTGTGAGCATAAGCAACACGTGCCCTGAACCAGGCAGCAGGCTCAGAAAATGTTGTCAAGAACCATTTGTGGAAAACAGGAGGAAACATTGGAAGTATTTTATCCTTCAGCATCTCATCCTCCGGCACTTTACCTTGGCATTGATCATAAATTCGCTTAATTTGAGGGTTTGTTTTCCGCTGATCAAACTTTCCACAAGTAATATATATGTCTTGAAGAATTTGTCGAAGCCCACGAGTGTGGGGTACCCACTCTACCAGACCACAGTCCTCTGTCAGAGGAATCACCGCAAATGTGCGAATATATAGCTTCCTTCTACGGCTTTCAGGATATTTGGATAACAGTCGGTTAAAAATGGCTGTGAACTCCATCATGCGAGCATCTTTGCGGAGGTCGTCCTTGGGTTTGCATAGGAACGGGCGCGCAAGACCGTCACTTCCCAGTAGAATGATCTGAAATACAAACGCACTCATTAAGATGGTACATAGAATGATACAGAACAGTAGACAACAGTGGTATTTCGTTCCGTTAAGTTCTAATGAAGATGAGTTCCTTAGACCTGCCCAGTATCTCAAATTCCTAACTAAATAATTAGATATGAAAAATTAATCACCTCATCAAGTACAGAATGGTCTGACCGTTGGAGTTGGCACTTTTATCTTTGCAATGAGATTAAATATAAGGCCGCATAAATTTTATGTGAAATGCAAGCCTTACAAAAACTGAACACATTTTTTCTAAAAGTTGGGTGCTTACATTACATAACGGCACATCATATCCTGATCCGCACATCTCTTACATGCAAACAATCATCTCTATTCAGAGACCACATAACATATTAATGCTTGTACATCTAGCCACATTTTCTCAGTAGAGTCAAGTCTACTTCTCATGTTGTACTAGCATAATAATTGTTTCTAATTGAATCGATTTTCCTCTAGGATGATATATTCATCCTTCCGTGAAACTTCAGAACTTGAAGATAAAAATGTGCATTTGGAGATAACCCATCCAACTACTAATGTACGTAAGCAAAGAATGTTCCTAACTATAAACAATAACAATATTGTAATCTGGTCTTATGAGTTACAATGTTTACTCATTAAATTATGTTGGAACCAAAAAAATGTTGCACCACACCATGCACATAAACAAAAATTAACTGCCGCCTCAAGAATCACAGATAAACTATGCAGAGATATTAAGGGAGAAATTCAGTAATAACATACTTTCTTAGGTCGCTGAAGAGATGATAGAATTTCAGCCTCGTCAGCAATGCCTAATATAGTAGGAAGATCTGTGGCAGAAAATATATTAGACATAAGTGAATCACCCAGATTCCCATCATATGCTGGCAGATTTACAGTGAGAGATTGTTGAATTGGCATTATAATTCCCAGGGGCATCATCCTCTTTAGAGCACTAAATTCAGTTGAGAGATTAATTGTCTTTGCTCTTGACTGACCAGCATGGAAGCATAACTTGATCAAATGGTCAATCAGGCTAGCAAATTGAACAAATAAACTGTTGGCATTACTTCCTGAGTTGAAACCATTACGTGCAGCTTGTATGATTACAGCTGCTGCTTCACGCCTTGAAGGAACAGTAGATTTTGAAACTGCAGCCATAATCCATAGGCCCTGTTGTGGATACTCTATGAGAACAGAGGTAATGATATCTTTGACTATTCGAACAACGTCTACATTTTGATGGCAAATTCTTGAAACCAATTGAGGTAGCACGGTCAACCAATGGTATGGTGGTAAATCCCTCAAACAGCCTCTCATAACACTCAGTGCCTACCATAGCAAGAGACAATCATAATTACTTTAAACATAAACGGCAGTAAACAAAAAGAATGCCTGTGTTTAATAAAATAACAAAAGATATGTATGTATTGAAAACAGAAAACAGAGAGAAGAGAAGTTATATACCCCACCTTCTTATGCACATCCTCTAAATCCTTTTGTGACGAACCACTTCTTAGATACTTGCTTCCAAAGTCAAACCAGAGGGTTAATAACCTTGGAAGTGCCCGAAATAGGTTCTTGTTTCCTTTGTGAAGTCCTCTTGCATAGAATAACAGCACATCAGGAATATAACACCACCAACGCTTCTCATTATTTAATTTTGAAGAGCCAACAACAGCAGTTGCCAAAGGAACTCGTCTAGGGCCAAGTTCAGAATTCTCCTCTTGGCGTTTCCTGGCATCACCAAGCACTTCATCACAATACTTAGCCATGTAGAAGTATCCTTCTTCCCATTGAGGCTGCAGTTCCCTCACCCTGGTATAAAGACTTATTAAATCTTCCTTCTGTTTCTGCCCAGTGTAATGAGTCCATCTTGAGTACAGAAGAAGGGTCTTTGCAATGTCTCTGTTCTCATTTGGAGCTTGACTTTCACAAACAATAGGTGGTGGATTGAGTGGTACAAGGGAAAGGCTTGTAATAGATGAAATCGCAGCAGCGCCTAAGACCTCAACAGGCATGTTCAAGAGAGACTGTTGTAGCACTGCAATGGCACCATCAGACCGCCGAGTGCTCCAGAGGAGTTTTGCTTTTTCCATGTGGACATTAGGTGCACCGGACGCCTGGGCTTCTAAAACTGCTCTGTTGGCTGTTTCATAATGACCAGCCAAGCGACATAGTTTTGAATATTGAAGCCAGCAATTGCCAACTTGAGCACCAAGACCACTTGCACCAAAAATCAATCTCCTGAAAGCTAAGAGTGGCTCCCTTGCCCAGAGTGATGACTGTGTAATTCTAAGTCGATTTTCCCAGTTGTCCACTAATTTAGAGAAAGCTGGATCATCTAAATGAAATGATTTCTCTAAGAAAGAGTCATCTCCCAGAAGAGAATGAAAGTCCTCCAACTCCCGTAGAAAGTGAAGTTTTACAACAAATGGGTAGGCCCGCGTATAAGAATCCATTCCTGCAGCGGCTAAGGAAGCAATTAGTGACTGCTTGGTTAAAGCAATTTTCTCTGCAACTGAGAAGTGATCTCTCTTCATCATTGCTTGGAGAATCTTTGCGACATTCAAATCAAATGAAGCATTACTTTCCGAGCTACTGCAAACTAAACTGTCATCTTCAGCTCCACTAAGATACTCATCCATCAAATCCCACCTTCCAAGCCTCCAGGCAGCCTGCACACCTTGCATGCACCATGCTTTCTTGTACTGAGGAATCCTAGAAACTAAACCATCAACATGAGTGACCATGGCCTGAAGGTGGCACATGTTTAGTAAGCAGTTAAGGACATCCGAATGCCTCTGAACTGAGGTTGGTTCCATCTGCAAAGCTTGTTCGCAAGAAGTTAATACATCGGCCCAATTACCAGCCTTTTTGTTCATTAAAAGCTGATCTTGTAACCTCAAAGATTTACTTAAACATGACAAGCCAGATAGTCCATCAGGCTCATCCAAACAGCTGTATATTTCCATAAGATGTGAGACATCTTCATCCTCAAAGATGCCACTCCTCTCGGCAGCAGGGTTAAAAGTGCCAGACTTTTCCCTTACATGGGACTCAAAGTACATCAACGACCTTGCATAAGCCTGGCATATTAAAGAAGCCCTAGCAAGAGTCACCTTCGGAATCGCGGATAGAAGCTCTGAAACATATTTACATTGTACAATGAGTTGGTCCTGACCTGTCAAGGAAACTGGACTTTGATCCTTTGACTTTTGTTGCTTAGAAACAGATGATTGAGAAAGGGAAAGAGCAAGTTCTTGTTCAACATCATCCACCCATTGCCCAAGATTATCAAGAAGATTGAACACAGATTGAATACAAACTTCACTTTGACCACCACTGAATCCATGAACTGAAGCTCCACTGTTCTCTGATGCAACTGCATCAAGAACAGATAGGATTTCCTGTGTTATGCTGTGACGTGCCTCCTGAGTTCCATGACATACAACATTAAGAACCAAGTAGGGAAGCAAATATATTGCTGTTTGCATATCATGGCGTACAATACCTCGACAAGCATTAAAGATGCTTGCACGAGATTCAGTGGCATGCACAGTCAGTTTTCTTATCCAATAGAAAATCCATCTTCTAAATGACATAGATGGGCGGTAAATAGGGCCAGCAGATGTTGAGTCAGCTACTTTAGGAAGCTGAAACCTAGACGTTAAACATGGGGCTATTATCTCTTTCACATAATTAGAAAACCTATCCCATAATTTCTGGCCCCTATTATTCATCTCATTACCACTATTGGTAGTCTTAATCGTAGTTGAAGCATTCTCATCCAGTGACGCCTCACAACCAGCAAACTTTAGCAACTCCTGTATAGCCAATGCAGCAGAGTCTTGGATAACAGTATCAGGTGCAGATCTAAATGCCCGAGCTAGATGTTTGTGGATCAGCTCAAATATGAGGTCATCATCGGAGCATTGAATTTTGAAACGTTGACATGAAAAACCTTTTACCTTAGCAGGGTCAGCAGCACCAAGGGCCCCAAGACAATCCGCACAGACCAACTTCAACCGCTGCCCAACTGTGGTCCTTGATTCTTCTGCACATCCTCTTAATAAGGATGTGATTAGAGAGCTCAAAACATCCAGGTCTGTACCAGCTTCAGCAATGACTAGATCTGCAATATCCTTCCATCTCAAGTTCAGAAGCTTGCGAAGCTCACATGCTACCATGTACCTCACATTTAAGTTCTCATGATTTAAGCCATCAACCACGTCACGTAGTTGATCCTTCAAAGCCATTGTCCCACGAGCATTCTCAATTGCATGGTTCACTTGCACCAAAGCAGGTATACTGGGAAGCGGGGGGAACTCAGATATATTCTGCTTTAGGATAACCTTATTCTTAAAAACAAGTTCTTGTAAAATTTTTACCACTTTGTCTAAATGTATTGACGGATTTTCTTTGTCTCTTTCCAAGAAGGGAAGAAGAGAAGCAAAAACTTGAGAAATTATATGCTTAATGCTCGATGGTGAAACTTTAGCCAATTGCTTTATGAAAAAA
Organism: Lathyrus oleraceus; assembly: GCF_024323335.1. Classification (NCBI taxonomy): domain Eukaryota; kingdom Viridiplantae; phylum Streptophyta; class Magnoliopsida; order Fabales; family Fabaceae; genus Lathyrus; species Lathyrus oleraceus. The sequence continues at coordinate 505,235,095 of NC_066584.1, read as the reverse complement.
TGCAAGACAGATAGCCCATCCATTTGCAGTGATTCTTTATCAATAGCATGCAAGAGAAGCACCATCAGTTTTGGCACATAAGTATTAAGATGAGAACCCATCATTCTAATTAGCATCTCAATTCGTTTTAATGCTTGTTTACGAAGCAAGAAATCATCAGAATGGAGCATTTTTCGGTCTATGCTATTCAGAAGTCTGACAAAATGACTCCTCAAAAAGCCTGGAAGATCTTCTGCACCAGTGAGAACTTTAGCAATGCCTTTAATCATCTGAGGCACTCTAGCTATTCTGTCAACAAACAAAAGAATAAGTGAGAATGCAATGCAAGGCTCATGTACTCTTAGTTAGAAAGATAATACTAAAACCATGTTTGTCTCTTCAACTAACAGCTTGAACTTTCGGATAATTGGTTCAACACTCATGACATGGTATCAAAGCATCCATAAGCAAATTCTATACAACTCGATCCTTGCTCGGCCCATTCTTCCAACAAATGGTTCAATTTGAAGCATACGATTGGAGAGTCTATGTGTTGTCTGTCCTTCAAACAGAAAGACCTCTCACTTGAGAGGCAGTGTTTAAAACAGATAAAAAGAACTATTCACATGTCTTCATCCATCGACAAATGCTCTAAGACTGTTGGTTCGTGACACTCTTAATCATCATTACCTTTTTTTTAGAACTCCGTTACTAAAAGTACGAAACCTTCTTTTTGCTTATGATTGAAGTCTATAGGAGTATCATGAAAGAAATTAATATGCAGAACTTACTATAAGTGCTAATCAATGATGAGTGAATAAATACAATCAAATCAAATAATAACAATTGCAAATGATAATTATAATAATAATATAATATAACCCTTAATATAGCTAAGTCTGGGGCAACTGCAACATTGTTTCCGAAACAAACACGTGAATTCCAAATATTAGTACCCAGGTCAGATAGTTGCCAACCACAATGTGATCAACAAAGTGCACCCAGGAAAAAAAAGTGCAATCCAGTTTCAGAAATCATCACGTTACCTTTTGCTTATCTCATTTGAATCACCAGCATCAGTAAAGCATACAAGTTCATCTAAAAGAGCCGGTAAAGCAGCTTCAAATATTTCCTTCTTGTCAGAACCAATATTTTCATGGTAAAACTGCACAGCAGAAATTAGCTGTTGTTCATCTGTTTGATGAAGAGCAAAAGCAAGCACATTTGGAAGCCAATTAACAATCAGAAGCACCATATCAGTGTTCACACACTTGGCCAACTCATGTAAGGTGCCAACTGCTTGACTATTATACTGCTGAGACACCACAAGCTTTGGAAGAACAGAAGGAATCATTTTCTTGACAAGCTCTTCAGTCTCAACACCAAAAACAGCTTCTGCAAACTCCCTCACTAAATCTGGGCGGCTAGCAAGTCTCTCAGAGAGATAATCATACAGTTCATTACGAATATGAGCATCTTTAGAAAGAATTAGTTCAAGACCTCCTTTAAGATGGAAATGACACGATTTGTGTATTAATCTTGACGCATTCATTCTCACAGTCACATGTACGCTATCAAGCTGATCAATCAACAGTATAAGAGAAGATAAGAACAGTTTGCTACCTATATCAACAGAAACCATTATTTCTGCTGTAGATTCCATTAAAGTCTCAAATATAAGTGGACTATCGGCAACTATAATGGCTTGTTTAACTGTATCCAAGAATTTTTGCTCCTTGCTTTTGCCTGTATCTCCGGAAAATATTACGCTCAAAATATGGTCATCCATAAAGGAACTAATATGATTGCAAAATGCATCTCTCAATTCCTTGCTCCTACTAGTCAATAGATATTCTACACACTTTATCCATTCAAGCCTTGTATTGAGCAGAATATCAGGGGCACTGTGTGCAAGGATGCGATGAATAATTTTCACACAGGAAATCTGGACATCCTCTGATGACTCATCAAAAAGAAGGTCAAAAAATAAAGATTGCAGCAGCATGAAACTACAGTCTAAACTAACTTGTGCATCTGCTCCACACATATCAGATCGAAGAATGATGGGAGGATACCGCTCATTGTGATTGCGAATAAATTTTTTATCACATTTTGAACAGCTGAAACCTTGCAGTAAATCATCTATTGTCCAACTTGATCTTCCACCTTTCCCCTTTAGAAATAACTTGCACTCGTTCCTAGGAAGACCAGATACAGCTCGTCTGCATCCATAAAGGCATGACAATAGGCCAAGAGATATGGGAAGAAGTTTCTTAACCTCTTTATCTGTTCTTAAGTACCTGCATATTGTATAGAGAGAAGTAAAACAACCAGAAGACTTGTCTCTCCATTTTATTCAAGAGAAACAATCTTCTCCACATACTTCGATGCAACCCAGAAACTTACAGAGAACTAACCCATTACTGGGGAAAAAACAAAAAGAAACTGCTTAACAATAAAGGGCATCATAAATTTGAAACAGTGAAAACTGTTAAAACTAAATCATTAATAGGAAGGGAAACTCACTTAAAGGAAAAAGATTTTATCATTTCAAAGTTTGTAGTTCATAAGCTGAATCCAACTGGACTAAATAATACTCCCTCCGTTCTTTTTTAAGTGTCTATTTCTTGTAAAAAAATTGTTTCTTTTTAATTGTCACTTGCAAACTTCAAGGTAGTGTTAATTGCAATGTTGTCAAAATTACCCCTAGGTGATTATTACAGGGAGAGAAAAAGTAAAATGAATGTAATAAATAATTAAGGGTATTATAGGTAAAATATGAATTATTATTTGAAAAGTAACAATAATGATTAGCTTCCTTGGTATGTGGAAAAAGTCAAAAAATGACACTTAAAAAGGAACGGAGGGAGTATCAAGCAAGTTCCATGTGCATGTGTGATGATTTTTTTTAACAGAAAATCTAGCCTAGGATATAAATCCAACAGTTCAAAGGAAAGAAAATGACTTATAAAGAATATAATCATATGCCTAATTCAAAATAACGAAAAGACAAGTCTGACAACATGTTATAGAAATCTGTATGCAAAAGTATCCAGGCGTTATACTTACTCCATCCTTTTAAAGACAGAAGGTGATACATCAAGACCAGACCACAAAACTATCACTGGCAAAGAAATAGCTGCTTCAGTCCTGACTTCTTCAGCTTCATCATGAAGACCTAAATCCAAAACATCAAGAACAACTTCACTGCTTAAGCTTGGACCTAACTTTGATAATACTTGAAGAGCAAGGCATTTAATTTTCCATGGCAGTTGATTATCAATAACAAGGAGCGTATGAGTCCAGGGAAGTTTAAGCACGGCAAGCATAAGGTCTACATGGTAATTCCCATCTTGTAATGGGTTGTTCTCTTTGAAAGAGGCGCCTGATTGAAAGAAGTCACAAGTGACACAGATCAGGAGCATGAAATAACAGACACCAAAATCATGAAGTAAAAGTAAATTATAGGATATATCGAGAAATATAGAGAGAAATATCGAGATATATCGAGAAATATCAGTTAAATATCAGAGAAATAACAGTCCTTATAGTTTACTTGCCACCAAAGAAAATCAGACACAATAATGTAATCACCTAGAAATAGGTATAAGACTTTTATGCTAAGGAAAAAGTAGATGTTAATTCACAGAATCAGTTAAGGTCAAGCCCAAAGCTTACTTTGCAAAAGCAATACGCTGTGAATTCCTTCTAGATAAGTGGAGATATCTACAGAAATTGAATTCCCTTGTTTCACCTATAAAGATAGACAACTAAGTTTATTGGAAAATAAATTAATTATGTAATAGGAATTTGCAACTTCTACCTACCTACCTGCTCAGTTATCCAAGGAAGCCATGCAAGCATCTGCTCAAAGATTCTAATAGACACATCGCTTTCTGGATAAATAGAGAAGGCAATGCATAGAACGCTAAGTGCAGATAAAGCAATATCTGGCTTCAAAGAACCAGGTCCAACGGCAGGAGCATTTAATGATTGAATAAATGATAGAAGAGATTTATTCATATGGTTAGCATAATCTTCTACTCTTTGGCAAGTAACTATACAACTATATTTACATTCCACCTCAATACTGGCATCTGCAACATCAATTTCTTTACTTAATTTTTGGCGTTTGATCTTAAAATTATCCATATCCTGAATGGACCTCTTTTGGCCATGCCCCGTCCTTTCAATTGGCTTATTTTCATTCGATAAAAGGGCTCCATTCTTATTGTTTCCTTGGATTCCCCCAACAAGATGTGGACCAAGGGTAGATACAGCTACTTGAAAGCACTCTATCAATGGCAAACATGGTTCTGGACGATAGAGTGCAGATATGAGATGCTCTGGCTTCCAGACATGAGGAGAGCAAACTTGAGCAATTCTAGCATAAGCACTGCATAGTGCAGCCTGAAAAAAGAATACTATTAGTCCTCTTGATCAATTCCCTTCTTCAAATATATAAACTTGTAGTAACAGGGGCAAAACTTCTATGAATAGCTCTATAGTTAACTAAGCTGTTCTAACAAAAAGTGAGTATCAATGTTAACCTTAAGTTGCTGGCTCTTGGTTCTCCACAGTGATCCAAAGAATACACCAACTAAATCAGCAGCCGTTAACCTGACAATGTCTTCTGGACAGCTAGAATGGAGGGTATTGAGGCAAACTCCCAGCGATAAATCATAAGTCAAGTTTCTGCATGTGAACTCCATCTTAACTTAATGTTGTACATTTTTAAAAGACTTGGAAAAAAACTAATTACTTTGTTTTGTATACATACTTTTTTTCAAAACATCATAATGCAATAGAAGTAACAATTTAATCAAAAGGGAAGCAGACTTTTATAAGAAAAACATTTTCGAGGGGCCTAGCCATAGTTTAATGTGAAAAGGCCATTCATATGAGATGAAAAAAGAGAACATATCCAAACCTGAAAAAAGGAAGCCCCTCCTTGTCCAAATCCAAGATGATAATTATTGAGCGGATTATTCTCTCATAAGGAATTATATCATAGTTTGTCACCGTCGCAATGACGTGCACAAAGTCAAAGCATGCCTTCCAGGAATATTTAAATTGTCAGCCAAGTTGTATCATTTCCCATAAAATATATACATATAAGTACAGTAAGGTGGAAATACTTTATCGTAAAATTTTCATCAACCATCACCCACCATATGCAGATCAGAATCCCCAAAGCATAAAAGAGAACATGCGGAAGAGACAAACGAAGCATGGATCAATCCTTCAACATAAAGTGTTCCTTCAGTTAGACATTTACTAAGTAGCTTCAAAATCCAAGTTGCAAAAGGTTGCCACCTGCTTTTGCTACTCAGATCAATCAATAAACCCCAACCATCAACTGGTTTATTGGTTGGTGGAAGATCTTCAACTCCAGAGAAGGATTCGGAAAAACACTTAATTGTCACCTTAGAGGGTCCATTCACATTAAGCGAAGCCACGTGTAAAACATCTAACAACATGAAAACAAAACCAAAACAGTCACTAACAGAAACACCAGTTTCCAAAATAAGTCATCTTAAATAAGGCCGAAATTAGTTGCCAAAAATAAGACCCTATTTGGATAAACAGCTTAACTGCGCTTATAACGTTAGCACTCATCACGTAAATTAAAGTCTAACTGCATTCAATTTTTTAAAAGTTTTTTCTTTAGACCAAATTTCTCAAAAAGTTCAAAAATTACTTTTTTCCAAGATAAAATTTCTATCTTTTTATTCCTTAACAAGTGCCATAAATGTTAGCAAGACCCTGACTGTAAGTGTATGTTTGATTTCACGTTAGGAGCAATTAGAATTGATTCTGGATGTATAAAATTGATTTTAACATGTTTTGTTGTTCTCGGGTAGAATTCATTATGTTTTTTAAAATTGATTCTACTTGAATTTAGGATTTTTAGCTTTTGATCCTAAACGTGATTTTTACACTGAAATATTTACTGTTCAACTCAGTTTTGCAGCAATTTATCCAAACATAAATCACTTTCCCTTCAACTCACTTTTAACCAGAATCAATTTTACCAAATGAACTCAAAATCAATTTTCTTTGCCACAGAACCAAACACAATAGTTTTCATAAGCTATCTCATAGAACTTATTTAAATAAGTTTAAAACAACTTTTGAATATGTAATAAAATGTTCTGTTCCATAAGTTCTTCCTACCACTCCAATGCAAAAGTTAATGCGAGTCAATAAACTCAAATGAGTCAATAAACTCAAATAAGTCAATACAAAGAGACTCTAAAATGATAGAATGAGTCCATGCATAATTATACTAGTTAGTACCTTGAATGAGAAACATGGAATCAAGGAAGAACTGTCTATAAGAATCTCGTGCACCTGAACGAAGTAAAGATAAAAGAGAACCGATAGCTTCAAAGAAGACATCATGACGAGATCTGAAAGAAAGAAATAACAGAAATGAGAAAGAGAATATAGTGAAAAGCTTTAAAAAAAACAAAAGAAGGAACAAAAAAACAATACCTAAAAATAGGATCAGCGAAAAACGGTAGTAAACGAGCAATGATAGGTAAAATAGCGGTGGCTTTGCCGTGATAAAACACTCCGGGGAAGTTTATTGCCGTGCGAGAGATGAGTTTCACTACAGCAATGACTTCTCTATCGTTACCTGCAAATTAAGGAGATTAATGTTAATAATTAAGATTATTGTCAATTAATGAGATTAAGATTAATGGTGAAGAGAATATTAGGTTACCGGAGGAAGAAGGGGGGACGTAAGCGTGGAGGAGATTGGGGAGGACGGTACGGAACCTGAGCTCCAAAACGTCGTCGTCTGCGGGGTTGTTTGGAGAGGGAGAAGATGAAGAAGAAGATGCTGCTATGCGTTCTCGAAGTTCGTGTACTAAACTAGATAGGTTTGCTTTCGCCATTTTCGGTCACTGGTGATGGTGAATAGGTGACGACGGCGATGGTTCGTTTTTCGTCTTTTGATCTTTCCCTCCCAAAATGGTTTTATAGTTTTCAATTCAATTTTATTTCCTTTTAGTAGAAAATACTGACTATGACCAATGGGGACTCAAGAGACCTATACTCATTTGCAACAAAATGGAAATTTTCCACTTTTAGAGTATGGCTCACACTAAAAACTTAAATTTCCTCTTATCTATTTTTTTATTTTTTAAGATACATCTCCTCCGGACTTTTAAAGCATTTTACCATTTGTAATTTAAGCAACGATTCTATTTCTTTACAGAATTTATTTGGAGATGTGTTATAAAAAAATTAGAAGTGTATTTGAATATGCATCTCTTAAAACAATCATGAATTTCATTTACTACGTATTTTTCATTGAGTTGATTTATTTAACCATTCAATGATATTTTCGAAAATGCATCTTCGAAAATGTCAAGCGGAGAATTGAATATATCATCATCTTGCGATCATCTCTCTACCACTCCATATCACTTCCATAACCCAAAATCCTTTAAAATATCATTTTCAATCAATTTTTCGGATCTAAATCATCATTCTTGTGGTTTAACACATCAAAGAGAACAAAAGAAGCTGCAATTTAAGATAAAGGTCATTCATTTCATCCCTTCATTGCTTGCATAATCTTCTCTTTTAGCTGAAAAATGAACATTGAGTCCGGATGTACATATCCAAATTTACCTGGTCATGTTTCGGATATGCATATACGAATTTTCCTGCCACTGTGAGTTTTTTTAACCGTTTTTCTGTTTTGGTTCATATTAGATATAGTGCACTCGGATATGTTTCCCAAAGTTAATGTAAGTAATGATGTAAAATCGGATGTAGTGGATGATGATATTAAACTGCATGAAGTGAAGGATGATGTTAAACTTATTGTTGTCGAGATAGATGTTGGTCAACATTTTATAAATGAACAAACGTTTACTGTTCGTGAACATATGTTTGAATGGGTCTGCATGAAGGTCAGGAAATTGGGGTTTGACGTTGTAATCAGAATGTCTGGCAATAGTTCAAAAAGAAGGCAAGCATTTGCAACCATAAGATGCGACAGAAGTGACACATATGTTCCACCGATTCAAAAGTTGAAACGTGATGACATCGAATCGAGAAAATGTGGTTGTCCATTTAAATTTTGTGGATATTGTAAGGTGAATGATACATGGAAATTTAATGTGATTTATGGTATACATAATCATGTTTTGCAAACCGAGCTAGTCGGTCATCCCATCATATGTCGCCTTAAACCAGGAGAGAAGGAAATTGTTTCTGACATGTCTTTAATCAGGGTGGCGTCGAAAAACATACTTGCAGATTTGAAACGGAAAAGACCTGAAAATGTTTCAAATATCAAACAGGTATACAATGCACGTTATCGAAACAACATGGCGATAAGAGGCCCTATATCTGAAATGCAATAACTTTTGAAGCTTTTGGATGATAACCAATATGTTTCTAGGTACAAAGTTTTTAGGAAAAAGTCATTGTTCGTGACATATTTTGGACTCATCCAAAAAGTATCAAGTTATTCAACACATTTCACATTGTCTTGTAATTGATTCTAACGTATAAGACCTACAATTATAGGCTTCCGCTTCTAGAAGTTATTGGTGTTACTTCTAATGAGAATACTCTTTTAGTGGGATTTTCCTTTTTGGAATCCGAAGAAGATGTCAACATTACATGGGCCTTGGAAATATGTAAGACTTTGTTGAAGGAACAAGAAAACATGTTAAATATAATTATCATTGACCAAGACACTGCATTGATGAATTCGGTTGAAAAGGTGTTTCCTACATCATACGCATTAATTGGTTGATATTGAAGGTTGATGAAACACAAGAAATGGAGGATTGAATTGGGTTTCAAATATGACAAATTTCCGCGACCCAACGACAATAACGACAATGATAAAAATGACAAGGTATTTTTATCCTGGTTCACCGTTAATAAGGTTAGTCTAGTCCACTTGTTAGAGTGATTTTACCTTTTCAACAGGACTTAATCCAATAATCAAACTGATTACAATCTTAAAGACTACTCGTCAATGGCAACTCATGGATTCTGACTAAACTTAATCCCTTAAGGAATTACAACTTAAAGACTACTCGTCAATGACTTCTCAAAGATTCTGACTAAACTTAATCCCTTAAGGAATTTAACAATTGTTAATTACAAGGTTTGTGTTTACAATATTGCTTCTAAATAAGTAGATATCCAAAGTGATAAACATGCTTTAAACTTAAGAATATATGAAATAAAATGCTATGTGTTTTTCTTTATTTTCTCTTTCTCGATAATGATTATTGTATTGAAATTCTTTCAACATTCGTATGTATGTTTCTTCAATGAATTTGTCATATGCTGATCATTATATCTTCACAATTTATGTGTCCTCTTTATATAGACGACGAATAATATTGTGTGAGAATAAAATTGGAAAATTGTTCAATTCCACAACTATAATAGTGGTAGGAGGTTGAGTCGTGAATCGTGGATAGTGGAGTGAAAATATTTGATCGCAATTAATAGTACAATCCTTGGGAATACTTTTGATTTCGCTGCTCAAATTGTATTATCTTTTAAAATATTCATTTAGTCATTTTCTCTAAATCATTGGCTTCATATATGAGATTGTTTGAAGCTTGATAAGAGTTCAGAACCTTGAAGATAGACTTCAAAGTCTAGTGAAAATGAGACTTGAATTTATCAGAGTATGTTTGATTACTTACTTCAGAAGCGTTGACTAGGATATCCAGAGGTTGACTTTATGTTTATCACTTCTTCATATTCTATCTTTGGTTTAGAATATGATGATGTTCAAAGTTTATAGTCTTTCTCTATATAGAGTCCATAGTCTTTATATCTAAAGTCCAAAGTCTTTATATCAAAAGTCCAAAGTCTTTCTATCCAGAGTCCAAAGTAGGCATGGCAACGGGGCGGGTCGGGGACGGTTTTTACTTCCCCTAAACCCAAACATGAATCCCCAAACAATCCATGTTTCCAGTCCCAAACCCAAACGGAGATGGAGAATCAAAAACCAAACACGTCTTAAACGGGTTCGGGTATCCCCGCCCCCACCACCATTCATTTAGTGAAATTATTTTTTTAAATAAAAATAATTATTTTTTTCCAAAATAAAATTACATTACAAATGCTAAAATAAAACAATCTAAAAAAAATCATACATACATTTCAAATATTCTAAATAATAAGTTAAAATTAAAATATTAAAACATTGACCACATATTTAATATTCTAAATTATAAAAAATAAATAATAATATACATAATAAAATAAACGGGGCGGGTTCAGGTGGGTACTAGTGTCCCCATTATCCAACTCATCCATATATTTTAAAATCGGGAAAAAACCAAACCCAAACCCCAGTCAATGCGGGTTTTCCCCGTCAACTTCGGGGTGGGTTCGGGTGGGTACCCTTAGGTACGGGTTATACTGTCATGCCTAGTCCAGAGTCTTTCTATCCAGAGTATGTATTATTCAGCTTTGTTCAGCGTCTGGCTTGTTAAGAGTATGTTTTATCCAACATTTGGCTTGTTTCAGAGTCTACTTTATTTAGCATCCAACTTATTCAGATTATGCACACTCAACAAACTATTAGAGTACAAAATTGTTTTTTATACTTTGTTGTCATCAAAACTTAAGGACTTTAGATGTAAAACCAAACTTGTTCCAACAATCTCCCTTTTTTTATGATGACAAATATTATAATTTTGATGAACAATTTTGACTTAACAAATAATCAGCTAAAAACCAGAGTTAGGTTTTCCAATTCCCTGTGAGTTTTAGGCTTCAAGATTTTCTTAGCTTAAGTTCATAGAGTGAGGTTTGCAAGCTCCCCCTGAGTTTAAGTCTTAGAATTTTTTTTATTTTTAATCTACAATCAACACAGATATTCAGGAAGCAACCAATCTGAGATATAGCAATGTAACTAATCAATACAACTTAAATCCTTCAAACTTAACAGTGAGCCAATAAAAGTATATATTATTAATGTTAGAAAGTGAAATCCAAGTGATTAATATAGACTTCAAATTCGGCCTCTTGCAGATGACAAAAACAATGCCATCGTGAGTTAATAATGGACATTTCAACATCAAATCCTCTTCAAGAAACTCATAATTCTTGGATTAGTGTAAAGGCCATTGGTCGTCCATATTGTAATTATAAGAAAGATTAATCTTGCAAAGATTAGGAAACACCATTATGTAGTAGCATTTACCTTAACATTCTTAATGCCAAAATGACTTTGATGATTGTCATTGTTATTAATGTCAAGTTCTTGAAAGAAAGGAAAGCAATTAGAAATAAGATAAAGGTCATCAATATTGAAAAAATAAATGTCTGAACAAAACAAGAGAGGTTATTGTTTAGTGAGGAAAGTGATAGGTTGGTTTGGAGGCATTCTAGATATAGGTTTTTCTCGGTGGCTTCGGCCTACCAAATGTTTGATGATCTTCGTCATGCCTCTGATCCTCCATTAGTTAGTGAGTTTCCATCTCTTCCTCTAATTTGGAATAGTTATGCTCATTCTAAAGTTGTGATCTTCTCATGGCAACTCCTTTTGCGTAGGTTTCCTTCTAGAGAAAATATGTTTAAAAGAAAGGTTATTGTCAATTTGGAGGTTATTCTTTGCGGGCATTTGCTTGAATCAGCCTCCCATTTGTTTGATACTTGTAGTCTTTCCTCTTGTGTCTAGTATAGGATCCTCGGATGGTTAGGGCTTCAATTGGCTCTTCTTAGGGATATCATGACTCTTTTTGAAGTTTTCATCTCTTTAGGGTTTTTCTCTAAGTCTAGGAAAGTTTTTGCCATGATTTGGCATGTTGTCGTGTGGTCCATTTAGTTAGCGCAGAATGAGAAATATTTCCCTGGTAAGACAGCAAACGAAAAAAAGTTGGAATATAAGAGCTTTTTTGGCTTGGAGTTGGCCAAACATCTGTAAATTATTTTTCTTTCTCAGTCTAATTTTAGAATCTTATCCAGTGTCTTGGTTAATAGCGGTTTAAGTGGTCTGACCTGCTATAGAGTTATTCAGTGGTTCCTAGAGTAGTTGCGGTACTTCTAGCCTATTGATGGTGAGTCTGGCGGTCTGAGATCTAGTCGGTGTTCCGGTGGGTGGACGTTCGTTGCGTGAAGATTGTCAAGGGCTTTGTTATTGGTTGTTTCAGTTGGGGTTCTATTGTTATTTTTTGTTTTTGGTTGTTTTATGTTGTTGTTTTTGTTTAGTCTATGTTTATTCTCTTGGTACTTCTTATGCCAGTTAAACTGTTTACTTTTTATCGAGGTTGGGTTTCACCCACCTTTTTTCTATATAATATTTTGCCATTAATTTTTTTTACCAAAGTCATTATAGCCAAAGTTACTAAAGCCTTCTCCCTTGGTCAGTTAAACATGAACACTTCTCACGCGTGTTTATATATATATTAGTTAAACATGAACACTTCTCACGCGTGTTTATAAAGATGTTTATATATATATATATATATATATATATATATATATATATATATATATATATATATATATATATATATATATAATATATATATATATATAATATATATATATATATATATATATATATATATATATATATAAACATCTTTATAAACACGCGTGAGAAGTGTTCATGTTTAACTAACCAAGGGAGAAGGCTTTAGTAACTTTGGCTATAATGACTTTGGTAAAAAAAATTAATGGCAAAATATTATATAGAAAAAAGGTGGGTGAAACCCAACCTCGATAAAAAGTAAACAGTTTAACTGGCATAAGAAGTACCAAGAGAATAAACATAGACTAAACAAAAACAACAACATAAAACAACCAAAAACAAAAAATAACAATAGAACCCCAACTGAAACAACCAATAACAAAGCCCTTGACAATCTTCACACAACGAACGTCCACCCGCCGGAACACCGACTAGATCTCAGACCGCCAGACTCACCATCAATAGGCTAGAAGTACCGCAACTACTCTAGGAACCACTGAATAACTCTATAGCAGGTCAGACCACTTAAACCGCTATTAACCAAGACACTGGATAAGATTCTAAAATTAGACTGAGAAAGAAAAATAATTTACAGATGTTTGGCCAACTCCAAGCCAAAAAAGCTCTTATATTCCAACTTTTTTTCGTTTGATGTCTTACCAGGGAAATATTTCTCATTCTGCGCTAACTAAATGGACCACATGCCATCAAGTTATGGATAAGCTTAAGGTCAATAAAATCAGAGTTGCTACCGCGCTTTTATTGTTTCAAAGGGAAAAGGGAAAAGTACGAATAAAACTCAAAGATAAGAAGTTTTCAAATCAAAACTAATAAAATGCCAAAGATTACAGGTAAGGGGGTGGTTACACGGAGGGAAGGTGTCAGCATCCAAAGTGTTATAGGTACTCCTAGAGAGCCCTTTTTGTGTGCATATATTTTTTGTATAAAAGATGTTTGATAAAATAGAGTGTGGGGATGAGAAAAGAATTCATTGGTTATATTTTTGTGTTTGACAAGACCTTCAGTCTTGTGCCTACGTACCAACATAAAAATGAGGGATCAAAACCTCGTAGTTCGTGGTAAAAATTTCAAAGTTGGCGAATTGCTTTTAACAAAAGTTTTAAATGAAAAAGGCATAAAGGGGGCAAAAGTTTGAATGAAATTGTTAGTTCTTTTTGTCTTGTTGAAATTTCAAGTCAATATGATTAAGTTTATTTACAAAATTGATTTAGAAAAAATTTAAAAATTCAATGGCATAAGGCCAAAGTTTCTAATCATTAAAACAAAGTCTAAGTTTAAAATCACAAGCAACGAAGAATTTTGAAAAGGGGGATAAATTTTGAAATTTAAGAAGTGAGAGGAGATGAAGAGACTACCCTAAGCACAAATTTAAAAGTTAAGGGTTAAAAAGATCTGACTGATGGGATGCAATCCAACAAACAAGAATGTCATATAGAAACTCATTTTCCCTTGGATTTTAATCAAGCAATGAACATTATCCAGACATCATGAAGATCAAGACATCAAATAAAGATAGTCACATCCAAGCAAGCATTTCCAATAGCTAGCAGTCTTCTTGGTCTTCTAATGTATCAGATGAAATATTCCTTGATCAACTCAGAATAAAGCATCAGACACAAGATCAAAATAACAATTAAGTTGTAGCACCTCAAATTTGCACCCCCCATTTTATACATACATTTTCATTTTTAGGTCATTAACATTACATTGTCCACTGCATAGCATTGCATTGTCCATTGGCCCAAGTGCAAGTCAACAGTCAAGAATGGTCAGGAGATCCAGTTGTGCAAGCAAGCAAGTGCATTTCCTATTGAAGCAAAGCCCTTAGGGTTGGTTCAACAAGTTCATAGGACCTAGGAATCATTTTGAAGTGGTTTGGCCAAAGGTTGGATGATCAGAAGTCATCAGTCATTGCACAATACATCTGAAACCCTAGAAAGTCAACCAAAGTCAACTGTGCATGAAATCATGGATTTGAAGGTGGGAGATGGTTAGAGAGGCCTCATTCATGTCCATACAAGTCTCATTTGACATTTCAAACATCAGCAATGAATAATTTGAGGTCAGATGAAAAGTTTCCAAAAATAGTAAGTGACCTGTAATTTGAAATTGCCAAAAATGGAAAGGTTTTCTCCTCAAGATTACATGTCCAAGAAAGCTTCAAATGAAATTTTGTCCAACATGAAAGTTGAAGATCTTGCTCTCACCTTTCCAAAAAGTCCAAGAACATTAATTCCTCATGCATGGTTGGCAAGTTATGGATCAATCATTGTCAAGCAAATTTGAAGTTCAAAATAGGATAACTTTCACACCAAAAGTCCAAATGGAGTGGGATTTTTTGTAACATTCTTGTTTCAACATGAGCTATCCAAAACATGCATCACATTTCATCAATTCTCATCACAAAAATATTGGATTTTTCACTTGAATTTCATTTGAATTTTGGAGGGAAAAGTCCAATTCAAAAATTAAGCATTTTCCACACATAATTTCACTTGCATTTGGCTAAGAATGACATTTCAAGGTGAATTAAGCATGAACTCGTGTACTGTAGCAATCATTCCATGCACATAAGGTGAATTGACCAAATTTGCATAACACTTGCATTTCACTTAATTGCTTTGGCTTGGCTTAATCTTGATTAGCAAACATGATTAACAGTTCATATATAAGGATAATCATAACAGAAAATGCATTAACATTTCATTTTTACTCAGATCTAGATCCAATTGCAAAATCTCACAAACTTTTTCTCTCAACTTTTCTTTGATTTTCTTCACAAACCTTGTTGTATCTTTGATTGTTCCATCATCCACAAGTGTAATTGAAGACTTTGGAAGCAAAGATTCATCACTTTCGAGCAGAATTTGGAACTGTTGGAGCTTGGCATCATCAATGGCAGTTGAGAATTTGAGCATCATCAAGGACAATTGAGCAACATTCCTTCATCCATTCATCTACCTAAGCCTTGAGAAGCTTCTGTTTCAACATTACAAGGCCTGAAAACACTGATTTCAGTTCTGCATCTCTTTGAAGGTTAGGATTCGAATCTTGCAATTCTTGAAATTATCATGTGTTTATGGTAGATCTTTCCATGCTGAACATGCTGAGCTTTGTATCTTTGAATTTCATCAAGAAATGAATGAGTTAGGTCGAATCTAAGTTTGATGTGTGAATCTTATTCTGCTCGATCCATGCTTGTTAGTGAGAATTAGGCTTAATTGATCATGGATTGTTGATGTGCTTGGAAAGATGAAGCCAATGGTATATTCATTCTTGATTTCTGGGATGTTTGTTCATGATCTGGAAATTTTATGAAGAACAGGATGAACTTCTTAGGGTTTCGTTTTCCAGATTGGTTTTGATTCTCATTAGCGTGTTTTGCATGTAATTTGTTGTTTATGACCATGCATTGGTCCACGCTGGACATTATGTGGCGTGATGATTGGTTCAGGTTGACTCACCGTGCCACCTGTATTAGTGAAACGACGCGTTTCACTTATAAACGCGCCAGGTTTTGAATTTATACATGCTTCGATTCTGTCCAGGAGCATTTTCACTTTAGGCCTTGCATTTTTGGTTCATTTTCTATCCATGTTCATGTATAACACTTCACATGTTTTTTTAATTTTTTCCTTCGTTCAAAAATTCATATCTCCCTGAATATTAATCCAATTGAGATGAGGTTTTTTTGCATAATGTCCATCATGATCTCTAGAATTTTTTGATGATTTTTCCAGAAATTATGCACGTATGGATTTTAATTTTGGCTAGGGATTGTGTGTACATGTGTTTTCTTGACATACCTTGCCATTTTGATTGTGAAATGATGAGATTTTAACCAACACTCTTGAAATTTTGTGTGCTTAAAGTAGACATCCTAATGGTCATTTTGGTATAGAGTTTGCATTTTCCCCATTTCTGGTTGATGAGATATGATCTGTTGAATGTAGGTGTGACAATTTGTGTCACACCATTGCTTGCTTGACTTGAGGAATTTATTTACCTTGCCATTTAAATGCCAAATGATGTGAATTTTTGCATAATGCTACTTCTGGATGTTAGGATTGCTTGTGAATTTTTGTGGAATTTTTTAGTGCATTTCCAATTTGTTTGAGATTTTCTCTGTTGATTGGTCATGTTTGGACTTTTGATGAGTGATGAATTTAGATGATTTGTGAAATGCTGGTTGTGTATCCTATGAGCTTGAAATTTTGCACATTGATTCTAGACTATTTGAAGTTAATTGTGGCTTTGGTTTGATACATTTATCATGTGTGGATTCTGTTTTATGCTTGTGTGAAGTTGATGCATCCATTTGTGCCTTGGTTGAGCTTGTTTGGCCTTGCCTTGCCTTAGGGAATTTATTTTACATGCTTCCACTTGTCCAAATGACTTGAATTTTGGTATGATCGTCATGTAATGAATTCTTTTTATCCATGATTTTTCTTGAGATTTATTGAAATATGTTTGAGTTGATATGAATTGGTTCATTCTATTTGGTTCTATGAGCTTTGAACTTGCATGCTTTGCACTATTTGCTTTATGAAATGAAATTGGTGTATGATATGAATATGAGACCACTTGGATGTTGTTCTTATTTGATTAAGCTTGATTCATGCCAATTTTCATGTTCTGTTTTGAATTATTTCTCCCCCTTTGACCCTAGGCCTTGTCCTAGTGGTTAGTGCTTATGTTTGAGTTGTGTTTTCAGGACAAGAAGCATATGGCCATGAGGAGTTTGATTCATTGCTCATTTGGATTGATATTTGATTGATGTTGACTAACATTGATTGGTTTTGTAGGTTGCTTTAGCTCCTTTGATTTGAGCTTGTGCTTTGCTTGATGCATTGCTTGTGTACAGTTGAATGTTTGTTGTTTGTTGACTTTCCTTTTGAGTTGTGTACTGATTATGTTGGATTGTTTTCAGGTACCTTAGTTGCTATAGTTCATTGTGAACTTGCTTTTTCTTTGCTTGATAGCTTGAGCATTGAGGTATAACGTCCCTAACTCCATGAAGTCTGGAAGACCTGGCTTGTTATTTGGTCAGGCACCTGTCTGAAGTCCTCCTTAAGAGGCAATGCTTGTGATTGTTTATTTTTGTCCCCAAGCAGGAAAAGACCTTTGATAAGGCAATTGGCAGAACACAAGAGATGTGCAATCCATCTCCTGCTATTCAGTTGATTCATCCCTTTGCTCACACAACTGGTGTTGATGCATTGTGGATATTAACCCAAGATCCATGTTGAGTCAGTCATAAGTGTAGAAGGGTTCCCACTTTCTGAACCCAAACTTTCATCTGTTTGAAGCTCTCCCAGGCCAGGGATAAGAGTTGTGAGGCACACCCCTCACTTCCTATTTCATCTGCTTCACCCTAACTCTCAATGTTAGGGTTAAGAGCTGACATCACCCGATTACAGTTGGCTTGTGTTTCACAGCCTAACCCTTGTGTGAGCCCACTTTGCTTGTATATAGTGTGTGCTATTTGTGATTGTTTGCTTTGCTTTGCCTGTGTTGTTTAGGATAGCTTGCTCCCTGTGCAAGTTAGATAGCAACCTTAACTTAGGGATGATTTGCATGATAACATCTAGGCTCGAGTCGTAGTCTCCCTAGTTGTGTCTCCCTTTGTATCTGGTTGGGCTAGTCCTTTTTCCCTGCGTAGGGGAACTACGTCGCCCTGATCCTCATGCCAGATGAGGTACGTAGGCAGGAGATGAGCTGATCTCTCCGGGCGCCTTTTTGTTTTGCCTTTGTGTGTGTTAGGAGATGGATGTAAGCCCAGCGATTGGCATTCCGTATCCTCTTGTTGTGTGTTTGGAGTCCGATGTAAGTCCAACGATTGGCATTTGGTTTCCAGTGTGCGTGTGTTTGGTTCGGAGTCTGATGTAAGTCCAGCGATTGGCATTCGGTTTCCATGTTGGCCTGTGTGGTTTTGTTTTGCGTGCGTTAGCCGAGCTACGAATGCTCTGATTCTTCTTAGTCCGAGAAGATACGTATGCATAGGATGCGACATCCTAGCGAGCATGTTTTCCCCCTGTCCGAACTACGTCGACTCTGATGTTTATGCCTGATAGACTACGTAGGCCCAGGATGCGATATCCTGCCGAGTCAGTTTCGTTTGTTTTCTTGTGTCTCTTTCAGCCAGTGTGTGTTTGTGAGCAGTGTTTAGCAACCATTTTCCTTCCTTTTGTGCGTGGATCCCGTCGAGTACGACGGATGCGTAGGGGTGCTAATACCTTCCCTTCGCATAACCGACTCCTGATCCCATTCTCTTTGGTCGCGAGACCATGTCTTTTCTCGGTTTACTTCGAGCGTTTCCTTTCCCTCTTTTGGGATAAATAACGCACGGTGGCGGCTCTGTTGTTTTGTTTTCCCGCCGGTTTTTCGCGTAATGCGACAGCTGACGACTCTGTTGGGGATATAGAGAAGTTGACCTCTTGCTTGTCCATCTTCTCTAAGCGAGTCTCTCCTAGCGCTCTCTAGGTTAGGGTTTTGGTTGCTGTTTGCTGTTATTTATTGCATTCATTTATTCATTGTTTGCATTTATGTGTGCGTTGATGTTTGCATTCATTCATATTCATCTGTGTTGGCTGTGCTGTGTTTCTCTGTTTGGGGTGGGAGTTACTCTATTTAAAAGGCCCAATACCCAGACTATGAGTGAAATCTAGGAAACCTAGGAATAGAGTGATTCATGGGAAGCGGGTGGTATGCGCCACTTAGCGGAACATTGATATCACGAGCAGTTCAGACCCTGGTGGGATATTATCGTTACATACTTCGGGTGTGTATATGATGATGTTCTGCGAAAGGTTATTTATGCTGCGTTTCTCTCGACCTTACCCTGGCCTAGATGACACCCGTGAGTGGGGAGGGAATGATCATTATTACAGGTACAGTTGGTGACTTGTCGGTGACTAGTGGGTGACTTGTGATCCTGTTGGTGACTTGGTTCTTCAGATTGGGTTCAGATGACAGTTTATCAGATGACTTTGGGTTTCAGATGAATTGTGGTTCCGAGTTCAAGCCGAAGCTTCGATCCTGTGTTCCGAGATGCACAGCCTGCCAGTCTTATCTGCATCATCTGCATCATAGCATGTTTATTTTCAAAAGAAATGCAATAAAAAAAAGAATAGAAAAGAAAAGAAAAAAGAAAAAAGAAAAAACTAATCTCTGCATGCATATCATTTCTCAGGTACATTCCAGAGTCTGTTCACTGATAGAGATGGCAACAGTCCCAGAGCCGAAGCGGAAAACTTGTTCATACAGCTTTCACTGTGAGCCTTTGACGTCTCTGATAGATTTGAGTAACCTTGTGACCAGTGGTAACCAGAAGGGGTTTGTCGACCAGTATGGGGATATCCTGACGTTGTTGAAGATGGTAGTCGATCCAGTGTCGTTGCAGACTCTTCTTCAGTTCTACGACCCAGAGCTTCGCTGCTTCACCTTTCAAGATTATCAGTTGGCGCCTACTCTCGAGGAGTACTCTATTCTGTTGAATGTTCTTATCCAACATCAGGGTCCTTTCTTGGATGTTCCGAAGGAGGTTGATTTCAAAGTTGTTGCTAGAGCTCTCCATTTGGGTATCAAAGAAGTCAGTGATAGTTGGAAGTCCAGTGGGGATGTTGTAGGGTTGCCTTTGAAGTTTCTGCTGAGAGTTGCTAGAGGAGAAGCAGAGAAGGGGAATTGGGAAGCTTTTCATGCCCAGTTAGCTGTCATGATCTATGGGATCGTCTTGTTTCCAAGTATGCCCAACTTTGTAGACTATGCTGCAGTCATCATCTTTCTCGGAGGAAACCCGGTTCCTACTCTGTTAGCTGACACTTATTATGCTATCCACAGTAGGCATGGTAAGGGTGGAGCTATCAGATGTTGTCTCCCACTGTTGCTCAGATGGTTCATGTATCTTCTGCCAGTTAGTGGACCTTTTGTGGATGCTCAGAGTACTCATAGGTGGACTCAGAGGGTTATATCTCTTACCTCATACGATATCAGATGGCAGTCTTACCGGATGGACGTGCGTGATGTTATTATGAGTTGTGGAGAATTCTGGAACGTGCCACTTGTAGGGACTAGGGGTTGCATCAATTACAACCCAGTTCTTTCTTTTCGCCTGTTGGGGTTCGTGGTGAATGGAAGACCACTTGATGCTGAGATAGCTGAGAGTGTATATTTTGAGAAGCGAGGTGACCCTGCTAGGTTGGAGCAGATTGGAAGAGCTTGGAAGTCTATTGGTGTTAAGGATGGAGCTGTCTTAGGGAAGAAGTTTGCCATTGCTATGCCTGATTATACTGATTGGGTAAAGAAGAGAGTGGAAACTTTGTTGTTGCCCTATGATAGGATGAATCCGTTGCAAGTGAAACCACCTTTGATCCTTGTTGAGAGTGTACCTGCTGAGCAGTACAAGCAAGCCCTGATGGAGAATCGCCGATTGAAGGAGAAAGAGCAAGATGCCCAGATGGAGTTGTATCAAGCCAAAGCTGATAGGTTAAACCTGACTCATCAACTCAGAGACATTCGGAATGTAGATGTTGGTGGAGTAAGGAGCAAGAAGAGATCTTATGAAGAGATGGAGAATTTGCTGAATGCAGAGCACCGAGAGTGTTTGAGATTGCAGAGAGCTGAGGCCAGTTATCAGAAGAAGATCAGACACCTGGAGAAGCAACTCAGAGACAAAGATATCCAGTTGAAGAAAGAAGTCGACCAGAGACTTGCATCAGAGAACCAACTTGGAGCAGAAGTTGTAGAGCTTAGAAGACAGTTGAAGGAGAAGATCACTCCCTTGCCAGAATGTTCAGAGTGTGACCTATTGATAGACCAGTGTCACTACTTGAAGACGCTCATTCCTGGAAGTCGTTTGTCTTAGCTTGTATTCCTGATGTTTTTGTTGAGAATCACCCCCAGGCTTGTTGGGTGGGATTCATTGTTGTACTTTGTTGGATCTTTGAATCTTTGATGTATGATCCTGTTGCTCATTTATAGATGAGGTTGTTGGTTTTACTTTGTACTCATTGCTCTTGTGTATGTTGTTCCCGTGCTTCCTGTGTTTTTCTTGTTGCAGGTTGCCATCTTTTGAAGGTGAATCAGGCTCTTTGAATGCCTGAGAAAGGATCATATCATGTGCATCATATGCATTAGCATCATACTCATAGCATATTGCATAACAGGTGTTCTTGCTCGCGACTTCTCACTCTGGTTCTTGTGTCAGGCAGGATAGCTGATCGAAGACCGCACCGGTATTCAACCAGACTCAATCAACAAAGAAGTATGGATCAAGTTCAGACGGAGTTGGCTGAGATGAGGGCGAACATGGCCCAGTTTATGACAATGATGCAAGGGGTTGCGCAAGGTCAGGAAGAACTTCGAGCCCTGGTTCAGAGACAAGAGACCGGTATTCCGCAGTCCAACCGCGCGTCGCCGGTGGGTGTGCCTGTTCAGGATAATGTTAATGTTGCTGCTCCCGCTAATGACTATGCCGTCGGAGATGAGTTGAGAGGGATAAGAATCAACGGACAACCTCTTGCTGCAGAGACTATCAATGCCAGAGCTACCCGGGCTCCAGTTCGTCATCCAGCTCCGATTATCGATAGACAAGAGGATATGTTCACACTGCTGAGTGAAGATGATGAAGTCGCTGGAAGGGTTGAAGATAGGGATCGGAAAGTTGACGCCCTTGCTGAAAAGATAAGAGCCATGGAATGCCAGAATTCCCTGGGTTTTGATGTTACGAACATGGGCCTGGTAGAGGGGTTGAGGATCCCTTACAAATTCAAAGCACCTTCTTTTGATAAGTACAACGGTACTTCTTGCCCTCGCACTCACGTGCAGGCTTATTATCGGAAAATCTCTGCTTATACCGATGATGAAAAGACGTGGATGTATTTTTTCCAGGATAGTCTATCTGGGGCTTCTTTGGATTGGTATATGGAATTAAAGAGAGATTATATTCGATGCTGGAGGGATCTGGGTGAAGCCTTCTTGAGGCAGTACAAGCATAACATGGATATGGCGCCTAGCCGGACTCAGCTACAGAGTCTATGTCAGAAATTTGGTGAAAGCTTCAAGGAGTACGCCTAGAGGTGGCGTGAACTGGCTGCAAGAGTTCAACCCCCTATGTTGGAGAGGGAGTTGACTGACATGTTTATTGGCACGCTGCAAGGTGTTTTCATGGACCGGATGGGAAGTTGCCCATTCGGTAGTTTTTCTGACGTGGTCATATGCGGAGAGAGGACAGAGAGCTTGATCAAGGCTGGTAAAATTCAAGATGTGGGTTCCTCGTCTTCAAAGAAACCTTTTGCTGGGGCACCTCGTCGGAGAGAGGGCGAAACTAATGTTGTTCAACACCGCAGAAATCAGAACAGAAATCAGTACCGTCAGGTTACCGCCGTAACCATTCCTGCACCTTAACAACGTCAACCTCCGCAACAACAGAGAGTTCAGCAACAAATGCCACCACCACAACAACAACAACAACAACAACAACAACAACGTCCGTATCAGCCGAGGCAGAGGATGCCTGATAGACGTTTCGACCCACTGCCAATGACCTATGCTGAGTTGCTACCTGAGTTGCTCAGACTAGGATTTGTCGAACTGAGGACTATGGCGCCGTTGACAAAAATACCACCCGGGTATGATGCCAACGTGCGTTGTGACTTTCATTCTGGTGCGCCGGGACACCACATAGAGAACTGCAGGGCTTTCCATCATAAAGTCCAGGACCTGATTGATGCCAAGACTATCAATTTCGCTCCTGTGCCGAATGTTGTGAACAACCCAATGCCGCCGCATGGTGCTCAGAAGCTGAAGACTTGGTTGTTTGTGTTGATGATGTGCAGACTTCTCTGTCAGTTGTCAAGGGCCGTTTGCTGAATGGGGGTGTCTACCCGGGTTGTGATGAGGATTGTTTGGGTTGTGCTGATTCTAATAATGGTTGTGAACGGTTAAGGGCCGGTATCCAGGGTTTGATGGATGAGGGTTGTCTGCAATTCAGTAGGGCTGTAAAGGATCATGGGTCAGTGTCAACCGTCACCATCTACTTCAAACCGTTTGAAGGACGTGGTCAGAGGGTTAGTACGCCTACAAATAGTGGTACTCCTGTTACCATCTCTGCACCTGTGGCTGCCAGTAATCCAACAACAATCGTTGCGTCGGTCAGAAGGGTTGTTGATAGCCGGGCTGTTCCGTGGAAATATGACAACGCCTATCGCAGCAACAGAAGGGTTGAGAATCAGACAAGGCCGGTGAATCAAGCGCCGGTGACGATCAGTGTACCCAGTAAAGCTCCTGTGGTGAGTGCAAGTCCAGTTGTGGACAATGTTGGTGGGCCGGGAGGCTTTACTCGCAGTGGACGTCTGTTTGCTCCACAACCTTTAAGAGATAATAATGCTAAGGCTCTCGCCAAGGCTAAGGGCAAACAGGCAGTGGTTGACGAAGAACCGGCTCAGAAGGAGGTGCCCGAGGGTTCATTCGAAAAGGATGTGGAGGAGTTCATGAAAATTATTAAGAAAAGTGACTACAAGATCGTAGATCAGCTTAACCAGACTTCGTCCAAAATTTCAATTCTCTCTTTGCTGCTGTGCTCTGAGGCACATCGTAATGCCCTGTTGAAGATGTTAAATATGGCTTATGTGCCTCAGGAGATTTCTGTCAACCAACTGGAGGGTGTGATTGCCAACGTGAGTACCAGGCATGGTTTGGGTTTCACTGACCTAGACTTGACGCCTGAGGGACGTAATCATAACAAGGCCTTGCACATCACCATAGAGTGCAAGGGTGCAGTTTTGTCTCACGTGTTGGTAGACACCGATTCTTCTCTGAATGTGTTGTCGAAGCAGATTTTGAAGAAGATAGCTGTGGAAGGGGTTGTGCTTACTCCTAGTGACCTGATTGTTCGTGCATTCGACAGATCCAAACGTTCTGTGTTGGGTGAAGTTACCTTGCTAGTGAAGATAGGTTCGGAGGTGTTCGATATCATCTTCTATGTTATGGACATTCAGCCCGCCTACAGTTGTTTGTTGGGGCGTCCGTGGATCCATGCAGCAGGGGCAGTTTCGTCGACTCTCCACCAAAAGCTCAAATATGTCTGGAACGGCCAGATTGTGACCGTGTGTGGCGAGGAAGATATCTTGGTGAGTCACCTATCCTCGTTCAAGTATGTAGAGGTGGATGGCGAGATCCACGAAACCTTATGCCAGGCGTTTGAGACTGTTGCTCTCGAAAAGGTGGCGTTTGCTGATCAGAGGAAGTCGGGTGCTTCGATTACTTCATACAAGCAGGCTAAGGAGGTTGTTGACTCTGGCAAAGCTGAAGGCTGGGGCAAGATGGTGGATTTGCCGGTTAAAGAAGATAATTCGGAATTGGATATCAACCTTTGCAAGCGGAGCAGGGTGGTCAAACAGGTCCGAGTACCTTTACCAGCGCTGGGCTGATGAATCACGGTGACGTCTTTGCGGCCGACAGTGAAGATGGTGACAGTGATTATGATCTCGACAACTGGGTTCGCCCGTGTGCGCCAGGGGAGTTGATCAACAATTGGACAGCAGAGGATATAGTCCAAGTTACTCTTCAAATAGAGTAATCTTCTTTTATTTTTTCATTCTGCACAAAACCCTACGTTCTGCCCAAGGCGTAGCGGTTAATTGTAGGGCCACATCATGTTTTACAAATGATTATCATTAATAAATGATGTTTTGCAAATAATTTTGTGATCCTTGTCTTTCTATTTTTGTTTTTTTTTTCATTTTTCAAACAAATAAATGGCAATGTTTTTGTTTTTGTGACTTTATTGAACTCTTTTTCTAAAACAAAGCATTAAACATGCAGAAGTGATCTCACGACATCTACTATGAACAGTTCTGTTATGGCTCAGTATGATTTCAATAATCCCATCTACCAAGCTGATGAGGAGAGTGAGGAAGACAGTGAACTCCCTAAAGAATTGGTTAGATTGTTGAAGCAAGAGGAAAGGGTCATCCAACCTCATCAGGAGGAGTTGGAGATTGTGAATCTTGGTACTGAGGACGCCAGAAGAGATATCAAGATCGGGGCTGCTTTGAAGACAGAGGTCAAGAGCAAATTGATTGAGATGCTGAGAGAGTATGTGGAGATATTCGCCTGGTCTTATCAAGATATGTCTGGGTTGGATACTGATATTGTGGTGCATAGACTACCTCTCAGAGAAGATTGTCCTTCGGTCAAGCAGAAGCTTCGTAGAACGAGTCCTGATATGGCAGTGAAAATCAAGGAAGAGGTTCAGAAGCAGTTCGATGCTGGTTTCTTGTCAGTGACGACTTATCCCCCGTGGGTGGCCAACATCGTTCCTGTGCCGAAGAAGGATGGCAAAGTCAGAATGTGTGTCGATTACCGGGATCTGAATAGAGCGAGTCCGAAAGATGATTTCCCATTACCTCACGTTGATGTATTGGTGGATAATACGGCTCAATCCTCGGTATTCTCTTTCATGGATGGTTTCTCGGGCTATAATCAGATCAAGATGGCGCCAGAGGACATGGAAAAGACGACATTCATTACACCTTGGGGTACGTTCTGCTATAAGGTGATGCCATTTGGGCTGAAGAATGCTGGTGCTACCTATCAGAGGGCTATGACGACTCTCTTTCATGACATGATGCACAAAGAGATTGAAGTGTACGTGGATGATATGATTGCGAAGTCGCAGACAAAAGAGGAGTACCTGGTTAATTTGCAGAAGTTGTTTGACAAATTGAGAAAGTTCAAACTGAGGCTGAATCCAAACAAGTGTACGTTTGGGGTGAGATCTGGGAAGCTGTTAGGCTTCATTGTCAGTGAGAAAGGGATTGAGGTTGATCCAGCAAAAGTCAAAGCTATTCAAGAGATGCCTGAACCGAAAACAGAGAAGCATGTTCGTGGATTTTTAGGGAGATTGTACTACATTGCAAGGTTTGTATCTCACCTAACTGCCACGTGTGAACCAATATTCAAATTGCTTAGAAAGAATCAAGCAATCAGGTGGAATGACGATTGTCAGAAAGCTTTTGATAAGATAAAAGAGTATTTACAGAAACCTCCAATCCTGATTCCTCCAGTTCCTGGGAGACCTCTGATAATGTACCTGACAGTGACTGAGAACTCGATGGGGTGTGTATTGGGACAGCATGACGAGTCTGGTCGAAAAGAGCATGCCATATACTACCTTAGCAAAAAGTTTACCGACTGTGAAATCAAATATTCACAGCTTGAGAAAACTTGCTGTGCTTTGGCATGGGCTGCTCGCCGACTGAGGCAGTATATGTTGAACCATACTACCTTGTTGATTTCTAAGATGGATCCAGTGAAATACATCTTTGAGAAGCCGGCTCTCACTGGACGTGTTGCCCGTTGGCAGATGATTTTAACAGAATATGATATCCAGTACATGTCGTAGAAGGCCATCAAAGGTAGTATTCTGTCAGACTATCTTGCCGAGCAACCGATTGATGATTATCAGCCGATGATGTTTGAATTCCCTGATGAAGACATCATGTATCTTAAGATGAAAGATTGCGAAGAGCCTCTTGTCGAGGAAGGACCGGATCCTGATGACAAGTGGACATTGATGTTTGATGGGGCTGTGAATGTGAATGGTAACGGTGTTGGTGCAATGTTGATCAATCCTAAAGGTGCTCATATACCTTTTTCTGCCAGATTGACTTTTGACGTCACCAACAACGAAGCTAAGTATGAGGCTTGTATCATGGGGGATAGAAGAAGCCATTGATTTGAGGATCAAAACTCTCGACATTTATGGAGATTCCGCTCTAGTGATTAATCAGGTCAATGGAGATTGGAATACGAACCAGCCGCATTTGATTCCATATAGAGATTACACCAGAAGAATACTGACGTTCTTCAAGAAAGTGAAGCTATACCATATCCCCCGGGATGAGAATCAGATGGTTGATGCCTTGGCTACTTTATCTTCTATGATCAAAGTTCATTGGTGGAATCATGTGCCACATGTTGCGGTGAATCGACTCGAGAGGCTTGCGTATGTGTTTGCAGTCGAGTCTGTTGTGATTGATGAGAAGCCGTGGTACTATGATATCAATAACTTCCTCAAGAGCCAGGAGTATCCTGAAGGTGCGTCGAAGAATGACAAGAAAACCCTGAGAAGGCTATCTGGAAGCTTTTATTTGAATCAGGACGATGTGTTGTATAAGAGGAATTTTGACATGGTCTTGCTCAGATGCGTGGATAGGCACGAAGCAGACATGTTGATGCAAGAAGTGCATGAAGGTTCGTTTGGTACCCATGCTGGTGGTCATACAATGTCGAAGAAACTGTTGAGAGTCGGTTATTACTGGATGACTATGGAATCCGATTGTTTCAAGTACGCGCGGAAGTGCCATAAGTGTCAAATATATGTTGATAAGGTGCATGTACCACCAAGCCCTCTGAATGTCATGAACTCGCCTTGGCCATTTGCCATGTGGGGCATCAATATGATTGGGAAGATTGAGCCTACTGCTTCGAATGGACATCGCTTCATCTTGGTCGCGATTGACTACTTCACCAAATGGGTGGAAGCAGCTTCCTATGCTAATGTCACCAAACAAGTGGTTGCCCGGTTCGTCAAGAAGGAAATCATCTGTCGTTATGGAGTTCCTGAAAGAATCATCACTGATAATGGTTCGAATCTCAATAACAAGATGATGAAAAAGCTTTGCAAAGATTTCAAGATTGAACATCACAATTCTTCTCCTTACAGACCGAAGATGAATGGTGCTGTAGAGGAGGCAAACAAGAATATTAAGAAGATTGTGCAGAAAATGGTCGTGACGTACAAGGATTGGCATGAGATGCTGCCATTCGCGTTGCATGGGTATCGTACCTCAATACGTACGTCGACCGGGGCAACCCCGTACTCCCTTGTGTATGGTATGGAAGCAGTCCTACCAGTCGAGGTGGAGATTCCTTCTCTGAGAGTCTTGTTAGATGTCAAGCTGGACGAAGCCGAGTGGATTCGAACAAGGTTTAATGAGTTGAGCCTTATCGAAGAGAGACGGCTATCAGCTGTGTGCCATGGGCAGTTGTATCAGAGAAGGATGAAGAGAGCCTTTGATCAGAAAGTGCGTCCTCGAAGCTATCAGATCGGTGATCTAGTTTTGAAGAGGATCCTTCCTCCCGGTACAGATAACAGGGGCAAGTGGACTCCTAATTATGAAGGTCCATACGTTGTGAAGAAGGTCTTCTCCTTTGGAGCCTTGATGCTTACAACTATGGATGGTGAAGATTTTCAGTCCCCTGTTAACTCCGATGTAGTCAAAAAATACTTCGCGTAAATTGACCCGCCGGACAAAAAGAATAAAAGAGTCCAGGCAAAAAAGGGCATCCCGGCGAGCCAAAAAAAGACAGAAAGAAAAGGTTCGGGCAAAAATTAGGGATAAAATGAAAAGAATTTGTACACCCGGTAAGTCGAAAACCCGCAAGGGCGACTTAGGCAAAAATGGGTATCCCGGTGGATTGAAAACCCGAAAGGGCGATCCAGGCAAAAGAGGGATTAAAGCGAAGACTACAGTCTGAGTTATCTGTACTTCATCGCTCTTCGTCGTCTGCCATCTCCAAAGATGTGATCGGTCCAGTCATTCTTCTCATAAAGCAAGGAAGTTGAGAGGAAAGCTGATGATCTGTGAGTTATAACAAAATTGGGAAATAGTGGATGTCGTGTTCATATTGCCATTAGGATAGATTTTTCCTTTTGTGCGCAATTACCTCTTTCTAGGAATTGCTTCCCAATGTATTCGCCTTTTCAGGCACATTTTCAATCAATAAAAGTCGTTATTCAGATAAATAGCTCTCTTGTTTTTATTTTACTGTTTTGTTTGCAAAAACGTCCGAATTTTTGATAAACATTGCATCTAAAAAACATGAAGGCTAGACAATAACTTGCAGAAAGATAAAACATTTGAAAATCATTTTGAATGTTGAGGACTTGAGCGTATCTTGTCCACGTATCCCCTGGGGCATTTTTGTTGTGCTGTTTTACAGGTGTCATCTGTAAGGACATTTCCCCAGCAGATATTTCCCCAAGCAAGTATGGAAGCTATCAGAGCTATGTCCCCCTGCAAATTTGTCTGTGGATAGTGCCTTTTATCCCCAGCAGATCTAAGGATTGCCTATCCCCAGCAGGCCTGTGTTTGCAGATTTCCCCAGTTGGTTATTCCCCAGCTGAGTTTGAAGTTGAGATCCCCACTGAGTTGGAAGAATGTTGTATTCCCAGTGGAGGTGTCGGTGGAGCTTATTCCCCAACAGTCGGGTCTTGAAGTATTGCCATCCCCAGTGTGGTGGTGAGCGCTTGTTCCCCAGCAGGGTTGTGGATGTCTCTCCCCAGCACAGAGTCTGGTATGTTACTTTCCCCACCAGAGTTGTGCTCTTCCTCAGCAGAGTGGTGTGTTATCCCCAATAGAGTTGCTTTCTCTAGCAGATCTCCCGAGCAGAGATTGGTGTTGATAATTTTCCTCAGCGAGTTTTCCGAATGGATCTGGTTCGGTGAAGATTATCTCCAGTAGTTTATCCCACCTGTGGATTGGTTGGGTCGTCCCCAGCAGAGTAGCATTGATTTCCCAAAGCAGAGTTTATCCTACCTGTGGATTGGTTGGCTCTCCCTAGTGAAGTCGCCTGATTATCCCTAGCGAAGTCGCTTTATTACTCCCCAGCGAGTTGCCTTGTTTACTTTCCCCAATGAAGTAGTATTGATGGTTCCTCAGCGCAGTCGCCGTTGGGTAGTCCTCAGCAAAGTCGCATTGTTTGTTTCCCCAAGCGGAGTCCCCGAGTGGACTGGATCTCATGAGGGATGTCCCCAGCGGAGTCTATCCTTTCCCTAGCAACAATATTATTTCTCCAGCATGAGTGAGAAGTAGGTGCTCTCCCCGCAGAGTATTCCTCAAGCAGAGTCTCCCCACAGAGTTGAAGTATCTGATCAGTTTGGCTCCCCAGCGGAGTTTTCATCTTTTGCATGTGGCATGTAGTAATCATTGCATCCTCAAAACGCATAGCATTTCCATGCAATATGGAGCATTACGCCATAGAAAGATTCAAACATATGCATTCATGTGTAAACCAATCAGACCGTATCCCCGGTAGAGGCGGATCTTTATTCAACATCTGTACAGCATGGTTGCTACAGTTGCTCCTGACAGCATTCAGGATTGATACCCCAGAGAGGTTTATTTCCCCATCCGTTGGCGAAAGGAAAGATTGATTCTCCCCGATGAGACCCCCAGCAAGTGTTTAGCCTTGCCTTGACATATGTAGATGTCTTCTTGTGATACTGGTCAGTGTCATGTCAGCACCCGCGTGCGTTATTTCTTTGGTGTCGGTAAACACCATCTTTCGGTGTCGGTAAACATTGAGTCTCACCCCAGTCATCGGTCAATGTCTGGTCTTCTTTTGATGTCCGTAAACATCATCTTTCGATGTTCGTAATGTCGTTCTCCTTCCCTAGTGAAGATTCACCTCCCAGTTGGTGTCGATAAACGTCGAGTTTTTCCCGTTCGTCCATTGACGTTTGGTTGAGTTATACCCTTATTATTCCCCAGAAGATTCACCTCTCCGTTGGTTTCGATAAACGTTGAGTTTTTCCTATGCGTCTGTTGACGTATAGTTGTTTGTTCCCCACAGATCATTCGTTAATGGCTGTTGATTCCCCTCAGAGTACCTCTCCGTTGGTGTCGATAAACGATGAGTTTTTCCCAATCGTCCGTTGACGCTTGGTTGTGTTCACTTCTCCCCAAAGAGTTACCTCTCTGTTGGTTTCGATAAACGCTGAGTTTTTCTCATTCGTCCGTTGACGTCTGATTGTATATCTCACCCCTAGTGATTCGTTAATGTCTGGTTGCTTCCCAGCCAGAATCCCCAGTAGAGTCGTCGGTGGACGTCCTATTCGGTTTCCGGTTGTTGTATCCCTTCCTTAGTGAAGTTTTCTCCTTCTCCGTTGGTGTCGATAAACGTCGAGCTTCTCCCTCTCCGTTGGTGTCGACGAGCTTCTCCCGTTCGTCCGTTGACGTCTGGTCGAGTCTTCCCAGGTCATCCGTTGATGTCTGGTTACCTCTCAATTGGTTTCGGTAAACGTTGAGTTTTTCCCGTTCGTCCGTTGACGTTTGGTTGAGTTATATTTTCTCTCCCCAGTAGGATTTCCTTCTCCGTTGGTGTCGATAAACGTTGAGCTTCTCCTTCTCCGTTGGTGTCGATAAACGTCGAGCTTCTCCCGTTCGTCCGTTGACGTCCGGTCGAGTCTTCCCATTCATCCGTTGATGTCTTGTTACCTCTCCGTTGGTTTTGATAAACGTCGAGTTTTTCCTGGTAGTCCCCAGTAGAGTTACCTCTCTGTTGGTTTCGGTAAACGATGAGTTTTTCCCACTGCGTCCGTTGACGTATGGTTGTACCTCTTCCAGTCATTCGTTAATGATTGGTTACCTCTCCGTTGGTTTCGATAAACGTCGAGTTTTTCCTAGTCGTCCATTGACGTCTAGTTGTGATTGCTATTCCCATTCATCATCTTGTGATGTCTGGATGTGACTGTACCTTTGAAAAAAAACCAAAAATCCCCAGTAATAAACATCAGATCCCAGTGGACGTTTCCGTTGTTGGATCCCCGCATTGTGCAAATTTCTACGGTTCTTCGGTATTCAATCCCTGTTTACCCTGAAAGTCTGACAGCCGTTGCTCTCATCCGTTCGGGTTCCCAGTTGATTGAATAGGGGCAGCTGTAGCACTTCAAATTTGCACCCCCCATTTTGTACATACATTTTCATTTTTAGGTCATTAACATTGCATCCGTTCGGGTTCCCAGTTGATTGAATAGGGGCAGCTGTAAAACCAAACTTGTTCCAACAATCTCCCTTTTTTTATGATGACAAATATTATAATTTTGATGAACAATTTTGACTTAACAAATAATCAGCTAAAAACCAGAGTTAGGTTTTCTAATTCCCTGTGAGTTTTAGGCTTCAAGATTTTCTTAGCTTAAGTTCATAGAGTGAGGTTTGCAAGCTCCCCCTGAGTTTAAGTCTTAGAATTTTTTTTATTTTTAATCTACAATCAACACAGATATTCAGGAAGCAACCAATCAGAGATATAGCAATGCAACAAATCAATACAACTTAAATCCTTCAAACTTAACAGTGAGCCAATAAAAGTATATATTATTAATGTTAGAAAGTGAAATCCAAGTGATTAATATAGACTTCAAATTCGGCCTCTCGCAGATGACAAAAACAATGCCATCGTGAGTTAATAATGGACATTTCAACATCAAATCCTCTTCAAGAAACTCATAATTCATGGATTAGTGTAAAGGCCATTGGTCGTCCATATTGTAATTATAAGAAAGATTAATCTTGCAAAGATTAGGAAACACCATTATGTAGTAGCATTTACCTTAACATTCTTAATGCCAAAATGACTTTGATGATTGTCATTGTTATTAATGTCAAGTTCTTGAAAGAAAGGAAAGCAATTAGAAATAAGATAAAGGTCATCAATATTGAAAAAATAAATGTCTGAACAAAACAAGAGAGGTTATTGTTTAGTGAGGAAAGTGATAGGTTGGTTTGGAGGCATTCTAGATATAGGTTTTTCTCGATGGCTTCGGCCTACCAAATGTTTGATGATCTTCGTCATGCCTCTGATCCTCCATTAGTTAGTGAGTTTCCATCTCTTCCTCTAATTTGGAATAGTTATGCTCATTCTAAAGTTGTGATCTTCTCATGGCAACTCCTTTTGCGTAGGTTTCCTTCTAGAGAACATATGTTTAAAAGAAAGGTTATTGTCGATTTGGAGGTTATTCTTTGCGGGCATTTGCTTGAATCGGCCTCCCATTTGTTTGATACTTGTAGTCTTTCCTCTTGTGTCTAGTATAGGATCCTCGGATGGTTAGGGCTTCAATTGGCTCTTCTTAGGGATATCATGACTCTTTTTGAAGTTTTCATCTCTTTAGGGTTTTTCTCTAAGTCTAGGAAAGTTTTTGCCATGATTTGGCATGTTGTCGTGTGGTCCATTTAGTTAGCGCAGAATGAGAAATATTTCCCTGGTAAGACAGCAAACGAAAAAAAGTTGGAATATAAGAGCTTTTTTGGCTTGGAGTTGGCCAAACATCTGTAAATTATTTTTCTTTCTCAGTCTAATTTTAGAATCTTATCCAGTGTCTTGGTTAATAGCGGTTTAAATGGTCTGACCTGCTATAGAGTTATTCAGTGGTTCCTAGAGTAGTTGCGGTACTTCTAGCCTATTGATGGTGAGTCTGGCGGTCTGAGATCTAGTCGGTGTTCCGGTGGGTGGACGTTCGTTGCGTGAAGATTGTCAAGGGCTTTGTTATTGGTTGTTTCAGTTGGGGTTCTATTGTTATTTTTTGTTTTTGGTTGTTTTATGTTGTTGTTTTTGTTTAGTCTATGTTTATTCTCTTGGTACTTCTTATGCCAGTTAAACTGTTTACTTTTTATCGAGGTTGGGTTTCACCCACCTTTTTTCTATATAATATTTTGCCATTAATTTTTTTTACCAAAGTCATTATAGCCAAAGTTACTAAAGCCTTCTCCCTTGGTCAGTTAAACATGAACACTTCTCACGCGTGTTTATAATGCTACTTCTGGATGTTAGGATTGCTTGTGAATTTTTGTGGATTTTTTTAGTGCATTTCCAATTTGTTTGAGATTTTCTTTGCTGATTGGTCATGTTTGGACTTTTGATGAGTGATGAATTTAGATGATTTGTGAAATGCTGGTTGTGTATCCTATGAGCTTGAAATTTTGCACATTTATTCTAGACTATTTGAAGTTAAATGTGGCTTTGGTTTGATACATTTATCATGTGTGGATTCTGTTTTATGCTTGTGTGAAGTTGATGCATCCATTTGTGCCTTGGTTGAGCTTGTTTGGCCTTGCCTTGCCTTAGGGAATTTATTTTACATGCTTCCACTTGTCCAAATGACTTGAATTTTGGTATGATCAACATGTAATGAATGCTGTTTAGCCATGATTTTTCTTGAGATTTATTGAAATATGTTTGAGTTGATATGAATTGGTTCATTCTGTTTGGTTCTATGAGCTTTGAACTTGCATGCTTTGCACTATTTGCTTTATGAAATGAAATTGGTGTATGATATGAATATGAGACCACTTGGATGTTGTTCTTATTTGATTAAGCTTGATTCATGCCAATTTTCATGTTCTGTTTTGAATTATTTCTCCCCCTTTGACCCTAGGCCTTGTCCTAGTGGTTAGTGCTTATGTTTGAGTTGTGTTTTCAGGACAAGAAGCATATGGCCTTGAGGAGTTTGATTCATTGCTCATTTGGATTGATATTTGATTGATGTTGACTAACATTGATTGGTTTTGTAGGTTGCTTTAGCTCCTTTGATTTGAGCTTGTGCTTTGCTTGATGCATTGCTTGTGTACAGTTGAATGTTTGTTGTTTGTTGACTTTCCTTTTGAGTTGTGTACTGATTATGTTGGATTGTTTTCAGGTACCTTAGTTGCTATAGTTCATTGTGAACTTGATTTTTCTTTGCTTGATAGCTTGAGCATTGAGGTATAATGTCCCTAACTCCATGAAGTCTGGAATACCTGGCCTGTTATTTGGTCAGGCACCTGTCTGAAGTCCTCCTTAAGAGGCAATGCTTGTGATTGTTTATTTTTGTCCCCAAACAGGAAAAGACCTTTGATAAGGCAATTGGCAGAACACAAGAGATGTGCAATCCATCTCCTGCTATTCAGTTGAGTCATCCCTTTGCTCACACAACTGGTGTTGATGCATTATGGATATTAACCCAAGATCCATGTTGAGTCAGTCATAAGTGTAGAAGGGTTCCCACTTTCTGAACCCACACTTTCATCTGTTTGAAGCTCTCCCAGGCCAGGGATAAGAGCTGTGAGGCACACCCCTCACTTCCTATTTCATCTGCTTCACCCTAACTCTCAATGTTAGGGTTAAGAGCTGACATCACCCGATTACAGTTGGCTTGTGTTTCACAGCCTAACCCTTGTGTGAGCCCACTTTGCTTGTATATAGTGTGTGCTATTTGTGATTGTTTGCTTTGCTTTGCCTGTGCTGTTTAGGATAGCTTGCTCCCTGTGCAAGTTAGATAGCAACCTTAACTTAGGGATGATTTGCATGATAACATCTAGGCTTGAGTCGTAGTCTCCCTAGTTATGTCTCCCTTTGTATCTGGTTGGGCTAGTCCTTTTTCCCTGCGTAGGGGAACTACGTCACCCTGATCCTCATGCCAGATGAGGTACGTAGGCAGGAGATGAGTTGATCTCTCCGGGCGCCTTTTTGTTTTGCCTTTGTGTGTGTTAGGAGATGGATGTAAGCCCAGCGATTGGCATTCCGTATCCTCTTGTTGTGTGCTTGGAGTCCGATGTAAGTCCAGCGATTGGCATTTGGTTTCCAGTGTGCGTGTGTTTGGTTCGGAGTCTGATGTAAGTCCAGCGATTGGCATTCAGTTTCCATGTTGACCTGTGTGGTTTTGTTTTGCGTGCATTAGCCGAGCTACGAATGCTCTGATTCTTCTTAGTCCGAGAAGATACGTATGCATAGGATGCGACATCCTAGCGAGCATGTTTTCCCCCTGTCCGAACTACGTCGACTCTGATGTCTATGCCTGATAGACTACGTAGGCCCAGGATGCGATATCCTGCCGAGTCAGTTT
The DNA here is from genome assembly GCF_024323335.1 of Lathyrus oleraceus. Lineage (NCBI taxonomy): Eukaryota > Viridiplantae > Streptophyta > Magnoliopsida > Fabales > Fabaceae > Lathyrus > Lathyrus oleraceus. The sequence goes on along the minus strand of NC_066584.1, from coordinate 505,198,949 downwards.
CGTTTGTTTTCTTGTGTCTCTTTCAGCCAGTGTGTGTTTGTGAGCAGTGTTTAGCAACCATTTTCCTTCCTTTTGTGCGTGGATCCCGTCGAGTACGACGGATGCGTAGGGGTGCTAATATCTTCCCTTCGCATAACCGACTCCCGATCCCATTCTCTTTGGTCGCGAGACCATGTCTTTTCCCGGTTTACTTCGAGTGTTTCCTTTCCCTCTTTTGGGATAAATAACGCACGGTGGCGGCTCTGTTGTTTTGTTTTCCCGCCGGTTTTTCACGTAATGCGACATAAGTATAAAGACAGAGTAGCAGATGAATTCAAATAAATCCCAAGGCTTGCATCAGATGAAGGCTTAGTTCAAGATAACTTAGTCTCAGAATATTGGCATTTGCCAATGTAGCGGTGTATTTGTCACCATTGGAAATATTAATTAGATCCAAGGTAAATCATGCAAGGTAGAGTCGCCACCGCACTTCTATTTATCCAAAGGAATGGCTAGAAAGCGAACAAAAGCCTAAGAAGTTTTGCAAAGAAAACTAATAAAAGGTCAGAGATCTGGGTAAGGGGGTAATTATGTCGTGGGAAGGTGTTAGGCACCCACAACATCCTAGGTAGTCCTAGGGAACCTCTTTTCACAAATGTTGCATTATTGTTTGTTTATGAAATATTTTTGTGCAAACACGATTGAAGGGATGAGAGAAGAATGTACAAATTTATTTACATTTTTGTGTTTGGATGGATGAATCCATTGCCTACGTACCTTCACATGATCAAAACCTCGTAGTTCAGCTAAAAGATTTCCAAAAAGAAATGAGTGGATTGATTTTAAACAAAAGCCTTAAGGTCTTTCATTATCAAAGGGAGAAAACTCAACCTGAACAACCACAAGTCCACCATGTGAGAACAGCTTCAATGTGCTAGTGAGGGGTTAACCCTATAATAAGCAAGGAAGTCTTACAATTCAATCACTAAGGACACAAGTGAGATTCACATCAACCACTAAGATAATTCAGATCTATGGCTAATGTATGAAAGTTTTTATTAAGAAGTGGACAAGGGCCACAAAAGCAATTGAGTGAGTGGAATTAACCAATTAGAAGTATTCACAAACAATGTCAAAGTTGATTTAAAGTTCAATTCAGAATAAGTATTGTGAAAATGAAGTTTGAAAATCAAAGGCCTAAGGCCCAGGTTTCTAGTTTTGAAAACAAGTGAAAATGTTTGCACAAAAGTTTTTTTTTTGGTTTAGGTCAATGATGAAAATATGGATCAAGGTTAAGCACCAAAAATGGTGAGGTTAAGGGACAAAAGCCACAAACAAGGTTGCTTTCTCGAGATCATAGAAATGATCCAAGTAAGTTCCTTTGGAATTAGGCAACACAAGGTATAAGCAAATAAGCAAGGTCTCATAAGAGAGCCACAGATAAAAGGAAATAAGATGCCAATAAATGGACTTACACTTAACTCAAAGGAAACAGAATGCCAATAAATGGACTTACATCCAACTCCAAACAGATAAAAGGAAACAGAATGCCAATATATGGACTTACATCTAACTCCAAACAGATAAAAGGAAACAGAATGCCAATATATGGACTTACATCTAACTCCAAACAGATAAAAGGAAACAAAATGCCAATATATGGACTTACATCTAACTCCAAACAGATAAAAGGAAACAGAATGCCAACATATGGACTTACATCTAACTCCAAACACATAAAAGGAAGCAGAATGCCAATAAATGGACTTACATCTAACTCCAAACAGATAAAAGGAAACAGAATGCCAATAGATGGACTTACATCTAACTCCAAACAGATAAAAGGAAAACAGAACGCCAATCAATGGTCTTACATCTAACTCCTTAAAGCAAACAAACATGCATGAAAAGCAAACACATGAAAGATTCACAATTAAGCAAACAAGCAATCAAGTATCACACTCTATACACAAACAAGAGGCTCAGACAAGAGTTGGGCTTTAGTCAAGGGGTCATATCAACCTCGACAAACAAGTCGGGCTTTAGTCAAGAGGGGTCATATCAAACTCGACAAACAAGCCAAATGTAGGGGTGTTCTGAAGCTCTTAACCACTAACATTGAGAGTTAGGGTGAAGCTGATGAAAGGAAATAAGGATAAGACCTCATGCTCTTAACCCTGGCCTGGGTTAGCCTATGATAAAGAAGGCGTGGGGATCCAGAATGAGGGACCCTATTCCACATGACTGACTCTATACAAGATCTTGGGTGTTTATTCAAAAGCATCAGCACGTAGTGCGAGCATAATGAAAGACTCAACTGATTAACAGGGGATTGATTGTAAATCCCTTCTATTTGTCAATTGACTCTTCACTTAGGAGGACTTAACAAAGTAACATGCCTCGACAAGGAGGTCTTTAGCACAAAAGTAAACAATCACAAATATTGCCTCTTAAGGAGGACTTCAGCCAAACGTCTGCCAAAAGAAACGACATGGCTTCCAGACTACATGGAGTTAGAGAGGTTACCTAAGTGGTAAACCAACCACAAGAAAATCCAAGCTCAAGTAAGAGCTAAAATCGACTAATGTACCTGTACAACAGCCAAACAATCAATATTGTATTCAGAAAAATCCAACAGACAACAACAGTGCTTTCCAATATGTACACAATGCAAGTCATGAATGTAATCACTCAAGTGAGCTCTCTACATCAAAGGACCTACAACACAATAAGAGTTAGTGATTAAAGCAACTTGCATCTCAAGTAATGAGATCACATCAACCATAGAGCTAAATGCTTGAATCTGAAATACAAAGCTCAAATGGTGAGTACAAACCACTAGTGCAAAGACTAGGGTCAAAGGCAAGTCAAAAAGTCAAAACAGAAGCTAATATTCCATATGAAGCACCTTCAAACATGTAAGAGCATGTCCTAAAAAGGACCAAGTCTAAATCATAAGGCAAAGCCCTCACATGAACAATATAAGGCAAAGGTAATCAAAGGTGATCACAATTGGACATCAAACATAGAAAATCCACATTAAAACAGAAATGAATCCAATGATCATGCAAATTTTCATATGAGATCAACATGTTATGAACAAGCATCATGCAAAAAATTGGAATCAGAAGAGATCAAATGACATGTGTATGAAAATGAACAAGAGCAACATCCAAATGTGTGACACAAATTGTCACACCATACATCCATGTGTTCAAAACAGAGATGGAATATGCAAAAAAATGCCAAACAAAAGCTCAAAAATCATGTAACATGTTATGAATGAGCATGTTAAATTTCAAGGCAATTGGATAATCAATGAGCATCTCACAAAACAATTGGCACAACATGTCATATTTGCATCATGTTCAAACAACCAAGCACATTCAAAATTCCAGCAGGGCAAAAATCATGAAATCACCATCACAAAATAATAGACATTAAAATGAACATGTAGAAAAAAGTTTGAATTAAATTGGATTTGTATTCTATTTTTTATGATTTTTTTGAATTAATGAACAAAAATGTAATAATGTTGAAAATCATATGGACAATGTTATGAAAAGAAAATTGGAAACAACGTCATGAAGGAATCGAACCAAGGCCATGCAAGTCAAGGAAGCGCTCAGAAAATCAATTGGAATAAAGGAAATTCGCATGCAGAAGGATCGAACAGGCGCGCCTAAAGTCCAAGGCGCTTATCAAAATGCCGCATTTCAATCAAGAGAAAACAAATGAAATAAAAAACGCATGGCAAGAGGAATCGAACTGGCGTGTGGTATGTTCATGCGCGCGCTACAGTGAAGCCCTAACATTTGAACCAGACGGTCGGAATAGTAATTCCGGTCGTCTTCTCCGGCCAATCCACGGCGGAGATGATGAACATTTTTTTTTTCCAAATTTCAGCATATGATACACGGTTGGAAGGGTCTTGATGCGTAGAACACGGATCTATTATTATCTAAGCCTAACTCTTCCTAACAAAAGCGAATCGAAGAGAAACATAATGCACATCAAAAATTCAACTCATCATATCTCACTCAAATCTTCACCAAATTCAATTATATTTATATCAGCATCATCAACATCAAAAGCTCTACAAGATCATGTGCATAAAATGAAGAATAATGAGATTCGAGTTCCAACCTCTTTGAAGAGCAGTGAGTTGATTTCTTTGATTCAAGCTTCAGCAATGTCCAGATCTTCTCCTCAACTTGTGTATTGAAGCTTTATGCATGAATTGATGCTTGAATCCACCTGAATGAAGCTCAATTTCCAAGATCCATCTTCATGTTCAAGCCTTGAGTATGCATGATTCTGCACCAAATTTACCAATCCAAGCCTTGATTCCTACTAAATGACGCTCAATGAACACGAATATGCAAGAAGATTGATGTGTTATGTGAAGAATTTTGAAGTTTGAATTGAGAGAAAATTTGGAGGGAAATGAGATTCTAGATCTAGAATGTGATTGTCCTCAAATTCTATTACAATTAAGCTTATATACCATGTGTTAATCATACTGTAATCAAGATTAGGCATTGGCTAATGAAAAGTTAATGAAATATGAGGTGTATGACCAAATTAGCAAATACACCTATGCATGGCAAGGGTGCACGTGAACAGTGCCATGTGAGGACTCAAATCCACTTAAAATCAACTTATGAACATGATAGGATTGGAATTTTGCATGTATGATGCACCAAATTTGAATTATGCATTTTCCCCCCAAAATACTCATGCATGGATAAATGATCATGTGATGTTATTTCATGCAATGCAATGATGGATTTGGAAAATATTGGTCATAACAAGTATTTTGTAAAAAGAGTGATTCCATTTGGAGTTTTGGATCAAAAGTTATGGCACTTTGAAGTTCCTTGCATACTTTGCAATCAATGGATCATAACTTCTCAACCATTCATCAGATGCTCATGATCTTGGACTTTTTGGAAATGGGAGAGAAAGATCTTCAACTTTCATGTTGACCAAAAATTCATTTGAAGCTGCTTTGATGTTGGAAAGTCAAGTTGAATGTGGACCAAAGACTTGCCATTTTTGGAAACTTGAAATTACAGGTCATTTTCCATTTTGGGAAAATTTTGATTTGACTTCAAAATCTTTAAGATAGATGTTTGACATGAGGAATAGGCCTTGTTTGAACATGAATGGGATGTCTCAAATCATTTCCCACACCTCAAAGCCTTCAATTGACTGCACAGTTGATTGTATGGTCCTCAGATGACCTTGGCAATGCCTGATGAATTTGAGCCTCAACCACTTGGGGAAAATGCTCCAAAATGGAACCATAGCTCATATAAGCTCAACATAATATCATGTGGTCTCATACCAAGAAAATACCATCATCTCTTGCACAAAGGATGCTCTTGAATTGCTTGACTTGTGGCTGCTTAGACTGCAAAACAAATGTTAGATGACATATTTTTGGTGCTTTTGGTTAGCAATCAAATGAGAAAAATAATGATATACAATGCAAACAATGCCTGGTAATCTCAACCACTCACAAGAGAGGTCCCACTAAAAGATAAGGAAGCTAAGATGCTCAAAGATCCTTGAGGCTATGAAATGTAATGATATGATGCCATAAGGGATCTTAGGGACAAAATTGGGGTCTTACAGCCAAGTCCTTTTGCACAGGGAATGTTGCCTAATCCTAAGTCCAAAAATTCAGATTAAGTTCAACAGTCCAACATATGTTTTTTAGTGTTTTTGTTGTTATCAAGTATTTTAAGGTACTAAGACCAAAAACAAAATCAAATCACACAAACAAATATATACAATCACAAGATATGGCTTAAATGAGCAAAGTGAAAATGACATAAACATAAACAAGTTAAATGAAATGTAAATGGCAATGAATGATAAATGACTGAAAGTTAAATTGCATAAAGTAAATGACTTGATAGTAAAAGCATAATGAATAAGAGTTAGTCAAATGTTAGTCAAGTGTTAGTGGTGATTTTTTTAATTGATTAAGTCATTCTTTGGAGAACACTCAACCATTCATTCACAAGTATGAATCCTTAAACCAAGACATCTTCCATGAGAAGGGCTCCAACTTGGATAATTCAACAAGTATGCCACTAGCTCCCATGAAAGGAAAAAAAGGTCAAGTCTCCACACAGTGCCATAAAGAATGGGAGACTTACAATTTCACTTACTAGGATGTTATGCCTTGAGGGTCAAATTTAGCTATATGTTAAGCAATCGTAATTGGACTTATGTAGAAGTCACAACTATCCGAGGTCGGGCAATATAAATTTAGGTGTTAATACATGTTAGAGATTTGGTATGAATAACTAAATTCCTAAAACATACCACACACTAAAAGAAAAAGATCAAGAGGGAGGGACGTATCTCAGTCATAATTGTATTGACTCATCTGACACAAGGTAATTGATGAATCAATTAGCCTTTAGACATTAGAGATTTAATTGGTCAAATGAGGGAATGGGGAAGAATAGGGATGAAGATGAAGAGGGAGGGGAAGATAGAAACACAAATTGATAATGGGAGGAATTTCATCAAATCAAAACCATCCATTTATTTTGGGAGATGAAATGTACATTTCATCAATCCCCTGAATCTAATGGTTTTGATCCAACAAAAGTCAAATCAACCTTGACCAAGACCCAAACAGAAAGTCAAACATCACAAGACCATAAAAATGGCTCAACAACATTTTTAAACATTTAATCAATTAAAAATCAATTTAAAAATGAATTAAAATACATTTTAATTTGGTCAAAACTTAAAATCCCTTCAAAACACCAAATAAATGGTCAAGGGATTTATCCTAGGTCAAACAAGGTCAAAGGACCTTAGACAAAAAAATCACTATTTTTGAAAAGTCAGAAGTATTTTAAAAATAATTAAAAATATGCATAAAAATATTTAATTCATGAAAAATATCAAAACTAATCCAAAAAATAATTTTAATTCAAAATATGGAAGAGACAAATATTTAAATATTTTTGCTGAAAGTCCCATATTTTTTGGATTAAAAATGAAATTTCTATGAATTAAATAAAATAGAAGGATTAAACATAAAATCAGAATTTAAAATAAAATAAGAAAAAACAAGAGCCATCAGATCTCCCTTATTAATTGAGGTGACAGATGTGATGGTCATGCGTGTGGTGTCTACCATACATCCAAGTCAACGCGCTGCAAAGTGGGTAATTCAAACCAAAGGTCAAGATTAGATCATTGGACCACAATCAGATGGATGTGAAGTTGCCAACACCCCACCGAGCCCTAGCTCCGATCATCTTCTCCGGTGGACCTCACCGGACTGGTCCACCTTCAACTTAATGAAAAATAAAAAACAAGGATACTCTTTCAAAGAGAAAATGCTCAGAAGCTTGAACCTGGCCTCAATTTTCTCCAATTCTAAGTATATTGAAAGATACAGGGATTTGAATTTTGAGGATCATGAATTGAGTTGCTTCGACTTAACCTCAAAGCAACTCAATCTTGTTGCCTACATTGGTAGGACTTCAGCCAACCAAAAATAAAAGAGAATGGTGAAGAATTGAGAGAGAATTGAAGAGATGAAGTTTCTGAAAAATCACCTTCGAGGAGCTTGAAACTTGCTTGATCTTGCTTCCAATTGGCCTTGACCTGACTTCAGAAGCTTGCAGGAGTATAATTGGATTAAACAATGGCTTGGATTCTTGGAGTTTCAATTTCAAAACAGAAGTGAAATTGAAACTCGATTTTCAATTGAAAACCTTTAAGTTTATCCTCTAATGGTGAAGAGTGGGGTTGCATGATCAAAGCTCGGGCAAGGTGACCATAATTCTGAGCATGAGGCAATGTATTTATAGTCTATGCAATTGATTTCCACACACTTCCATCAAAATGTCAAAAATAGCGATTCTCACTTGCATGGATGCATGGGCGTGTGATAGGCCAATGAAATGATGTCAAAGGGTCCAAAATTGATCATCAGCAATGCTGAGAGTGTGTCATGAAGTCATGCAATTGGAATTGAAAGATGATCATGAAATTCATCCAAATGGAACCTTAAAGAAAAGCCATGCGCAAGTCATTCAATCCTTGGCCAAATGAAGTGATTCTGGACTTTTTGGAAATGTGAGATCAATGGGAACAACTTTCATGTTGAATACGTTTCCATTTAATGCTTGGATCATGATGAATTTTGAGGTGGAAGTTTGGAAAATCAAACTTATTTGAAAATTTTCTAAGTACCAAGTCAAATGTTCACTTCTTCCACCTTGAATAACCTTTGTTATGGGCTTCAAATGGAAAAAAATTCCTTCATCAAAGTTGTATCGCTTTCAAACCTTTTCAATTTGGTCACAAACTTGACCTCATTTGTATTTGGTATGAAGGAATTATGCATTTTAGAAGTTGAGGAAAATCTCTTGTTCAAGGGTAATGACCCAAAATGACCTATAATGTTTCCTCTTGGCACATGCCTTTTCAAGTAGAATTTGAAGTTTCTCAAAGAATAAAAGTTGGATAGGACATATTGAAATTGATCATGAAACTTGGATATCCTTCATATCATAAAAATTGATCAATTTATGGTCTTTGAAAGTTGACCTCCTAACTAGGGTTCAGACAGAATGACCTATAATCTTTCACCATAAAAAATGACTTTCCAAGCAAAAATAACTCTTGACCTCAACATGAAAGTTGTTTGGAATGTCATAAGGAGTAATGTTTCTCTTGGAATCATTTTCATCTGACAAAAATGGTAGAAGATAGGGTCTAGGGAACCCCAGTTTTGACCAGTTAACTTTGTCTGGTCAACCAACATGAACCAACTTGCAAACTTGAAGTTCTCTTGATCTCTTGAACTCATGGAGGATCATATACATATAAGATGACGTATAATGAAGTATCCCTAGAAATATTTGATAAAATGTTGAAGAAACTTGTTGAGGAAGTCACACAAGATACCCAGATGAGTTAGGGCTTCCAAGGCAAACAAGTTTCAAATTCTTGATGAATTCTTGATCAAAATGACAAATGAAGAACATGGGGACCCATATATGATGTCTAGAATTAATGTGAACCAACTCTTGATTTATATCCTTGCATTGGGGGTCTCAAACCCTAAATATGAGCTTGATGAGGCATTTATGGATGTACACATTACCTACAAAAGAAACAAAGCTATACATAGACATATTTTTGGCATTTTGGTTAGTAAACAATGAAAAACAAAGTGTGATATAATCAAATGTGTTTGGTGACCTCTCCCAATGCAAACCCAATGAATGAGGGGCGAGGAGGATGCCAAGGTGTGATCTCAAAGCCGATGCATATGATGAGATAGCATGAGGGATCTTAGGGTCAAAATTAGGGTCTTACACCTGCCCTTATTTAATGATAATCTAACTGAGTATGTGAAGGTTAAAATCTTCGTATCAACTCAGTAGAATGGACTTAAATAACAACATCTAGAAACGAATTTTGGTCCCTAAGAGACCTCATGATGCATATGATATGAATGTTGAAATAATCTTTGTGGGGAATATATTTCCACAAAGGAAAATAAATTCGGAGAGACTGAAAATCCACAGGAGTATAATGCATTCCATAAGGAAAACTCACTGGGGAGACAGAGACTCTGGGGGAATAAAAAGCTATGTGTAAGCCATGTTACGACTTAAAAACTGCTGGAGACACGAGGGAATTTCCATGAAAATAAATCAATGGAAGGACTTGGTCCGGGGATAAGGGAAATCTGCAGTGGATAGGAATAGATCAGAACCGAAGTATTCAAACAAAATAGAGGGTTGGCAATTCTGTCGCATCCGCGAAAAACAACCGGCGGGCTAAAACAAAAAACGAACAGAGCCGCCACTGTGCGTTATTTATCCCAAAAGAGGGAAAGGAAACGCTCAGAGTAAACCTGGAAAAAGCATGGTCTCGCGACCAAAGAGAAAGGGTAAGGGAGTCGGTTACGCGAGGGGAAGGTATTAGCACCCCTCACGTCCGTCGTACTCGACGGGATCCACGTTCTAAAAGAAAGAAAAGGTTGCTAAAACAAACATCATACACGCACGCAAGGAACACAGGTGGGGTTAAGAGGAAGAGGGCTCGCTAGGACATCGCATCCTATGCCTACATATCTCGTCTGGAACGAGAATCAGAGCTACTGTAGTTCGGCTTACGCACGCCGAAACAAAACACACGCACAGACGCTGAGACATCAAAACAAACACAAGCAGGCAAACATGGAACCCGACCACCACTCGATGGAATTACGTCAACTTCCGAACCAAACAACCCACACTGGAACCCGAATGCCACTTGGTGGACTTATATCAGCTTCCAAGCACACCACAAGAAACAAACAAGCAACAAGCTACTAAGGAGTCGGGAACTCGAGCCTAGCAACTGTCAGACAAACACACACAAAAAGAAAAGAAAGTGCCCGGAGAAGTCTCGCACGACCTCCTGCCTACGTACCTCATCTGGTATGAGGATCAGGGCGACGTAGTTCCCCTGAAAGGGAAAGAAATCCTAGCCAGAGACAAAGGGGAGACACACTACCAGGGAGCTATACTCGAGCCTAATGTTATCATGCATCATTGCCCTATGTTATGGTTTCTACCTACTTGCACAACAGCAAGCTAATCCTATCCAGGAAGAAAGCAAGCATGCAAGCATCAACAAAACAAAACAAACATTTCAAGCAAATATTCACAAAGCACACACTATATCCAGTCAGAAGTGGGCTCAAACAAAAGGTTAGACTGCCGAGGCAAGTCATCTGTACAAGGGTAGTGTTAGCTCTTAACCTTGCCATTGAGGGGCTAAGGTGAAGCTGATGAAAGGTGAGTGAAGATTAGACTTCACAGCTCTTATCCCTGGCCAGGGAGAGCTTCAGACAAAGGAGCGTGGGTTCAGAAAGATGGAACCCTTCTACACTCAAGACTCTGACACAACTGTACAAAGTACAAGATCTTGGGTTTGTGTCCCAATGCATCAACACAGTGGTGTGAGCAGAGGGACGACTCAACAGAATAACGGGAGATAGATTGCTTATCTCTTTTATCCGTCAATTGCCTTAATCAAGGACTTTTCCTGCTTGGCACAAAAGTAAACAAGCACAAACATCGCCTCTTAAGGAGGACTTCAGACAGTTGCCTGGCCAAGTAACAGGCCAGGTCTTCCAGACTACATGGAGAATAGGAATTCTACCTCAATTGGTTTAAAAACCAAGCAACAGCAAGCAAGTTCTCAAGGAACTGTAAGCAACTTAATGTACCTGAAATCAATCAAGTATCATCAGTATACCAGACAAACCAACAGTAAACAGCAAAAGTCAATCTGTACAGTCAAACACAAGTTAATGCACACAAGTGCAAGCCATGAGCTCAAACTCAAGCATCAAACCCTACAACACAAAACAAGTTAGTTTACAACATCAAACAAACTCTATTTACAACTTGCATTGTTCTCCTTAAGGCATTTGCAGCTCAAACCTGAAAATCCAAACCAAACATGAGAAACAAGACCACTAGGCCAAGCCTAGGGTCCAAAGGAGATGAAAAAATTAAAACAGCAAGTGAAAATTATCCAAAATCACATTTAAACAATTTAAAAGCAAATGCAATTGGTCCCATGCTCATATCAATCACCATTATCATTTCATGCACAAAATAGCATCCAACATGCAATTTGCAACCTCAAAGGACCAAACAGAAAGATCTCAATCACATCCATACCAAAACAATTCAATTAATTCCACAAAAATTCAAACCTAAACAAGACAAATTCAATGGATAGCATGTCAAATTTCAGCTCAATTGGACAAGAGGAAGTAGGTCAATGAAAATCAAGAAGTTCAGACAATTTCAAACAAGCCAACACAAGGCATCAAAACAAGCATCAACCTCCATAAATCATAAAACAGTGACAGAACAAGATAAATGAATGGGACAAAAACCACAATGACATATAATGTGTCTACAATCCACATGTCAAATTTCACATCCATCCAATTAACCATGAGAATTTCACAAGCAAAATACAATCATGTATCACAAAATGTCACAAAATGAGCCAACAGAAGAGAAAATCCCAATCAATTAGAAAAAGCCATAAAAAATTCCAGAAAAAATCACATGTGATCTCAACATACATATGTTCATTCATGCAAAATTTCAGCTCAATGCAACATCCCTAAGCACATCAAATAAAATCATGAAGTTCATCAAGCTTGGTGTGACACAAATTGTCACACCTCTAATCAAAAATTCATATCTCCTCAACCAGGTATCCAAAAATTACAAACTACATACCAAAATCACCATCAAAGAGTCCAGAATAAGCACAAAATATTTCATCCATTTCTTTGAAAGCATCATCATTTTATGAAAGATATGGCAAAGCATGTACAAATGTGACACTACCAAGCAAACCCTAGGCATTTTAATTTTTTACACGTGCACAAAAATCACAAAAATCACCATTAAATTCTACACATCCTAAGGAGCATGGTGAAAAAAACCTCACAAAATTTGGACTATTTTTGAGTTAGATATGAATTTCTAAAGATCATGTAATCAAAAATGAAATTGAAATGAAAAAAAGAAAACGAAATAAGAAAATAATATGAACCAGTGGCAAAAGCGTAATATTCCCCAGCGAGAACAAAACGACGTCGCTCACATTAATCCAGTGGCGCGTCCTGATTGGCCAAAATGTGGCGGTAAACAACATTTGAAAACAAGGCCAGGCAATTGAAGATCAAACGCGTTTTTGCTCATGTTCTTCATCAAGAACAATTCCAAATTTCCAGAAATTGATGATGAACACTTTCTAACCAAATGCTACAAACTATATACCAAAAGAACCGTCTGAACACGTACATCATGAATATGTAATTTACTTGACCTAATTCTCAACACACAAAGCAAATCAAACGAAAAAAGAAATGCACATCCAAACTTCAAACTCAGATTTCTCATCCAATACTTAACCAAATCACAAACTACAAGCAGCATGTTGATCTATGTTGAAAGACCTACCAAAACCACCTAACAATTTAAGCAATTAAGGAGATCAAATTTTACCTTGTAGATGAAGCAGCTTGTGCAATCGCGCGTTTCCAGGTGCAAAACTCCAAAACAGATGAAGATTGAGGATGTAGAAAGTAATTGGAAAGGCTAGCTTAGCTCGATGTTGCTTCAATTGCAAGATTCATCAAGTTGCCATTGTTGACCTTGCTTATGACAGTCCACGTTCTTGAAGATTTTGGCATGGATTTAGCAAAACAGTTTCTCAATGAGTCTTGTGGAGTGTAGATCCAAGAAGATTCAACAAAATTGATGAAGATTTCAATGTAAAATGATGAAAAATGTGTGATGAGATTTTGGAGAATTTGAGAGAAAATGGAGGGAAAAACAGTTAGATCCTTGAAGAATGTGATGTGATTATGATTCTGTTATGATTAACAACTTATACTCCTGCTTAATCCATTTCCTTAATCCAAATTAGCAAATTGGCTTGATTAGCAAAAATGAGTTTTAAGTGCATAGTCCAAAATGACCTTCTCCAATTAACCAATGTAACAGTCAGATGACAGTTCACACAAGTCATATTTGGCATTTGGAGTGTGTTGGAAAAGGTTCCTTGTGCATAAGCCTTGTAAATCTCAAATTCACCATGCTATGCCAAAAATTCAAGAGAAGCCACTTGAAAAATGACTTTTTGCCTTGACCATTTTTGATGAATTTTGACCATACATCATGAAAGTACATGTGAAATGAGGTTTGCTCAAAGAAAGATCACCCAAATTGGACATTCCATGTGAAAGTTATGCCACTTTGATTTTAGGCATTTTTGGAAAATGAATGAACCATAACTTGTCAACCATACATGGGAATTTCAAGTTCTTAGACTTTTTGGAAAGGTGAGAGCAAGATCTACAACTTTCATGTTGAACAAAATTACATTTGAAGCTTTTTTGGACATGTAATTTTGTGGTGAAAAACTTTCCATTTTTGGAAACTTCCATTACAAGTCACTTTCTATTTTTGGCAACTTTTTGTCTGACTTTATTTTCTTCATTCTTGATATTTGAAATGTCAAATAAAACTTGTTTCAACATGAATGAAGTGTATCCAACTCTCTCCCACCTCCAAATCCATAAAATCAAGCACAGTTGACCACAGTTGACTTTTTCAACTGATAGATGAATTTGGCAATGCACTGATCAAATTGAGCCCCAATCCTCTGATGAAATGGCTCAATGATGAAACCCTAGCTTCCATAAGTTCAATATAATCACATGATGATCCCCATATCCATTATAGACCCCATCTCCTTCACAAGCCCTGATTGGCACAATACAACTGATTAGGGTTGACGAGTGGTCAAAACCCTAATCTCAAGGTGTATGATCAAGCTCTTGAATCTTCTGGATGATAACAAGACCATGATGATGATGATGTATCATTTCAACCAAGATGTAGCCCAATCTGTAACACCCCGATAATAATATGATAATTATTTAAATTAAGTTAATAATATATTTATTAATTTAATTAAATAATTGGATTATTATTATTATTATTATTTTGGAATTATTAAATTATTATTATTATTGGAATAATATAATTTGGAAAATATATAAGTTGGAATAAGGAAAAGAGTCTCATTTGGAAAAGCAACTTTTCACGTGAAACAGAAGAAGCGATCGTGAAAGAGGAAAAGGGCAAAGAGGCAGAGCAAGGGCTGAAGGTTGAAGAGAGAAAAGCTTGGAGCTTGAGATTCGTCGATTAACTCAGGTAAGGGGGGTTTATCGTCGATTAATGGGTATTATGGGATAATATGTAATGGGTAGTGATAAGCTGTTGATTTGACCCTAATTGGGATTGTGAACGCTGAAAATGATGCTGGATAAACTGTGTTAGAAACTGAAATTGAATCCGTAATTGTGTGAGTCGTATTTCCCCGAACGTATAGCTTTTTACGGAATTAGAATCGGAGGTCCGAAAGTCCCCCAACGGCGGAAAATGCGGAGAATTCTGCATTCTGCTTTGTGTTAGCGCATGAACAGCTTTCTGTCTTGCGTTAACCGGTTAACCCAGGGTGTTAACCGGTTAACACTGTTGCGAATTAGGAAAATGTGCTGTTTTGCTTGCGTTAACCGGTTAACCCAGGACGTTAACCGGTTAACACTGTTGTGATTGCTGAAAATATTGCTGTTTGTGCTGCGTTAACCGGTTAACCCAGGGCGTTAACCGGTTAACACTGTTAAGTTTTGGGACAGGAGGCGTGTTGTGCTGCGTTAACCGGTTAACCCAGGGCGTTAACCGGTTAACGCTGTTGCAGAGTGGAAAAATGGATATTTTAAATGTTGTGTACATAATTGAGAGTTGGCCTATGTTGGCGTATGATGTAATAGGGATTATTTCCCGCTGTTTGAGCCGTATAGGTATTAGTAGAGTGTGCTAATACTGTGTTTAATTGAATTACATGATAATGATGTGTTGATACCTTGTTGATGATGTGTGATGGCATGTATGATATTGTGAATGTATATGTTATACATGTGTTGTGAATGGACTATTTTATGGCTTAGAGTGTGAGCATATGTCCATTTTGGATTTTTGTTGTGGTGTTGCATTGCTAGATGATTAGCATGCATATTGTGGCCGTTATGGTGGTAGCTAATTCCCGTGGTGAGGAATTAGTGATGTTAGTCGTTTTGGACTGTTGTTGATGTTTGCATGCTAGGTGAATTAGCGTGCATAGCATGGCCCTTGGGGTGGTGGCTAATTCCCATAGTGAGGAATTAGTGATGTGAGTCACTAGATCTCAAATGAGTGGGACTAGTGAGC
This sequence comes from Lathyrus oleraceus, assembly GCF_024323335.1. NCBI lineage: Eukaryota > Viridiplantae > Streptophyta > Magnoliopsida > Fabales > Fabaceae > Lathyrus > Lathyrus oleraceus. The sequence goes on along the minus strand of NC_066584.1, from coordinate 505,183,116 downwards.
TTGGTAGCCGTACCTGGATTGGTCGGTGAAGTTGAACTATACGTTCAAGAATAGTCGGTACCGCATGTGTGGAGTCTCATTGCATAATGTATGTATGGCGTATAATATGAATGGATGTATTCCAATATTATACGTGTGTTGTGTTATTATGGAGTATGAATTGAGATTATACTTGTGCTTATTTGGATGTTGAGTATGATGTTGAGCTGATGTGCTGTTACTGATCGTATGTTGCTATTAGGGTGATTAATGTGTTATTTACTTAACATGACATGTTATTGTATAATGCGTGTTATATTGATTGAGGAACTCACCCTTACAACTATTTTTCAGGTAACGAGAAATGAGTTGAGTAGAAGCGAATGCTTGGAGTCTAGTGTAGTCTCCTTAGTGGGTCGTGCTCTGATAGATGTAACATCGGGATGGAATGTTTTATGTTGTTGAATAATTTACATGTGAATGTTACATGTTTTACATGATTGAGGAGATCTCTATCCGCTGCGTTTTATGCAAACGTTTATGTTTTGAATAAATAAAAGAGCATGACCGTCATATTGTTGAATATTGTGGGATAATTGTGTGACACCCTTGAAGGGCATAATTACTCTGAATTGTTATATGTTTATTATTTATTTTAATTAAATATTTGGGGTATTTTAGAAGGGTGTTACATTAGTGGTATCAGAGCATAGTCGGTCGAGTCGAGTCGTAATTTTCTGTTTCCCTGTACGGGATAGGTGCTGTGTAACCCTATCAGTACTTATTGTTTTGGTTGTTTGGGTTTTCAGCATAGAGATGGCTGGAAGAGGTAGAGATGATGCTGCGATTGCTGAGGCTCTGGGTATGCTAGCTGGAGTACTTGGAGGAAATCCGAATGTTGCGGGAATGGGAGCTGCTCGTCAACTGAGTGAGTTCCAGAAGAACAATCCTCCAATGTTCAAGGGAGCATACGATCCAGATGGTGCTCAGAAGTGGTTGAAGGAGATCGAGAGAATCTTCCGAGTGACTGAGTGTGCCGATAACCAGAAGGTCAGGTTCGGTACGCATATGCTGTCAGAGGAAGCTGATGATTGGTGGGTTGCTACCCGCACTGAGTTGGAATCTGCTGGGAATGCTGAGATCACTTGGGCTGTGTTCAGAGAGAGATTCCTGAGGAAGTATTTTCCAGAGGATGTCAGAGGAAAGAAAGAGATAGAGTTCTTGGAATTGAAGCAGGGCAATCGGTCTGTTACTGAGTATGCTGCTAAGTTCACAGAACTGTCAAAGTATTACACTCCCTATAATGAGGCTGCTGGAGAATTTTCGAAATGTGTGAAGTTTGAGAACGGGTTGCGTCCCGAGATCAAACAGGCTATTGGATATCAGCGGATCAGAGTGTTTTCTGACTTGGTCGACTGTTGCAGGATTTTTGAACAGGATTCCAAAGCCAGAGCAGAGAGCTATCAGCAGAGGGTTGATAGGAAAGGCAAGAATCAGAATGATCGTGGAAAACCGTATGCAGCTGGCAAAGGTTTTCAGAAGCAGAGTGGGATGAAGAGGCCTAGTGGGGGAGACTCTAGTGCTCCTGCTAAGTGTTACAGATGTGGTCAGGCGGGACATCGTTTCCATGAGTGTGCTAGTGTTGAGAAGAAGTGTTTCAAGTGTGGTAAAGGTGGTCATTTGGCTGCAGAGTGCCGGTTGAAGACTCTGACTTGCTTCAACTGTGGAGAGGTGGGTCATATCAGTCCACAGTGTCCTAAGCCGAAGAAGGAGAATCAGTCAGGAGGCAAGGTCTTTGCCTTATCGGGTTCTGAGACTTTTGCAGATGATCGTTTGATCCGAGGTACGTGTTATATTAATGGCTTTCCTCTTGTAGCTATTATCGACACAGGTGCTACTCATTCCTTTATATCTTTGGATTGTGCTGTGAAACTTAAGATAGAGATATCTGAGATGCATGGAAGTATGGTGATTGATACTCCTGCGAAGGGTTCAGTGACTACTACTTCAGTTTGTTGGAATTGTCCTTTGAGTATTTTTGGTAGAGACTTTGGGATAGACCTTGTGTGTCTTCCGTTAGTGCAGATTGATGTTATTCTGGGTATGAACTGGTTGGTGTTTAACCGAGTTTCTATCAACTGTTTTGATAAGACTGTGATATTTCCTGAGATTGAGGAAGGAAAGGATTTGTTTCTATCAGCAAGGCAGGTGAATGAGGAAGTAGCAGATGGGGCAGAGTTGTTTATGCTGTTAGCGACTTTGGAGGCTAAAGATAAACTGGTGATTCGTGATCTAGCTGTGGTGTGTGATTTTCCTGATGTGTTTCCGGAAGAAGTGAATGAATTACCGCTAGAGCGTGAAGTTGAGTTCTCGATTGATTTGGTACCTGGTACTAGACCGATATCGATGGCTCCGTATCGTATGTCTGCTGTTGAGTTAGCTGAATTGAAGAGTCAGCTGGAAGATCTGTTGGATAAGAAATTTATTCGTCCGAGTGTGTCACCGTGGGGTGCACCAGTGTTATTGGTTAAGAAGAAAGAAGGTACTATGAGGTTGTGTGTGGACTACAGGCAACTGAATAAAGTGACGATCAAGAATCGGTATCCTTTGCCGAGGATTGATGATTTGATGGATCAGTTGGTTGGTGCGAGTGTGTTCAGCAAGATAGATTTGAGATCTGGGTATCATCAGATACGTGTGAAAACTGAAGATATTCAGAAGACTGCTTTCAGAACAAGGTATGGACATTATGAGTATTCTGTAATGCCTTTTGGTGTGACTAATGCGCCTGGAGTATTTATGGAGTATATGAATAGGATTTTCCATCCGCACCTAGATCAGTTTGTTGTGGTGTTTATTGATGACATTTTGGTGTATTCAAAATCTGAAGAAGAGCATGCTGAACATTTGAGAGTGGTTTTAGAAGTTCTACGAGAAAAGAAGTTATTTGCTAAACTCTCTAAGTGTGAATTTTGGTTGGAAGAAGTTAGTTTTCTTGGTCATGTGATTTCAAGAGGTGGTGTTGCTGTTGATCCTTCTAAGATAGAAGCGGTATCTAAGTGGGAAGCTCCGAAGTCAGTTTCGGAGATAAGGAGTTTTCTTGGACTTGCAGGTTATTATAGGAAGTTCATTGAGGGATTTTCTAAGTTGGCGTTACCGTTGACGATGTTGACTAGAAAGGGGCAAGCGTTTGTTTGGGACTCAAAATGTGAAGGAGGTTTCCAAGAGTTAAAGAGAAGGTTGACTACTGCTCCTATTCTGATATTACCGAGTTCGTCGGAACCATTTGAGGTTTACTGTGATGCGTCATTGTTGGGTTTAGGTGGTGTGTTGATGCAGAATAAGCAGGTTATAGCTTATGCTTCGAGACAACTGAGGGTTCATGAGAAGAACTATCCTACACACGATTTAGAGTTGGCAGCTGTGGTATTTGTTCTGAAGTTATGGAGACATTACTTGTATGGGTCGAGATTTGAAGTTTTCAGTGACCATAAAAGTTTAAAGTATTTATTTGATCAGAAAGAACTGAATATGAGACAAAGGAGATGGTTAGAGTTTCTGAAGGATTATGACTTTGGTTTGAATTACCATCCGGGTAAAGCAAACGTAGTGGCTGATGCATTGAGTCGGAAATCATTACACATGTCTATGTTAATGGTTAAGGAATTGGATTTAATTGAGCAGTTTAGAGACTTGAGTTTGGTGTGTGAGAGTACTCACCATAGTGTTAAATTGGGAATGTTGAAGTTAACGAGTGGTATTCTGGAGGAGATTAGAGAAGGCCAGAAATCCGATATGCTTTTGGTTGATAAGTTGACTTTAGTGAATCAAAGTCAAGGTGGAGAATTCAGAGTTGATGAGAATGGTGTTTTGAGATTTGGTAATCGGGTGTGTATTCCGGATGTTACCGAGCTTAAGAAGAGTATTCTTGAAGAAGGACATCGTAGTGGGTTGAGTATTCATCCTGGGGCTACGAAGATGTATCATGATTTGAAAAAGTTATTTTGGTGGCCGGGAATGAAAAGAGAAATTGCGAGTTTTGTTTATTCTTGTTTGACCTGTCAGAAGTCAAAGATTGAGCATCAGAAGCCGTCTGGGCTAATGCAACCGTTGGCTATTCCAGAGTGGAAGTGGGATAGCATCAGTATGGATTTTGTTTCTGGTTTACCGAGAACAATTAAGAATTTTGAAGCTATTTGGGTGATTGTTGACAGATTGACAAAATCGGCTCATTTCATTCCGATCAGAATGGATTATCCGTTAGAGAGATTAGCTGAGTTGTATATTGAGAAAATTGTAAGTTTGCATGGTATTCCGTCGAGTATTGTTTCGGACAGAGATCCTAGATTTACATCGAAGTTCTGGGGAGGTTTGCAGAGAGCTTTGGGAACTAAGTTGAGATTGAGTTCTGCATATCATCCGCAGACTGATGGTCAGACTGAGAGGACGATTCAGTCACTAGAGGACCTTTTGAGAGCTTGTGTTTTGGAAAAGGGAGGTGCTTGGGATTGTTATTTGCCTTTGATTGAGTTTACCTACAACAATAGTTTTCATTCGAGCATTGGTATGGCACCGTTTGAAGCTTTGTATGGTAGGAGATGTCGGACACCTTTATGTTGGTATGAGTCCGGTGAGAGTGTTGTGGTTGGACCGGAGATTGTTCAACAAACTACGGAAAAGATTAAGATGATTCAGGAGAAGATGAGGATTGCTCAGAGTCGTCAGAAGAGTTATCATGACAAGAGGAGGAAGTCACTTGAATTTCAAGAGGGAGATCATGTGTTTCTTCGTGTCACTCCGATAACTGGTGTTGGTCGAGCTTTGAAGTCGAAGAAGTTGACACCTCGATTTATTGGTCCTTATCAGATTTTGGAGCGGATAGGGGAGGTAGCCTATCGTATCGCTTTACCGCCGTCGCTTGCGAATTTGCATGAGGTTTTTCATGTGTCTCAGTTGAGGAGGTACATTCATGATCCGTCGCATGTAGTCCAAATAGATGATGTACAGGTGAGAGATAACCTGACTGTTGAAACATCACCTATGAGGATCGAGGATCGAGAGTTGAAGCAGTTGCGGGGTAAAGAGATTGCCTTGGTGAAGGTAGCTTGGGGAGGACCAGCAGGTGGCAATGCGACTTGGGAACTGGAGAGTAAGATGAAGGAGTCTTACCCAGAGTTGTTCGCTTGAGGTATGTTTTCGAGGACGAAAACTCTTTTAGTGGGGGAGAGTTGTAACACCCCGATAATAATATGATAATTATTTAAATTAAGTTAATAATATATTTATTAATTTAATTAAATAATTGGATTATTATTATTATTATTATTTTGGAATTATTAAATTATTATTATTATTGGAATAATATAATTTGGAAAATATATAAGTTGGAATAAGGAAAAGAGTCTCATTTGGAAAAGCAACTTTTCACGTGAAACAGAAGAAGCGATCGTGAAAGAGGAAAAGGGCAAAGAGGCAGAGCAAGGGCTGAAGGTTGAAGAGAGAAAAGCTTGGAGCTTGAGATTCGTCGATTAACTCAGGTAAGGGGGGTTTATCGTCGATTAATGGGTATTATGGGATAATATGTAATGGGTAGTGATAAGCTGTTGATTTGACCCTAATTGGGATTGTGAACGCTGAAAATGATGCTGGATAAACTGTGTTAGAAACTGAAATTGAATCCGTAATTGTGTGAGTCGTATTTCCCCGAACGTATAGCTTTTTACGGAATTAGAATCGGAGGTCCGAAAGTCCCCCAACGGCGGAAAATGCGGAGAATTCTGCATTCTGCTTTGTGTTAGCGCAGGAACAGCTTTCTGTCTTGCGTTAACCGGTTAACCCAGGGTGTTAACCGGTTAACACTGTTGCGAATTAGGAAAATGTGCTGTTTTGCTTGCGTTAACCGGTTAACCCAGGACGTTAACCGGTTAACACTGTTGTGATTGCTGAAAATATTGCTGTTTGTGCTGCGTTAACCGGTTAACCCAGGGCGTTAACCGGTTAACACTGTTAAGTTTTGGGACAGGAGGCGTGTTGTGCTGCGTTAACCGGTTAACCCAGGGCGTTAACCGGTTAACGCTGTTGCAGAGTGGAAAAATGGATATTTTAAATGTTGTGTACATAATTGAGAGTTGGCCTATGTTGGCGTATGATGTAATAGGGATTATTTCCCGCTGTTTGAGCCGTATAGGTATTAGTAGAGTGTGCTAATACTGTGTTTAATTGAATTACATGATAATGATGTGTTGATACCTTGTTGATGATGTGTGATGGCATGTATGATATTGTGAATGTATATGTTATACATGTGTTGTGAATGGACTATTTTATGGCTTAGAGTGTGAGCATATGTCCATTTTGGATTTTTGTTGTGGTGTTGCATTGCTAGATGATTAGCATGCATATTGTGGCCGTTATGGTGGTAGCTAATTCCCGTGGTGAGGAATTAGTGATGTTAGTCGTTTTGGATTGTTGTTGATGTTTGCATGCTAGGTGAATTAGCGTGCATAGCATGGCCCTTGGGGTGGTGGCTAATTCCCATAGTGAGGAATTAGTGATGTGAGTCACTAGATCTCAAATGAGTGGGACTAGTGAGCTTGGTAGCCGTACCTGGATTGGTCGGTGAAGTTGAACTATACGTTCAAGAATAGTCGGTACCGCATGTGTGGAGTCTCATTGCATAATGTATGTATGGCGTATAATATGAATGGATGTATTCCAATATTATACGTGTGTTGTGTTATTATGGAGTATGAATTGAGATTATACTTGTGCTTATTTGGATGTTGAGTATGATGTTGAGCTGATGTGCTGTTACTGATCGTATGTTGCTATTAGGGTGATTAATGTGTTATTTACTTAACATGACATGTTATTGTATAATGCGTGTTATATTGATTGAGGAACTCACCCTTACAACTATTTTTCAGGTAACGAGAAATGAGTTGAGTAGAAGCGAATGCTTGGAGTCTAGTGTAGTCTCCTTAGTGGGTCGTGCTCTGATAGATGTAACATCGGGATGGAATGTTTTATGTTGTTGAATAATTTACATGTGAATGTTACATGTTTTACATGATTGAGGAGATCTCTATCCGCTGCGTTTTATGCAAACGTTTATGTTTTGAATAAATAAAAGAGCATGACCGTCATATTGTTGAATATTGTGGGATAATTGTGTGACACCCTTGAAGGGCATAATTACTCTGAATTGTTATATGTTTATTATTTATTTTAATTAAATATTTGGGGTATTTTAGAAGGGTGTTACACAATCTCCTTGAGAACCATGAAACCCTAATTTGAATCACCATCCTCAGATGATTAGTGACCAGTCCAATGAAACCCTAGTTTGCATCATGACCTCTTCATCTTCTGATCAAGACTTAGGAGGATGACTTGCACAATGTAACCACATGATATGCAATATGCAATGCCTAATGACCTACAAATGATATGCAATATGTTAAGCTAGTCCCAAGAGAGGAGGGCAAATTTTGAGGTGTTACAGCTGCCCCTATTCAATCCACTATGAACCTGTCGATATGAATAGCGTCGACTTTCAGATGATCAGGATGAAGAGTGATTGAATACCAAGAACAGACGAACAATTTGCACTCTGATGGGAAAATAATTAACAATGCCTGTCAGAATCGGCAAAGAACCCAATCTCGAAACAAAAATCCGTCTGGAACGGAGAAAGTCGGCCTGATCACCGAAACCACAACGTTGACTCGGATACCAAAATAAATGGTAACGCAAAGATAATCAAGGCCTGAACGCCGCTCGTCAGTCTGAATACTAAACCTCGGAATATGAGAGTATGGATGTCGGTCTGAATACCGGGAGACTAGCCTGAACGCCACTTTGGTCTGAACACCACTTCGGTCTGAACACCGGAAAACTGGCCTGACTGCCACAAGCTGCATCAATCTAAATGTCGGAAGCTTCTTCGATCTGAAAATCGGAACATTGGCCTGAACGCCACTTCGGTCTAGACACCGCCTCGGTCTGAACACCGGAAAAAGTACTTCAACCTGATCGTCGGAAACTTCTTCGATCTGAAAATCGGAAACTGGCCTGACTACCACAAGCTGCATCGATCTAAATGTCGGAAGCTTCTTCGATCTGAAAATCAGAACATTGGCCTGAACGCCACTTCGGTCTGGACACCGCCTCGGTCTGAACACCGGAAAAAGTACTTCAACCTGATCGTCGGAAACTTCTTTGATCTGAAAATCAGAAACTGGCCTGACTGCCACAAGCTGCATCGATCTAAATGTCGGAAGCTTCTTCGATCTGAAAATCGGAACATTGGCCTGAACGCCACTTCGGTCTGGACACCGCCTCGGTCTGAACACCGGAAAAAGTACTTCAACCTGATCGTCGGAAACTTCTTCGATCTGAAAATCGGAAACTTGGCCTGAACGTCACTTCGGTCTGGATACCGAAAAACTCTTCATACCTATCAGTATCGGCGAAGATAACAAAACAATGATAAGTGAACCGACACACATGCCACAGGCCCATGCTGGGAATAACAACCCACAAACCGACTATTCTTTCCTTCAACCCTAGCCAATGAACACTTTGCGTTTTAGCTGGGGGTTGTAGCACCTCAAATTTGCACCTATCATTGTACATACATTCTCATATTAGGTCATAACATAGCATGGTCCACTGCATAGCATTGCATTGTCCCTTTTGCCTCAAGTGCAAGCCAGTCAGGAGAATTAGGTCAAACTGATCAGGAGGTCAGTCAGTTAATCAAGCAAGTGCAATCTCCATTGGGCCAAGGCCCTAGGGTTGGTCCAACATGTTCACATGACCTAGGGGTCCTTTTGAAGTGTTTTGGTCAAGGATTGGATGTTCAGAAGTCATCAGTCAATGCACAGTCCATCAGAAACCCTAAAAAGTCAACCTTGGTCAACTGGGCCTGATTTTATGGTTTTGATGGTGGGATTTGGTTTGAGAGGGCTCATTCATGTCCAAATAGGCCTCATATAACATGTCAAACATCATCATGGAAGAATTTGAAGCCAGACAAGAAATTTCCAAAAATAGAAACTTGACCTGTAATTGAAACTTGCCAAAAATGGAAACTTCTTGATCCCAAACTTACATCATGATACAAGCTTCAAATGAATTTTTGCCCAACATGAAAGTTGAAGATCTTGTTCTCCCATTTCCAAAAAGTCTAAGAACACTCAATTCCCATGTATGGTTGGCAAGTTATGATCAAATCATTTTCAGAAATTTTTGAACTTCAAAAGGCCATATCTCTCAAACCATTTGGCCAAATTGGGTGGGGTTTTTTGCAACAAGTCACATTTGACCTCCTCTTTCCAAATATGTAACCATCATTCATCAAAACATCATAGATCAAAATGGCATTTTTGGAATGGCTTTGAATTATTTCAAGTGTGGTGCAAAAGTGAACTTTTGAATTAAACATTGTTAACCACTTTGGCCATTCAAATAAGTTCAGAAATGATATTTTGGTTGTGTTACAAGCCCATTTTCGAGCTGCAGCCTCTTACACCTCACCCTTTGAGCAAATTGGTCAATTAGCAAAACTTACCATTAAACCAAATTGTGATTAGCATTCACTTAGGCAATCATAAACAGAAGTATATAAGGTTCTTTTTCTGCTCATTGAAGCCCTAGCAGCCTCTCATTCCAACAGAAAACCTCTTGCTCTCAATTTTCATTTCCTTCCATTTTTGAATATTCTGCAAAAAAACTCAAGGAACTTTCACTTTGCTTGTTGGTACCAGCACATACAAGCCATTTGGAAGCATTTGCAAGGAGGATATCTCAACTGTAAGCACAGAACCCAGCTCTGTTTTCCTCGACCTCCTCCCATGGCAGTTTTGAGTCAAGGTTGAATAGATCAAGCTTGGACCAAAATCCTTCAACCAGTCATCTTTTGGAAGCTATTGGAGTAACTGTTTCGAGCATTTGGCATCCAAACATCACTGTTTCACTAGTTGCTTCAAAATCAAGTGAGTTTTCGATTTGCTCCATTTGCCAAATTATAGCATGCTTATGATAGGTCTTCTTGCCATGATTCTAATGAACTTTGAGTTGGTGAAAATGATTGCATATTGGCTGAGAAATCTGTTCTTTAAGTTTGATGCTCAAAGTTGTTTTTGCATGATTCGTGTTATGTAGCTTGATTCAATGAAAATGATGTTTGGATTTGTAATGTGTGATGTTTGCTGAGTTGATTGGTATATTCAATTGCTATTTCTGGGCATAAATTTTTTTCACGAATTTGAAGATGATGAAGAATGTCACTGTTGCATAAAACCCTAACTTCATTGCCATGCCCAGAATTTGTTTTTCCTGTTCACGTTGCATGACACTGTGCATTCGTACTGGCCAATCATATTATTTCGTTTCAGCGGCCAAAACGCAGCGTTTGGTTTAGTGGCCCTGGTATTTACAAAACTGCCACCGTCCGTGCCATTGGTCTCATTGAATAAAGTCTTGTTTTGATATTTATTTCATTTGAATGCTCCAACTTACAAAATTCATAACATCCTCATTTTTAATCCAAAATTAATGGGATTTTTTGCATTTGATTCATCACAATATCTAGTTTATTATCATATTTTTTCCTGATTTTTTGGATAAGTGGATTTTAATTGGTATTAGGGTTTGTGACATGTGACAATATTTTGTATCTTTTACCAAATCATTTGTGAAATAGTGATGCTTTATCCTTTGCCCTTGAAATTTTTTGTGCATAAACTAGACACATCCATGGTGATTTTGGTGTAAAGTTTATGAATTTATCATCTCTGGTCATTGAGTTATGATTTTTTGAAGTAGGGTGTGACAATTTGTGTCACACCATTGATGTGCAACTTGATGATTTTCATAGCCATGCCTCTTGAACTCAAAATGCTTTGATTTTTTGCATGAATTCACTTGAGTATGTCTAGTTTACATGTGATTTTTTGTGGATTTGTTTATGGCATTTTCCAATTGTTTGAGATTTTTGTCCCCTGTTTGGTCTTATGTTGACTTTTTGTGACACATGTTCCCATTTCATTTGTGAAATCCTCATACTTTATTAGATGGACATGAAATTTGATATGTGATTACTAGACATCTTAATCTTTGCCATGGTTTTAGTCCCATTCATTTCTCATATGCCATCACTGATTTATGATTTTTTCAAGTTGATGCATGTTTGGTTGACCTCTTTGAGCATGTTTGGAATTGCATTGCCTTTCTGATTTTCATTGACTATCTTCTACTTGTCCAAATGGGTTGAAATTTGACATGCTTACCATGCTATGGGTTGTGATTGATCATGATTTATTTGATGATTTTTGGAAATGTTTGAGATTGGTTTTGATTCAAGTCTTGCTGTTGACTTCTATGGGCTTCTAAATGCCATGCTTTGACCTAATCTGTTCATGAAATGATGATAATGATTGATATGAATGTGAAACCAGTTGGGTTTGTTTCTTGATTGTTTAAACATGATTTTGGATACTTGCCACTTGCTGTTTTGACTTTCTCATCCCATTTTGACCCTAGGCTTGTCCTAGTGGTCCTGTTACTCACATTTGAGCTCATTTTTTCAGGTTAACCAACAATTATCCAATGAGACCAATACAAATTGGTTGTGTGTGTTTGTTTATCATGACTAATACATTTGTTTTGTAGGTTGCTTGGCTCACATGCCTTGAGCTTTGTGCATTGCACACTTAGCTTGTTTGTGTTGACTGGTTGATATCTGTTTCCTTTTGCTTTAATCTTGAAGTTGTGTACTAATGTTGTCTGACTGGTTTCAGGTGCTTTTAGTTGCTCAGTTCCTTGTGAACTTTTGCTTTGCTTTGCTTGATAAGCAATTTGCATTGAGGTATACCTTTCTATCTTCATGTAGTCTGGAAGACCTGGCTTGTTACTTGGCCAGGCAACTGTCTGAAGTCCTCCTTAAGAGGCAATGTTTGTGTATGTTTAAAATTTGTCCTTGTACATATTCAAAGACCTCCTAAGTGAAGAGGCAATTGGCAGAACCCAAGGGATATGCAATCTATCCCCTGCTAGTCTGTGTGTCACTCACATTGCTCACACTACCTGTGTTGATGCATAGTGAGTAAAAACCCAAGATCTATAGAGTCTAACTTGTGGAGAGAGTTCCCCCTTTCTGAACTCCCACACCTTCTGATATTCAAATGCTCTCCCTGGCCAGGGATAAGAGCAATGAGGCACACCCCTCATCTCCTTTCATCTGCTTCACCTTGGCTCTCAATGTCAAGGTTAAGAGCACCATTTACCCAGTTCCAGAGGTTTGTTTGTTGAGGTTGATATGACCCCTCGACTAAAACCTAGCCTTGTTTGAGCCCATTGTTTGCATATAGTGTGTGCTACCTGTGCTTGTATGTTTGTTTGACTTGCTTCCTGTGCAAGTTAGGGTTAGTTTAGACTTGCTTCCTGTGCAAGTTAGGTTTTGCTTGGCTTGCTTGTGCAAGTTAAGTGTGTGTGTGGCTTGTTTCCTGTGCAAGTCATGATTAGGATAGGCTGGCTCCCTGTGCCAGTTAGCTAGAAACCTTAACTTAGGGATGATTTTGCATGATAACATCTAGGCTCGAGTCGTAGTCTCCCTAGTGTTGTGTCTCCCTCTGTTATCTGGTTAGGCTAGTCCTTTGTCCCTGCGTAGGGGAACTACGTCGCCCTGATCCTCATACCAGATGAGGTATGTAGGCAGGAGATGAGCTGATCTCTCCGGGCGCCCCTTTTTTCTTTTTGTATGTGTTGTTTGACAGTTGCTAGGCTCGAGTGCCTGACTCCTTAGCAATTTGTTGTCTGTTTGTTTGAGTGTGTGCTTGACAGTTATAGGCTCGAGTCCCCGACTCCCTATTAACTTGTTATGTTGTTGTGTGCTTGGAAGCTGATGTAAGTCCATCGAGTGGCATTCGGGTTCCAGTGTGGGTGCGTCTTGGTTCGGATGCTGATGTAAGTCCAGTGATTGGCATTCGGGCTCCACGTTTGCCTGTGTTTGTTTGTGTGCGTGTCAGCCGAGCTACGAATGCTCTGATTCTCCTTCGTCCAAAGGAGATACGTATGCATAGGATGCGACATCCTAGCGAGCATGTGTCGTTTCCCCAGTCCGAACTACTTCGACTCTGATGTCTATGCCTGATAGACTAAGTAGGCCCAGGATGCGGTATCCTGCCGAGTCAGTCTTGTCTGTTTTTCTTGTGTCTCTTTCAGCCATAGTGTGTGTGAGTGTGAGCGGTGTGTTAGCAACCATTTTCCTTCCTTTTGTGCGTGGATCCCGTCGAGTACGACGGATGCGTAGGGGTGCTAATACCTTCCCTTCGCATAACCGACTCCCGAACCCATTCTCTTTGGTCGCGAGACCATGTTCTTTCCAGGTTTACTCTGAGCGTTTCCTTTCCCTCTTTTGGGATAAATAACGCACGGTGGCGGCTCTGTTGTTTCTTCTTTCCCGCCGGTTTTTCGCGTAATGCGACAGCTGGCGACTCTGCTGGGGAATTAGAGAAGTTGACCTATGCTGGTCCATCTTCCCTAAGCGAGTCTCTCCTAGCGCTCTCTAGGTTAGGATTCTGGTTGCTTTGTGCTGTTTTATTTATTGCATTCATTATTTACTGTTTGCATTCATTGTCTATTGTTTGCATTTATGTTTGTAATTATGTTTGCATTCATTCATTATTCATCTGCCTGGCTGGTTGTCTATTTTTCTTTGTTGGGGTGGGAGTCACTTGAGGTAAAAGGTCCAATACCCAGACCATGAGTGAAATCTAGGATGATTAGGAATAGAGTGATTCATGGGAAGCGGGTGGTATTGCGCCACTTAGCGGAACATTGATATCACGAGCAGTTCAGACCCTGGTGGGGTACTGTCGTTACATACTTCGGGTGTGTATATGATGGTATTCTGCGAAAGGTTATTTATGCTGCGTTTCTCTCGACCTTACCCTGGCCTAGATGACACCCGTGAGTGGGGAGGGATTGATCATTTTAACAGGTACAGTTGGTGACTCCCGGTGCTGTTGGTGACTATGAATTCTGGACATTTGTTTCTGGGCGCCGGAGGTTTGACCCTGGTATTGATCAGAGGGTTCCGTTTATTTCGGATCCCTGGGCTGAACTTGAGGGTACTCGCTCAGATAGTGATTTGGTTCCTTAGATGACTTTGGGTTTCAGATGAATTGTGACTCTGAGTTCAAGCCGAAGCTTTGACCCTGTGCCTTGAGACGCACAGCCTGACCAGTCATGTTGCATCATTTGCATCATAGCATATTTATTTCCAAAAATAATAACGCATGAAAAAAGAAAAAAGTTAACTCGCATACGCATATCCTTTGTCAGGATCATTCATGATAAAATAGCATCCGCATCATGCATATCATGCACATAACATCCTTGCATTGCAGACATGTTTGGGAGAGACTTCTCACTTTGGTTCCTGACTGAGACAGGATTGTTGATCGTCGTCCGCACCGCTACTCAACCAGATTGAATCAACAGAGGAGTATGGATCAGGTTCAAGCAGAATTGGCCGAGATGAGGGCAAACATGGCCCAGTTCATGACAATGATGCAAGGAGTTGTTCAGGGGCAAGAGGAGTTGCGTGCCTTAGCCCAGAGACTGGAAGCCGTGATTCCACCAGTCCACCGTGCTTCACCAGTGGGTGTACCCGTTCATGAGAATGCCGCTGTCACTATTCTCGTCAATGATTATGCCGTGGGTGATGAATTGAGGGGGATCAGAATCAGTGAACAGCCTCTTGCTGCGGAGACTGTTAATATCAGAGCAACCCGCGCTCCGGTTTGCCATCCTGGCTCCTCAAGTTCTTCCGGTTCAAAGAAGACATTCTCTGGGGCACCCAAAAGGGGAGAAAGTGAAACAAACGTTGTGCACCGTCGAAGGGGTATGGACAGAGGACAGTATCGGCAAGTTGCTGCTGTGACTATTCCAGCCACTCAAACTCAACAACAACAGAGAAGACCAACTCAGCAGTATCAGCATCCACAACATCGTCCTCAGCAGCAGGCTTACCAACCTCAGAATGATAATCAAGCCGGTACAAGTAATGAGAGCAAGAGGATCATTTTTGATCCGATCCCTATGTCCTACGCAGAGCTGTATCCCTCGTTGATAGAGCGGAACTTGATTACTCCCAGAGACCCGCCGGCTATACCCGTCAACCCTCGGTGGTGGTATAGGCCTGAGCAGCATTGTGTGTATCATTCGGGTGCTCCTGGTCATGACGTAGATAGTTGCTTTCAGTTGAAGATGAAGGTTCAAGACCTCGTGAGGTCAGGTATTCTGAACTTTGAAGACTTGGGTCCCCGTGATAATCAAGCTTGAAGATAGCAAGTCCTGGGCTGGCGCCGACTTTTCTTCAGAAGACAGAAGCTGTTGATGCAAGAGATATTGACAGTTGTCATCCCTGGAGGGATCTATCGCAATTGGGTCACTGTGGGCTTTCCTACAGTTGTTCATAAGTCAGAGTAATAATCACTTTGTTTAAAAACCCTTCTCTCATGCCAAAAGGAGAAGTGATGACATTGTTGGCAACATTTTGTGCAATGATATTTTCATTCAAATAAATTCATGTTAAACATTTGTTTTTCCATTTGTTTCCCCTTTTCGCTTTTTGCATGAAATTGGTGATCACAAAAAACTCTAAAAACAAGAATAAAAGCAATCTTTTCATCTGCATAACGATTGTCTTGTTTGATTTTTAAAGAGCTTTTCATATCAAAATCATTATGCAGGTTGATTCTCAAACCCATTAAACATAATGATCGGACGTCATCTCCCAATTTTGAATTCCCTGTATTCGAAGCGGAAGAAGATGATGTTGAAGGGATTCCTGACGGTATTTCCCGACTTCTTGAGCAAGAAAAGAAGATCACTCAGCTGCATCTCGAGAATCAGCAGAACAGCCAACTGGGGCATTATCAAAAAAAAAGAAAGGAAAAAAGAAAGAAAAAAAAGAGAAAAAAGAGGGTGCAAAATCAAAAGAAATCAAAAGAAATCAAAAGAAAGAAAAGGAAAGAAAGAAACAAAAGAGAAATAGCACCCTCAAAGTCCCAAGTTGACTGATGCTGAATGGGTTCAGAGTCACTACGACCAGGTGAATCCAATCGAAAAGAAGAGATCAATTGCCATGTGTCATGGTCAGTCATATCAGCAGAGAGTGAAAAAGAATTCGATAAGAAGGTCAAGCCTCGTGTGTTCCGAGAAGGTGACTTTGTGCTCAAGAAAGTCTTGTCTTTCGTGCCCGATTCCAGGGGCAAGTGAACCCCCAAGCTATGAATGTCCATATGTTGTCAAGAGAGCCTTTTCAGGCAATGTTTTGACACTTACAACAATGGATGGAAGTTCACTCGTCCTGTGAATTCTGATGCAGTCAAGAAATACTTCGCCTAAAACAAAAACAAAAAACAAAGAAGCAGAATAGCTCGCTAAGTCGAACACCCCAAAGGGCGACTTAGGCAAAAAAGGAGCGTCTCGGTGGATTGAAAACCCGAAAGGGCGATCCACGCAAAAGTTAGAGACATTGAAAAAAAGAATTTGCATCCTGCTAGATTGGTCACCTCACGCTGGGGCAATCTAGGCAAAATTAGGGATTTGGCAAGTAACTGCATCTTGACAAGACTGTGCTCTATATCTGTCATCCGTCAGGGATCCTCGATTCGTCGTCGACTGAAGCTCCGAATACATCGAAAATTCAGAATGGTAGAGGAAAGGTCATTATGTTCAATGTAGCCCTCTCCAATATATATCACCGATTTCAAACTTGTACAGATCTATGGAGTCTCGCCCTTTGCAGACTACCATTCCATCACATCAATTTGAGCTTTTATCCCATTATTTGCACTCTTATTTGTTTCGACTCAACAAATGTTTTGCATGTTTTAATTGATAAAGTATCATTGTTTTCAAAATAAACAAATTTTTCAAAAAAATTATTCTTAAACAAAGTGAACATTCACGATGATGGAAGGATACTTAGGAGATCCGTGGTGCTCTCCCGAGGGTGGTATGATTACCAGCAGGTAAGACATTTGTTCGTATCTCGAGCATAACTGTATCTTTTTCCTGTCGAACCTCTTTTGGTTTCTCCTCGGCAAGGTTGCTCAGTGCAGTGTTGGTTGAAGTCGTTTACCTTCATGTCCCCGGCAGTACAACATTCTTCCTCCAAGCCCCTGTTAGCCCTATCGTGGGGCATCTCCAGTATAGGTTTGTTTGAGCCCTACCGTGGGGCATTCCCAGCAAGGTTGCTTTTGAAATACTTTTGTGGGGCAGTTCCCCAAGCAGAGTGTTTACTGAAGACGTTAGCGTTCGTCTCTCCCGCAGAGCAGTCTTCTCCTCTCCCCGCAGGATGGTGTTGTTCCCTGATATCCCAGTTTCCAGCAGATCGCGTTTGCTCTCTGGTGTTTTTGACCCTCCCTATGGAAAAGGAGTGGTACCGGGTGGTTGATTCCTGGACCTGTGTGTTTACATGTCTGTTTGTCAGCATTCATCATACATTCATCATGCATAATGCATACATGCATAATCATAGCATTCGGATACTCATGATGCAGCTGTTGCCGTGTATCTGTTGATGGTTGTCTCCTGCTATTTGTTGATACAGATCTCTCCAGTAGATCCTCCCTAGCAGATATGGGTGTGTCTGATCTCTCCATGTAGAGCCAACCCCTTAAGCAGAAAGTGTCTATTCCTTTCCTGCCATTTCCCCACTGAGATACATCCTCGTGGATGACGGTTGTTTCTGTTCCCTCCCTACATATAACGGGATGGGTTTTCCCTATTGAGTTCTTTCCTCATTAGGATGAGTCTTGATTCAGTTTGCCTTTTTGGATCGATCCTAAACTGGCTTCCTTGTAACTGTCTCTTGTGCTTCCCTGGGGCATAAATGAATAGTGACTCACTAACCGGCACTCATTCATCTTATCCTCAGCGGAATTTGTTGGCCTCTACCTACAAACCAGTAGTTGTAAGTCCTATCTTTGTGGTTTTCTACCTACTAACGGGTAGTTGTAAAATCCCACTTTCCTTCCCTAGCAGAGTTAACCCTTTGTGCTCATCCTATTGATGGCTGGTTACTTTTCTATGGTTTTCTACCTACAAACCGGTAGATGTAATCCCCTCTTTATGGTATTGATAGTATTGTCCCCATTGGGTCTTCCCTTGCCTTTGAGTATTTACTCCGAGTTAGCAACTTTATCCCTTTTTGATTGGTCATCTTTTGCATACCTAGTCCTGGTATCCCGATGCCTTTCTTGTCGGTCGATTTATCCATTTTACAACCTCTAACCCGGGTATGGATAATCCTCCTTGCGAGTATATTATCTACGTTTTGACGGCTATAGATAATATATCTCATGCACTCTTTGGTCGATCTTTTGATGGTTTTCTCCAGCTAAGTAAGGTTTGTATTCCCTATGGAATCGGATGTCCATCCTTTAACAAGATCGCTTTTCTAGCCCTCTTCAGGATGATGAGTGTTTTGGAACACAAACCAATTCACGCTTTGGTCGGTCACCCGTTTCATACCTACAACCCGGTATCCTTGGTGTTCCTTCCTGTCTGCTCGCTGTCGTGACCTTGATCCCCAGTGAGATCCCCTGCAGGTGTGTAGCCTTGCCTTGACGCATGTAGATGTCAGTATCCTGTCAGCACCCGCGTATGTTTCTTCCTTGGTGTCGGTAAACACCATCTTTCGGTGATTTCCAGTCATGCGTAAGTGTCTGGTCTTCCTTGGTGTCGGTAAACACCATCTTTCGGTGATTTCCAGTCATGCGTAAGTGTCTGGTCTTCTTTGGTGTCGGTAAACACCATCTTTCGGTGGTTTCCAGTCATGCGTAAGTGTCTGGTCTTCTTTGGTGTCGGTAAACACCATCTTTCGGTGATTTCCAGTCATGCGTAAGTGTCTGGTCTTCTTTGGTGTCGGTAAACACCATCTTTCGGCGATATCCAGTCATGCGTAAGTGTCTGGTCTTCTTTGGTGTCGGTAAACACCATCTTTCGGTGATTTCCAGTCATGCGTAAGTGTCTGGTCTTCTTTGGTGTCGGTAAACACCATCTTTCGGTGATTTCCAGTCATGCGTAAGTGTCTGGTCTTCTTTGGTGTCGGTAAACACCATCTTTCGGTGATTTCCCAGTCATGCGTAAGTGTCTGGTCTCCTTTTGATGTCTGTAAACATCATCTTTCGATGTTCGTAACGTCGTCCTCCTTCCCTAGTGAAGTAGCTATCCTCCTCTCCGTTGGTGTTGATAAACGTCGAGTTTTTCCTATGCGTCCGTTGGCGTATAGTTGATATCTTTCCCCACAGGGTCGTCCCCAGTTAATCCTCCTCTCCGTTGGTGTCGATAAACGTCGAGTTTTTCCCAATCATCCGTTGATGATTTGGTTGTGTTCTCTCCCCCCAGCAGTAGTCCTCCTCTCCGTTGGTGTCGATAAACGTCGAGTTTTTCCTAGTTGTCCGTTGACATCTAGATGTTTTGCTTTCTTCCCAGTTCATCCGTCGTCCGTTGATGTCTGGTCTCCTTCTCCGTTGGTGTCGATAAACGTCGAGCTTCTCCCTTTCGTCCGTTGACGTCTGGTCGAGTCTTCCCATTCATCCGTTGATGTCTGGCTTACCTCTCCGTTGGTCTTGGTAAACGTCGAGTTTTTCCTGGTCGTCCCCAGTTGGTTACCTCTCCGTTGGTCTTGGTAAACGTCGAGTTTTTCCTGGTCGTCCCCAGTTGGTCTCCTTCTCTGTTGATGTCGGTAAACATCGAGTCTTTTCCTCAGTCATCGGTAAATGTCTGATAATGCCCCAGCTAGAGATCCCCAGTAGAGTCATCGGTAAATGTCCTATCTGGTTTCCGGTTGTGAATATTTGTTTTTCTCTTCCCAGTAAAGTATTTTCCCAGTCATCGGTAAATGTCTGTTCGTTTTGGTGTCGGTAAACACCATTGCTTCGGTGTCAGTAAACATCGAGTCTTTCTCCCCAGTCATCGGTAAATGTCTAGTCATTTTTGGATGTCGGTAAACATCATCTTTTGATGTCGGTAAACATCGAGTCTCATCCCAGTCATCGGTAAATGTCTGGTCATCCTTTGTTTCCTTGTTGACAAAATCAAGATCCCCAGAAGTCGTCGGTAAACGTCTTGTCTGATTCCATTACAAATGTATTTTGTTCCTCTCCAAGCAGAGATGCCATCGGTAAATGGCCCAGTTTTCTTCGATATCGGTAAATATCGAATCCCTAGTTAGAGCAGCCATCGGTAAATGGTCTTGTTGAGGTTGACATCGGTAAATGTCAAGTTGCCTTGAAGCCACCATCGGTAAATGGTCTTGCTTCCTTTCTACATCAAATTATTTCCCAGCAGCCATCAGTAAATGGTCTTGCTGAAGTTGATATCGGTAAATATCAAGTTTCTAACCATCGGTAAATGGTTTTGCTTTTCAGAAGTTGTTTTCCCAGCAGCCATCGGTAAATGGTCTCGCTGAAGTTGATATCGGTAAATATCAAGTTTCCAGTTTCTAACCATCGGTAAATGGCTTTGTTTTTCAGAAGTTGATTTCCCAGCAGTCATCGGTAAATGACGTGTTTCTTTTGTATTATATCCAGTTGGTGCAAATTTCTACGGTTCTTTGGTATTCAATCCCTGTTTACCCTGAAAGTCTGACAGCCGTTGCTATCATCCGTTCGGGTTCCCAGCTGATTGAATAGGGGCAGCTGTAGCACCTCAAATTTGCACCTATCATTGTACATACATTCTCATATTAGGTCATAACATAGCATGGTCCACTGCATAGCATTGCATTGTCCCTTTTGCCTCAAGTGCAAGCCAGTCAGGAGAATTAGGTCAAACTGATCAGGAGGTCAGTCAGTTAATCAAGCAAGTGCAATCTCCATTGGGCCAAGGCCCTAGGGTTGGTCCAACATGTTCACATGACCTAGGGGTCCTTTTGAAGTGTTTTGGTCAAGGATTGGATGTTCAGAAGTCATCAGTCAATGCACAGTCCATCAGAAACCCTAAAAAGTCAACCTTGGTCAACTGGGCCTGATTTTATGGTTTTGATGGTGGGATTTGGTTTGAGAGGGCTCATTCATGTCCAAATAGGCCTCATATAACATGTCAAACATCATCATGGAAGAATTTGAAGCCAGACAAGAAATTTCCAAAAATAGAAACTTGACCTGTAATTGAAACTTGCCAAAAATGGAAACTTCTTGATCCCAAACTTACATCATGATACAAGCTTCAAATGAATTTTTGCCCAACATGAAAGTTGAAGATCTTGTTCTCCCATTTCCAAAAAGTCTAAGAACACTCAATTCCCATGTATGGTTGGCAAGTTATGATCAAATCATTTTCAGAAATTTTTGAACTTCAAAAGGCCATATCTCTCAAACCATTTGGCCAAATTGGGTGGGGTTTTTTGCAACAAGTCACATTTGACCTCCTCTTTCCAAATATGTAACCATCATTCATCAAAACATCATAGATCAAAATGGCATTTTTGGAATGGCTTTGAATTATTTCAAGTGTGGTGCAAAAGTGAACTTTTGAATTAAACATTGTTAACCACTTTGGCCATTCAAATAAGTTCAGAAATGATATTTTGGTTGTGTTACAAGCCCATTTTCGAGCTGCAGCCTCTTACACCTCACCCTTTGAGCAAATTGGTCAATTAGCAAAACTTACCATTAAACCAAATTGTGATTAGCATTCACTTAGGCAATCATAAACAGAAGTATATAAGGTTCTTTTTCTGCTCATTGAAGCCCTAGCAGCCTCTCATTCCAACAGAAAACCTCTTGCTCTCAATTTTCATTTCCTTCCATTTTTGAATATTCTGCAAAAAACCTCAAGGAACTTTCACTTTGCTTGTTGGTACCAGCACATACAAGCCATTTGGAAGCATTTGCAAGGAGGATATCTCAACTGTAAGCACAGAACCCAGCTCTGTTTTCCTCGACCTCCTCCCATGGCAGTTTTGAGTCAAGGTTGAATAGAGCAAGCTTGGACCAAAATCCTTCAACCAGTCATCTTTTGGAAGCTATTGGAGTAACTGTTTCGAGCATTTGGCATCCAAACATCACTGTTTCACTAGTTGCTTCAAAATCAAGTGAGTTTTCGATTTGCTCCATTTGCCAAATTATAGCATGCTTATGATAGGTCTTCTTGCCATGATTCTAATGAACTTTGAGTTGGTGAAAATGATTGCATATTGGCTGAGAAATCTGTTCTTTAAGTTTGATGCTCAAAGTTGTTTTTGCATGATTCGTGTTATGTAGCTTGATTCAATGAAAATGATGTTTGGATTTGTAATGTGTGATGTTTGCTGAGTTGATTGGTATATTCAATTGCTATTTCTGGGCATAAATTTTTTTCACGAATTTGAAGATGATGAAGAATGTCACTGTTGCATAAAACCCTAACTTCATTGCCATGCCCAGAATTTGTTTTTCCTGTTCACGTTGCATGACACTGTGCATTCGTACTGGCCAATCATATTATTTCGTTTCAGCGGCCAAAACGCAGCGTTTGGTTTAGTGGCCCTGGTATTTACAAAACTGCCACCGTCCGTGCCATTGGTCTCATTGAATAAAGTCTTGTTTTGATATTTATTTCATTTGAATGCTCCAACTTACAAAATTCATAACATCCTCATTTTTAATCCAAAATTAATGGGATTTTTTGCATTTGATTCATCACAATATCTAGTTTATTATCATATTTTTTCCTGATTTTTTGGATAAGTGGATTTTAATTGGTATTAGGGTTTGTGACATGTGACAATATTTTGTATCTTTTACCAAATCATTTGTGAAATAGTGATGCTTTATCCTTTGCCCTTGAAATTTTTTGTGCATAAACTAGACACATCCATGGTGATTTTGGTGTAAAGTTTATGAATTTATCATCTCTGGTCATTGAGTTATGATTTTTTGAAGTAGGGTGTGACAATTTGTGTCACACCATTGATGTGCAACTTGATGATTTTCATAGCCATGCCTCTTGACCTCAAAATGCTTTGATTTTTTGCATGAATTCACTTGAGTATGTCTAGTTTACATGTGATTTTTTGTGGATTTGTTTATGGCATTTTCCAATTGTTTGAGATTTTTGTCCCCTGTTTGGTCTTATGTTGACTTTTTGTGACACATGTTCCCATTTCATTTGTGAAATCCTCATACTTTATTAGATGGACATGAAATTTGATATGTGATTACTAGACATCTTAAGCTTTGCCATGGTTTTAGTCCCATTCATTTCTCATATGCCATCACTGATTTATGATTTTTTCAAGTTGATGCATGTTTGGTTGACCTCTTTGAGCATGTTTGGAATTGCATTGCCTTTCTGATTTTCATTGACTATCTTCTACTTGTCCAAATGGGTTGAATTTTGACATGCTTACCATGCTATGGGTTGTGATTGATCATGATTTATTTGATGATTTTTGGAAATGTTTGAGATTGGTTTTGATTCAAGTCTTGCTGTTGACTTCTATGGGCTTCTAAATGCCATGCTTTGACCTAATCTGTTCATGAAATGATGATGATGATTGATATGAATGTGAAACCAATTGGGTTTGTTTCTTGATTGTTTAAACATGATTTTGGATACTTGCCACTTGCTGTTTTGACTTTCTCATCCCATTTTGACCCTAGGCTTGTCCTAGTGGTCCTGTTACTCACATTTGAGCTCATTTTTTCAGGTTAACCAACAATTATCCAATGAGACCAATACAAATTGGTTGTGTGTGTTTGTTTATCATGACTAATACATTTGTTTTGTAGGTTGCTTGGCTCACATGCCTTGAGCTTTGTGCATTGCACACTTAGCTTGTTTGTGTTGACTGGTTGATATCTGTTTCCTTTTGCTTTAATCTTGAAGTTGTGTACTAATGTTGTCTGACTGGTTTCAGGTGCTTTTAGTTGCTCAGTTCCTTGTGAACTTTTGCTTTGCTTTGCTTGATAAGCAATTTGCATTGAGGTATACCTTTCTATCTTCATGTAGTCTGGAAGACCTGGCCTGTTACTTGGCCAGGCAACTGTCTGAAGTCCTCCTTAAGAGGCAATGTTTGTGTATGTTTACAATTTGTCCTTGTACATATTCAAAGACCTCCTAAGTGAAGAGGCAATTGGCAGAACCCAAGGGATATGCAATCTATCCCCTGCTAGTCTGTGTGTCACTCACATTGCTCACACTACCTGTGTTGATGCATAGTGAGTAAAAACCCAAGATCTATAGAGTCTAACTTGTGGAGAGAGTTCCCCCTTTCTGAACTCCCACACCTTCTGATATTCAAATGCTCTCCCTGGCCAGGGATAAGAGCAATGAGGCACACCCCTCATCTCCTTTCATCTGCTTCACCTTGGCTCTCAATGTCAAGGTTAAGAGCACCATTTACCCAGTTCCAGAGGTTTGTTTGTTGAGGTTGATATGACCCCTCGACTAAAACCTAGCCTTGTTTTAGCCCATTGTTTGCATATAGTGTGTGCTACCTGTGCTTGTATGTTTGTTTGACTTGCTTCCTGTGCAAGTTAGGGTTAGTTTAGACTTGCTTCCTGTGCAAGTTAGGTTTTGCTTGGCTTGCTTCCTGTGCAAGTTAAGTGTGTGTGTGGCTTGTTTCCTGTGCAAGTCATGATTAGGATAGGCTGGCTCCCTGTGCCAGTTAGCTAGAAACCTTAACTTAGGGATGATTTTGCATGATAACATCTAGGCTCGAGTCGTAGTCTCCCTAGTGTTGTGTCTCCCTAGTGTTGTGTCTCCCTCTGTTATCTGGTTAGGCTAGTCCTTTGTCCCTGCGTAGGGGAACTACGTCGCCCTGATCCTCATACCAGATGAGGTACGTAGGCAGGAGATGAGCTGATCTCTACGGGCGCCCCTTTTTTCTTTTTGTATGTGTTGTTTGACAGTTGCTAGGCTCGAGTGCCTGACTCCTTAGCAATTTGTTGTCTGTTTGTTTGAGTGTGTGCTTGACAGTTATAGGCTCGAGTCCCCGACTCCCTATTAACTTGTTATGTTGTTGTGTGCTTGGAAGCTGATGTAAGTCCATCGAGTGGCATTCGGGTTCCAGTGTGGGTGCGTCTTGGTTCGGATGCTGATGTAAGTCCAGTGATTGGCATTCGGGCTCCACGTTTGCCTGTGTTTGTTTGTGTGCGTGTCAGCCGAGCTACGAATGCTCTGATTCTCCTTCGTCCAAAGGAGATACGTATGCATAGGATGCGACATCCTAGCGAGCATGTGTCGTTTCCCCAGTCCGAACTACTTCGACTCTGATGTCTATGCCTGATAGACTAAGTAGGCCCAGGATGCGGTATCCTGCCGAGTCAGTCTTGTCTGTTTTTCTTGTGTCTCTTTCAGCCATAGTGTGTGTGAGTGTGAGCGGTGTGTTAGCAACCATTTTCCTTCCTTTTGTGCGTGGATCCCGTCGAGTACGACGGATGCGTAGGGGTGCTAATACCTTCCCTTCGCATAACCGACTCCCGAACCCATTCTCTTTGGTCGCGAGACCATGTTCTTTCCAGGTTTACTCTGAGCGTTTCCTTTCCCTCTTTTGGGATAAATAACGCACGGTGGCGGCTCTGTTGTTTCTTCTTTCCCGCCGGTTTTTCGCGTAATGCGACAGGGGTTATTCTCTCTTGTTTTTTCTTTTCGGACCCCGAAACTTTCTTTGATTAACATTCCCATCTCTGCTCGACAGAAACTTTGATTCAAAATCACGATGCCAAAACTCTTCAAAGTAACACCTTCACCTTTGGGCAAAACCACCTTTCAAACAAATACCACGGCTTGAGACTAGCGTATGCTTGCCATAATGATGCATGATCTTTTTCTGCGCAATGCTCCATAATTATGGAAATGCTATGCGATTTATTTTTCCCTTTTTTTTTATGCAATATGCTATGCTTATCTACATGATGAATGCATAAAAAAGTGTCCCTCCTTAAGGGACTCTTCTAGGGAGCACGAGACACTCTGCTGAGGAACTCCGCCAATACTCCAATTCCACCCTGTTGGGGAATAACACTGCTGCTGGGAAAAGGTAACCCTTGCTGGGGAAGAACCTCCTTTGCACCCAAACCGCTCGGGAAACTGCTGGGGACTTGAACCACCAACATTCTGTGGGGATACAACAGTTTTTGACTTACTAGGGATATCAATCCCGATTCGGCTTTGGAGAACCCTCACAAATACCTGGCGACTTCACTGGGGAAATGCTCACAGATAGCTCTGCTGGGGAAACAGCAACCTCCAGGCCTGGCGACTGGGGAAGCATCGATCCGACACCTGCTGGGGATAACCATCCTGACCCTGCTAGGAACGACAGACCTTGGATCTGTTGGGGATTTGGTCCTCATGACTCTGCTTGGGATATACATCCCGACTCGTCTGGACCTTTTCTGCTCCATCATCTTGTACTCCCAACCGCTTCGCGCTCGACGGAAAGCGAACTCCTGGGGACTATACAAACTTTCAACTTTCCGACTTTGAAGAGTCTTCTTGATTAATTCCAAGGATCGTCGTACGTCCTTCGCCGTCATTTTCACCGTTCTTCAATTCTTTCGCCCCTGATTGGACTCCATGGGGATTGTTTTTCAACAAAAGCTTCCACATCACAACTTGCAAGTGAGTGAAAAATATCTAACAGTACCTGCAAAACAGATCGTTAGATAAAATCGTGCCCCAGGCGTGTCAAGATTTCAACACTTGGGTCACCCAATCTTCCGAATAAGATTTCAAGCTTCCAATCTTATAAACATGCATTGGAAGGGACCTGTATGTCTTAAAATGCAAGATTCTTTATCAAAAAATAATTGGATGTTTTTGCAATCAAAGCGATAATGAAAAACAAAAACAAAATCATTTGACTGAATATGCATTTTATTGATTGAAAAAGTGTGGCTCATAACCGAGCAATACAAAGGAAGCAATTCCTGAAAAGAGGTAATTGCGCACAAAAGGAAAAATCTATCCTAATGGCAATGTGAAACCCATGACCTCATCGAGTTCCAACCCAGTTACATCCCATATGTCCTCAGACTCTCCGTGCTTTCTGCCTTCTGAACAAGACGCTTCTGATTGATCCCTACCGGGTATTATCCATGATGCTTTAACCAAAGCGCAAACGATCATGCGAGACGCAGTTGTTCGTTTCAATCCCTCTTTTTCCTGGACCGCCCTTTCGGGTTTTCAGTCCACCGGGATACCCTTTTTTGCCCAAGTCGCCTTTTCAGGTTTTCGACTTGCCGGGTGTACAGTTTTTCTTCTTTATCCCTAATTTTTGCCCAAACCTTTCTTTCTGTTTTTGGTTCACCGGGATGCCCATTTTTTGCCTGGACTATTTTATTCTTTTCGTCCAGCGGGTCTCTTATACGAAGTATTTTTTAACTGCGTCCGCATTCACAGGGGATGGAAAATCCTCGCCATCCATGGTTGTTAGCAACAAGGCTCCACCAGAGAAAACCTTCTTGACCACGAATGGACCTTCATAATTGGGTGTCCATTTGCCCCTTCGATCGTTTTGAGGAGGAAGGATCCTTTTCAGCACCATATCACCCACGTGATATACCCGAGGTCGTACCTTTCTGTCAAAAGCACGCTTCATCCTTTGCTGATATAACTGCCCATGACAAATGGCTGCCAGCCTCTTCTCTTCAACTCTTCATACCGGGTCCTTACCCATTCAGCCTCTTACAACTTCACGTCCATCAGGACTCTCAAAGAGGGAATCTGAACCTCAACTGGTAGCACCGCTTCCATTCCATATACCAATGAGAAAGGAGTTGCCCAAGTAGATGTACGCACCGACGTTCGATACCCATGCAACGCAAACGGCAACATCTCATGCCAGTCTTTATAGGTTACCACCATTTTCTGCACAATCTTCTTTATATTCTTGTTGGCTGCCTCAACCGCCCCATTCATCTTCGGACGATAAGGAGAAGAATTGTGATGCTCAATCTTGAATTCCCGACACAGCTCTGCCATCATCTTATTGTTCAAATTAGAACCATTATCAGTAATGATTCTCTCGGGAACCCCATATCTGCAAATGATGTCTCTCTTGAGAAACCTGGCAACAACCTGCTTCGTCACATTCGTATAAGAGGCTGCTTCCACCCACTTGGTGAAGTAATCAATAGCCACTAATATGAACCTGTGCCCATTCGAAGCTGTAGGCTCAATCTTTCCGATCATATCAATGCCCCACATAGCAAACGGCCATGGAGACGACATTAAACTCAACGGATTTGGAGGCACGTGCACCTTGTCAGCATAAATCTGGCATTTATGACACTTCCGCACGAAGTTGAAACATTGGGCCTCCATTGTCATCCAATAATAACCTGCCCTCAGCAGCTTCTTCACCATTGCATTCCCACTGGCATGGGTACCAAACGATCCTTCGTGAACCTCTTTCATCAATTGGCTTGCTTCTTTATCATCAACACATCTGAGCAAGACCCAATCGAAATTCCTCTTGTACAAAACCCCATCCTTATTCAGGTAGAACACCATGGCCAACCTCCGCAGAGTCTTTCGGTCCTTTTTAGATGCTCCCTCAGGATACTCTTGAGTCTCTAGATAGCGCTTGATATCGTAATACCACGGCTTCTCATCATCAGACGCTGTATCAACAGCAAACACATAAGCCGGTCTATCCAGACGACCTACTTCAACACTGGGGAACTGATTCCACCACTGCACCTTAATCAAGGCGGCCAGAGTAGCCAAAGCATCTGCTAAAGGATTCTCCTCTCTAGGCACATGATGCATCTTCACCTTGGTGAAAAAAGTCAACAATCTCCTCGTATAATCCCTATACGGCACTAAATGAGATTGATGCGTATACCATTTCCCGTTAACCTGATTTACAACCAGAGCTGAATCTCCATATATAACAAGGTTCTTGATCCTCAAATCAATCGCCTCTTCAATCCCCAATATACAAGCTTCATATTCAGCCACGTTGTTAGTGCACTCAAATGTTAGCCGGGCAGCAAAAGGAATGTGGGAACCTTTCGGCGTAACCAAAACAGCACCAACACCGCTTCCATTTACGTTAACGGCCCCATCAAACATCAGAATCCATTCGGATTCAGGGTCAGGCCCCTCCTCCGGGATTGGTTCCTCGCAATCTTTCGATTTGAGAAACATGATGTCCTCATCAGGGAACTCAAACTTCATTGGTTGATAATCCTCAATGGGTTGCTGGGCGAGGTAATCAGACAATACACTCCCCTTAATTGCTTTCTGAGAGGTATACTGTATATCATATTCAGTCAAGATCATTTGCCATCTCGCAACCCGTCCGGTCAATGCTGGTTTCTCAAAAATGTACTTGATTGGATCCATCTTGGAAATCAATAAAGTGGTATGAACCAGCATATACTGCCTTAGTCGGCGAGCAGCCCAGACCAAAGCACAGCAAGTTTTCTCGAGCAGTGAATATCTTGTTTCACAGTCGGTAAACTTTTTGCTAAGGTAGTATATGGCATGCTCTTTTCGACCAGACTCGTCATGCTGTCCCAATACACACCCCATAGACCCCTCGAGGACTGTCAGGTACAGAATTAACGGTCTTCCCTCCACATGAGGCATCAGAATCGGAGGCTCCTGCAAATATTCTTTTATTTTCTCAAATGCCGCTTGGCAATCCTCGTTCCACCTGACCGTTTGATCTTTTCTCAACAACTTGAAAATTGGTTCACACGTGGTTGTTAGATGAGATATGAACCGTGAAATGTAATTCAATCTACCTAAGAAACCACGAACCTCCTTCTCTGTTCTCGGTTCAGGCATTTCTCTTATTGCTTTTACTTTAGCAGGATCAACCTCGATTCCTTTCTCACTTACAATGAACCCCAGCAATTTACCGGACCGCACTCCGAACGTGCACTTGTTCGGATTCAACCTCAGTCTGAACTGTCTCAGCCGGTCAAACAACTTGGCCAGATCTACCAAATGCCCCTCTTCTGTTTGGGACTTTGCTATCATGTCATCAACATAGCATTCAATTTCATGATGAATCATATTATGAAACAAAGTCACCATGGCCCTTTGATAAGTAGCACCGGCGTTCTTGAGACCGAATGGCATCACCTTGTAACAAAAAGTGCCCCACGGTGTAATGAACGTTGTTTTCTCCATATCATCTGGCGACATTTTAATTTGATTATAGCCAGAAAAGCCATCCATGAAGGAAAACACCGAGAATTGAGCTGTATTGTCTACCAACACGTCAATGTGAGGTAATGGAAAATCATCCTTCGGACTAGCTCTGTTCAGATCCCGGTAGTTCACACACATTCTCACTTTCCCATCCTTCTTCGGGACTGGCACGATGTTCGCAACCCACGGCGGATAATTAGTGACAGCAAGGAATCCAACATCCCACTGCTTCTGCACTTCTTCTTTAATCTTCATTGCCATGTCAGGTCGAGTTCTGCGCAACTTCTGCTTCACTGGAGGACAATCTGCTCTCAACGGTAGCTTGTGCACAACAATATTGGTATCCAACCCTGGCATATCTTGATAAGACCAGGCAAAGATGTCGACATACTCTTTCAACAACACTACCAGTCTGCTCTTGACACTTTCCTCCAAAGCAGCCCCGATTTTCACTTCTTTCTTGACCTCGTCGGTACCCAGATTCACAACCTCAATCTGCTCTTCGTGCGGCTGAATCACCTTTTCCTCTTGTTTCAACAACCTGGCTAATTCCCCTGGCAGTTCACAATCTTCTTCGTCTTCTTCTTCAGCAAGATAGATCGGATTGTCGAAGTCATATGAGGGTGTAACAGGATTGTTATCAATGAGATCCGGAGAAGAATCGCATCTGCATGAATGTTGATTCATGCATTGCTTTAGAACCGGTGTGAGACAAATTGAAAAGAAAAAATGAAAACATTGCCATTTTTATTTTGTTTTTATTTTTAAACTGCAAAAATAAATGAAAAATAGGGAACACCGCTTTTAACTGAAAAACATCCTTTATTAATGATGCGAGCTTGCAAATTTAAACATGAGGTGGCCCTTACAATGAACCATTACGTGTCGGGCAACACGTATGGCTTTCATGCATATAAAACAGGAAACAGGAAAAATATTACTCTTCCAGCAGAGTGACCCGGATGATCTTTTCAGCCTTCCAGTTCTGGATTCCCATCCCTGGCGCGCACGGCTTTATCCACCGATCCATGTCACAGTCGCTATCAGTGTCGTCACTCATCATGCAGATGTGATCCGGATCCAGCATTCCGGCACTAGTGAATGTGACCGACGTACGACGTCCTCTGCCTTGTCCTGAGCCTCTGCCCGGCTGGTACCCCACTCCGAAGCGGTCCTTCTTTGCAGAGACATCCATCATTCTGCCCCAACCAGGAGCCTCTCCATTCTTCACCACCTCAGCGGCCTGTTTGTACGAAGATATGGGCGGTTTCTCTTCCTCTTTGGCAAAAAGAGCATTCTCCACCTTAACGGTTTCGAACGCTTGGCTTGGCGTCTCCCAGATCTCGTCGTCCATCTCCACATATTTGAATGAGGACAAGTGGCTGACAAAGATGTCCTCTTCTCCGCACACAGTGACGACCTGGCCCTCCCAGATATATTTCAGCTTTTGATGCAAAGTCGAGGTCACTGCCCCAGCAACATGGATCCATGGCCTACCCAACAGGCAACTGTATGCCGGCTGAATATCCATGACATAGAAAGTCGACTTGAACACCTCTGGGCCTATCTTCACAGGAAGCTCAACTTCTCCGAATACGGCCTGCTTTGACCCATCAAACGCCCGCACTATCAAATCAGTCGGAGTCAAAATCAGCCCGTCACAATTCAGCTTAGCCAGAGCTTTCTTCGGCAACACATTCAAAGAGGAGCCGGTATCAACCAGCACATGCGAAAGCACAGCTCCTTTACATTCCATTGCGATTTGTAATGCCCGGTTGTGATTTCTCCCATCCATAGTCAGGTCCATGTCTGTAAAACCCAACCCATGGCTGGCATGCACATTAGACACGACCGTCTCCAACTGGTTAATGGTTATCTCTTCAGGAACATAGGCCTTCTTCAAGATTTTCAACAGAGCCTCCCTGTGCCCCTCAGAGCTTAACAGCAATGACAGAATTGAGATTTTGGAAGGAGTCTGCTGCAGATGGTCAACCAACTTGTACTCAGACTTCTTGATGATCCTCAAAAATTCTTCTGCATCATCATCAAGTTTTTCTTCCGACTCAGCCGCCGGTGTCACTACAGGAGTACTCTCACCAACCACTACCTTCCCTTTTGCCCTGGCTAAAGCCTCAGCCTTTTCTTTTTTCTCTTTTTCTCCTTCTCCTCCCCTCAAGGCATCTGGAGCAAACAATCTGCCACTACGAGTGAAACCGCTGGTACCGGCATTATCCACCTTTGAAATAGTGGTTTCACTTGCAGTCTGGTCCTCTACCTTCTCACCATTACAGTAGACCTCTCCACCATAATGCCAAGGCACGACATCATCTTTGTCGTACGGAATTGGTCCAGGTACTGTGATGGTAACTGGAGCCGCCTCAGCAAGAGTAGACAAATCCACCGGATCAAAATATATTATTATGGTGGAGACTTCACTTCATCTTTCCCCTTATCAGCCTTCTCAATCAGAATACTCCCCTCATCCATCAAACCCTGGACAGTCTTCCTCAATAATTCACACCCCTTGACAGAAACAGTACACTCAGCACAATCATCATTACAGCCCGGGTAGACCCCATTCATCATCAACTGCCTCTTCACTTCAGCCAGAGGAGTCTTCAACTGATCAACAGTAGACAGCCCAACTCTATTCTCTTCAGAAATATCATTCACCCCCCTTTGACCATGCGCGGGCATGGGATTAGCATTGACGTTGGGAGATGGTGCGAAGTTGATTGCTTTTGAATCCACCAAGTCTTGAACCACGTGCTTAAAAGCTTTGCAGTTCTCTACATTGTGTCCAGGAGCACCCGAATGGAATTCGCATTTGGCATTTTCATCATAGTTAGCTGGCCTTTGATCAGGTCTCAAAGGTGCCAAAGTCCTCAATTGTACTAACCCCAAATCCATCAACTTCTTTAGCAGAAAAGAATAAGTCACCGGAGGCCTATCAAACTGTCTGTCATTCATCCGGCCCCTGACTTGGTAACCAGCCCTCTGTGGCCTTTGCTGAAATGGTTGCCTCTGCTGTTGAGGTTGCTGCTGTGGCTGTTGCGGTGCAGGCTGATGCTCAGCAGGAATAGTTACCGCAACAGTGTGTTGAAAGTAACGATCCCTACTGGGTCCCCTTTGTGCATATACCGCACTGGTATCTCCTTCTTTCTTTCTCTGACCATTGCTGAAGGGCTTCTTCGACCCAGACGAAGAGGCGCTACCTTGTATCTTTCCGAGCTTCAGCCAACTCTCAATCCTCTCTCCAGCCACAACTATGTCAGAAAAGTTGGTCACCGGATAACCAACCATCCTCTCAGCATAAGCCCCCTGCAGGGTCCCCATAAAGAGATCGGACATCTCCCTGTCAACTAGAGGAGGTTGCACTCTGGCAGCCAACTCCCTCCATCTCTAGGCATATTCTTTAAACCCCTCGTTATTTTTCTGAGACATACCCTGCAGCTGGGTACGACTCGGGGCCATATCAGCATTGAACTGATACTGTTTAAAGAATGCATCCCCAAGATCTTGCCAGTTCTTAATATCTGAGGACTTGAGCTTGGTGTACCACTCCAGTGAGCCTCCGGACAGGCTGTCCTGGAAGAAATACATCCACAGCTTTTGGTCCATGGTGTATGCAGAAATCTTACGGACGAAAGCTTGCAGGTGAGTCTCAGGGCAGGAACTCCCATTATATCTGTCAAATGCGGGCGCCTTGAATTTCTGCGGGATCACAATCCCCTCCACCAACCCCATGTTTGACATATTGACCACCCCAGGAGTGGCATAGCTCTCCAAAGCTCTGATTTTCTCAGCCAGCAACTGAATCTCTTTGTTCTGAGGCGGAGCACTGTACTGACCGAACGGTTCGTTATGCATTGAAAACTGATCAGCCTCCCTATCTTCTTCTCTGTCGTCTTCAACACCGAAGAAAGGCGGGAAAAGACTATCCTTCATATTCTGACCCATCGGCCCAGGCTGACCACCGGCACCACCAAAACCAGCGTTGTTCACCACACCCACAGTTGTCCTCTTACCACCGTCACGAGATCCCAGCCCCTGGTTGGAGACACCATCCAGGTTAACCCCGCTGTTCGCTACTGAAGCCCGCTCGAGCTTCTCGACCTTGTCAGCTAAAGCTTTCTGACCAACTGCAAAGCCTTGCATAATGTTGATCAGCTCGTTCATTTTGTCCTTCAGCTCGAGGATATCTGTATTCGGAAGATCCATCAGTCTAGGAGTGTTGCGCCTTGTGAAGTATCTGTGAGGTCGGGTTGAGTGCAAAGGTACAACTCTGCGAGCACGAGCAATGATTCCTTAAACAATCAAGCACGTTAGCAACAGATACCTGCAAAATAAAACACAAGTTATTATGATCAATGCATGAATGCAGTGTTTATCCACATGAGGAACACTTTGTCTCTTGATCCTGGCTTCATTGAGACAAATAATAATCCGGCAACAATATTCTGACATTCAGCATTTGATTTCATCATACAGATCAGAGATATATGATTTAGCAAAATACCCCCAACCATGTGTGTGCTTGTGTGAGTGCATACGGTAAAGCAAATAAAGCTTGAAGATCAATCACTGAATGAAAATCACCATCACATAACAAAATGCACAATAAGTGCCATAGTCATACATCAAGTCAGATACAAATCTCCAGAATCGGGAAAGAAATACAAGCAAATGAATTCCGTCAACAAGCCTGACGGTAATCCACACAAATGATAAAGCTAGCCTGATGAGGGTGTCATACGGTGAACTGGACCTTATTGGATTTGTAATCGCAATGTCGCGGTTAGCAAGAGTCGCCACCGACTTTTCTTTTATCCCTTAAGGAAAGGTGGAAAAGAACAGGAAAGACCTTAATTTTAAATTCTTAGGTTCGGGAGGTACTTTATACAAAGGGAAGGTATTAGCACCCTTTGTATCCATGGTTATCCATGGGCTCTTAATTGCTCAATCATTTATGTTTTCTTTGTTTGAAAAAGGTGGTTGAGAAATGTATGAAAAATGTTTTGAAAATGAGAATTTAACTTTGTAATGATTCTTGCATGAATGTATACAAAGTGGTTATCTCGTTTAATTTAGAAAATAGTTTAGAAAAATATAACTCGGCAATGATCCTAGTACGGATGTATGCTAAGTGGTGATTTTCCAAAAGAAGACGTTTGAAAGGTGTGAGGTGCGAAAAGTATATTTTTTTAGGTTATGAATGAGCAATTAAGGTTATACCTGTCCGAGGTCTTTCTGGGCATTTCCCATCCTTATGAGGGTAAAACTGTCCTTACTATTGAGAAGTAAGTAGTTTTATCCTGGGGATGTAAAAGGGTCATCGTAGGGTCATCGATAGGTCATTGAAGGCAACAGTTGTGAGGATACCTTAGCATTCGAAGGGACTATCATCATTTAACCGTAGGCTACACCGAAGGGTCATCGAGGGACAAAATCGTATTTTCGAAGGCAACATCCGAGGGACTATGATGATTTTACCGAAGGGTCTTTGCTAAGTGTATCCCCACATTCGCGGGACATGACCGTAATATTGTAATCGTGGGGTAATAAAGAGAGGTCCGATGTCATTTATTTAAAGTCCATGTTTTAAGTCCATTAGGTAATTATGGTGATACCGCATTAAATCGATACATTAAAGTCAACATTACATTAAAATTAATATAGTAAAATTAATTAGGCAATCAATATGAATCTTCACATTAAAGTGAAATAATTTAGAATCCCTCTCCATGAAGGCTTCCCATGCGTAAAGCGGAGTACCTAGCCGGCTATTTCTTCGGAAGTATGCTAGCCTTTACACCATGAACACACGGATTAAAGCATAAAATACAATTGGAAATTGCATCATAAGATAAATATAGCAGCCAAGAATTTAGGCCAAATAATGCAGAATCATCATTAGGTAAACATGAAATAGGCAGCGAAAAGCAAAGCAGCCCCCTGGCCCGGTCGCCTCTGCTTCGCCTAGCGAAGGCTCAGCGAAGGCTCGTTGCGGGCTCGCCTAGCGATGAGCTAGCGAGCGGCCACGGGTTTGAAATTTGAGAACATTATGACCTCAACCTGCAGCATGGCTTATGGCATCCAACATACAATTATATGGTTCAGTTTCACAATAGACAAACACATTTAAATTCTCATGCAAGACTTCAAAATGTTTATGAATTCAATTATAATCCACAAATTAAGAACATGAAGTGGTACCATATGCCAAGTGAAAATACAAAACGATATCACATGCAAATTAAGATACTAAAGTGATACCACATGCAAAATAAGGACACCAAATGATAATCATATGCCAATTAAGAAGCTAAAGCGAATAATAGTGAGGCTAACCTGTTTGCAAATCAAGTTGTAACCTTGAATTGGCGGGCCGGATTGAGTTGGACGGCGGTAGCTTCAGAGCGAGTAAGCGGCCTTCAGGGTTTCCGCCTTCTGAATTCTTTGGATCAGTAGGGTTTCTGTGTTTCTCCCTCTGGATGCGTGTTTCCGTCCGTCTTCGTCCGTCTCTGTGTGTTTTTTTTCGTAGCAGAGGAGCAGGTATTTATAGTAGAGGTAGTGGTGACCTAATGGGCTTAAAATGAGGTCCAAAAATCTCAAACTTCGCAAGCTTCGCTAGGCGAAGGAATTGCTCGCCTAGCGAGCAAACTAGGTCTAGGCCTTTTCCCGGATCCAACGCTTCGCTGGGCGAGTGGCATGATGAAATGTTCGCTAGGCGAAGGAGCTGCTCGCCTAGCGAGCCAGCTGTTTTGGGCCGCCTGTGGATTGGGCCTGTTGTGAGTGGGCTTCTGTCCATTTGATATCAGTACCTTGCAGAACAAGTCAGAGGGTCTTGGAAAATGTTTGGTAATGCCAACGGGCAAATTTTGGGGTATGACAGCTGCCCCTGTTCAATATTCTTGAACCGAGAGAGTAGAATGGTATGTGCACCATTCGTGGTCTGGAGGTGGAAGATTATTGAACACTAGAATGCCCCAAAAATTTGCACTTGCTCATTTGTCTTGACGGAGATGGGCTTAAAGATGCCATCCAAGAAACTCGCTGAGGAGATTTCCAGATTGTGTCGTACGTTAGACCGTATAGTGAACCCTCCATTATGCTGTTGACTTCGTTGGGGAGTCAGAGTATGCTATACTGCTGGGGATAAGGGATCAGAATGGAACATACGTTAGACCGTGTCTGAATACCAGAGTGAGCTGTTCATTAGGCAAATGACTTTGCTGGGGATGAAAGATCAGAATGGATCGTACGCTAGATCGTATCTGAGTTGCAGAATGAGCCGTACGTTAGGCTGAAGCTGCTGAAAAGGGAGTAGTCGTATACTAGACTACCATTCAGGAATGTACCTGTCCGAAGGTAGCACCTGAGAAAGGGAGTAGCCGTATACTAGACTACCATTCAGGAATGTACCTGTCCGAAGGTAGCACCTGAGAAAGGGAGTAGCCGTATACTAGACTACCATTCAGGAATGTACCTGTCCGAAGGTAGCACCTGAGAAAGGGAGTAGCCATATACTAGACTACCATTCAGGAATGTACCTGTCCGAAGGTAGCACCTGAGAAAGGGAGTAGCCGTATACTAGACTACCATTCAGGAATGTACCTGTCCGAAGGTAGCACCTGAGAAAGGGAGTAGCCGTATACTAGACTACCATTCAGGAATGTACCTGTCCGAAGGTAGCACCTGAGAAAGGGAGTAGCCATATACTAGACTACCATTCAGGAATGTACCTGTCCGAAGGTAGCACCTGAGAAAGGGAGTAGCCGTATACTAGACTACCATTCAGGAATGTACCTGTCCGAAGGTAGCACCTGAGACAGGGAGTAGCCATATACTAGACTACCATTCAGGAATGTACCTGTCCGAAGGTAGCACCTGAGAAAGGGAGTAGCCGTATACTAGACTACCATTCAGGAATGTACCTGTCCGAAGGTAGCACCTGAGAAAGATGAAGGTTTAACTTGGTCGTACATTAAACCGTATTTGAGCAGCATCTGGTCTAACTTGGTCGTACATTAGACTGTATCTGATGCCTGGAAGGTCTAACTTGGTCGTACATTAGACTGTATTTGAGTTGTTGAAGGAGTCATATGTTGAGATGAATCCGGATGAACCGTATGTTAGGCTGTATCTGTATACGTTGTACTTGCAATAAATGTCTGGGATGGGCTTAAAGATGCCATCGCTAGGAGGATATCGAAGTGTTGTCAGAATGAATGTTCCCATGAATTGCATCTGGAATATGTATCTGAATCTTATCTATGATTGATAAAGGCGTCTGCCTGAATAAGCCTTTTACTTTGACTATATCAGGAAGATAATTAACCTGCAAAGAAAGGTTAGCTTTATGCCATGTCATGATGCATGAGATGTTTTATGCTTTCGAAAATAAACGCGAATGTTGTATGCATGCGTATGCTGTGAAACGATGTAATGAATGAG
Source organism: Lathyrus oleraceus (assembly GCF_024323335.1). Taxonomy (NCBI): domain Eukaryota; kingdom Viridiplantae; phylum Streptophyta; class Magnoliopsida; order Fabales; family Fabaceae; genus Lathyrus; species Lathyrus oleraceus. The sequence goes on along the minus strand of NC_066584.1, from coordinate 505,144,500 downwards.
TTATGCGTATGAGCAGTTCTGCTTGGGGACTCTACTGGGGAAAATAAATCCCCATCTACTGATTGGAGATATTCGTATTGGGGACCCTCTCTCGGCTGGGGATTCTGATTGATGGTAGAGATATTCAACAGAGCCTGGCTAGGGATGGATGAGATGATCAATCTGTCTGATGATGCCGACCTCTGTTGGGGAATACTGCCAACTTCTTCTGGGGGAAAAACAGGCTTGCTGGGGGAAGAGAATTGGTAGTGGATTCATTGGAAGCATGATTAGACCTTATCCTCGATCCTGAAGTAGGGTAGTAATTGCTATTGCTATTCTATGCATGTATTTTGGTAAACATTGGTCATATTCAAATGCATATATTAATTCAAATTAAATCAATGGGCGTTTACGCAAACAAAACAGAAAAAGTAAAAACAAAAGTATCTTTTTTTGAAAGAAGGTTGTATTGATTTTGAAAGGAGGCCTATAAACAGGCAAATTGTGTACAAGGAGACAGAAATCCTAGTAAGAGGAAATTGTCAAAAACAAAGAGACAGCTATGCAGAAAAAGTCCTATTGATTTTAAGTCTACTACTGCCATTATGTCTTCAAGCATCTCATCCCCTGCTGTCGGATAGAAGTGATTGGCTTGGTCAGTCCCTTGAACTTGGATGAAAGTTGACTGAGAACGGGACATAGTCATACGCTTTAATCCCTAATTTTTGCCTGGACCGCCTTTTCAGGTTTTCAGTCCACCAGGATACCCTTTTTTGCCCAAGCCACCTTTTCAGGTTTTCGACTTGCCGGGTGTACATTTTTTTTATATATATCCCTAATTTTTGCCCGAACCCTTTCGGTTCGCCGGGATGCCCTTACTTTTGCCTAGATACGTCGATCTAGCGGGTCTTTTTTTTATGCGTAGTATTTTTTAACTATGTCCGCGTTCACGGGATGTGGGAAGTCTTCACCATCCATTGTAGCAAGTATCATGGCTCCACCAGAGAATACCTTCTTAACTACAAATGGCCCTTCGTATGTGGGAGTCCATTTGCCTCTGGGATCACCTTGGGATAGAATGATTCGCTTGATCACCAAGTCACCAATTTGATACACCTGTCTCTTGACTCTTTTGTTAAATGCCAGGGTCATGCGCTTCTGATATATCTGCCCATGACAAACAGCCGCAAGTCTCTTTTCATCAATCAAATTTATCTGATCGAGTCGTGTCTGAATCCATTCATCTTCATCTAAACCCGCCTCTTTCATGATTCTTAGAGAGGGAATCTGGACTTCCACTGGTAAAACGGCTTCCGTTCCGTAAACTAAAGAGAAAGGAGTTGCCCCTGTCGAAGTGCGTACTGAAGTGCGATAACCGTGAAGGGCAAACGGTAACATCTCATGCCAGTCTTTGTACGTTACCGTCATCTTTTGTATGATCTTCTTGATATTCTTATTAGCAGCTTCTACAGCGCCATTCATCTTTGGTCGGTACGGAGAAGAGTTGTGATGTTTAATTTTGAACTGCGTGCAGAGTTCAGTAATCATCTTGTTGTTCAAATTAGTACCATTGTCAGTGATAATTCTTTCAGGGATGCCATATCGACAAATAAGACTATTCTTGATGAACCGTGCCACCACATTCTTGGTGACAGAAGCGAATGAGGCTGCCTCTACCCACTTTGTGAAGTAATCAATAGCGACAAGGATGAAGCTATGTCCATTAGAAGCAGTAGGTTTAATCTCCCCAATCATATCAATGCCCCACATTGCAAAGGGCCAAGGAGCTGTCAACACGTTCAATGGAGCAGGAGGCACATGTACTTTGTCCGCATAGATCTGACACTTGTGACAGGTTCTGGAGTGATGGTGGCAATCCGATTCCATGGTAGACCAATAATACCCTGATCTCAGAATCTTCTTGGCCATTGTATGTCCATTAGAATGAGTCCCAAAAATACCGTCATGCATGTCTTCCATAATCCTTTCTGCTTCCTTTTTATCCACACAGCGAAGCAGAGTCGAATCATGATTACGTTTGTATAATACTCCGTTACTCAGAAAGAATTTAGCGGAGAACTTCCTCAGGAATTTTCTGTCCTTGATGGATTCCCCTTCAGGGTATTCCTGAGCTTCTAAATATCTTCTTACGTCGTGGAACCAAGGTTTCTCCTGTACCTCCTCAGTGTTAAGTCCATAACAGTATGCTGGTTCATCTAACCGTCCAATGGTAATCATGGGAGCTTCGCTGCCCCATCTGACTCTGAACATAGATGACATGGTAGCTAATGCGTCTGCCAACTGGTTCTCCTCTCGTGGAATATGTTCAAATGTTATCTCTTCAAAGTATGGGATTAATGTCATTACCTGCTCTCGATAAGGGATGAGATTTGGATGTTTAGTATCCCATTCTCCTTTGATCTGACTGATTACCAAGGCCGAATCTCCGTATACACTCAAAAACTTGATTCGCCAATCTATAGCAGCTTTGAGTCCAAAAATACACGCTTCATACTCAGCCATATTGTTGGTACAATGAAAACATAGTCTAGCCGTGAAAGGCGTATGGTAACCCTCGGGAGAAATGAGTACAACCCCAACGCCATGGCCCAATGCATTAGAAGATCCATCAAAGACCATAGTCCATCGGGATCCCCATTCGGGTCCTTCATCTGGTTTAGATTTTTCATTATCAATAACAACCATGACATCCTCATCTGGGAACTCAAAATTCATAGATTGGTAATCATCCACCGCTTGATGAGCCAAATGATCAGCCAACACGCTTCCTTTGATTGCTTTCTGGGTAGTGTACTGGATATCGTACTCTATTAAGATCATCTGCCATCTCGCTATTCTTCCGGAGAGGGCAGGCTTCTCGAACATGTATTTGATGGGATCCATCCTAGAAATCAACAAAGTGGTCTGATTCAACATATACTGTCTTAGTCGGCGAGCAGCCCAGGCCAAAGCACAGCAAGTTCTCTCGAGCAGTGAGTATCTTGTTTCACAGTCGGTAAACTTTTTGCTCAGGTAGTATATGGCATGCTCTTTTCGACCAGACTCGTCATGTTGCCCCAGTACGCACCCCATTGAATTTTCTAACACGGTCAAATACATGATTAGAGGTCTTCCTTCAACTGGTGGTATCAGAATCGGAGGTTCCTGGAGGTAGTTCTTGATTTTGTCAAAAGCTTCTTGGCATTCGTCATTCCATATCATTTCTTGATTTTTCCTCAGCAATTTGAAGATGGGTTTGCAGGTAGCGGTCAAGTGGGAGATAAATCGAGCAATGTAGTTTAAGCGTCCCAAGAAACCTCTGACTTCTTTCTCCGTACGGGGAACTGGCATTTCTTGAATAGCTCTCACTTTAGCCGGGTCAACCTCAATTCCTTTGCCACTGACAATAAAGCCTAAGAGTTTACCGGATCTCACTCCAAAAGTGCATTTGTTCGGATTCAATCTCAACTTGTACTTCTTCAGCCTCTCGAACAGTTTGTATAAATGATCGAGATGCTCTTCTTCAGTATGAGATCTAGCTATCATGTCATCCACATATACTTCTATCTCATGATGAATCATATCATGGAACAAAACCACCATAGCACGCTGGTATGTTGCCCCGGCGTTCTTTAGACCGAATGGCATTACTTTGTAACAGAAAGTACCCCATTGCGTCACAAACGTAGTTTTCTCCATGTCCTCAGGTGCCATCTTAATCTGGTTATAACCCGAGAATCCATCCATGAATGAGAATACTTTGTGTTGAGCGGTGTTATCTACCAGAACATCAATGTGCGGGAGTGGAAAGTCGTCTTTGGAACTTGCTTTATTCAGGTCTCGGTAATCTACGCACATTCGCACCTTACCATCCTTCTTTGGCACTGGCACCACATTAGCAACCCATTGAGGATAAGAAGTAACGGCTAGGAAACCGGCATTGAACTGTTTCATAACCTCGGCTTTGATCTTCTCGGACATTTCAGGACGCATGCGGCGAACCTTTTGCTTGACAGGACGGCAGTCTTCCTTCGTAGGCAGCCGATGCACCACTATATCAGTATCCAACCCGGGCATGTCTTCATAAGACCAGGCAAAAACCTCTACATAGTCGTGCAACATCTGGATCAACCTTACTTTCACACTGCTTTCCAAATCTGCTCCTATTTTGACTTCTTTTCTGTCTACCTCAGTACCCAGGTTTACGATTTCAAGGGACTCTTCATGCGGCTGTATAGTCCTTTCTTCTTGCAGTAACAGTCTGGCAAGCTCTCCAGGGACTTCACAATCTTCCTCACTTCCATCTTCGGCTTGGTAGATCGGATTTTCAAAGTCATAATGAACAGTAGCGGAATTATTATCAATAGGATCCAGAGTGAGCACGGATCTGCAATTTGTTACGTGAGTGTGTGTAAGAATGCATAGCTTGTTTGAAAGACGACAGGAAAAATAAAGAGCGCAATATTCGAATGCGAAAAAGTCCATTGGTTTATTGAATATGAATATGCTTATGAAATGACAAAACCCTTAACAAATTAGCTATTGTGCCCCGGGTATAGACACAATGCTTTAAGAAGTTCAATTGAAAAAAATAAAGATTTGCAAAACTAAATGGACAATAACAATTACTCCTGACTAAAGGAGATCGAGATAGTGTCTTCAGCCTTCCAATTATTGAGTCCGTCGCCAATTGTTGGGTAGATCCAGCTATCCAGGTCGCAATCACTGTCAGCATCTTCTACAGCATTGATTTGATCTTTGACCATCTTTTCAGAGCTAAATCCCAGACCGGATTTATCAGACTTGTAGGGTATGCTGATCAGTTGACCCCAGCCAGTACAACCACCATCTTCAACCACAGCTTGAGCGTCCTTCAGGGAAACCATGGCAGGAGGAGCTCGAATAACCTCGGGCCCAAGGGGAGTTGGCTTAAGGACAGGACTAGGCGGAGGAACCATTTCAAATGACTGAGTCGGAGTCTCGAAGAATTCACCATCCATCTCAACGTATCTGAAGGTATGCACACTACTGACAATGTATTCTTCTTCCCCACACACAGTGACAATCTTTCCCTCTATTGGATATCTCAGCTTTTGATGGAGAGACGAAGCTACAGCACCTGCCCCATGAATCCAGGGACGTCCCAGCAAGCAGGAATAGGCGGGGCGAATGTTCATTACATGAAAGGTAGTGTTGAAGACTTGAGGTCCTATCTTGATAGGGAGAACAACTTCACCGTGGACAACACTCTTTGCACCATCGTAAGCACGCACCACAATGTCACTAGGCTTCAATTCAATGCCTTTACAGTCAAGTTTATCGAGCACGACTTTCGGTAGCACATTCAAGGAAGAGCCATTATCGATCAACACATGAGCCAAAGTGATTCCCTTACACTCAATAGAAATATGCAAGGCCTTATTGTGGTTCTTTCCTACTGGTGTCAGGTCAGCATTGGAAAAGCCTAGGCCGTCGTCAACAGTCAGGTTAGCAACATAGTTTTCGAACTGATCGACGGAGGTCTCCTGAGGTACATGGGCAGTCTTCAGGAATTTTATCAAGGCATGGGCATGAGATTCAGAGGATAACAACAAGGACAACATCGAGATTTTGGAAGGAGTATGCCCCAACTGTTCTACCACATCGAAATCACTCTTGCGGATGATTTTCAGCATTTCTTCCATTTCTCGTTTGGCAACATCTTCAGTAGTAGCTTTGATCGGTGTCTATGACTGAGAAGGGTTGACTGGTTCTTTTCCTCGGTTTTCGGGAACCGGAGGTGAGATCTCTGGAGAGAAGATCCTTCCGCTTCGAGTAACTTTACTAGTCCCAACAATGTCATTAGGATTAGCAGAATTGCCAACTTGCTTTACACCATGGATGTAAACATCACCTCCATAATTCCACGGAATAGCTTTGCTTGAGGAATACGGGATCGGGCCAGGTGCAGTAATGATCAGGGGAGCTACTCTGGGCTCAGCAATAATCTTTACAGGTATTCTGGGAGCAGTAATCTTCACTGGAATCTTGGACCTCGCAATCACAGATACTTCTTCAATAGGGTTTTCTGCCTTAGAAACCCTTTCAAAGAGGATTGTACGATCGTCCATCAGTCGTTGGATACCATTCTTCAACTTCAGACAGTCCTTGGGCCGGAGTATGCAGAGATTGCAATCTTCAGTACAACCTGGAAATAAACCAGCTTGCAATAAATTCCTCTTTATGATCGGGAGAGGAGATGTTAAGTCCGCTACAGTAGTGATGAGAGAACCGTCATCGAGAGCATTAACAGCTTTGTCATGATTAGGCATAGGAGCAGTGATGACATTAGGAGTCTCCGGAGGCTCGAACTCAATTTCCCCCGCGTCGATCATGTCCTGAATTTTATTCTTCAACAGCCAACAATCATTTGTATCATGTCCGGGGCTATCGGAGTGATATGCACACCTGGCATTGGGATTATAACGAGGCGAAGCAGTGTTGACATTTGCAGGAGGGCCTCTGAGAGTGATTAAATTTACCTTCAGCATGCTTTGCAGTGCTTGTGCTAAAGTCATATTGAGCTTGGTAAACTGCCTTCTTGGTCTGTCTTGTCTTTGCCGGAAGTTTTGAGCTGGCGGGGCTGCGATTGTCACTGCTCCAACGGCATGGTCACCATTTTTCTTATTATGATTCTTCTGACCATACACAGCGTTTGATTCATTCTTCCCATGGTAAGACTTTTTACCGCTTGTAGAAGTAGCCGCCTGTAATTTTCCACTTCGAATGCCGCTCTCCACCCGTTCGCCTGTCAGTATAAGTTCAGTGAAACCTGATGAAGAACTCCCCAGTAGGTGGCTGTAGAATGGGCCAGTCAGGGTACCCATGAACAGGTCTACTAATTCTCGGTCAGTCATAGGGGGTTTGACTCTGCCAGCCAAATCTCTCCATTTCTGAGCATACTCTTTGAAGCTTTCTTTAGATCCCATGGCCATGTTCTGCAACTGTAGCCGAGTAGGTGCTAATTCAGAATTGTACTGGTACTGCTTATAGAAAGCCGTTGCTAAATCAGTCCAGGTGCGGATGTCAGAGCTCTCGAGCTGATAATACCATTCCAACTGAGTGCCAGACAGACTTTCTTGGAAGAAGTGGATCCACAGTTTCTTATCAGTGGTATGCGGCTGAATCTTTCTCACATAGGCCCTTAGATGCATCTGAGGACAAGACGCACCATCATACTTAGTGAAAGTGGGGATTTTGAATTTGCGGGGAATGGTCGCATCGGAGACCAGACCCAGACTTTCGAAATCCAGACCAGGTGTCTTCTGACCCTCCATGGCTAGCATGCGTTCTTCCAGCAGTTTGTACTTATCATCTCTTGGAGAGTACTGTTCATTTTCATACTCTTCATCTTCATCCTCAGGGTTAGAGAAATCAGGATTCTCCTCCTCTGAATCAATTTCCGCCCCCTCTTCTGGACCATTCGGGATTCCAAATTTGATTCCCGTAGCCTGTCCTTTACGCCTTCTGCCCGGGTTAATGAAGCTCACAGCTTTCTTGTCCTTCTTCTTTTCGGCCAAAAGAGCCTTCAGTTCCTCCTGCCCCTTGGATAAGCTTAGCATCATCTCCTTGAACTGAGCATTCTGAGTCTGGAGATCTTTGACAGTTTGCTCGAGATCCATTTTTCTGTTTAAGAGGCAGACCGTGAGAATATGGTCCTTTAGAATACCTGTTATGCAATGTTATGTTATGTGATGCAATGCATGAAATGTTTTCAAGGACTTTTGGAATTTAACTTTGCATAAATCACCAACAAGAGAGAAATGTTTATTGCTACTTTTTTAATCAATGTTCATTACAAAAGGAATAATAGTAAAATACAATGAAATCTCAAGTCTCCCAGGGGCGACTTCTTTTTGGGCGAAGATATGCATTGAGTCTTCGTTCCTCATTAAGCTGACTGGTGAGCTCTAATACTTTCTTCCTTTCTGCATTGAACTGAGCTTCGAAAGTATCTCTCTCCTCTCTCAACTGGGTCCAGGATCTTTTCAATTCCTCAGCATCAGTAGGCATATCTGGGTAAGAAATGATCTGGGAAGTACCTCCTTCGACCTCTGATTCAACAATCAATGGTCCGACTGCAAGATATGGCATGACAAGTTCACGAGCTCTGGCGCGGACCCATCTGAGATAAGGCTCCATAGGAATAGAATTTTTCTTGCCTAAATTGCTTCTTTTCACCATGCCCCAAGCTCGTACAAACCTTTGGCGGAGACCTCGAGAGTCATTGTCATAGTCAAACACTGTACCTTGAATAATCATTTCATGTGGACCGTCTCTTCGAGCATACCCAAACTGACGTAAGGCTAAGGCAGGATTATAAGTAATACCTCCTCTTATCCCCATGAGTGGTACATTAGGGAATTCTCCACATCGGTCGATGATGATAACATTTTCTCTGAGGTTAGAACACCACCGGATGTCTGAATGGGAGAGTGCCATTATCCTTTGAGACCATTTCAGATTTTGATCATTCTTCAAGACTGATTGAGGGAGGTGCGAAATAAACCACCTAGACAACAAAGGTACGCAGCACATGAGAGTCCCTTGCTTCTTCATAGTACGAGTGTGAAGGGAATGCAAGACATCTCCAAGCAAGGTAGGCACAGGGTTATGAGTGAGGAATATCTTAATAGCATTCACATCTATGAATTGGTCCGGATTAGGGAATAGCACCAAACCATAGATTAGCAATGCTAAAACATCTTCAAAAGCATGGACATTCATAACTTTTAGGAATTCTCGGGCCTTACTTATCAGAAATTTGGCAAGTAAACCTTTAATTCCACTTCTTGTTACCCAATTAGTTTCAATGTCGGACTTTGTCATGTGTAAAGCTGTGGCAACTTCTTCAGACTTTGGCATCTTTTCTAAACCGCTGAAGGGTATTTGATCCAGGATAGGTATCCCAAGCAGCTGGGAGAATTCTTCTAATGTGGGTACCAACTGATAATCTGGGAAAGTGAAGCAATGATGCTTAGGATCGAAGAACTGGAATAGGACTCTCATCATATCTTCTTTGAAACCAGTGGTAACCAGATTGAGGAGATGACCATGTTTCTTGTTGAACTGAGCATGATCGGGGAGTTCTGACACCAAATCCTTGAGTTGAGGAGAAATCGTTACAAGATTGATCCGGATAGTCTTCCTGGAAGCCATAACCTGTTCAAAGAGCAAAGCTAAATTCCTAAGTCCTTGAAATGGTTAGTATGATGATGTTATGATGTTATGATGTTATGATGTTATGCAAGCACAAACATGTCACACAACAATTATTCCTAGGTTTTAAGGCTTGCATGAGTTCCATAGGTAAGTACCTTCCCCACTGAAGTTTGGTTGGTTCAACCTGTCCTAGAATAGTAACCGGGTTCTAGAAGGATCTCAAATCATTGACCTTTCCTTAAGTCCACTTCAGTGCAACACCAAGTGGTTGACCGAAGCTTTCCTAAAGTCCAATCTCAAAGAGTGTAGTATCGAGTATCAACCAACCTCAGTCGGAACCGAAGTCAGTTATCTCACTACTTTCTAATGGCTAGGATGGGTCAATTAAGGTTCTAAAGGTCTGGTTAATGCTTTGATGACACCACGCGGAAGCCAAATTTTTCCTCAAGTGAACATGAGGAACATCAGGACAACCAAAGTGTCACATTAACCGTAGCTATCATTTTGACCATTCCAGTATACGCCGGATAGTCGCGATGATCTATTGCTACTTACCTAAGGTACACTAGATCCGGGTGTAGGATCTTTCACTCAAAGCCCCCCTTAAAAGAAGGAAAACATAAATGATATTTTTTTTTTTTTTTTTTTTAAGATGGACCTCTCTTTTTAGTCCCCAGCAGAGTCGCCAGTTCTGTCATACGGTGAACTGGACCTTATTGGATTTGTAATTGCAATGTCGCGGTTAGCAAGAGTCGCCACCGACTTTTCTTTTATCCCTTAAGGAAAGGTGGAAAAGAACAGGAAAGACCTTAATTTTAAATTCTTAGGTTCGGGAGGTACTTTATACAAAGGGAAGGTATTAGCACCCTTTGTATCCATGGTTATCCATGGGCTCTTAATTGCTCAATCATTTATGTTTTCTTTGTTTGAAAAAGGTGGTTGAGAAATGTATGAAAAATGTTTTGAAAATGAGAATTTAACTTTGTAATGATTCTTGCATGAATGTATACAAAGTGGTTATCTCGTTTAATTTAGAAAATAGTTTAGAAAAATATAACTCGGCAATGATCCTAGTACGGATGTATGCTAAGTGGTGATTTTCCAAAAGAAGACGTTTGAAAGGTGTGAGGTGCGAAAAGTATATTTTTTTAGGTTATGAATGAGCAATTAAGGTTATACCTGTCCGAGGTCTTTCTGGGCATTTCCCATCCTTATGAGGGTAAAACTGTCCTTACTATTGAGAAGTAAGTAGTTTTATCCTGGGGATGTAAAAGGGTCATCGTAGGGTCATCGATAGGTCATTGAAGGCAACAGTTGTGAGGATACCTTAGCATTCGAAGGGACTATCATCATTTAACCGTAGGCTACACCGAAGGGTCATCGAGGGACAAAATCGTATTTTCGAAGGCAACATCCGAGGGACTATGATGATTTTACCGAAGGGTCTTTGCTAAGTGTATCCCCACATTCGCGGGACATGACCGTAATATTGTAATCGTGGGGTAATAAAGAGAGGTCCGATGTCATTTATTTAAAGTCCATGTTTTAAGTCCATTAGGTAATTATGGTGATACCGCATTAAATCGATACATTAAAGTCAACATTACATTAAAATTAATATAGTAAAATTAATTAGGCAATCAATATGAATCTTCACATTAAAGTGAAATAATTTAGAATCCCTCTCCATGAAGGCTTCCCATGCGTAAAGCGGAGTACCTAGCCGGCTATTTCTTCGGAAGTATGCTAGCCTTTACACCATGAACACACGGATTAAAGCATAAAATACAATTGGAAATTGCATCATAAGATAAATATAGCAGCCAAGAATTTAGGTCAAATAATGCAGAATCATCATTAGGTAAACATGAAATAGGCAGCGAAAAGCAAAGCAGCCCCCTGGCCCGGTCGCCTCTGCTTCGCCTAGCGAAGGCTCAGCGAAGGCTCGCTGCGGGCTCGCCTAGCGATGAGCTAGCAAGCGGCCACGGGTTTGAAATTTGAGAACATTATGACCTCAACCTGCAGCATGGCTTATGGCATCCAACATACAATTATATGGTTCAGTTTCACAATAGACAAACACATTTAAATTCTCATGCAAGACTTCAAAATGTTTATGAATTCAATTATAATCCACAAATTAAGAACATGAAGTGGTACCATATGCCAAGTGAAAATACAAAACGATATCACATGCAAATTAAGATACTAAAGTGATACCACATGCAAAATAAGGACACCAAATGATAATCATATGCCAATTAAGAAGCTAAAGCGAATAATAGTGAGGCTAACCTGTTTGCAAATCAAGTTGTAACCTTGAATTGGCGGGCCGGATTGAGTTGGACGGCGGTAGCTTCGGAGCGAGTAAGCGGCCTTCAGGGTTTCCGCCTTCTGAATTCTTTGGATCAGCAGGGTTTCTGTGTTTCTCCCTCTGGATGCGTGTTTCCGTCCGTCTTCGTCCGTCTCTGTGTGTTTTTTTTCGTAGCAGAGGAGCAGGTATTTATAGTAGAGGTAGTGGTGACCTAATGGGCTTAAAATGAGGTCCAAAAATCTCAAACTTCGCAAGCTTCGCTAGGCGAAGGAATTGCTCGCCTAGCGAGCAAACTAGGTCTAGGCCTTTTCCCGGATCCAACGCTTCGCTGGGCGAGTGGCATGATGAAATGTTCGCTAGGCGAAGGAGCTGCTCGCCTAGCGAGCCAGCTGTTTTGGGCCGCCTGTGGATTGGGCCTGTTGTGAGTGGGCTTCTGTCCATTTGATATCAGTACCTTGCAGAACAAGTCAGAGGGTCTTGGAAAATGTTTGGTAATGCCAACGGGCAAATTTTGGGGTATGACAGAGGGTCCCACAGATGGCCCTATCTCATCTTCCATCTTTGCGAACTCTACGGCGAACCTGAGCTCAGTGTTCTCCTGCTGTAATCTCCCCACCTCCTTCTGATGAATCTTCATCTGCCTGAAGCAATGATCTCTCTCAGCAATGTAATGATCTCTCTCAACGATGATCTTTGCCTTCTCCTCTTCCCATTCTGCAGCGAGGACTCTGGCTCTAGCATCTCTCTGATCTCTCACGAGGATTTGCCTCCTCTTCTCGTCTTCAATGACCTTTGAAGCTCTAGCCAATCTCTCTTTGGTGACGTCGTGCTCCTTTGTTGAAGATGCCAACGCCTGACTGACCTTCCCATAGTAAGCAGTATCCATCTCAAAGCGCTTTGCTTCCAGGGCATGTCGCTTGTCTTGATCTTCCATCTTCACTCTGATCTCCTGATTAGCCCTCTGAACCCGAGCAACACTCATCTCCAACTCCGTCTTCTCTGCAAGCAACTGATCTCTCTCCCGCTTCATCTCTAGGAACTCGTCCATACTAACAGTAGAAGGAGTCTCCTCAATCAACGGATACCAAGGATCAACCATAGGAAACGGTAGACAAGTAAGCTCCACTCTCTTACTGAGCCAGTCATCGAACGGAGGAAAAGATCTGTTATTAGCTCTACCCCAAGAAACCTTGCCTTTCCTTTGAATGCTGCGCCATGCCTCAGATACCTGCTTCACCTTGGCTTGATTACCCTCAACTGGGAAGTATACAGATTCTTGAACCTCACTTTTGTACGGAGGAAGCTCCATAGCAAATCCCCTCTGTCTCTTAAGAAGTGTCGGGTTATAATTAATGCAACCCTGAACTCCTATAAGCGGCACATTGGGAAAACCCCTACAACTGCAGATGAAATCTTGTCCAACCCCACTACTGTGAGTCCAAGCTATGTCTTTGGCCCTCAAACCCATCAGCTTGGTCGCCCAATTAACATTCTGACCAAGAAGAACAAAAGCACCCTTAGACGGCAAATAACCCATAAACCACTTGTATAGCAATTGAGCACAACATCGAATCAATCCCCCACGCCTCTTCTCGTTCCGGTTATGAACCGAGTAATAGACATCTCCAATCAAGGTGGGGATAGGATTCCTCTGAACAAACAAACAGATGGCATTAATATCCAAGAAGTTCTTCTGGTTAGGAAACAGAATGATCCCATAAATGCCCGCAGCAATCAAAGCACAGACAGCTTCCCAGTTACCCAACTCCGCCTGCTCCTTAGCCTTAGCCTCCAGGAAACTCAGATAAAAACCAGGCAACTTCCCCTTCTCTTTCAAACTACCCTTCACCGTCTCCGGACTCAAATAAAGAGCACGGGAAATCCCTCTATAATCAGGTTCTTCCTTAGTAGCATAGAAAGGAACCTAGTTTCTGATCTGGATGCCCAACATATCAGCATAGTCCTCCATCAAAGGCCCGAGTAAGTAATCTGGGAAGACAAAACACCTCAAACCAGGATCATAGAACTGGAGAAGAGTATGAATGGCGCTCCTGTCTCTGTCAGCGAGTCTGAAAACCATCTTCAGAATACCCCCATACATCTCACGAAATAACCCCACATGGTCGGGTGCAATCAATGCTATCATATCCTTCAGCCCACTGATCTCTGGGTCAAAGAAGCTGTAAACGACATCGTCCTTCAAACCGGGCCTTCTCATATCTGAGCGGAAAGTCTCTCAACCAGGATCTCGATCAAAAAGGGTCCCTGCATATGGATAAACATGTGTTAGATGCAGGTAAATGCAAGATGTAATGATGCTGATGAATGAATGCAATGCGTTGCCATCCTCCAAGCCATCTGATCATCTGTTGCTCTGAGTCTTAGCCCTGATCTCTAAACTGATCACAACCATCTGAAGAAATATGTAATCACCAATCCACCTCAAGGGTTACGAAATAAACGGAAGATACATCATTATCATCATCATACGATCTCTGAGCAGATACCCACAACCTCTGAATCGGCCCGGGGAATCCTGAAATAAACGGATCCCCACTGACAAATAACTCGGACAGCACTCCGGCGTCTCAGAAATAAATGGCCATAAATCCGACTTATATATAGGACTCTGATCAACGGAACCATTAGTCACCATCAAGGTCACCATCTGAACATGCATCTGGAAGAATCACCCTCCCCTCACAGGTAAATTCTAATCAGGTCATCCTAAGGCGGATAATAGTCTCGACAATCGGGCGGAGATACTCAATGGGTTTGCCCTTTCGGGTGTGCCATTGTAGCTCCCTTAAGATCGTCTAAACCAAAGATCCGGGAAATGATCGGTCACCAGAGTCAATAATCCAAAAGAGATAACCCGACCAAAGTGGAAAACCCCACTGAGGAAGAGCACTTCTCAGATGAACCTCGTCCGGCTTGTGGTATGTCACGTCGCAACATCATGCCCAACCAACATGTGAGGGATGCGAGACCACACTAATCCTAGGTGTATACTCGGGCCTGGGTTTTATCCCCACTCAGAACACCCACCCCAAAACAGAGGAACCACCTGCACATAGGACGGCAACATGATAGTATGATGCATGCAAATATTTATGCAAATATATACACAGTCAGAATAATAAATGCAATAAATAAAGCAACACAAGCAACCTAAACTATCCTAGAACGCTAGGAAGGACTCGCTTAGGGAAGATGGACCAGCGATAGGTCAACTTCTAGTCCCCAGCAGAGTCGCCAGCTGTCGCATCCGCGAAAAACAACCGGCGGGCTAAAACAAAAAACGAACAGAGCCGCCATTGTGCGTTATTTATCCCAAAAGAGGGAAAGGAAACGCTCAGAGTAAACCTGGAAAAAGCATGGTCTCGCGACCAAAGAGAAAGGGTAAGGGAGTCGGTTACGCGAGGGGAAGGTATTAGCACCCCTCACGTCCGTCGTACTCGACGGGATCCACGTTCTAAAAGAAAGAAAAGGTTGCTAAAACAAACATCATACACACACGCAAGGAACACAGGTGGGGTTAAGAGGAAGAGGGCTCGCTAGGACATCGCATCCTATGCCTACATATCTCTTCTGGAACGAGAATCAGAGCTACTGTAGTTCGGTTTACGCACGCCGAAACAAAACACACGCACAGACGCTGAGACATCAAAACAAACACAAGCAGGCAAACATGGAACCCGACCACCACTCGATGGAATTACGTCAGCTTCCGAACCAAACAACCCACACTGGAACCCGAATGCCACTTGGTGGACTTATATCAGCTTCCAAGCACACCACAAGAAACAAACAAGCAACAAGCTACTAAGGAGTCGGGAACTCGAGCCTAGCAACTGTCAGACAAACACACACAAAAAGAAAAGAAAGTGCCCGGAGAAGTCTCGCACGACCTCCTGCCTACGTACCTCATCTGGTATGAGGATCAGGGCGACGTAGTTCCCCTGAAAGGGAAAGAAATCCTAGCCAGAGACAAAGGGGAGACACACTACCAGGGAGCTATACTCGAGCCTAATGTTATCATGCATCATTGCCCTATGTTATGGTTTCTACCTACTTGCACAACAGCAAGCTAATCCTATCCAGGAAGAAAGCAAGCATGCAAGCATCAACAAAACAAAACAAACATTTCAAGCAAATATTCACAAAGCACACACTATATCCAGTCAGAAGTGGGCTCAAACAAAAGGTTAGACTGCCGAGGCAAGTCATCTGTACAAGGGTAGTGTTAGCTCTTAACCTTGCCATTGAGGGGCTAAGGTGAAGCTGATGAAAGGTGAGTGAAGATTAGACTTCACAGCTCTTATCCCTGGCCAGGGAGAGCTTCAGACAAAGGAGCGTGGGTTCAGAAAGATGGAACCCTTCTACACTCAAGACTCTGACACAACTGTACAAAGTACAAGATCTTGGGTTTGTGTCCCAATGCATCAACACAGTGGTGTGAGCAGAGGGACGACTCAACAGAATAACGGGAGATAGATTGCTTATCTCTTTTATCCGTCAATTGCCTTAATCAAGGACTTTTCCTGCTTGGCACAAAAGTAAACAAGCACAAACATCGCCTCTTAAGGAGGACTTCAGACAGTTGCCTGGCCAAGTAACAGGCCAGGTCTTCCAGACTACATGGAGAATAGGAATTCTACCTCAATTGGTTTAAAAACCAAGCAACAGCAAGCAAGTTCTCAAGGAACTGTAAGCAACTTAATGTACCTGAAATCAATCAAGTATCATCAGTATACCAGACAAACCAACAGTAAACAGCAAAAGTCAATTTGTACAGTCAAGCACAAGTTAATGCACACAAGTGCAAGCCATGAGCTCAAACTCAAGCATCAAACCCTACAACACAAAACAAGTTAGTTTACAACATCAAACAAACTCTATTTACAACTTGCATTGTTCTCCTTAAGGCATTTGCAGCTCAAACCTGAAAATCCAAACCAAACATGAGAAACAAGACCACTAGGCCAAGCCTAGGGTCCAAAGGAGATGAAAAAATTAAAACAGCAAGTGAAAATTATCCAAAATCACATTTAAACAATTTAAAAGCAAATGCAATTGGTCCCATGCTCATATCAATCACCATTATCATTTCATGCACAAAATAGCATCCAACATGCAATTTGCAACCTCAAAGGACCAAACAGAAAGATCTCAATCACATCCATACCAAAACAATTCAATTAATTCCACAAAAATTCAAACCTAAACAGGACACATTCAATGGATAGCATGTCAAATTTCAGCTCAATTGGACAAGAGGAAGTAGGTCAATGAAAACCAAGAAGTTCAGACAATTTCAAACAAGCCAACACAAGGCATCAAAACAAGCATCAACCTCCATAAATCATAAAACAGTGACACAACAAGATAAATGAATGGGATCAAAACCACAATGACCTATAATGTGTCTACAATCCACATGTCAAATTTCACATCCATCCAATTAACCATGAGAATTTCACAAGCAAAATACAATCATGTATCAAAAAATGTCACAAAATGAGCCAACAGAAGAGAAAATCCCAATCAATTAGAAAAAGCCATCAAAAATTCCAGAAAAAATCACATGTGATCTCAACATACATATGTTCATTCATGCAAAATTTCAGCTCAATTCAACATCCCTAAGCACATCAAATAAAATCATGAAGTTCATCAAGCTTGGTGTGACACAAATTGTCACACCTCTAATCAAAAATTCATATCTCCTCAACCAGGTATCCAAAAATTACAAACTACATACCAAAATCACCATCAAAGAGTCCAGAATAAGCACAAAACATTTCATCCATTTCTTTGAAAGCATCATCATTTTATGAAAGATATGACAAAGCATGTACAAATGTGACACTACCAAGCAAACCCTAGGCATTTTAATTTTTTACACGTGCACAAAAATCACAAAAATCACCATTAAATTCTACACATCCTAAGGAGCATGGTGAAAAAAACCTCACAAAATTTGGACTATTTTTGAGTTAGATATGAATTTCTAAAGATCATGTAATAAAAAATGAAATTGAAATGAAAAAAAGAAAATGAAATAAGAAAATAATATGAACCAGTGGCAAAAGCGTAATATTCCCCAGCGAGAGCAAAACAACGTCGCTCACATTAATCCAGTGGCGCGTCCTGATTGGCCAAAATGTGGCGGTAAACAATATTTGAAAACAAGGCCAGGCAATTGAAGATCAAACGCGTTTTTGCTCATGTTCTTCATCAAGAACAATTCCAAATTTCCAGAAATTGATGATGAACACTTTCTAACCAAATGCTACAAACTATATACCAAAAGAACCGTCTGAACACGTACATCATGAATATGTAATTTACTTGACCTAATTCTCAACACACAAAGCAAATCGAACGAAAAAAGAAATGCACATCCAAACTTCAAACTCAGATTTCTCATCCAATACTTAACCAAATCACAAACTACAAGCAGCATGTTGATCTATGTTGAAAGACCTACCAAAACCACCTAACAATTTAAGCAATTAAGGAGATCGAATTTTACCTTGTAGATGAAGCAGCTTGTGCAATCGCGCGTTTCCAGGTGCAAAACTCCAAAACAGATGAAGATTGAGGATGTAGAAAGTAATTGGAAAGGCTAGCTTAGCTCGATGTTGCTTCAATTGCAAGATTCATCAAGTTGCCATTGTTGACCTTGCTTATGACAGTCCACG
The DNA here is from genome assembly GCF_024323335.1 of Lathyrus oleraceus. Taxonomy (NCBI): domain Eukaryota; kingdom Viridiplantae; phylum Streptophyta; class Magnoliopsida; order Fabales; family Fabaceae; genus Lathyrus; species Lathyrus oleraceus. The sequence goes on along the minus strand of NC_066584.1, from coordinate 505,126,296 downwards.
TTCTTGAAGCTTTTGGCATGGATTTAGCAAAACAGTTCCTCAATGAGTCTTGTGGAGTGTAGATCCAAGAAGATTCAACAAAATTGATGAAGATTTCAATGTAAAATGATGAAAAATGTGTGATGAGATTTTGGAGAATTTGAGAGAAAATGGAGGGAAAAACAGTTAGATCCTTGAAGAATGTGATGTGATTATGATTCTGTTATGATTAACAACTTATACTCCTGCTTAATCCATTTCCTTAATCCAAATTAGCAAATTGGCTTGATTAGCAAAAATGAGTTTTAAGTGCATAGTCCAAAATGACCTTCTCCAATTAACCAATGTAACAGTCAGATGACAGTTCACACAAGTCATATTTGGCATTTGGAGTGTGTTGGAAAAGGTTCCTTGTGCATAAGCCTTGTAAATCTCAAATTCACCATGCTATGCCAAAAATTCAAAAGAAGCCACTTGAAAAATGACTTTTTGCCTTGACCATTTTTGATGAATTTTGACCATACATCATGAAAGTACATGTGAAATGGGGTTTTCTCAAAGAAAGATCACCCAAATTGGACATTCCATGTGAAAGTTATGCCACTTTGATTTTAGGCATTTTTGGAAAATGAATGGACCATAACTTGTCAACCATACATGGGAATTTCAAGTTCTTGGACTTTTTGGAAAGGTGAGAGCAAGATCTACAACTTTCATGTTGAACAAAATTTCATTTGAAGCTTTTTTGGACATGTAATTTTGTGGTGAAAAACTTTCCATTTTTGGAAACTTCCATTACAAGTCACTTTCTATTTTTGGCAACTTTTTGTCTGACTTTATTTTCTTCATTCTTGATATTTGAAATGTCAAATGAAACTTGTTTCAACATGAATGAAGTGTATCCAACTCTCTCCCACCTCCAAATCCATAAAATCAAGCACAGTTGACCACAATTGACTTTTTCAACTGATAGATGAATTTGGCAATGCACTGATCAAATTGAGCCCCAATCCTCTGATGAAATGGCTCAATGATGAAACCCTAGCTTCCATAAGTTCAATATAATCACATGATGATCCCCATATCCATTGTAGACCCCATCTCCTTCACAAGCCCTGATTGGCACAATACAACTGATTAGGGTTGACCAGTGGTCAAAACCCTAATCTCAAGGTGTATGATCAAGCTCTTGAATCTTCTGGATGATAACAAGACCATGATGATGATGATGTATCATTTCAACCAAGATGTAGCCCAATCTCCTTGAGAACCATGAAACCCTAATTTGAATCACCATCCTCAAATGATTAGTGACCAGTTCAATGAAACCCTAGTTTGCATCATGACCTCTTCATCTTCTGATCAAGACTTAGGAGGATGACTTGCACAATGTAACCACATGATATGCAATATGCAATGCCTAATGACCTACAAATGATATGCAATATGTTAAGCTAGTCCCAAGAGAGGAGGGCAAATTTTGAGGTGTTACAGGTTCCACTAAGGAAACACTCACTCACTTAACTAGGGAAGAATAAACTTCAATATAGGAGTACCAGAGATATATTATCTACTACCGGTTACTGGGTAGGAAGATAATAAATTTTGATAGAGGGACATCCATTACTGATTAGGGTAAACATATCAAAGATGACTCACTAAGGAGAAAGAGGTGTAATTGTTACCTGTTACTGGGTAAGAATAACATACTGGGGAGAGAAATCAAATAGGATTTATAATTGTCGATTATTAGGCAGAAGACCAACGAGAGAGTATCCGTCACCTATTAAAGTGAACATATCAAGGATAATATCAAAGGAAGAATGTTCGTCATCAGTTAGGATGGACAAAATTAGGATATGACAATATCAATTCAATTTATTGTTTATTATGCATTTCAATGGAGTTTTTGGACATGCATTTCCGGAGTTTTAAAGTGGCAAAATTTTGATATCGCTTTGATGAATTCGGTTTCAAAGGTATTCCCTACTTCTTATGTATTACTTTGTAGGTATTACATAACAAAGAATGTGAGAAGTCGGATTAAACCCACGGTAGGGACAAAACATATAAATGATGAAGATGGAAAAATAGTCAAGGCGGACGTGATAGTGGAAAAATGGTCAAGGTGGACGTGATAGTGGAAAAAATAATGGATGTATGAAATGTTATGCTAAATTATTCTATAAAAAAAGTTATATGCCGATGTTGTTATACATTTCAGGAAGGTGTGTTATAAATATATAAATTTGTTGAAAATACAATTTTGGACAAGATGAAAGAGAACATTGTTTGTGGTTAGACACCTTGGAAATAGAACAACAAACCGAGTTAAGTCTGCCCATGCTACACAAAATAATTGGTTGGGAAGTGGTAAGGGTGATTTGTGTAAAAGTTGGGACTGTGTGAACCAAATGATCCAAAATCATCATAATGAGATACATACATCATTTGTTTGTACCATCACAATGTTGGAACACATATTCAATGATAACAATCTTTATTCTAAGTTGGCCGACAACATGTCCTGAGCAGGTCATAATTATATTTTTCATGAAGCCAAACGAGCTGATAATATAGGTTCTGATAGCTCAAAGTGTGGTTGCACACATGTGAGAACCTATGGTCTCCCACATGCATGTCTTATATCTAAAAAGGTTATTATAAAAAAATATACTAAAGTAACAAAGTATAACCAGTTTCTTAATCGACAAGAAACCCACAAAGGTAGAAAAAATGGAAGCAAGAAGAACACAACAAGTTGGTTATAAACTATTAATCTTTACTTTCTCTTTGAAACAAGATTACAAGTGTTACAGAATAACAAATAACCTCTTTCATCCTAATTAGTATTTATGTTATACAATGATGAGAGACTAGTATGTTATTTATAACGAAACTAACACACTACATTAATGGGATTTTACACAGGCCCATTACACAAGCTAACTTAGAGAACAAGCTAACTTAAACAATTCAGTATAACAAACGGGCCCAATTCAACATGCTAACAATCCTAGCATATTTCGACTACAACATGTGAACAGACTTCAACGACATGCTAAGATACTGTCGAATTTTCGAACCAAGAAGCTACCCTTAGACCATATCGAGTTTGATCCAATATCTCACAAATCTCTACCTTGGAACAATCTCTATAACATAAAGGGAACAAACTAGCTTTCTTCATGCAACTTTATCAACTGCATACAATGGAAAATTTTGTAACTTGGTAATGTCTTGGTGATCATATCAGTAACATTGTGATATGTCGAAAGCTTCAGCACTTAGACTTCTCCATGCTCGATTACCTCTTTGACAAAATGCAGTCTCTCATCGACGTGTTTGATTTACTTATGATAGACTGAATTCTTCGACAAGTGTATAACACTTTGACTATCATATTTAATAGTGATAACTCGACCTTAAAGTTCTAGCTCCTTAGCAAAACCTTCAAGCCACAATGCTTTTTTCAAAACTTTAGTGAGGGTGATATATTTCACTTTAGTGGTTGATAAGGCAACAACCTTCTGAAGTGTTGCTTTTCAACTGATTGATGTACCAAACACAATGAACACATATCTAAAAATAAATTTTCTGGAATCCATACAACCTGCATAATTAGAGTCGACATACCCTTTGATTTCTACTTTACTATTTTTACCACATGTTCCACCATAAATCAGGACTCTGTTTAGAGACCTATTTATGTACCTTATTGTCATACGGTGAACTGACTTGGGATATTTTGCTTTTTATCGCAATGTCGCGGATAGCAAGAGTCGCCACCGACTTTTCTTTTATCCAATAAGGAAAGGTGGAAAAGAACAGGAAAGACCTCAATGGATTTTGGGTTCGGGAGGTACATTATACAAAGGGAAGGTATTAGCACCCTTTGTATCCATGGTTATCCATGGGCTCTTAATTGCTGGATCACTTATCTTTTTGTCTGAAAAAGTGTTGGTGAATTGCTTAAAAATGTTTCGAAAAGAGAGTTTAACTTTGTAATGATTCTCGTATGAATGTATACAAAGTATTTATCTCGTTTGATTTTGAAAAACAGTTTAGAAAAATATAACTTGGTAATGATTCTAGTATGAATGTATACCAAGTGGTGATTTTCTAGGACTTGCAAAGTGTGAGGGGTGGAAAATGTTTTAGGTTATGATCCAGTAATTGAGAGTTGTACCTTCCTAAGGTCGTTATGGGCATTTCCTATCCTTATGAGGGTAAAACTGTCCTTACTATTGAGAAGTAAGTAGTTTCATCCTTTGGATGTAAAAGGGTCATTGTAGGGTCATCGATAGGTCATTGAAGGCAACAGTTGTAAGGATACCTTAGCATTCGAAGGGACGATCATCATTTAACCGTAGGCTACACCGAAGGGTCATCGAGGGACAAAATCGTATTTTCGAAGGCAACATCCGAGGGACCATGATTTATTTTATGATGATTTAACCGAAGGGCCGTTGCTAAGTGTATCCCTACATTCGCGGGACATGACCGTTATACCGTAATACCGTAGGGCAAAAGAGAGGTCCAAGATCACATATTTAGAGGCCATGTTTTAAAGTTAATTAGGTAATTAGGGTGAATCTCCACATTAAAATCAATACATTAAAAATAATACATTAAAATTAATACATTAAAATTTATTAAGCAATTTAGGGCAGCTCTTCACAAGGGTATCCCACAAATAAAGTGGAAGACCTAAACAACAATCTTTTCCTGGGGTGTATGAACCTTTGCAACATTCAGCAAACGGGTTAGAATACCAAATCAGGGTGCAATCGAGGATTACACCGCAAAAGAAATCACAACAGTAATATGATCAGATAAACAATGCCTGGCTATGATAAAACATGAATGAAAAATCAGAATAGAAAAGTCGGCTACTGTCAGGTTCGCGCCTGCCTCGCCTAGCGAAGGCTTAGCGAATACTCGCTTCATGCTCGCTTAGCGACGTGCTAGCGAGCGACTGCGGATTCTGGTTTTGATATCAGTACAATTTCAACCAATTTTATGCCTTATGGCTTTCATTACAGCAATTATATGGTTAATCATTTAAGGTATTCAAGTGCACACTACAATTCACATGACAAACTTAAGATATTTTCATAAATTTAATCATAATGCCATATGCAAATTAAGAACATAAGGTAGTAATAGCAATGCCAACCTGTTTGTAATCGAATTGTAACCTTGAATTGGCCGACCGGATCGAATTGAGCGGAAGTGACCTTGCTGCCGCCGGCTTTTCCTTCAGGGTTTCTCGGAATTCTCAGGGTTAGCCTCCAGGGTTTTCCGTGTGTGAGCGCGAGGGTTTGCTTGCTAGGGTTCTCCTTTCGTCCTTTTTCGTTCTTCCCTTTTCGTTCTGGAGTTGGGGTATTTATAATACTCCTTTGATGACCTAATGGGCTCAGAATGAAGCCCGAAATTTTTTGTTGTCTGTCAGCTTCGCTAGGCGAGCGTGTAGCGAACGTTCGCTAGGCGAACGTGTAGCGAACGTTCGCTAGGCGAACGTGTAGCGAACGTTCGCTAGGCGAACGTGTAGCGAACGTGTAGCGAACGTTCGCTAGGCGAGCGTGTAGCGAACTCGTAGCGAACAGGCCAGTTTGGGCCATTTTCTGGATTGGGCCATTCGTGATCTGGGCCTTTGTTCCTTTAAGATCAGTGTCATAAAAATGAGTTGGAATGCCCTGAAAAATGTCTTAAAATATTAATGGGCAAATTTTGGGGTATGACAGCTGCCCCTGTTCAATATTCTTGAACCGAGAGAGTCAGAATGGTATGTACGCCATTCGTGGTCTGGAGGTGGAAGATTATTGAACACTTAGAACGCCCCAAAAATTTGCACTTGTCAATTAGTTAGTCTGGATGGAGATGGGCTTAAAGATGCCATCTAGGAAGTTTGATGATGAGAGCTTCAGAGTGCGTCGTACGTTAGAAGATATCTGAAGTCATGGGTGTCACTGGGTCATACGCCAGACCGTATAGTGAGTCATTCATTAAGCCGTCGACTTCACTGGGGATTTAGAATGGGTCATACGCCGCTGGGGATAACAGATCAGAATGGATCATACGCTAGATCGTATCTGAGTTGCAGAATGGGCCGTCTGTTAGGCTGTATCTGACGAAAAGTAGTCGTACGCTAGACTACACCTCGGGATGTACCGTACGCTAGGTAGTGTCTGAGGAATGAAGATCCGAATGGGTCGTACGCTAGACCGTATTGTTGGAGGAGTCATATGTTGTGCCGAATCAAAATGAGATAAGAATCCGAATGAGTCATACACTGCTGGGGATAAGGATCAGAATGGATCGTACGCTAGATCGTATCTGAGTTGCGGAACGAGCCGTCCGTTAGGCTGTATCGTTACTGGGGGTGAAGGATCAGAATGGATCGTATGCTAGATCGTATCTGAGTTGTAGACTGAGCCGTCCGTTAGGCTGTACCTGATGATGAAGGGGGTAGTCATACGCCAGACTACACTTCAGAACGTACCGTACGCTAGGTAGCATTTGAGGGGATGAACATCCAAGCGGGTCGTAAGCTAGACCGTCTCTGAGTAGCAGAACGAGCCGTCCGTTAGGCTGCATCTGATAATAAAGGGGTAGTCATACGCCAGACTACACTTCAGAATGTACCGTACGCTAGGTAGAATCCGAGGCCTTGAAGGTCCAAATGGGTTGTATGCTGGACCGTATTGGAGTTGTTGAAGGTCGGAATGGATCGTACGTTAGATCGCATCTGAGTTGAAAGAGTCATATGTTGAGCTGAATCAGAATGAACGGTACGCTAGGCTATATCTGATAGTATTTGTATATGTTGTATTTGCAATAAATGTCTGGGATGGGCTTATATATGCCCTCACTAGGGGGACGTCATGATGAATGTTGACATGGAGTGTATCTGAAAGAGGTATTTGAATCTAAACATAATCGATGAAGATGTCCGTCTGAATGGCTCTCTATTTTGACTGTGTCAGGAAGATAATTAACCTGAAAAATAAAGTTAGCTTCATGCCATGTCATGATGCATGAGATGTTTTATGCTTCTGAAACTAAATGCGAACAATGTATGCATGTATATGATATGGAATGATGTAATGAATGCACTATGTGTCTGAAACGTTCTTCAAGGAGACTCTACTGGGGAAATAAATCTCAGTCTGCTGGTCGGAGATATTTGTATTGATGATCCTTCCTTAGCCGGGGGATACTTGATTTCTGTCTGATGGTAGAAATGTTCAACAGAAGCCTGGCTGGGGGTGGAAGAGATGACCAATTTGTCTAGTAATACCAATTTCTTCTGGGGAATAACTGGCTTTGCTGGGGAATAGAATTAGCAACCGGATTCATTGGAAAGCATGGGTAGACCTTCTCCTCAATCCTGAAGCCTAGTAGTAATCGCTATTTCTATTTTATGCACGCATTTTTGGTAAACATCGATCATATCCAAATTCGAATTAAATCAATGGACGTTTATGCAAACAAAACAGAGAAAGTAAAACAAGAGCATTTTTTTTTTTGAAACTAAAATTATATTGATTTCGAAAGAGGGCCTATAAACAGGCAATTTGTGTACAAGGAGACAAAAATCCTAGTAAGAGGAAATTGTCAAGAAAACAAAGAGAAAGCTATGCCAAAAGCGTCCTATTGACTTTAATTCCACTACTGCCATTATGTCTTCAAGCCTCTCATCTTCCGCTGTCGGATAGAAGTGATTAGCTTGTTCAGTCCTTTGAACTTGGATGAAGTTGTCTGAGAACGGGACATAGTCATACGCTTTGATCCCTAATTTTTGCCTGGACCGCCTTTTCAGGTTTTCAGTCCACCGGGATACCCCTTTTTGCCCAAGCCGCCTTTTCAGGTTTTCGACTTGCCGGGTGTACATTTTTTATGTTTATCCCTAAATTTTGCCCGAACCCTTTTGGTTCGCCGGGATGCCCTTACTTTTGCCTAGGTACGTCGACCTAGTAGGTCTCTTTTATGCGTAGTATTTTTTGACTATGTCTGCGTTCACGGGATGCGGGAAGTCTTCGCCGTCCATTGTAGCTAGTATCATGGCTCCACCAGAGAATACCTTCTTAACTACAAATGGCCCTTCGTACGTGGGAGTCCACTTGCCTCTGGGATCACCTTGTGGTAGAATGATACGCTTGACCACCAAGTCGCCGATTTGATACACCTGTCTCTTGACTCTTTTGTTAAATGCCTGGGTCATGCGCTTCTGATATATCTGTCCATGACACACAGCCGCAAGTCTCTTCTCATCGATCAAGTTTATCTGGTCGAGTCGAGTCTGAATCCATTCATCTTCATCTAAGCCCGCCTCTTTTAAGATTCTTAGAGAGGGAATCTGGACTTCCACTGGTAAAACGGCTTCCATTCCGTAGACTAAAGAGAAAGGAGTTGCTCCTGTCGAAGTGCGTACTGAAGTGCGATAACCGTGAAGAGCAAACGGTAACATCTCATGCCAGTCTTTGTACGTCACCGTCATCTTTTGTATGATCTTCTTGATATTCTTATTAGCAGCCTCCACGGCACTGTTCATCTTTGGCCGGTACGGAGAAGAGTTATGGTGTTTTATTTTGAACTGCGTGCAGAGTTCAGTAATCATCTTGTTGTTCAAATTAGTACCATTGTCAGTAATAATTCTTTCCGAGATGCCATATCGACAAATGAGATTATTCTTGATGAATCGTGCCACCACATTCTTGGTGACAGAAGCGAATGAGGCGGCCTCTACCCACTTTGTAAAGTAATCAATAGCAACAAGGATGAAACGATGCCCGTTAGAAGCAGTAGGTTTAATCTCTCCGATCATATCAATGCCCCACATTGCAAAGGGCCAAGGGGTTGTCAACACGTTTAAAGGAGCAGGAGGCGCATGTACTTTATCCGCATATATCTGGCACTTGTGACAGGTTCTGGAGTGATGATGGCAATCAGCTTCCATGGTAGACCAATAATACCCTGATCTCATAATCTTCTTGGCCATCGTATGTCCACTAGAATGAGTCCCAAAAATACCGTCGTGCATATCTCCCATAATCTTTTCTGCTTCCTTTTTATCCACACAGCGAAGCAAAGTCGAATCGTGGTTACGTTTGTATAATACTCCATTACTCAGAAGGAACTTAGCGGAGAACTTCCTCAGGAATTTTTTGTCATGGATGGATGCCCCTTCAGGGTATTCCTGAGCTTCTAAATATCTTTTTACTTCGTGGAACCAAGGTTTTTCCCGTACTCCCTCAGTGTTAAGTTCATAACAGTATGCCGGTTCATCTAGTCGCTCAATGGTGATCCTGGGAGCTTCATTGTCCCATCTGACTCTGAACATAGATGACATGGTAGCTAATGCGTCTGCCAACTGATTCTCTTCTCGTGGGATATGTTCGAATGTAATCTCTTCAAAGTATGGGATTAATGTCATCACCCGTTCTCGGTAAGGGATGAGATTCGGATGCTTAGTGTCCCATTCTCCTTTGATCTGACTGATTACTAATGCTGAGTCTCCGTACACACTCAAAAACTTGACCCGCCGGTCTATAGCAGCCTTGAGTCCCAAAATACATGCTTCATACTCAGCCATATTATTGGTACAATGAAAACATAGTCTAGCAGTGAAAGGCGTATGGTAACCCTCGGGAGACATGATTACCACACCAACACCATTGCCCAATGCATTAGAAGACCCATCGAAAACCATAGTCCATCGGGATCCTAGTTCGGGTCCTTCATCCGGTCCAGGTTCTTCATAATCAGTAACAAGCATGACATCCTCATCTGGGAACTCAAAATTCATAGATTGGTAATCATCCACTGCTTGATGAGCCAAATGATCGGCTAGTACGCTTCCTTTGATTGCTTTCTGGGTAGTATACTGGATGTCATACTCTGTTAGGATCATCTGCCATCTTGCTATTCTTCCGGAGAGAGCGGGTTTCTCAAATATGTATTTGATAGGATCCATCTTAGAAATCAATAAAGTGGTGTGATTCAACATATACTGTCTCAGTCGGCGAGCAGCCCAGGCCAAAGCACAACAAGTTTTCTCGAGCAGTGAGTATCTTGTTTCACAGTCGGTAAACTTTTTGCTAAGGTAGTATATGGCATGCTCTTTTCGACCAGACTCGTCATGTTGTCCCAACACGCACCCCATTGAATTTTCTAACACGGTTAAATACATGATTAGAGGTCTTCCTTCAACTGGTGGCATCAGAATTGGAGGTTCTTGAAGATACTTCTTGATTTTGTCAAAAGCTTCTTGACATTCCTCATTCCATATCATCTCTTGATTTTTCCTCAGTAGCTTGAAGAGGGGTTTGCAGGTAGCAGTCAAGTGGGAGATAAATCGGGCAATATAATTCAAACGTCCCAAGAAACCTCTGACTTCCTTATCTGTACGGGGAACTGGCATTTCTTGAATAGCTCTCACCTTGGCCGGGTCGACCTCAATTCCTTTACCACTGACAATAAAGCCCAAGAGTTTACCGGATCTTACTCCAAAGGTGCATTTGTTCGGGTTCAATCTCAACTTGTACTTCTTCAACCTCTCAAACAGTTTGTATAAATGATCGAGATGTTCTTCTTCAGTATGAGATCTGGCTATCATGTCATCCACATATACCTCTATTTCATGATGGATCATATCATGGAACAAAACCACCATAGCACGCTGGTATGTTGCCCCTGCATTCTTTAAACCAAATGGCATTACTTTATAACAGAACGTGCCCCATTGCGTCACAAACGTAGTTTTCTCCATGTCCTCAGGCGCCATCTTAATCTGGTTGTAACCTGAGAATCCATCCATGAATGAGAACACCTTGTGTTGAGCGGTGTTATCTACCAGAACATCAATATGCGGAAGTGGAAAGTCGTCTTTGGGACTCGCTTTATTCAAATCTCTGTAGTCTACACACATTCGCACCTTGCCATCCTTCTTCGGCACTGGTACCACATTAGCAACCCATTGAGGATAAGAAGTAACAGCCAGAAAACCTGCATCAAATTGTTTCATAACCTCGGCTTTGATTTTCTCAGACATTTCAGGACGCATGCGACGAACCTTTTGCTTAACAGGACGACAATCTTCCCTCGTTGGTAGCCGATGTACTACTATATCAGTATCCAGTCCTGGCATGTCGTCATAAGACCAAGCAAAAATCTCTACATAGTCATGTAACATCTGAATCAACCTTCTTTTGACACTGTTTTCCAAGCCTGCTCCTATTTTGACTTCTTTCTTGTCTACTTCGGTACCCAGATTTACAATCTCAACTGACTCCTCGTGCGGCTGTATAGTCCTCTCTTCCTGCAGTAACAGTCTGGCAAGTTCTCCAGGTACTTCACAATCTTCCACACTTCCATCCTCGACTTGGTAGATCGGATTTTCAAAGTCATAATGAACAGTAGTAGAACTATTGTCAACAGGATCTAGAGTGGGTATGGATCTGCAATTTGTTACGTGAGTGTGTGTAAGAAAACATAGCTTGTTTGGAAGATGACAGAAAAGACAAAGAGCGCAATATTTGAATGCAAAAGGTCCATTGATTTATTGAATATGAATATGCTTATGAAAATGACAAAACCCTTAACAAATTAGCTATTGTGCCCCGGGCATAGACACAACGCTTGGAGAAGTTCAATTGTAAAAAAAACAAAAATTTGCAACACTAAAATAGACAATAACAATTACTCCTGACTAAAGGAAATCGGGATAGTGTCTTCAGCCTTCCAATTATTAAGTCCGTCACCAATTGTTGGGAAAATCCAGCTATCCAGGTCGCAATCGCTGTCAGCATCTTCTACAGCATTAATTTGACTCTTGTCAGAGCTGAACCCCAGGCCAAATTTGTCAGACTTGTACGGTACGTCGATCAATTGACCCCAGCCAGTACGACCACCATCTTCAACCACGGCTTGAGCGTCCTTCAGAGAAATCATAGCAGGAGGAGCACGAATAACCTTGGGTACACAGGAAGTTGGTTTAAGGACAGGATTGGTCGGAGGAACTACTTCAAATGACTGACAAGGAGTCTCAATGAATTCACCATCCATCTCGACGTATCTGAAGGTATGCACACTACTGACAATGTACTCTTCTTCTCCACACACGGTGACAATTTTTCCCTTTGTGGGATACCTCAACTTTTGATGGAGAGACGAGGCCACAGCGCCTGCCCCATGAATCCAAGGGCGTCCCAGTAAGCAGGAATAGGCAGGACGAATGTTCATTACATGGAAGGTAGTGTTGAAGACTTGAGGTCCTATCTTGATAGGCAGGACTACTTCGCCATGGACAACACTCTTCGCACCATCGTAAGCACGTACCACAATGTCACTAGGTTTCAGTTCAATGCTTTTACAATCCAGCTTATCCAGCACGGCTGTCGGCAGCACATTCAAGGAAGAGCCATTATCGATCAACACATGAGACAAAGTGATTCCCCTACACTCAATGGAGACATGCAGGGCTTTATTGTGATTCTTTCCCGCTGGTGTCAGGTCAGCATCGGAAAAGCCTAGGCCATTGTCAACAGCCAAGTGAGCAACATAATGTTCGAATTGATCGACAGATGTCTCCTGAGGTACATGAGCGGTCCTCAAGAATTTTATTAATGCATTGGCATGAGGTTCAGAAGATAACAGCAAGGATAACATCGAGATCTTAGACGGGGTATGCCCCAACTGTTCTACAACATCAAAATCACTCTTGCGAATGATTTTCAGCACTTCTTCCATTTCTTGTTTGGCAACATCTTCGGGAGTAACTTCGACCGGTGTCTCTGACTGAGAAGGATTGACTGGTTCCTTTCCTCGAGTTTCAAGGGCAGGAGGTGAGATTTCTGGAGAGAAGATCCTTCCGCTTCGAGTAATTTTACTAGTCCCAACAATGCCACTAGTATTAGCAGCATTATCCACTTGCTTCACGCCCTGGATGTAAACATCACCTCCATAATTCCACGGAATGGCTTTGCTTGAGGAATACGGGATCGGGCCAGGTGCAGTGATGATTAGGGGAGCAACCCTGGGCTCAACAGTAATCTTCACAGGCGCCCTGGTAGCGGTAATCTTCACTGGAACTTTGGACCTAGCAATCACAGATATTTCTTCAATAGGGTTTTCCGCCTTAGGAATCCTTTCGAAGAGAACTGTACGATCATCCATCAGTCGTTGAATACCATTCTTCAATTTCAAACAGTCCTCGGGCCGGTGTATGCAGAGATTGCAATCTTCAGCACAACCTGGAAATAAACCAGCTTGCAATAAATTCCTCTTTATGATCGGGAGAGGAGATGTTAAGTCCGCCACATTGGAAATGTGAGAATCGTCATCCATAGCATTAACAGTCTTGTCATGGTTAGGCATAGGAGCAGTGATGACATTAGGAGTCTCCGGAGGCTCAAACTCAATTTCTCCAGCTTCGATCATATCCTGAATCTTATTCTTCAATGACCAGCAATCGTTTGTATCATGCCCAGGGCTATCAGAGTGATATGCACACCTGGCATTAGGGTTATAACGAGAAGAAGTAGTGTTGGGATTCGTAGGAGGATCTCTGAGGGTGATCAAATTTGCCTTTAGCATTCCCTGCAGTGCCTGTGCCAAGGTCATATTGATCCTGGTAAACTGCCTTCTTGGCCTGTCTTGTTTGGGCTGGAAGTTTTGAGATGGTGGTGCTGCAATCGTAACTGCTCCGATGTCATGGTCACGGTTTTTCTTGTTACGACCCTTTTGACCGTACACAGCATTTGATTCATTCCTCCCCTGATAGGACCTTTTGGTGCTTGCAGAGCCAGCCGCCTGTATCTTTCCACTTCGGATGCCGCTTTCAACACGTTCACCTGTCAATATAAGTTCAGTGAAACCTGATGAAGAACTTCCCAGTAGATGGCTGTAGAATGGGCCGGTCAGTGTGCCCATGAACATATCCACCAATTCTCTATCAGTCATAGGGGGTTTGACTCTGCCAGCCAAATCTCTCCACTTTTGAGCATATTCTTTAAAGCTTTCTTTAGATCCCATAGTCATATTCTGCAGCTGTAGCCGGGTAGGCGCTAGTTCAGAGTTATACTGGTACTGTTTATAGAAAGCTGTTGCTAAATCAGTCCAGGTGCGGATGTCAGAGCTCTCGAGCTGATAATACCATTCCAACTGTGTGCCAGACAGGCTCTCTTGGAAGAAATGGATCCATAGCTTCCTGTCAGTGGTATGCGGCTGAATCTTTCTCACATAAGCTCTCAGATGCATCTGAGGACAGGACGCACCATCGTACTTAGTGAAAGTGGGGATTTTGAATTTGCGAGGAATGGTCACATCGGAGACCAGACCCAAACTTTCGAAATCCAGACCGGGCGCCTTCTGACCCTCCATAGCTAGCATACGTTCTTCCAGCAACTTGTACTTATCATCTCTTGGAAAGTACTGTTCATTTTCATAATCTTCATCGTCGTCCTCAGGGTTGAAGAGATCGACATTCTCCTCTTCTGAATCATTCTCTGTCTCCTCTTCTGGACCATTCGGGATCCCAAACTTGACTCCTGCGGCCTGTCCTTTACGCCTTCTTCCCGGGTTAATGAAACTCACAGCTTTCTTGTCTTTCTTCTTTTCGAGCAAAAGAGCCTTCAGTTCCTCCTGCCCCTTGGATAAGCTTAGCATCATCTCCTTGAATTGAGCATTCTGAGTCTGGAGATCTTTGACAGTTTGTTCGAGATCCATTTTTCTGTTTGTAATGAAGACCGTGAGAACATTGAACTTGTAGAATACCTGTTATGCAGTGTTATGTTATGCTATGCAATGTATGAAATGTTTTCAAGGACTTTTGGAATTTAACTTTGCGTAAATCACCAACAAGAGAGACATGTTTATTGCTGATTTCTTTGATCAATGTTCATTACAAAAGGAATAATAATAAAAATACAATGAAAGCTCAAGTCTCCCAGGGGCGACTTCTTTTTGGGCGAAGATACGCATTGAGTCTTCGTTCCTCATTAAGCTGACTGGTAAGTTCTAGCACTTTCTTCCTTTCTGCGACGAACTGAGTCTCGAAAGTATCCCTTTCCTCTCTCAACTGGATCCAGGATCTCTTTAGTTCCTCAACATTGGTAGGCATATCTGGATAAGGAATGATCTGAGGAGCACCTCCTTCAGCTTCAGGTTCGACAATCTGAGGTCCGATTGCAAGATATGGCATGACCAGTTCACGAGCTCTGGCGCGTACCCATCTGAGATAAGGTTCCATAGGAATAGAATTTTTCTGTCCTAACGTACCTCTCTTCACCATGCCCCAAGCTCGTACAAATCTTTGACGGAGGCCTTGGGAATCGTCGTCATAGTCGAACACAATGCCTTCGATGATCATTTCATGTGGACCATCTCTTCGAGCACAACCAAACTGTCGCAGAGCTAAAGCAGGATTATAAGTAATACCTCCTCTTATTCCTAGGAGTGGTACATTATGGAACTCGCCACAACGGTCAATGATGGTAACATTTTCCTTGAACTGAGGACACCAACAGATGTCTGGGTGAGAGAGCGACATTATCCTTTGAGACCATTTCAAATTCTGCTCGTTCTTCAAGACCGATTGAGGAAGGTGCGAAATAAACCACCTAGACAACAAAGGTATGCAGCACATGAGAGTCTCTTGCTTCTTCATGGTACGAGTGTGAAGGGAATGCAGAATGTCTCCGAGCAAGGTAGGCACAGGGTTATGAGTGAGAAATATCTTAATAGCATTCATATCTACGAATTGGTCTGGGTTAGGAAATAGCACCAACCCATAGATTAGCAATGCTAGAACATCTTCGAAAGCATGGACATTCATATCCTTTAAGAATTCTCGGGCCTTATTTATCATGAATTTGGCAAGTAAACCCTTAACTCCACTCCTTGTTACCCAATTAGCTTCAATGTCGGACTTCGTCATGTGTAAAGCTGCGGCAACTTCTTCAGACTTCGGAACCTTTTCTAAACCGCTGAACGGTAGTTGATCAAGGATAGGTATCCCAAGCAGTCTGGAGAATTCTTCCAATGTGGGTACCAACTGATAATCTGGGAATGTGAAGCAATGATGTTTAGGGTCGAAGAACTGGAATAAAACTCTCATCATATCTTCTTTGAACCCAGTGGTAACTAAATTGAGGAGAGAACCATGTTTCTGGATAAACTGAGCCCGATCAGGAAGTTCTGACACTAAATCCTTGAGTTGAGGAGAGATTGCCACAAGATTAATCCAGATAGTCTTCCTGGGAGCCATAGCCTTACAAAACAGAGCAAAGTTAAATCCCTAAGTCCTTGAAATGGTTAGTACAATGTTATGATGTCATGATGTTATGATGTTATGAGGTTAAATAAATAACAAGCACAAGCAAGTCACACAACCATCATTCCTAGGTTTTAAGGCTTGCATGAGTTCCATAGGTAAGTACCCTCCCCGCTGAAGTTTAGTTGGTTCAACCTGTCCTAGAATAGTAACCGGGTTCTAGAAGGATCTCAAATCACCGACCTTCCTTTAAGTCCACTTCAGTGCAACACCAAGTGGTTGACCGAAGCTTCCCTAAAGTCCAATCTCAAAGAGTGTAGTATCGAGTCTCAACCAACCCCAGTCGGAACCGAAGTCAGTTATCTCACTACTTTCTAATGGCCAGGATGAGTCAATTAGGGTTCTAAAGGTCTGGTTAATGCTTTAATGACACCACGCGGAAGCCAAATTTTTCCTCAAGTGAACATGAGGAACATCAGGACATCCAAAGTGTCACATTAACCGTAGCCATCATTTTAACCATTCCAGTATACGCCGGATAGTCGCGATGATCTATTGCTACTTACCTAAGGTACACTAGATCCGGGTGTAGGATCTTTCACTCAAAAATACCCAAGCAATCCCTTAAAAGTAAATCAGACAATTTGGAATAAGTGATCTTGTTTTTAAGGTAACCTCTCTTTTTAAAGTGTCCCCAGCAGAGTCGCCAGTTCTGTCATACGGTGAACTGACTTGGGATATTTTGCTTTTTATCGCAATGTCGCGGATAGCAAGAGTCGCCACCGACTTTTCTTTTATCCAATAAGGAAAGGTGGAAAAGAACAGGAAAGACCTCAATGGATTTTGGGTTCGGGAGGTACATTATACAAAGGGAAGGTATTAGCACCCTTTGTATCCATGGTTATCCATGGGCTCTTAATTGTTGGATCACTTATCTTTTTGTCTGAAAAAGTGTTGGTGAATTGCTTAAAAATGTTTCGAAAAGAGAGTTTAACTTTGTAATGATTCTCGTATGAATGTATACAAAGTATTTATCTCGTTTGATTTTGAAAAACAGTTTAGAAAAATATAACTTGGTAATGATTCTAGTATGAATGTATACCAAGTGGTGATTTTCTAGGACTTGCAAAGTGTGAGGGGTGGAAAATGTTTTAGGTTATGATCCAGTAATTGAGAGTTGTACCTTCCTAAGGTCGTTATGGGCATTTCCTATCCTTATGAGGGTAAAACTGTCCTTACTATTGAGAAGTAAGTAGTTTCATCCTTTGGATGTAAAAGGGTCATTGTAGGGTCATCGATAGGTCATTGAAGGCAACAGTTGTAAGGATACCTTAGCATTCGAAGGGACGATCATCATTTAACCGTAGGCTACACCGAAGGGTCATCGAGGGACAAAATCGTATTTTCGAAGGCAACATCCGAGGGACCATGATTTATTTTATGATGATTTAACCGAAGGGCCGTTGCTAAGTGTATCCCTACATTCGCGGGACATGACCGTTATACCGTAATACCGTAGGGCAAAAGAGAGGTCCAAGATCACATATTTAGAGGCCATGTTTTAAAGTTAATTAGGTAATTAGGGTGAATCTCCACATTAAAATCAATACATTAAAAATAATACATTAAAATTAATACATTAAAATTTATTAAGCAATTTAGGGCAGCTCTTCACAAGGGTATCCCACAAATAAAGTGGAAGACCTAAACAACAATCTTTTCCTGGGGTGTATGAACCTTTGCAACATTCAGCAAACGGGTTAGAATACCAAATCAGGGTGCAATCGAGGATTACACCGCAAAAGAAATCACAACAGTAATATGATCAGATAAACAATGCCTGGCTATGATAAAACATGAATGAAAAATCAGAATAGAAAAGTCGGCTACTGTCAGGTTCGCGCCTGCCTCGCCTAGCGAAGGCTTAGCGAATACTCGCTTCATGCTCGCTTAGCGACGTGCTAGCGAGCGACTGCGGATTCTGGTTTTGATATCAGTACAATTTCAACCAATTTTATGCCTTATGGCTTTCATTACAGCAATTATATGGTTAATCATTTAAGGTATTCAAGTGCACACTACAATTCACATGACAAACTTAAGATATTTTCATAAATTTAATCATAATGCCATATGCAAATTAAGAACATAAGGTAGTAATAGCAATGCCAACCTGTTTGTAATCGAATTGTAACCTTGAATTGGCCGACCGGATCGAATTGAGCGGAAGTGACCTTGCTGCCGCCGGCTTTTCCTTCAGGGTTTCTCGGAATTCTCAGGGTTAGCCTCCAGGGTTTTCCGTCTGTGAGCGCGAGGGTTTGCTTGCTAGGGTTCTCCTTTCGTCCTTTTTCGTTCTTCCCTTTTCGTTCTGGAGTTGGGGTATTTATAATACTCCTTTGATGACCTAATGGGCTCAGAATGAAGCCCGAAATTTTCTGTTGTCTGTCAGCTTCGCTAGGCGAGCGTGTAGCGAACGTGTAGCGAATGTTCGCTAGGCGAACGTGTAGCGAACGTTCGCTAGGCGAGCGTGTAGCGAACGCGTAGCGAACAGGCCAGTTTGGGCCATTTTCTGGATTGGGCCATTCGTGATCTGGGCCTTTGTTCCTTTAAGATCAGTGTCATAAAAATGAGTTGGAATGCCCTGAAAAATGTCTTAAAATATTAATGGGCAAATTTTGGGGTATGACACTTATAATCCACTTAAATGCTTGCTAGTGAGCCTTTCCAGGATTCACCACATACCTGCTTACAAGACTTACTGCATATGCCATGTCAGGTCTAGTACAAACCATAAC
The DNA here is from genome assembly GCF_024323335.1 of Lathyrus oleraceus. Lineage (NCBI taxonomy): Eukaryota > Viridiplantae > Streptophyta > Magnoliopsida > Fabales > Fabaceae > Lathyrus > Lathyrus oleraceus. Next base: position 505,107,246 of record NC_066584.1, on the reverse strand, counting down.
ATACATCAAAGAACATACTATGTTAGAATATAAGATGTTATTCATATAAGTTATTTCAACCTTAGTAATGGGACACTGATTTGTACTCAAATTGAATTAAGGGTTTGTCAGAGTCACAATATGCTTTAAATTCGACATACCAAATTTATCGAGGATCTTCCGTAGGTATGTCTCTTGAGATAAGCATAATTTCGTCTGCTTTCTGTCTCTTCGGATGTCAATCGCAAGAATCCTAGATGCAGCTCCTAGATACTTCATATCGAACTCCTTATTGAGTCCAGCCTTCACCTTCATTACATCCTTAACATTGTTGCTTGCTATGAGAATATCATCCACGCAAAGCAACAAAATAACAAATAAATTTCCATGTCGAAATCTGAAGTAAACACAGTGGTTGAATTGACTTCTAATGAAACTTATGTGTGCCATGAACTTGTCTAATCTTCTATTCCACTACCAAAGAGATTATTTCAGTCCATATAAAGATCTATTTAGCTTGCACACATAATCTTCCTTTCCCTTTTATGCATATCCTTCGGGTTGCCTCATCAAGATTGTTTCATATAGATCTCCATATAAGAAAACATTCTTCACATACATTTGTTCCAGTTCTAGGTCGAACTTTGCCGCCATGGCAAGTAACATTCAAATGGACCTGTGGTTCACAATAGGAGAGAACATATCATTGAAGTCAACACTTTCTTTATGAGTGAAACCCCTTGTGACCAATCTTGCCTTGTATATCTTTGACGTCACTCATTTAATTCCTTCCTTAACTTTGAAAACCCACTTACAACTTACTAGCCTGGCTCCAGCAGGTTTCTTGATCAGTTCCCAAGTATGGTTATCATGAAGAGACTTCATATCATCATCAATGGCCTTCATTCATTCAGTCTTATTTCGACCCATCATATCTTCCTTATAGTCTCTAGGTTCTTCATCTGGAACCTCACTTGCAGGGATCAATGCATAATGTATGAGATCTACATACCCAAGTCTTTGAGGTGGCTTGATGACTCTTCTCGACCTATCTCTTGCCAACAGGTAGTCATCGACAGTTTCCTTAACTTCCTCAGTATCTTCAGCATCTTGTGCTTCTTCTTTAACTTGATATAGGATTCGCAATTCAACATCGACATGCTCCACCTCAATATGAATATCGTCCTGTTCCATTTCTTCTTCATAAATCGGTGCACTTCGACTACCGTCATCAATTTTTTTGAAAGCCATCTCGGCTTCATTGAAAACTATATCTCGATTGGTGATACACCTCCTATGACGTAGCTCTAGGCACCATAGCCTAAAATCTTTGACTCCTTCAGGGTATCCCATAAACATGCATCTCAGAGCTCTAGGTTCGACCTTGTCTTGCCTAATGTGATCATAGGCTATGCAACCAAATACTATAAGTTTATCGAGATCTGGTGGATATCCCGACCAAACTTCTTCAAGTGTCTTCATATATAACACAGTCGAAGGACATATTTTTATCATATATGTTGCTATCGAAACAACCTCTGCCCAAAAACCTTCTTTACCCCAACACTAGTCAACATGCATCTAACCATTTCCAAAATGATTCGATTAAACCTTTCAGCCAAACTATTTTGTTAGGGAGTACCTGTAGTAGTTCTATACCTTGCAATACCAGAGGCTGCACAAAAATTGTCGAATGCCTCATTGCAAAATTCAAGGCCATTGTCGATTCTCAACCTCTTGACCTTTCTGCTAGTCTGATTTTCGACCAGATTCTTCCGACTTTTGAAGTTCTCAAAAGTTTCATCCTTAGTCTTCTGAATGAGTACCCATAACTTTCTGGAATAATCATTAACTATGGATAGAAAATACCTTGCTCCTGAATATGATGGGCACCTTGCAAGCCCCCAAAGATCAACATGGATATAATCAAGGGATCCATGTGTTCTTTGTTTGCCTTTATTGAACTTCACTCAGGAAGATTTTCCAAGTACATAGGGTTCACAAAACTCCAACTTTTCGATTTTGTCTCCACCAAGTAGATTTTGTTTCCCCAATTCGACTAGACCCCTTTTACTGACATGGTCCAAAATCATGTGCCAAATTTTTATCTTCGACAATGGTTTTATGGATGCAACATTTACACAACCCCTAACAACTTCAACCTCAAGGGTATACAAGCCTTGCTTTTTCACGCCTCTTAAGACTTCCTTCGACCCCTTCATGACTTTTAGAATACTTTTCTCTCCTTGGAAAACATATACTTTCTTGTCGAATTCATAAAGAGAAGTCAAATTTCTCTTTAAATCAGATACATAGCTGACTTCAGTCAACAACCTTAATGACTCATCATGGAGCTTGAATCTCACAGATCCAACACCTGTAATCTTGCAAGCTTTATTGTTTCCAAGTAATACAGATCCACCATCTTGATCACATAGTTCCTTAAACAAGTCTTTATTTGGATTAATGTGTCAAGTGCAACTTGAATCCATAATCCATTATTAACTTGAGACATTGCTTGAAACCACAAGAACATCAGATGAGTCGAAATCATTTTGAACAATATTTGCATTGCCATTATCCTTACCTTCATGATCTTTCAGGCGTTAAGGGCACACTTTTCTTGTATGACCCTCCTTCTTACAGTGATAACATCTAATACTAGATGCATCACCATTATATGATTTATGCTGACTTTTACCCTTCATCTTGTCGAACTTGTCATCTCTCTTTGTGAATTTCGCCTGAACCAACAAGCCTTCACCAATCGAAGATGGCTTGTGTTCCTTTCGTTTGTTCAAATCCTTAAATACAAGGCTGATTGAACTTCTTCAAAGGTCAGAGTCTCTCTTTCACTCAAGAGAGTTTATTTGAAGTGAAGATGTGATATGGGGAAATCACACAATATCAATAACTCTTGATCTTCATCCTCGATCTTGACATTGATACTTTCAAGATCAAGAATAAGCTTTTTGAAAATATCCAACTGCTCATCCAAAACTTTGCCTTCACTCGTCTTGAATAAATACATAGTGTCATACGGTGAACTGGACCTTATTGGATTTGTAATCGCAATGTCGCGGTTAGCAAGAGTCGCCACCGACTTTTCTTTTATCCCTTAAGGAAAGGTGGAAAAGAACAGGAAAGACCTTAATTTTAAATTCTTAGGTTCGGGAGGTACTTTATACAAAGGGAAGGTATTAGCACCCTTTGTATCCATGGTTATCCATGGGCTCTTAATTGCTCAATCATTTATGTTTTCTTTGTTTGAAAAAGGTGGTTGAGAAATGTATGAAAAATGTTTTGAAAATGAGAATTTAACTTTGTAATGATTCTTGCATGAATGTATACAAAGTGGTTATCTCGTTTAATTTAGAAAATAGTTTAGAAAAATATAACTCGACAATGATCCTAGTACGGATGTATGCTAAGTGGTGATTTTCCAAAAGAAGACGTTTGAAAGGTGTGAGGTGCGAAAAGTATATTTTTTTAGGTTATGAATGAGCAATTAAGGTTATACCTGTCCGAGGTCTTTCTGGGCATTTCCCATCCTTATGAGGGTAAAACTGTCCTTACTATTGAGAAGTAAGTAGTTTTATCCTGGGGATGTAAAAGGGTCATCGATAGGTCATTGAAGGCAACAGTTGTGAGGATACCTTAGCATTCGAAGGGACTATCATCATTTAACCGTAGGCTACACCGAAGGGTCATCGAGGGACAAAATCGTATTTTCGAAGGCAACATCCGAGGGACTATGATGATTTTACCGAAGGGTCTTTGCTAAGTGTATCCCCACATTCGCGGGACATGACCGTAATATTGTAATCGTGGGGTAATAAAGAGAGGTCCGATGTCATTTATTTAAAGTCCATGTTTTAAGTCCATTAGGTAATTATGGTGATACCGCATTAAATCGATACATTAAAGTCAACATTACATTAAAATTAATATAGTAAAATTAATTAGGCAATCAATATGAATCTTCACATTAAAGTGAAATAATTTAGAATCCCTCTCCATGAAGGCTTCCCATGCGTAAAGCGGAGTACCTAGCCGGCTATTTCTTCGGAAGTATGCTAGCCTTTACACCATGAACACACGGATTAAAGCATAAAATACAATTGGAAATTGCATCATAAGATAAATATAGCAGCCAAGAATTTAGGCCAAATAATGCAGAATCATCATTAGGTAAACATGAAATAGGCAGCGAAAAGCAAAGCAGCCCCCTGGCCCGGTCGCCTCTGCTTCGCCTAGCGAAGGCTCAGCGAAGGCTCGCTGCGGGCTCGCCTAGCGATGAGCTAGCGAGCGGCCACGGGTTTGAAATTTGAGAACATTATGACCTCAACCTGCAGCATGGCTTATGGCATCCAACATACAATTATATGGTTCAGTTTCACAATAGACAAACACATTTAAATTCTCATGCAAGACTTCAAAATGTTTATGAATTCAATTATAATCCACAAATTAAGAACATGAAGTGGTACCATATGCCAAGTGAAAATACAAAACGATATCACATGCAAATTAAGATACTAAAGTGATACCACATGCAAAATAAGGACACCAAATGATAATCATATGCCAATTAAGAAGCTAAAGCGAATAATAGTGAGGCTAACCTGTTTGCAAATCAAGTTGTAACCTTGAATTGGCGGGCCGGATTGAGTTGGACGGCGGTAGCTTCGGAGCGAGTAAGCGGCCTTCAGGGTTTCCGCCTTCTGAATTCTTTGGATCAGCAGGGTTTCTGTGTTTCTCCCTCTGGATGCGTGTTTCCGTCCGTCTTCGTCCGTCTCTGTGTCTTTTTTCGTAGCAGAGGAGCAGGTATTTATAGTAGAGGTAGTGGTGACCTAATGGGCTTAAAATGAGGTCCAAAAATCTCAAACTTCGCAAGCTTCGCTAGGCGAAGGAATTGCTCGCCTAGCGAGCAAACTAGGTCTGGGCCTTTTCCTGGATCCAACGCTTCGCTGGGCGAGTGGCATGATGAAATGTTCGCTAGGCGAAGGAGCTGCTCGCCTAGCGAGCCAGCTGTTTTGGGCCGCCTGTGGATTGGGCCTGTTGTGAGTGGGCTTCTGTCCATTTGATATCAGTACCTTGCAGAACAAGTCAGAGGGTCTTGGAAAATGTTTGGTAATGCCAACGGGCAAATTTTGGGGTATGACAGCTGCCCCTGTTCAATATTCTTGAACCGAAAGAGTAGAATGGTATGTGCACCATTCGTGGTCTAGAGGTGGAAGATTATTGAACACTAGAATGCCCCAAAAATTTGCACTTGCTCATTTGTCTTGACGGAGATGGGCTTAAAGATGCCATCCAAGAAACTTGCTGAGGAGATTTCCAGATTGTGTCGTACGTTAGACCGTATAGTGAACCCTCCATTATGCTGTTGACTTCGTTGGGGAGTCAGAGTATGCTATACTGCTGGGGATAAGGGATCAGAATGGAACATACGTTAGACCGTGTCTGAATACCAGAGTGAGCTGTTCATTAGGCAAATGACTTTGCTGGGGATGAAAGATCAGAATGGATCGTACGCTAGATCGTATCTGAGTTGCAGAATGAGCCGTACGTTAGGCTGAAGCTGCTGAAAAGGGAGTAGTCGTATACTAGACTACCATTCAGGAATGTACCTGTCCGAAGGTAGCACCTGAGAAAGGGAGTAGCCGTATACTAGACTACCATTCAGGAATGTACCTGTCCGAAGGTAGCACCTGAGAAAGGGAGTAGCCGTATACTAGACTACCATTCAGGAATGTACCTGTCCGAAGGTAGCACCTGAGAAAGGGAGTAGCCATATACTAGACTACCATTCAGGAATGTACCTGTCCGAAGGTAGCACCTGAGAAAGGGAGTAGCCGTATACTAGACTACCATTCAGGAATGTACCTGTCCGAAGGTAGCACCTGAGAAAGGGAGTAGCCATATACTAGACTACCATTCAGGAATGTACCTGTCCGAAGGTAGCACCTGAGAAAGGGAGTAGCCGTATACTAGACTACCATTCAGGAATGTACCTGTCCGAAGGTAGCACCTGAGAAAGGGAGTAGCCATATACTAGACTACCATTCAGGAATGTACCTGTCCGAAGGTAGCACCTGAGAAAGATGAAGGTTTAACTTGGTCGTACATTAAACCGTATTTGAGCAGCATCTGGTCTAACTTGGTCGTACATTAGACTGTATCTGATGCCTGGAAGGTCTAACTTGGTCGTACATTAGACTGTATTTGAGTTGTTGAAGGAGTCATATGTTGAGATGAATCCGGATGAACCGTATGTTAGGCTGTATCTGTATACGTTGTACTTGCAATAAATGTCTGGGATGGGCTTAAAGATGCCATCGCTAGGAGGATATCGAAGTGTTGTCAGAATGAATGTTCCCATGAATTGCATCTGGAATATGTATCTGAATCTTATCTATGATTGATAAAGGCGTCTGCCTGAATAAGCCTTTTACTTTGACTATATCAGGAAGATAATTAACCTGCAAAGAAAGGTTAGCTTTATGCCATGTCATGATGCATGAGATGTTTTATGCTTTCGAAAATAAACACGAATGTTGTATGCATGCGTATGCTGTGAAACGATGTAATGAATGAGTTATGCGTATGAGAAGTTCTGCTTGGGGACTCTACTGGGGAAAATAAATCCCCATCTACTGATTGGAGATATTCGTGTTGAGGACCCTCTCTCGGCTGGGGGTTCTGATTGATGGTAGAGATATTCAACAGAGCCTGGCTAGGGATGGATGAGATGATCAATCTGTCTGATGATGCCGACCTCTGTTGGGGAATACTGCCAACTTCTTCTAGGGGAAAAACAGGCTTGCTGGGGGAAGAGAATTGGTAGTGGATTCATTGGAAGCATGATTAGACCTTATCCTCGATCCTGAAGTAGGGTAGTAATTGCTATTGCTATTCTATGCATGTATTTTGGTAAACATTGGTCATATTCAAATGCATATATTAATTCAAATTAAATCAATGGGCGTTTACGCAAACAAAACAGAAAAAGTAAAAACAAAAGTATCTTTTTTTGAAAGAAGGTTGTATTGATTTTGAAAGGAGGCCTATAAACAGGCAAATTGTGTACAAGGAGACAGAAATCCTAGTAAGAGGAAATTGTCAAAAACAAAGAGACAGCTATGCAGAAAAAGTCCTATTGATTTTAAGTCTACTACTGCCATTATGTCTTCAAGCATCTCATCCCCTGCTGTCGGATAGAAGTGATTGGCTTGGTCAGTCCCTTGAACTTGGATGAAAGTTGACTGAGAACGGGACATAGTCATACGCTTTAATCCCTAATTTTTGCCTGGACCGCCTTTTCAGGTTTTCAGTCCACCAGGATACCCTTTTTTGCCCAAGCCACCTTTTCAGGTTTTCGACTTGCCGGGTGTACATTTTTTTTATATATATCCCTAATTTTTGCCCGAACCCTTTCGGTTCGCCGGGATGCCCTTACTTTTGCCTAGATACGTCGATCTAGCGGGTCTTTTTTTTATGCGTAGTATTTTTTAACTATGTCCGCGTTCACGGGATGTGGGAAGTCTTCACCATCCATTGTAGCAAGTATCATGGCTCCACCAGAGAATACCTTCTTAACTACAAATGGCCCTTCGTATGTGGGAGTCCATTTGCCTCTGGGATCACCTTGGGATAGAATGATTCGCTTGATCACCAAGTCACCAATTTGATACACCTGTCTCTTGACTCTTTTGTTAAATGCCAGGGTCATGCGCTTCTGATATATCTGCCCATGACAAACAGCCGCAAGTCTCTTTTCATCAATCAAATTTATCTGATCGAGTCGTGTCTGAATCCATTCATCTTCATCTAAACCCGCCTCTTTCATGATTCTTAGAGAGGGAATCTGGACTTCCACTGGTAAAACGGCTTCCGTTCCGTAAACTAAAGAGAAAGGAGTTGCCCCTGTCGAACTGCGTACTGAAGTGCGATAACCGTGAAGGGCAAACGGTAACATCTCATGCCAGTCTTTGTACGTTACCGTCATCTTTTGTATGATCTTCTTGATATTCTTATTAGCAGCTTCTACAGCGCCATTCATCTTTGGTCGGTACGGAGAAGAGTTGTGATGTTTAATTTTGAACTGCGTGCAGAGTTCAGTAATCATCTTGTTGTTCAAATTAGTACCATTGTCAGTGATAATTCTTTCAGGGATGCCATATCGACAAATAAGACTATTCTTGATGAACCGTGCCACCACATTCTTGGTGACAGAAGCGAATGAGGCTGCCTCTACCCACTTTGTGAAGTAATCAATAGCGACAAGGATGAAGCGATGTCCATTAGAAGCAGTAGGTTTAATCTCCCCAATCATATCAATGCTCCACATTGCAAAGGGCCAAGGAGCTGTCAACACGTTCAATGGAGCAGGAGGTACATGTACTTTGTCCGCATAGATCTGACACTTGTGACAGGTTCTGGAGTGATGGTGGCAATCCGATTCCATGGTAGACCAATAATACCCTGATCTCAGAATCTTCTTGGCCATTGTATGTCCATTAGAATGAGTCCCAAAAATACCGTCATGCATGTCTTCCATAATCCTTTCTGCTTCCTTTTTATCCACACAGCGAAGCAGAGTCGAATCATGATTACGTTTGTATAATACTCCGTTACTCAGAAAGAATTTAGCAGAGAACTTCCTCAGGAATTTTCTGTCCTTGATGGATGCCCCTTCAGGGTATTCCTGAGCTTCTAAATATCTTCTTACGTCGTGGAACCAAGGTTTCTCCTGTACCTCCTCAGTGTTAAGTCCATAACAGTATGTTGGTTCATCTAACCGTCCAATGGTAATCATGGGAGCTTCGCTGCCCCATCTGACTCTGAACATAGATGACATGGTAGCTAATGCGTCTGCCAACTGGTTCTCCTCTCGTGGAATATGTTCAAATGTTATCTCTTCAAAGTATGGGATTAATGTCATTACCTGCTCTCGATAAGGGATGAGATTTGGATGTTTAGTATCCCATTCTCCTTTGATCTGACTGATTACCAAGGCCGAATCTCCGTATACACTCAAAAACTTGATTCGCCAATCTATAGCAGCTTTGAGTCCAAAAATACACGCTTCATACTCAGCCATATTGTTGGTACAATGAAAACATAGTCTAGCCGTGAAAGGTGTATGGTAACCCTCGGGAGAAATGAGTACAACCCCAACGCCATGGCCCAATGCATTAGAAGATCCATCAAAGACCATAGTCCATCGGGATCCCCATTCGGGTCCTTCATCTGGTTTAGATTTTTCATTATCAATAACAACCATGACATCCTCATCTGGGAACTCAAAATTCATAGATTGGTAATCATCCACCGCTTGATGAGCCAAATGATCAGCCAGCACGCTTCCTTTGATTGCTTTCTGGGTAGTGTACTGGATATCGTACTCTGTTAAGATCATCTGCCATCTCGCTATTCTTCCGGAGAGGGCAGGCTTCTCGAACATGTATTTGATGGGATCCATCCTAGAAATCAACAAAGTGGTCTGATTCAACATATACTGTCTTAGTCGGCGAGCAGCCCAGGCCAAAGCACAGCAAGTTCTCTCGAGCAGTGAGTATCTTGTTTCACAGTCGGTAAACTTTTTGCTCAGGTAGTATATGGCATGCTCTTTTCGACCAGACTCGTCATGTTGCCCCAGTACGCACCCCATTGAATTTTCTAACACGGTCAAATACATGATTAGAGGTCTTCCTTCAACTGGTGGTATCAGAATCGGAGATTCCTGGAGGTAGTTCTTGATTTTGTCAAAAGCTTCTTGGCATTCGTCATTCCATATCATTTCTTGATTTTTCCTCAGCAATTTGAAGATGGGTTTGCAGGTAGCGGTCAAGTGGGAGATAAATCGAGCAATGTAGTTTAAGCGTCCCAAGAAACCTCTGACTTCTTTCTCCGTACGGGGAACTGGCATTTCTTGAATAACTCTCACTTTAGCCGGGTCAACCTCAATTCCTTTGCCACTGACAATAAAGCCTAAGAGTTTACCGGATCTCACTCCAAAAGTGCATTTGTTCGGATTCAATCTCAACTTGTACTTCTTCAGCCTCTCGAACAGTTTGTATAAATGATCGAGATGCTCTTCTTCAGTATGAGATCTAGCTATCATGTCATCCACATATACTTCTATCTCATGATGAATCATATCATGGAACAAAACCACCATAGCACGCTGGTATGTTGCCCCGGCGTTCTTTAGACCGAATGGCATTACTTTGTAACAGAAAGTACCCCATTGCGTCACAAACGTAGTTTTCTCCATGTCCTCAGGTGCCATCTTAATCTGGTTATAACCCGAGAATCCATCCATGAATGAGAATACTTTGTGTTGAGCGGTGTTATCTACCAGAACATCAATGTGCGGGAGTGGAAAGTCGTCTTTGGAACTTGCTTTATTCAGGTCTCGGTAATCTACGCACATTCGCACCTTACCATCCTTCTTTGGCACTGGCACCACATTAGCAACCCATTGAGGATAAGAAGTAACGGCTAGGAAACCGGCATTGAACTGTTTCATAACCTCGGCTTTGATCTTCTCGGACATTTCAGGACGCATGCGGCGAACCTTTTGCTTGACAGGACGGCAGTCTTCCTTCGTAGGCAGCCGATGCACCACTATATCAGTATCCAACCCGGGCATGTCTTCATAAGACCAGGCAAAAACCTCTACATAGTCGTGCAACATCTGGATCAACCTTACTTTCACACTGCTTTCCAAATCTGCTCCTATTTTGACTTCTTTTCTGTCTACCTCAGTACCCAGGTTTACGATTTCAAGGGACTCTTCATGCGGCTGTATAGTCCTTTCTTCTTGCAGTAACAGTCTGGCAAGCTCTCCAGGGACTTCACAATCTTCCTCACTTCCATCTTCGGCTTGGTAGATCGGATTTTCAAAGTCATAATGAACAGTAGCGGAATTATTATCAATAGGATCCAGAGTGAGCACGGATCTGCAATTTGTTACGTGAGTGTGTGTAAGAATGCATAGCTTGTTTGAAAGACGACAGGAAAAATAAAGAGCGCAATATTCGAATGCGAAAAAGTCCATTGGTTTATTGAATATGAATATGCTTATGAAATGACAAAACCCTTAACAAATTAGCTATTGTGCCCCGGGTATAGACACAATGCTTTAAGAAGTTCAATTGAAAAAAATAAAGATTTGCAAAACTAAATGGACAATAACAATTACTCCTGACTAAAGGAGATCGGGATAGTGTCTTCAGCCTTCCAATTATTGAGTCCGTCGCCAATTGTTGGGTAGATCCAGCTATCCAGGTCGCAATCACTGTCAGCATCTTCTACAGCATTGATTTGATCTTTGACCATCTTTTCAGAGCTAAATCCCAGACCGGATTTATCAGACTTGTAGGGTATGCTGATCAGTTGACCCCAGCCAGTACAACCACCATCTTCAACCACAGCTTGAGCGTCCTTCAGGGAAACCATGGCAGGAGGAGCTCGAATAACCTCGGGCCCAAGGGGAGTTGGCTTAAGGACAGGACTAGGCGGAGGAACCATTTCAAATGACTGAGTCGGAGTCTCGAAGAATTCACCATCCATCTCAACGTATCTGAAGGTATGCACACTACTGACAATGTATTCTTCTTCCCCACACACAGTGACAATCTTTCCCTCTATTGGATATCTCAGCTTTTGATGGAGAGACGAAGCTACAACACCTGCCCCATGAATCCAGGGACGTCCCAGCAAGCAGGAATAGGCGGGGCGAATGTTCATTACATGAAAGGTAGTGTTGAAGACTTGAGGTCCTATCTTGATAGGGAGAACAACTTCACCGTGGACAACACTCTTTGCACCATCGTAAGCACGCACCACAATGTCACTAGGCTTCAATTCAATGCCTTTACAGTCAAGTTTATCGAGCACGACTTTCGGTAGCACATTCAAGGAAGAGCCATTATCGATCAACACATGAGCCAAAGTGATTCCCTTACACTCAATAGAAATATGCAAGGCCTTATTGTGGTTCTTTCCTACTGGTGTCAGGTCAGCATTGGAAAAGCCTAGGCCGTCGTCAACAGTCAGGTTAGCAACATAGTTTTCGAACTGATCGACGGAGGTCTCCTGAGGTACATGGGCAGTCTTCAGGAATTTTATCAAGGCATGGGCATGAGATTCAGAGGATAACAACAAGGACAACATCGAGATTTTGGAAGGAGTATGCCCCAACTGTTCTACCACATCGAAATCACTCTTGCGGATGATTTTCAGCATTTCTTCCATTTCTCGTTTGGCAACATCTTCAGTAGTAGCTTTGATCGGTGTCTATGACTGAGAAGGGTTGACTGGTTCTTTTCCTCGGTTTTCGGGAACCGGAGGTGAGATCTCTGGAGAGAAGATCCTTCCGCTTCGAGTAACTTTACTAGTCCCAACAATGTCATTAGGATTAGCAGAATTGCCAACTTGCTTTACACCATGGATGTAAACATCACCTCCATAATTCCACGGAATAGCTTTGCTTGAGGAATACGGGATCGGGCCAGGTGCAGTAATGATCAGGGGAGCTACTCTGGGCTCAGCAATAATCTTTACAGGTATTCTGGGAGCAGTAATCTTCACTGGAATCTTGGACCTCGCAATCACAGATACTTCTTCAATAGGGTTTTCTGCCTTAGAAACCCTTTCAAAGAGGATTGTACGATCGTCCATCAGTCGTTGGATACCATTCTTCAACTTCAGACAGTCCTTGGGCCGGAGTATGCAGAGATTGCAATCTTCAGTACAACCTGGAAATAAACCAGCTTGCAATAAATTCCTCTTTATGATCGGGAGAGGAGATGTTAAGTCCGCTATAGTAGTGATGAGAGAACCGTCATCGAGAGCATTAACAGCTTTGTCATGATTAGGCATAGGAGCAGTGATGACATTAGGAGTCTCCGGAGGCTCGAACTCAATTTCCCCCGCGTCGATCATGTCCTGAATTTTATTCTTCAACAGCCAACAATCGTTTGTATCATGCCCGGGGCTATCGGAGTGATATGCACACCTGGCATTGGGATTATAACGAGGCGAAGCAGTGTTGACATTTGCAGGAGGGCCTCTGAGAGTGATTAAATTTACCTTCAGCATGCTTTGCAGTGCTTGTGCTAAAGTCATATTGAGCTTGGTAAACTGCCTTCTTGGTCTGTCTTGTCTTTGCCGGAAGTTTTGAGCTGGCGGGGCTGCGATTGTCACTGCTCCAACGGCATGGTCACCATTTTTCTTATTATGATTCTTCTGACCATACACAGCGTTTGATTCATTCTTCCCATGGTAAGACTTTTTACCGCTTGTAGAAGTAGCCGCCTGTAATTTTCCACTTCGAATGCCGCTCTCCACCCGTTCGCCTGTCAGTATAAGTTCAGTGAAACCTGATGAAGAACTCCCCAGTAGGTGGCTGTAGAATGGGCCAGTCAGGGTACCCATGAACAGGTCTACTAATTCTCGGTCAGTCATAGGGGGTTTGACTCTGCCAGCCAAATCTCTCCATTTCTGAGCATACTCTTTGAAGCTTTCTTTAGATCCCATGGCCATGTTCTGCAACTGTAGCCGAGTAGGTGCTAATTCAGAATTGTACTGGTACTGCTTATAGAAAGCCGTTGCTAAATCAGTCCAGGTGCGGATGTCAGAGCTCTCGAGCTGATAATACCATTCCAACTGAGTGCCAGACAGACTTTCTTGGAAGAAGTGGATCCACAGTTTCTTATCAGTGGTATGCGGCTGAATCTTTCTCACATAGGCCCTTAGATGCATCTGAGGACAAGACGCACCATCATACTTAGTGAAAGTGGGGATTTTGAATTTGCGGGGAATGGTCGCATCGGAGACCAGACCCAGACTTTCGAAATCCAGACCAGGTGTCTTCTGACCCTCCATGGCTAGCATGCGTTCTTCCAGCAGTTTGTACTTATCATCTCTTGGAGAGTACTGTTCATTTTCATACTCTTCATCTTCATCCTCAGGGTTAGAGAAATCAGGATTCTCCTCCTCTGAATCAATTTCCGCCCCCTCTTCTGGACCATTCGGGATTCCAAATTTGATTCCCGTAGCCTGTCCTTTACGCCTTCTGCCCGGGTTAATGAAGCTCACAGCTTTCTTGTCCTTCTTCTTTTCGGCCAAAAGAGCCTTCAGTTCCTCCTGCCCCTTGGATAAGCTTAGCATCATCTCCTTGAACTGAGCATTCTGAGTCTGGAGATCTTTGACAGTTTGCTCGAGATCCATTTTTCTGTTTAAGAGGCAGACCGTGAGAATATGGTCCTTTAGAATACCTGTTATGCAATGTTATGTTATGTGATGCAATGCATGAAATGTTTTCAAGGACTTTTGGAATTTAACTTTGCATAAATCACCAACAAGAGAGAAATGTTTATTGCTACTTTTTTAATCAATGTTCATTACAAAAGGAATAATAGTAAAATACAATGAAATCTCAAGTCTCCCAGGGGCGACTTCTTTTGGGGCGAAGATATGCATTGAGTCTTCGTTCCTCATTAAGCTGACTGGTGAGCTCTAATACTTTCTTCCTTTCTGCATTGAACTGAGCTTCGAAAGTATCTCTCTCCTCTCTCAACTGGGTCCAGGATCTTTTCAATTCCTCAGCATCAGTAGGCATATCTGGGTAAGAAATGATCTGGGAAGTACCTCCTTCGACCTCTGATTCAACAATCAATGGTCCGACTGCAAGATATGGCATGACAAGTTCACGAGCTCTGGCGCGGACCCATCTGAGATAAGGCTCCATAGGAATAGAATTTTTCTTGCCTAAATTGCTTCTTTTCACCATGCCCCAAGCTCGTACAAACCTTTGGCGGAGACCTCGAGAGTCATTGTCATAGTCAAACACTGTACCTTGAATAATCATTTCATGTGGACCGTCTCTTCGAGCATACCCAAACTGACGTAAGGCTAAGGCAGGATTATAAGTAATACCTCCTCTTATCCCCATGAGTGGTACATTAGGGAATTCTCCACATCGGTCGATGATGATAACATTTTCTCTGAGGTTAGAACACCACCGGATGTCTGAATGGGAGAGTGCCATTATCCTTTGAGACCATTTCAGATTTTGATCATTCTTCAAGACTAATTGAGGGAGGTGCGAAATAAACCACCTAGACAACAAAGGTACGCAGCACATGAGAGTCCCTTGCTTCTTCATAGTACGAGTGTGAAGGGAATGCAAGACATCTCCAAGCAAGGTAGGCACAGGGTTATGAGTGAGGAATATCTTAATAGCATTCACATCTATGAATTGGTCCGGATTAGGGAATAGCACCAAACCATAGATTAGCAATGCTAAAACATCTTCAAAAGCATGGACATTCATAACTTTTAGGAATTCTCGGGCCTTACTTATCAGAAATTTGGCAAGTAAACCTTTAATTCCACTTCTTGTTACCCAATTAGTTTCAATGTCGGACTTTGTCATGTGTAAAGCTGTGGCAACTTCTTCAGACTTTGGCATCTTTTCTAAACCGCTGAAGGGTATTTGATCCAGGATAGGTATCCCAAGCAGCTGGGAGAATTCTTCTAATGTGGGTACCAACTGATAATCTGGGAAAGTGAAGCAATGATGCTTAGGATCGAAGAACTGGAATAGGACTCTCATCATATCTTCTTTGAAACCAGTGGTAACCAGATTGAGGAGATGACCATGTTTCTTGTTGAACTGAGCATGATCGGGGAGTTCTGACACCAAATCCTTGAGTTGAGGAGAAATCGTTACAAGATTGATCCGGATAGTCTTCCTGGAAGCCATAACCTGTTCAAAGAGCAAAGCTAAATTCTTAAGTCCTTGAAATGGTTAGTATGATGATGTTATGATGTTATGATGTTATGATGTTATGCAAGCACAAACATGTCACACAACAATTATTCCTAGGTTTTAAGGCTTGCATGAGTTCCATAGGTAAGTACCTTCCCCACTGAAGTTTGGTTGGTTCAACCTGTCCTAGAATAGTAACCGGGTTCTAGAAGGATCTCAAATCATTGACCTTTCCTTAAGTCCACTTCAGTGCAACACCAAGTGGTTGACCGAAGCTTTCCTAAAGTCCAATCTCAAAGAGTGTAGTATCGAGTATCAACCAACCTCAGTCGGAACCGAAGTCAGTTATCTCACTACTTTCTAATGGCTAGGATGGGTCAATTAAGGTTCTAAAGGTCTGGTTAATGCTTTGATGACACCACGCGGAAGCCAAATTTTTCCTCAAGTGAACATGAGGAACATCAGGACAACCAAAGTGTCACATTAACCGTAGCTATCATTTTGACCATTCCAGTATACGCCGGATAGTCGCGATGATCTATTGCTACTTACCTAAGGTACACTAGATCCGGGTGTAGGATCTTTCACTCAAAGCCCCCCTTAAAAGAAGGAAAACATAAATGATATTTTTTTTTTTTTTTTTTAAGATGGACCTCTCTTTTTAGTCCCCAACAGAGTCGCCAGTTCTGTCATACGGTGAACTGGACCTTATTGGATTTGTAATCGCAATGTCGCGGTTAGCAAGAGTCGCCACCGACTTTTCTTTTATCCCTTAAGGAAAGGTGGAAAAGAACAGGAAAGACCTTAATTTTAAATTCTTAGGTTCGGGAGGTACTTTATACAAAGGGAAGGTATTAGCACCCTTTGTATCCATGGTTATCCATGGGCTCTTAATTGCTCAATCATTTATGTTTTCTTTGTTTGAAAAAGGTGGTTGAGAAATGTATGAAAAATGTTTTGAAAATGAGAATTTAACTTTGTAATGATTCTTGCATGAATGTATACAAAGTGGTTATCTCGTTTAATTTAGAAAATAGTTTAGAAAAATATAACTCGGCAATGATCCTAGTACGGATGTATGCTAAGTGGTGATTTTCCAAAAGAAGACGTTTGAAAGGTGTGAGGTGCGAAAAGTATATTTTTTTAGGTTATGAATGAGCAATTAAGGTTATACCTGTCCGAGGTCTTTCTGGGCATTTCCCATCCTTATGAGGGTAAAACTGTCCTTACTATTGAGAAGTAAGTAGTTTTATCCTGGGGATGTAAAAGGGTCATCGTAGGGTCATCGATAGGTCATTGAAGGCAACAGTTGTGAGGATACCTTAGCATTCGAAGGGACTATCATCATTTAACCGTAGGCTACACCGAAGGGTCATCGAGGGACAAAATCGTATTTTCGAAGGCAACATCCGAGGGACTATGATGATTTTACCGAAGGGTCTTTGCTAAGTGTATCCCCACATTCGCGGGACATGACCGTAATATTGTAATCGTGGGGTAATAAAGAGAGGTCCGATGTCATTTATTTAAAGTCCATGTTTTAAGTCCATTAGGTAATTATGGTGATACCGCATTAAATCGATACATTAAAGTCAACATTACATTAAAATTAATATAGTAAAATTAATTAGGCAATCAATATGAATCTTCACATTAAAGTGAAATAATTTAGAATCCCTCTCCATGAAGGCTTCCCATGCGTAAAGCGGAGTACCTAGCCGGCTATTTCTTCGGAAGTATGCTAGCCTTTACACCATGAACACACGGATTAAAGCATAAAATACAATTGGAAATTGCATCATAAGATAAATATAGCAGCCAAGAATTTAGGCCAAATAATGCAGAATCATCATTAGGTAAACATGAAATAGGCAGCGAAAAGCAAAGCAGCCCCCTGGCCCGGTCGCCTCTGCTTCGCCTAGCGAAGGCTCAGCGAAGGCTCGCTGCGGGCTCGCCTAGCGATGAGCTAGCGAGCGGCCACGGGTTTGAAATTTGAGAACATTATGACCTCAACCTGCAGCATGGCTTATGGCATCCAACATACAATTATATGGTTCAGTTTCACAATAGACAAACACATTTAAATTCTCATGCAAGACTTCAAAATGTTTATGAATTCAATTATAATCCACAAATTAAGAACATGAAGTGGTACCATATGCCAAGTGAAAATACAAAACGATATCACATGCAAATTAAGATACTAAAGTGATACCACATGCAAAATAAGGACACCAAATGATAATCATATGCCAATTAAGAAGCTAAAGCGAATAATAGTGAGGCTAACCTGTTTGCAAATCAAGTTGTAACCTTGAATTGGCGGGCCGGATTGAGTTGGACGGCGGTAGCTTCGGAGCGAGTAAGCGGCCTTCAGGGTTTCCGCCTTCTGAATTCTTTGGATCAGCAGGGTTTCTGTGTTTCTCCCTCTGGATGCGTGTTTCCGTCCGTCTTCGTCCGTCTCTGTGTCTTTTTTCGTAGCAGAGGAGCAGGTATTTATAGTAGAGGTAGTGGTGACCTAATGGGCTTAAAATGAGGTCCAAAAATCTCAAACTTCGCAAGCTTCGCTAGGCGAAGGAATTGCTCGCCTAGCGAGCAAACTAGGTCTGGGCCTTTTCCTGGATCCAACGCTTCGCTGGGCGAGTGGCATGATGAAATGTTCGCTAGGCGAAGGAGCTGCTCGCCTAGCGAGCCAGCTGTTTTGGGCCGCCTGTGGATTGGGCCTGTTGTGAGTGGGCTTCTGTCCATTTGATATCAGTACCTTGCAGAACAAGTCAGAGGGTCTTGGAAAATGTTTGGTAATGCCAACGGGCAAATTTTGGGGTATGACACATAGCATCCTTTAGGTAAAGGTGATTGACCAAAGATTTAGTTATGTACAAACTTTCGAGTTTCACCCATAACCCCGACGTCGTCGTCTCCTTTGAAACCTGTCGAATAACCTTATCACCAAGGCTCAATAATATGACGTTGTGGGCTTTCTCTACCATAGTCATTTTTTTCTTTGTCCATTAAGGCAATGCCCATGGCTTTGGCTCCTTTCAACGCTTCTAAACAACCTTGCTGAACCAATACGACTTTCATCTTCAAGCACCACAAACCAAAATTGTTCACTCCGGTATTTTTGAATCTCATACTTTGTTGACGGCATCTTCTTCATGTTGTAAGACCCCAATTTTGACCCTAAGATCCCTCATGATATCTCATCATTTGCATTAGTTTTGGGATCACACCTTGGTATCCTCTTTACCCCTCATTTATTGGGTTTGTATTAGGAGAGATCACCAAGCACATTTGATTGCATCATACTCTATTTTTTCGTTTTTTACTAACCAAAATGCCAAAAATATGTCTACGTATGTCTTTGTTTCTTTTGTAGGTAGTGTGTGTGTCCACCTATGCCTTATCAAGCTAACAACCAGGGTTTGAGACCCTCAATGAAAATAGATCAATCCAATAATGGTTATCATCCTATATGGATCCCCATGATCTTCATTTATCATTTTGATCAAGAATTCATCAACAGTTTGAAGCTTGTTTGCCTTGGAAGCCATAATTCATCTGGGTATCTTATGTAACTTCCTCAGCAAGTTTCTTTAACAATTGGTAAAATATATCAAGGTATACTTCATTTTACATCACCTTATTCATATATTATCCTCAATGAGTCCCAAATATCAAGAGAACTTCAAGTTTGCGAGTTGGTTCAAAGATGTTGACCAGAGAAAGTCAACTGGTCAAAACTAGGGTTCCCCAAACCCTATCTCCTACAATGTTTGTCATATGAAAATGATTAAAAGATGAAAGTTACTCCATATGACATTATAAACAACTTTCATGTTGGAATCAATAGCTAGTTTTGTTTGGAAAGTCATTTTTTATGGTGAAAGATTATGGGTCATTTTGTTTGTGTCCTAGTTAGGAGGTCAACTTCTAAGGACCATTACTTGCTAAATTTTTATGAGATGAGGTCATCCAAGTTTTATGATAAATTTAAGGATATAGTCTCTAACTTTTATTCTTTGAGAAATGTCAAATTATACTTGCAAGGGCATGTGCCAAGAGGAAATATTATAGGTCATTTTGGGCCATTACCATTGAACAAACAATTTTCCTCAACTTATAAAATACATAACTACCTCATGCCAAATCCAAATGATGTCAAATTGTGACCAAATTGAACAGTAATGAAATATCTATAACTTTTATGAAGGAACCTTTTCCATTTGAAGCTCATAGAAAAATTTATTCGATATGGAAGAAGTGGTAATTTGACTTGAGACTTAGAAAATTTTCAATCATATTCAATTTATCAAACTTCCACCTAAAAATTCATCATGATCCAAGCTCTAAATAGAAAAGTTTTCAACATGAAAGTTGTTCCCCTTGATGTCACCTTTCCAAAAAGTCGGAGATCACTTCATTTGGACAAGAATTGAGGGACTTGCACATGGTTCCTTTGTTGGGTTTGTTTTGGCAAGTTTTGAATTAAAGTGATCATGTCTCTTTGCATGCTTACATGTGATGATTTCAGTATCCATCATGCACGAATTAGAGTGGGATTACATCATGGTTTTGGCCCAAATCAATGCCCATGCATCCATGAACCAATGTTACTATTTTTGGCCAGATTTGAAAAGGGTGCAAAACTGAATTCCATAGCCTATATATACCATTGCATTGCCTCAAGATCAATACACATGAATTTCCCAAGCTTTGCCAAGCCATCCCAGAACCCTACACGATAAACTACCTTGAAGATTTAGTTGAAATCGAGTTTGAATTTCACCTTCTGTTTTGAGATTTAAAATCCAAGGATTCATTGTCCATTTACATTTCATGCAACTTGTTTTGTTTCAGTCCTTTTCACTTTGCTCACTTGAGCCATATCTTGTGATTGTGTATATATTGTTTGTTTTTCTTTCTGTTTATGGTCTTAGGACCTTAAAACACATAATAACAACAAAAACCCTAAAAAATATGCTGGTGAACTGTTGGGCTTGGTCTGAACTTTTGGACTTAGGATAGGCCACTTCCCTATGCTTTGAGGACTTGGCCAATGCCACTATTTGAGACTGGGTTATCCTTATCTGTACCTTTCATCTGATGTAAGACCTTGAGTGGACTTTGAATTATCTGTTACTTTGACTATGTGCTTACTTGTTATATTGTTATTATTGTTAATGTTTGATGTTTTGTTTTGAGTTGATTAAGGAATATTTCATCTACTACATGGGAGGACACTGAAGACCGCTAGCTATTGGAATGCTTGCTTGGATATTATGAATATCTTTATTTGATGCCTTGATCTTCATAATGATGTTTGGATATTGATTATGCTTGTTACCTGCTAAAAGTCCAAAGGAAAATGGGTTTCTATATGACATTCTTGTCTGTTGGGTTGCATCCCATTGGTCAGATCTTTTCAACTCTTAACTTTGAATTTTTTTCTTAGAGTAGCCTTTTCATCTCCTCCCACTTCTTAAATTTCAAAATCTCTATCTCTTTTCAAAAACTTTATCTGTTTGTGTTTCCAACTTAGACATGTTTTAATAATTAGAAACTTTGGTCTTATGCCAATGAATTTTCAAACTTTTTCTTAATCAAAATTGTAAATGAATTTAACCACATTGACTTTAATTTCAAAAAGACAAAAAGAACTAACAATCCCATTCAAAACTTTGGCCCTTTTGTGGCAACTTATTAAACTTTTGTTAAAGCCAACTCACCAACTTCTTTGAAATTTTTACCACGAACTACGAGGTTTTGATCCCACATTTTTATGTTGGTACGTAGGCACAAGACCAAAGGTCTTGTCAAACACAAAAATATAATTAATAAATTTTTTTCTCACCCCACTCTATATTTTATCAAACATCATTTATACCAAATCACTTGCACACAAAAAGGGCTCCCTAGGAGTACATAGGACACTTTGTGTGTTAATACCTTCCATTTGTGTAACCAACCCCCTTACCTATAATCTTTGGTAATTTAGTAGTTTTGATTTGAAAACTTCTTATCTTTGGGTTTTGTTCGTACTTTTGCCCTTTTCCTTTGGAAACAACAAAAGCGCGGTGACGAATTTGGTTTTATTAACGACAAGTTTATCCATAGCTTGATGGTCAGGAATTTACTGCTACACACGCTCACCACACCAATTTGTTGTGAAAAATAATACCAGAGTAACAAAGTATATTCAGTTTCTTGATTGAAAAGAAACCCATAAGGGTAGAAAAAAAGGGAAGCAAGAAGAACACAACAAGTTGGTTATAAACTATTATTATTTATTTTCTCTTTGAAACAAGATTACAAGTGTTACAGAAAAACGAATAACCTCTCTCATCCTAATTAGAATTTTCGTTATACAATGATGAGAGACTAATATGCTATTTATAATAAAACTAACACACTAAATTAATGGGCTTTTACACACAGACCCATTACATAATCTAACTTAGAGAACAAGCTCACTTAAATAATTGGGCATAACAAATAGACCCAATTCGATATGCTAACAATCCTAACATATTTCAACTACAACATGTGAACAGACTTCGGTGGCATGCTAAGGTCCTGTCGAATTGTCGAACCAAGAAGGTATCATTCGATCATACTAGTGTTTGATCCAATATCTCACGAAGGAGAAACTTGATAGCCCAATATGAATGGATGAAATTTGTACTCACTAGAAAAGGCTCAGGTTTGATGATAATGGTGTCATGAAAAACGATAAATCGAATATCTCTATTTTGACCGAATGGAAAATGATACAAGAGAGATTTTTGAAAATCGATGACAATATGAAACTCCACAACAAAGAGAAATTGAGGGAAATTTCTTATCTGAAAACCAATAACTTGAAACCACCTTTTTAATCGATAAAAACAAAATGTGCTCCTAAAAAGGTCAAACCTACACGGAGTGACAATTCAACGATGCAGTCTCCTTCATATTTTGAACATGTTGGCAATTTATTTTCCAGATTCACCAACTCTAAAATCTCAAAACAAGTGTTTTCAAATGAGCCCGCATTAGCAACCCACTTTCTTCATCGCCTCCACAAAAACTTCATTCATTGATGAAATACCGGTTTTTATGCACAAATACATTGAACAAATCATCAATGTTAAAGGTGATAGTAACTGCGATTTTCGAGTTGTTTCTACTTTGTTCGGTAAAAGAGAAGAGAGTCACACACTTGTCCGTCATCAATTATCAAAGAGTTGAGGAGCCATAAAGAATCATGCAAACGACTATATAGGAAAAAAATATTTTTTTGATGCAATTTATGAAGCTCTTGTTCCTTGCATTAGTGGACCGACACCAGCGAATAAATGGATGTGCTTACCCAAAATGAGTCATCTCATAGCAAGTGCGTATGATAATTTGTGTATTGATCTTACAAGATACAACTTCTCTGAAACATTTTTTCCATGGCGTATCGTCCACCTCAAAATTTAAATGACCGTATTATGTGTATTGGATGATTTTCAAAAACACGACACTTTGTTCAAGTTTATTTTAAACCAGGATGCTCTATACCACTTACATCACCATAGTGGATAACTCACTCAACAATAAAATCTGAAACTTAGTCGAACCATTTTGTGAAAAGGATGTAAAAGTTCACCAAATTGAGCGAGATTGAAAGAGAATAAAATAAACAAAAGTCAAAGGATGTACTACCCATAAATATAGTTTTAGTCAGCGACAAATGTTTCAGTTCATTTTAGTCTTTATTCAACGATGTGTTGCATGTAATCTTGTATTAGTATTAATGATGTCTAATATATATATTTGTTTCATATATACATTTAATACATGTTTTATTTCTGTCTGAAACAAAATTTCATTAAGTTATGAGAGGTTCTAGAAATATATCTTCGGATTAAGATAACAGGGTGGTACCGAAGATGCATCTCCGGAATATTTCATAGTACAAGATATAATTCCAGAGATTCATATTTGTCTACAACTACTATAAGTATGGGCTTTTGTCTCGTGTTTCATACCAAAACATATTACACCAGAATGAACATCAATTGACATATCACATATGTCTACTTCAATGGCGCGAATCCCTCAATTGAGTTTAAGTTCAATGAGTACACCCCTCTTGTAGATCTGAAATACATACTACATAATCTCCTACCTTATAGAGACAATCGAAAAATTGTGAAGGTCGAGAACCGCTCACCGTCGATTAACAATGAATGAAATATTAAGTTCATCAACTTTGAGCTGAAGACGAATGCAGATGCAAGGTTATGTGAAATACTTTTTTCAGTTTATAAACAAAAGCTTCAATCGAGGTGGATGCGACGATTTCAAAATCGATCGAAGATATTATAAAGATGTTGAAACGTCCACTTGAATATTGAAATGTAATGTTTGATTTATGTTAACATCACATATGTAATACTTATTTTGTATTATCAATGGTGATTTTATTTTGTCAACCTACACCTTACTGATTTTTCTACTTTTCTATTTATGCTTTAGTATGATATGGAAATGCAATTTCGTAAGATTTACGGAGATGCAACTTCGGATGCATAATACACACAAGCATGAGACGTGACTCAAAATCATTTTTGATTATATGTGTTTATGGTACGTTCTAAGATGCATCTCCAAAATATATAAATATTATTGTATTTTTACGAGATATACTAATAAAACATAGGATACATTAAAAAAATCAACATCATAATAAGCCAAAATAAAAAACACATATTTTTGAAAAAAGATTTAAAAAGAAAAGGAAAAACAAGGGGCATGTGAGCATGGGTAGATTAAGAATTTATCTTGAATAGCGTGGGTGCCACGTTAACAGAGTCTGTGGAGCCCTTTTACGTGACTATACCACCACAATCGATCGTTTTCATCACACAAAGAGGAACGACCCCACTCTCTCTCACGGACTCACTCAACCATCTCCGTTCTCTCGCTGGCCTTCAAGTAACCACCACCACCGCCACCACCACCACCACAGTTTATCTTTTCTTTTCTCGCCGTAACTCTTTTACTCTTTCGTTTTTGTAGGATGAACAAGAGACCTAGGGACACCACCGTCTACAAGCCCCTTCGCGATCTCTCCAGTCGAGAACTCGGCGAGTTACCCGCCAGAATTTTCCCCAACCGTCTAGCCGCCTCCGAGGTACCCCACATTTACTTTCTTTTCTTGTCCGGAACATTCAAATTCGCAATCGGACATATTTGCATTGTTTTAGGTTTATTGCTTTTGATTATAAAATGAAATTATTAGGGTTTCAAGACATGAACATGTGAATGTGTCTCTGTCATGATTTATTTATTTATTGATGTTATAATGTGTTTAGGATCTTGTTCTTCGACTTGATGTATTCAGAAAGCTGGACAAGCACAGAGGTTGTGTAAACACTGTATGCTTCAATGCAGATGGTGATGTTCTGGTTTCAGGTTCTGATGACAGGAGGATTATTCTCTGGGATTGGGAAACCGGTCGTACTAAGCTCTCTTTTCATTCTGGTCATAGTAACAATGTTTTCCAGGCTAAGTTCATGCCTCACTCCGATGATCGAACCATTGTCACTTGCGCTGCTGATGGCCAGGTATGTCGTAAGGAACATTCTTATGTATTGGACAAGGTGTTGCGACACTCATTACGGGCGTCGCTTTGCGAATTAACTACAATTTGTTCTTTAAGATAGAAATGGTGAATAACGGTGCCGATACCGTTTTGTAGCGGTCACCGACCGTTTTGGATATGTCATGCATAAATGTTCTTAGGCTATTTTACTAAAAGAAGGGTGTTTTGTTATGTGAATTCTCGATTTTAGGTTAGGCAAGCTCAAATTCTTGAACAAGGACATGTGGAAACTAAGTTATTGGCCAAGCATCAAGGACGGGCTCATAAGTTGGCTATCGAGCCCGGTAGCCCTCATATATTTTACACCTGCGGTGAAGATGGATTAGTACAGCATGTGAGTGATTAATTTTTTTTTCTATGAATATCAGTTTTGTACTTTATCTTTTAGTCCTCTCTCACGAGCTAGTTATCTTAACAGTTTGATCTGAGGACCAGGATTGCAACAGAACTTTTTACTTGCAAGCCACTTAAGGATAGATGGAGTTACGTGCCAGTCATCCTTCTTAATACAATTGCAATTGATCCAAGGAACCCAAATCTCTTTGCGGTTGCTGGGTCTGATGCGTATACGCGACTTTTTGATATCCGCAAATATAAATGGGATGCATCAACTGATTTTGGTCAACCGATTGACTACTTTTGTCCTCCGCACTTGATTGGCGATGAGCGAGTAGGAATAACGGGCCTGGCCTTTTCTGAACAAAGGGAGCTTCTTGTATCCTATAATGATGAATTTATTTACCTTTTTACACAAGATATGGGTTTGGGACTGGATCCTATTCCTGGGTCCCCTATTTCTGTGAATAGTGATACAAGTGACATGGGAGATAGTTCTGTGCATTCTCCACCAAACATGGATGCTGATGATAAAGTCACCCCCCAGGTTTTCAAGGGACACAGGAATTGTGAGACTGTTAAGGGTGTTAGTTTTTTTGGGCCTAATTGTGAGTATGTGGTGAGTGGATCAGATTGTGGTCGGATTTTCACATGGAAGAAGAAAGGTGGTCAGCTTATTCGTGTCATGGAAGCAGACAAGCACGTTGTGAACTGTATTGAGTCTCATCCTCATACAACGGTTCTTGCAAGCAGCGGTATTGAGCATGACATCAAGATATGGACTCCAAAGGCCCTTGAGAAAGCTACTTTGCCCAAAAGTATTGAGCAGGTACGAATTTAGTCTTCTTGAGCTAGGTATTACTTTTTCGAACTGAACCAAATTATCTTATGTGAGTGATACTTTTTATGTTTTAGAAGGTCTAGTTTATTTACGTAACTCTAACTGGGACAGTTTTCATGAAATCTTCATTTAAAAGAATAAAACTAGCCCAGATAAATAATTTCTTCGCTGTTACTTCTTTGAATAAGGTTATATTTGATGGAATTCGTTGGTTTGAGAGTGACGACGACGATGATAGTGACGATGGCAATGAGGATGATGATATGTTTGATGATAATGATGATATGTTTGATGATGATGATGATATGTTTGATGATGATGATGATGATGATGATGATGATGATGATGATGATGATGATGACGATGACGTTGAAGGTTGTGATGATGATGACAAAATTGATGAAGATAATGACGATGAGGGTTGTGACGATGATGACAATATTGATGAATATGATGAAGGGGGCTATGTCAATGATTGTAATGATGATGAGAACAATGGTGTTAGTGATGATAATAATGATGATGAGAACAATGGTGTTAGTGATGATAATAATGATGACAATGGCAACAATGGTAATTTTTCTGGTGGTTTGTAATGATGCAAATTGATAAAAGTTTTGTGTGTCCGACAGAAAACCAAGGCTAGGGACTGGATGTACCAGATAGCTTCTCCGGAAGACATGATGTTGCAACTGTTTTCACTTCCAAGACGAAGGGTTAGGACGGAAACCAGTGCAGAGCAGTCAACTCGAGAATTTT
Source organism: Lathyrus oleraceus (assembly GCF_024323335.1). NCBI lineage: Eukaryota > Viridiplantae > Streptophyta > Magnoliopsida > Fabales > Fabaceae > Lathyrus > Lathyrus oleraceus. Next base: position 505,079,910 of record NC_066584.1, on the reverse strand, counting down.
TAGAAATGATATTGACATTCAATACTATTAGTGACGATTCCACCGATGATGATGATGGTGATGATGATGGAGATGCAAGCAACCAAGATGACTTGTTCAGTTGAGTTGTGCTTGTTGAACTTGGGCCTTCCAAAAGAATGATAGCAATTGTATATAAAATAGGTTTAAGAATAACTGTTGACTGGAATCTTGCATACTGTCTTAACAGAATTCCGTATATAACTGCCCTTAACTTTTTTTGTGGCCATTTGTTGAAATTTCTTTACTGTTTATGTGATGTAAATTAGCTCTCTTCTATGTGTTTGTTAAAGACTTTAATCCTTTGGGTGTTCTAAGATTGATTTTGACCAAAGCTCTTCTCTAACATGCTTTGGTTATAGTCATTTTTGACCACCCAAGGACACGATTCTGCTTATACAAGCATGCATTGTTACACAGAACTGAAGACCGAGAGTCATTACTTCATTTGAAAGGAAAGGAGGTATTTCACCTGAGTTAATTTTGTTTTGATAAAGAAACATTTCATTTTCAACTCATTAAAATCAAACTTTTTGGAAGGCTTTTTGTGTTTTTACTAAAATTCATTAAGAAAGTAGGGGTGGCTTTGCGTGAGGGCCGTGAAGGATACTAAAGTTGGAATTGGTTGGTATATGTGGCTGTGCAATGTAGAAAAATACACACATTTGTTTGCTTCTAATGTGATTTGAATAGTGTAAACTTACAAAGCCTTTCCCTATTTGTTGAAATCCTACAAAGAATAATGCACAATGTTGGTGAGTTAGGTTTGAACTATATGGTTGAAATCCTACAAAGAATAATGCACAATGTTGGTGAATTAGGCTTGAACTATATGGTTATGTTTTTGAATTGGTTGCCTCTATTTGTTAATGAAAAACAATTCGTATATATAGTAAAGCTTTTGTTTGTCATTTGTGCAAATGACGAGAAAAGATAGAAGCTGATGTAAAAAGTTTAGAACACGCTGATGAATTAGAGCCCTACGTTGGTTTTGAACCAAGCTTTCACCCTTGGACAGGGAAGGAGACGTTGGTCTTGAACCAAGCTTTCACCCTTGGACAGGGAAGGAGAATTGACCTTTGGCCAGACAAAGTTTCAAGAGACATCAAAGCAAAGTGACTATATGATATGATGAAATAAAATTACAAAAGATTATGATGAAATAAAATCATCAAAGACTATACGATGAAATAAAATTGTGAAGGACGGTATATAACAACAATCAAATCTTATCCCATTAAGTAGGGTCGACTATATGAATCAACTTTTGTCATAATGATATATCCAAAACCATATTTTTATCCAAATTGTTAATCTCAAGATCTTTCTTAATAATTTCTCTTATAGTCTTGTTTGACTTCTCTCTATCTGATTTACTCTTATTACCACATAATTTATAATTTTTCTCTATACTTTTTCAAAGCACTTAAGTATATTTCCCACCATCTTCTCGACTATAGGGACTACCCTAACACTCTATATAATATTTTCATTTCTAATCCTATCTTTTCTAGTCTTAACAAACATCTAACAAAATATCCCCATCTCTGTTACACTTACTTTATTCTCATATTGATTCTTAAGCACTCGTGAAAAACTATATGATGAAATAAAATCATAGAAAATCACACGATCAAATAAAAGCGTGAAAGGCCACAACGAAATAAAGTCGTGCAAACCCAAATAATGAACAAAGCTAAACAAAGCACAAAGATAAAAACAAATAAAAGTCATATAATGGAAGAAAGTAGATTAATTATCATGAGATATCCTAGAAATATTTGTTACAATTGCCAAAAACGAAAGCAAATTACAATTTAATCAACAAGAGCAACATGGCTCATTCCTCATTACCCACTAATTTCACCTCCACAAATTCCTTATTCGGGTCCAGCTGTTCCCGAAGAATCTCTACTCCTGGAAGAACAACTTCACATGATTTAAGGCATTATGAAACGTACCTTGCATAACACGTATGATGTCATCGAGAGAGTCTTTGAGCTTCTTATTCACCTCCTCCAGTGGTCCTCATACGCCGTCACCTCCTTGGAACAATCATCTTTCTCTTTCTGAAGGACGGTCCCAACCTCCTTAACCTTGTATGAAGAAGAAGTCAGGGCATCCCAGACTTATCATAACTCTTTCTCAGTATTGCTTAAAGCTTTCTCCTTCTCCGTCAATGACCCTTCTAGGAGGGTGACTTTTGCACCAGGGTCAGAAGCAGAATCATACGTCTATATGTAATTGTAAAAGTTGACCAACTGTTCCTGAAGTTGATTTTGCTCATAGAGGAAGACATCGTATTGGTCCTTCATAACCTCTTTTTCCTTGGAAGGATTGTCGGGCACACCTCACCTCAATTGGAAACTGCTATGGACATCAAGGTGGCACTATGGTACATTTGGAATACCGTCTCTGCCATCAGTTCTAACCTAGTTGTATCTGATAGATTTCTAATATAAACATAAACCATTTTAAAGAGACAATACTGCACTTCCTTGACGGTATGACCCCCCAGGTCATGAAGAATTCAGGAAGCTTAAAGGCGAGAATAACAGTCTGGTTGCCACTCAAAGTAATTCCCTCTGGGGCGAGCTGCAATGACTTAGACTTTTTGGCAGGATTTCCCTCTTGAACTTGATCATTTCCATAATCTCTTTAGGTGGTTTCGATGATGGAAGACACAGACGGGTCAAGAGACTTCTTGCTCGAACTTTCTGAGGAAGGACACCCATGTGTGATGCCTATTCAACAAGTGGGGAATTCCCCTCCCTTTGGATTGTGCCAGTTGTTGTCTATATCGGGGTCGAATTGGAATTCAGAGAAGCAGACGAAGGTGTGTTCTTCATGTATTGAGTTTTCTTCCTCTTGAAAATGTCATAAACCAATCCCATGTTTATGTTAGGAAAAATACTAAGAGCATAATAAAGACAAACTAAAATACAATGACCTCTTCTCACTAAAGAGATCTTTTCTCTCTTGAGAAATGTATTATTCTACGACCGATCAAATATCAATGTACCACCTCTTCTACTAGCTAAGAAGCACGTGCAAAGGACCAACCTCATATTCATAGCCCAAGTCTTCCTAGAAGGAAAACAAATCCTCTTTTATCAACTATTTTCCCTATTCCTCTCGAGCATAAGTACATGTTATGTTAAAGAGGTTGAATAATAATTTCTAATTCGACACTCCTCCCTGGTACGCACACAAGTATTGGAATGCCTTTACAAAGGTTCAAGCTACCGAGTGCACCTGTGACAGAGCAATCCTTAAATCATTGAATACTTCCACCTCAAAACCATTAAAGGGCAGTTTAATCCTCTGTATGGAGAAAATGCACTCATAGAGAGGTACCATTCGTTGAAAGAGCTACACACTCTCTTGTTGGGCTCGACAGGAGAAATAGACCAATCAAAAGATGATTCTACATCCGAACAAGCATATTTTAAACTTAGTTCCACTAAAGACGGAATACATAACATTAATTTGGTCTCCATCTAAAAATATTGAGCGACGTCGACAGATAATACGAGACTTGTCGGGCATTATGAACCTTATTTACTCCAATATTAACAAAAGGATCGACATTTAAATTTTTTGAGTCTACTACTCCAATGCAAGATGAAGTATCACTTACATCATCGCCACTAGATATTTCTATGACATTCACGAGTTTATCTCCTACATTGGTCACAATTAAAACAAAGGAGCGAAAACAATTGTACATAAGAAGGATATAAGTGGTACCTAGAAAAAAAAGGAAGTTTGAAGGAAAGGATACAACGAAGGGCTGCTCTGAAGGTGAGGTGAACCAAAGAAGAACAAAAATAAGAAAAATAGGATTCTCCGGAGCTTAGGGAAGAATAATTGGAGTTTGTGAAAAGAAGGGAAAAGTTACATTTTCTGCAAAGAATGGAAACATTCCCTTAAAGATGAAATGACCTTTATATAATGGATCAAGATAGGAAAATAAACGACCCAAAATAAAGGAAAACAGGAAAATGAAAAAACACGTTCAGATTTGTCTTGAGATTACCAGAGTACTCGAGTACACTTGAGTTCCTTAAAGGGGAGAGTCGTACTATATTCTAGGGTCCTAGGGCCACATGTAAAAATTAATATTATGAAACATCTCAATGCTACTCACTCCGGCTTTCTGAATCATTTCCATTTATGCAAACAACAGACCCGTCGTGAAGATCCCAACCTAGAACGACGCCGACCCAATATTCTAGAAAACTTTCCATTGTTGTGCTATGACAAGCCTTAGGGTAACTGTTTCAGGTCGTCCAGAGGCCTAATAATAGAAAGGCCAATCATCAGCTCAAAGTCATAAGGTGTTGAAGGTATAATGCACCCATTATCTTGAGGCTCGTACTTGATCCACACCACAAACAATTATTTATTGTTGGATATCATCTACCACTTCCCCATGTTACAACATGAGCATCTCTAACCACCCCTCATATATAAGATCTCACGTGAGACCTGAGATATGTTCTAATTATAAGTTACTCTAATCTTTTGTTTAGAGGTGTAATCAGTTCGATTTGAATCAATTTTTGATCAAAAAATGTCTGAACTGATGATATCTCCATCATTATCGTTTGATTTGCTTTTTAGTGTTTTTAAAAAATGAAACTAAACCAAATTAATCAGGTTGGTTTAGTTTGGTTTGATTCAATTGATTGATTTTCGTGCATTTTTTCAAACATCATATTTATCTCTGTATTCTTCGCTATCATATTTTTTGATGTATTTTAGGCTTTTATTTTTTCAAACAATACATTTTATATAATCTATTTCATATATTTCATATTCTACTTCAAATAATGTACAAATTGCACGAAATCCATACAAAATAGTGACATTATTTTCAATAGAGAGGAGAATCGAGAAATATATAATCTTAACATACATAATTGAATTGATGCTAATTTATCAAAGTCCATCAGAACCGATAATCAAGGGTTAAATTTCAGTAACTCTAACATAATTGAATTAAAAAAATATAGTTGCATTATTTTAAAATGATTAATTGTCATGGTGCAATGTATTTCATTTTTAGCATGTCTTGATGAAGTCCAATTTGCATGAGAGTAGATATTTTCCTTTTGCCAAATTAAGTTTTCAAGCATCAAACATTTTATTAACTTAATTAGTAACACTTAATTATATTAATCTATAGCTTAATCATGTATAGTAATACACAAATCAAATCACATTCATATTTTTATGTTATAAAGTAATTTAGATGTTTAGAAATCAAAATAAAATGAGAACATGCCATATTCATATGTTCTATTTGACATCTAAACTCTAATTGTTAAATAAAACTTCAATTTAAGTTTTTCGATTTAAGTTTTTCATTAGCCGAATGTTAGACTTTAGTGTGTAACAATAATCAATGCAAAATTTAGACATAATAATAGGCTGAATAAAATATTAAGTGGATAATGTAGTCATCGATTTAGCGGTTACTAAAAAAAATCGAGAACCAAACCAAAATATCTTGGTTTTCATCGATTTTTGAACTGAACATAAAATTGATTTTTTGATTTGAATTGTCAATTTAATTGATTTTTATTATCCGCTTACACCCCTACTTTTGTTGCTCACTCACTGATTTAGGCGTTTGAGTGTTAACCTTGTGTCGTTACCGGGATTTTTGGGCAACGAAACCGGGACTTTGTCATGTTTAAAGAGAAAACAGGAGAGTCGCCACCGATTTTTTTTGGACTTCTTCTATTGGAGAAGAGAGGGAAAATAGTCGATAAAATCCTCAAAGAGAAAATGTGCATATAGGAAGTGCAAGGATAAAGAATCGGTCTCGCAACCGAGACTTGAGTTCGAAAGTCGGTTACGCAAGGGGAAGGTATTAACATCCCTCACGTCCATGGTACTCCATGAGAACCACTTGAGTTGTCTGTGTATGTGGATATTTATATGTTATTCTTGTTTTATTTTCTAAAGAGTGTAAAAAATGGGACTCTGGGGTTTTTATTATTGTGCTCGCCAAGGATTGTGGCAATTGTGCCTATGTATCACTCATCGAATGATGAGAAATCAGAGCTCCGCAGTTCAGAGTAGACAATGTTTGTGTGTTGGTTGATTTTACCTTTGAGAAAATGGTTTTCGGGATGATGCCCTAAGGCACAAAAATAAGGTTTGATGGGTTGTATTGTTTTTACCTTAAATAAGGGTTTATGAAAAAAGGATGTTTGTGATTAGATTGCACTAAAGTCTATGGGTGGAGGTGAAAATTCTAGACAATAAGTCAAGCATCTTGTGTCCAAAATAATCATTGTAAGGGTATGAATGCTCAATTATTACTCATTCTCCACCACTTAAGGCTCGTGGCACACACAACTAATCGTAGTTTTATTGTATTTTGAATTTGATTATGAAAATGTCGCTTGACGTTGAATCATGGTTTTGTTTATTTGATTATGAAATTGGATAATGTAATGAATATACAAAGTAACCAACAAGAAAGTAAAGAGTCTCATTGTAAGGTAGCCCAAGAGAAAGCCTTGTGTGTGCAAAAGATGACCTAAGTTAAACAAAGGATAATGGTCTTACAAACATGTCTTCCTAGAATAGTGCCATGATGCCATTCTTACCACATGCATGTAAGTTACAAATGAAATCCAAAGTTAAAGGAAAAGTATCACAAAGTATGAAAAGGTACTCCAAGAAAAGATCCTAAATGAGATCCTATAAGTCCAAGTTCATTACAAATGGAAAGAATCTTTTTGGTCTTATCATTTTATCATTTTATTTTTTTATTTTTTATGTATGATGACAATAAAGATAAATGAGTATAATAAACATGCATGATGAGTTTATAAAATGATGATGATGAGTACTTGAATATAAAACAACAACATAAAAGTAAATAACAAAGTAACAATGATAAAGTCACAATAACAATGGTTAGTGGTAATCAAAGTTAGTAAAGTTTAAGTTTGGTTAGTAATATGTACAAGACCAACACTTGATGATTATCCATCCTTAGGTCAAAAGATTCAAATATGGCGCATCAGGGGATAAGTTATCACTGATGTAAAGTATTGAAGATGATCAAATGATAAACTTACAATAGGTTTGTAACAATAAAAGTTATGTAAACCCCAAATCCATCTACCAATAACTTGATAAAAGGAATACTATACTAACTCAAGGGTTAAAGGTTAAATGAGTTGATTAATGATCAGGTTAGACAAGTTAACACTGATTAATGAACAATATGAAAAATTTAGAATAATGGTTAGAGTTTTTGTATAAACAAAAGAAATAACATGAATCAAATGGAACCAACAAGTTAGTATGTATTAAAGCTTCATCCATATGTCAAATGATCCAAGTTTATTGATATAAAGACAACCTATCTATACTTAAAAGTACCATGAATGAGCCATTGATCATTTATTAGTAGGTTTGAAGCATAGAAGGTTCAAACATCCCTAATCAATCCAATATCATGACCTAATATACTTAATTAGCTACCCAAGTTCAAGACCTCATAAGTCCATCATAAAATACTAAAATGAAATAAAATAAAGCATAATAAAATAGAAAAGACAAAAATAACATGAGTTTATGTTAGGGAAAATTTCAAAAGAATAGTGAAATTCTGGCGTAGTCAGTATTCAGATGTTCTACTTCAAGTCATGACATCTGATCTAACATTGTACATATTACAGCAAGACAGTTATTACACTCTGTACTGATGTGCACTTTTTCACAGTGTCACGACCTCTCCTTCTATGTCATCCTAGAATGGAGGGACACCTAGTTATGTGCACCTTATCATTCACTTCTGTTGTTTTCCTAAACAGATATCAGCAAGATGTCTCAATCCTGTTTTGGACATTATCTGTTACATTGTTCCAGTTTGTTGGTCATGTACTTGTATTTCTTAAATTAAAGGTTGTAACAAGTTAAACTAATCTCCACTTATTAAGGAGCTAACAAATAGATTATTTGCCAGGTTCATTAATTGTAGCTTAGTTGTTAGTTTCCTAGATTTTAGATCAGCTGGTGGATTCCTGAAGAATAGCCTGAGACAAATCCTGAAACAGAAAAACTAACCATCCAACAATTTAGCATATGCAGTCAGGAGTGAATGTCACAACATTCCGTTTGACATCCAAGTCCAGAACCATATGCTAAGTCTGCTTGGTTCCTGAAAACAGACTGAGCTAAATTTGCTGTACTGTAAAAGACCAACCAGTCTCTACTTCAGTATCAGCTTACTGGAAGAACTATCAAGACATCCAGTTTGACAGTTTCACAATGATCTTTTGGCCAGGTCTGTTATGCTTTTGAACTCCAGACTTCACTACATACTGAACTGAAATCATCAGCTTATTAAATAGTATGTGCTGTTGTTGATGAATGTCAAAACATTCTGATTGACATTCCAACAGAAGGCTATGTATCAAGTCTGCTATTATCTTGATGAACAGACTAGAATACATGCTTAGTTATGGCAGGCATGATTATATCATACAAAAGGAAAACAAACACAGGAAATTGTTAACCCAGTTCAGTCCAACATGACCTACATCTGGGGGCTACCAAGCCAGGAAGAAGATCCACTATTAGCAGTATCAATTCAGAGTTAAACTCACCCGTTTACAACTCATCACTTAATCCCTACCCAATGCAATCTATACCTAGGAACTCCTAGATAGAAACCTCCAGTTTCCATTCCTATCACTACAAATACAATGTAATGTTACCACACCTTGAACTTGCTTCACAGCTTCATTCAAGAACAAAATCACTCTTGCCTACAGGCTTCGAGTTACAAACACTCTCAGGTTTTACCACTGAGAAACACATGGTAACCTTCCCACAGATTGGGAGGTTTACCTTACACACACCCCTAAAAATTCATTCTAAGAGGCTTACAAAAACTAGGTTACAATCAGCTATTTATAACCTAATCACCCAACTGGATTTGGGCCTTCAGAAATTGCAGCAGACTTGTTCTTGGCTGTTACAACTTCAGCAGAAAAATTCTGCTACAAACAAGGTCTTCAAGTTCCTAAACTCTCTCCATATATATCTCCATATTTAGAGCCTATATATATTCTGATTTAGTCTTCAAGACCTCCACAAGGGAGTCAGGATATTCACCAGATATACTTGCTGATCCCATGACATATACTGAATTAATTAATTCAGTTTCCTACACATGTGCGATGTCACAGACCTGATGTCGTGACATCGTACATGACATGTTGGTCCAGATGTTGAATTTCTTCAACCCAACATATTAAAACAACAGAGGTGATTACATTATTTGTTTTCTAAAATTAATGCCAATCCTGAGGTATTAACAAATAGAAATAAGTGGTAAAAATATAATTTGAAATGGAAAAATAAATATGGTGAAAAATAAATAAAACAAAGGAAAAGAAAAGAAAATGGAACAAATGCGTGCGCTGGGGGTTAAACCCATGACCTTGGGGTCATAGGGGGTCAACCCCCTCATCCACTGGGCCAAGTGCCCTTTGGTGATTTAGAAATACACTAAAGAAATAAAATAATAAAACAAAATAAGAAAAAGGATGCACGCACTAGCTGACCAATAGGAACAAGCCAACAAATACATTCAAATTTGAAAACACGCGCTACCAGCTGTAACACCTCAAAATTTGCCCTCCTCTCTTGGGACTAGCTAACATATTGCATATCATTTTTTTAGGTCATCAGGCATTGCATATGGCATATCATGTGGTTACATTGTGCAAATCATCCTCACAAGTCTTGATCAGAAGATGAAGAGGTGGAAAGATGCAAGTTAGGGTTTCATTGGACTGGATCACTAACTGTCTGAGGGTGGTCCAAATTAGGGTTTCATGATTCTCAAGGAGATTGGTCTACATCTTGGTTGAAATGATACATCATCATCATCATGGTCTTGATATCATCAAGAGGTTAAGAGGATTGATCAAGATACCTTGAGATTAGGGTTTTGACCACTGGTCAACCCTAATCAGTTGCATTGGGCCAATCAGGGCATAGCAAGGAGGTGGGGTCTATGATGGATATGGGGATCATAATATGATTGTATTGAGCTTATTGAGGCTAGGGTTTCATCCTTGAGTCATTTCATCAGAAGATTGGGGCTCAGATTGATCAGTGCATTGCCAAATTCATCTATCAGTTGAAAAGTCAACTGTGGTCAACTGTGCTTGATTTTATGGATTTGGAGGTGGGAGAGAGTTGGATACACTTTATTCATGTTGAAACAAGTATCATTTGACATTTCAAAGCTCAAGAATGAAGAAAATAAAGTCAGGACAAAAATTGCCAAAAATAGAAAGTGACTTGTAATGGAAGTTTCCAAAAATGGAAAGTTTTTCACCACAAAATTACATGTCCAAGAAAGCCTCAAATGAAAGTTTGTTCAACATGAAAGTTGTAGATCTTGGTCTCACCTTTCCAAAAAGTCCAAGAACTTGAATTTCCCATGTATGGTTGGCAAGTTATGGCCCATTCATTTTCCAAAAATGCCTATAATCAAAGTGGCATAACTTTCACATGGAATGGCCAAATTGAGTGATCTTTTTATGAGCAAACTCCATTTCACATGTACTTTCATGGTGTATGGTCCAAATTCATCAAAATTGGTCAATGCAAAAAGTCAAATTTCAAGTGGACTTAAGTGCATTTTTGGTGTGAACATGTGAATTTGAGATTTACAAGGAATTTGGACATGAGAACCATTCCAACACACTCCAAATATCATTTAGAAGTTGTGTGAACTGTCATGAGCTGTCATAGTGCATAATTTGAAAAGGTCACTTTTGCCCTTGCATTAAGAAATTCATTAACACTAATCCATTCCAATTTTGATAATTAAGATTAACAAGGTGATTAAGGCATTGGTATAAAGCTCTAATTGTACCAGAAATGCTAATGATAATCACAATTCTCAAGATCCATAACAGAATTTCACCAAAAACCTCTCAAATTCTCTCAAAATCCTCATCACTTTTTTTCATCAATCTTCATCAATTCTTCATCAATTGGCACGATTTTTCTTTGGTTCATCTTCTACAAGCATAATCTTCATCTGTTTTGCTGAATCAAGGCCAAAAACTCCAAGATCAAGGACTGTCCAAAGCTTGTGCATTAATGGCAACTTGATGATTCTTCCATCTGAAGCAACCTTGAGCTAACCTAATCTTTCCAATCACCTTCATCATCACTTAGCTTCATCTGTTTTGGCAAATTACTCATGGAGAAGCACAAATTCGCAGCTGCCTTCATCAATTGGTCAATTTTCGAATTCTCTCATTGCTTGAATTGAGCTAGGGTTTAGAAAGGTCTTTGAATGTAGATTAACATGCTGTGCTTAGTTTTTGATTTGGTTGATTATTGAGAGAGATATCGTGTTTGGAAGTTTTGTGTTCATAACTTAAATCGCTCGATCCCGTTGCTGTGTTAGGAATTAGGAGAAAATAGTTATATATCTTTGATCCTGGTTAGAAGACGGTTCCAACGGTTATGAACTTGTTGATTTTGGTGAAGTTTCGTTGTTCGTGATTTCTGGAAAATTCTGGAGTGTTCTTGCTCAAGAACACTCCCAAACACATGTTTGATCCACAATTTCGCTGGCCAGGTTTTGAAATGTGTTTAGCGCCACTCTGAGCCAATAGGAAGGCGCCAACGCTTCTAATTGAAGCGACTCCGTTTTTGCCTGGCGTTTAAAAATTACCAGAGTGCCATTGCCTCATTTAATTATTTATTATTTCATTTTCTTTTTTCATTTTGATTTCATTTTGTTACATGATCTTGTAAAAATCATATCTCATTCATTTCTTGTCCAATTTTGGTGAGATTTTTTGCATTGTTCTTCTTGTAATGTGTAGAATTTTATTATGATTTTTGTGGATTTTTTGCACATGTAGAAAATTAATTGGCCTAGGGTTTGCTTCAATGTGTTCATTTTGTACATACCATGCCAAATCCTTCATGAAATGATGATGCCTTCACATAAATGGATGAAAAGTTTTGTGCTTGTTCTGGACATGTTGATGGTGATTTTCATGTAGAGTTTGTAATTTTTGGATACTTGGTTGATTAGATATGATTTTTTGAATTGAGGTGTGACAATTTGTGTCACACCAAGCTAGGTCAACTTCTTGATTTTATTTGCCTGGCCTAGAGATGTTTGATTGAGCTAATTTTTTGCATTAATGATCATTGATATGTCAAGATAACATGTGAATTTTGCTGGATTTGTTGATGTCATTTTCTAATTGATTGATAATTTTCTTCCCTGTTGGCTCATTTGGCAACCTTGTGTGACACATGTTGGCATTTTGCTTGTGAAATTCTCATATTGTATTGGATGAAGATGAAATTTGACATGTGGATCGTAGACACATTGTAGGACATCATGGTTTTGATCCCATTCATTTCTTAATTGTTGTCACTGTTTTATGATTTATTGAAGTGGATGCTTGTTTGGATGCCTTGTTTTGGCTTGTATAAATGTGTCTGGACTTCTTGATTTTCATTTACCTACTTCCTTTTGCCCAATTGAGCTGAAAATTGACATGCTATGCCTTGAATGTGTCCTGTTTAGGTGTGAATTTTTGTGGAATTAATTGAATTGTTTTGGTATGCTTTTGATTGAGATAGTTCTGTTTGGTCATTTGAAATTGCAAATTGCATGATTGATGTTAAATTGTGCATGAAATGATAATGGTGAATGATATGAGCATGGGACCAATTGCATTTGCTTTTAGTTTGTTTGAATGTGATTTTGGTTGATTTTCACTTGCTGTTTAGAATTTTTTATCCCTTTTGGACCCTAGGCTTGGCCTAGTGGTCTAGTTTCTCACCTTTGGTTTGGATTTTCAGGTTGAAATGCAAAAGGCTTAAGGAGATAAATGCAAGTTGCAAATTGAATTTGTTTGATGTTGTCCACTAACATGATTTTGTGTTGTAGGATTTGATGCTTGAGTTTGAGCTCGTGGATTGCACTTATGTGCATTAACCTGTGTTGCTTGTACAGATTAACTGATTAACCATTTGCTGTTTACTGTTGATTTATCTGAGTACTGATGATACTTGATTGATTTCAGGTACATTAAGTTGCTTACAGTTCCTTGAGAACTTGCTTGTTGTTGCTTGGTTTTTAAACCAATTGAGGTAGAATTTCTATTCTCCATGTAGTCTGGAAGACCTGGCCTGTTACTTGGCCAGGCAAATGTCTGAAGTCCTCCTTAAGAGGCGATGTTTGTGCTTGTTTACATTTGTGCCAAGCAGGAAAAGTCCTTGATTAAGGCAATTGACGGATAAAAGAGATAAGCAATCTATCTCCCGTTATTCTGTTGAGTCGTCCCTCTGCTCACACCACTGTGTTGATGCATTGGGGCACAAACCCAAGATCTGGTACTTTGTACAGTTGTGTCAGAGTCTTTGAGCGTAGAAGGGTTCCATCTTTCTGAACCCACGCTCCTTTGTCTGAAGCTCTCCCTGGCCAGGGATAAGAGCTGTGAAGTCTAATCTTCACTCACCTTTCATCTGCTTCACCTTAGCCCCTCAATGGCAAGGTTAAGAGCGAACACTACCCTTATACAGATGACTTGCTTCGGCAGTCAAACCCATTGTTTGAGCCCACTTGACTGGATATAGTGTGTGCTTTGTGAATATTTGTTTGAAATGCTTGTTTTGATTTGTTGATGCTTGCATGCTTGTTTTTCCTGGATAGGATTAGCTTGCTGTTGTGCAAGTAGGTAGAAACCATAACATAGGGCAATGATGCATGATAACACTAGGCTCGAGTACAGCTCCCTGGTAGTGTGTCTCCCCTTTGTTTCTGGCTAGAGTTTCTTTCCCTTTCAGGGGAACTACATCGCCCTGATCCTTGTTCCAGACGAGGTATGTAGGCAGGAGGTCGTGCGAGACCTCTCCGGGCACTTTTTTTCCTTTTTGTGTGTGTTGTTTGACAATTGCTAGGCTCGAGTTCCCGACTCCTTAGCAACTTGTTGTTTGTTTGTTTGTTGTGTGCTTGGAAGCCGGTGTAAGTCCATCAAGTGGCATCTGGGTTCCAATGTGGGTTTTTGGTTCGGAAGCTGACGTAATTCCATCGAGTGGTTGTCGGGTTCCCTGTTTACCCGTTTATGTGTTTGTGTTGTTTGGCGTGCGTAAGCCGAACTACAGTAGCTCTGATTCTCGTTCCAGACGAGATATGTAGGCATAGGATGCGATGTCCTAGCGAGCTCCTTCCTCTTAACCCCACCTGCGTTCCTTGTGTGCGTGTGTGATGTTTTAGCAACCTTTTCTTTCTTTTAGAACGTGGATCCCGTCGAGTACGACGGACGTGAGGGGTGCTAATACCTTCCCCTTGCGTAACCGACTCCATTACCCTTTCTCTTTGGTCGCGAGACCATGCTTTTTTCTAGGTTTCTCTGAGCGTTTCCTTTCCCTATCTTGGGATAAATAACGCGCAGTGGCGGCTCTGTGTTGTTTTTGTTTTAGCCCGCCGGTTGTTTTTTCGTGGATGCGACAGCTGGCGACTCTGCTGGGGACCCATGGATGTTGACCTGTGCTGGTCCATCTTCCCTAGGCGGGTCTTTCCTAGCGTTTTAGGATAGTTTAGGTTGCTTATTTTGCTTTGTTTATTGCATTTATTATTCTAACCTGTGTGTATATTTGCATAAATATTTGCATGCAGCATACTATCATGTTGCCGTCCTCTGTGCAGGTGGTTTCTCTGTTTGGGGTGGGTGTTCTGAGTGGGGCTAAAACCCAGGCCCGAGTATACACCTAGGATTAGTGTGGTCTCGCGTCCCTCACATGTCGGTTGGGCATGATGTTACGACGTGACATACCACAAGCCGGACGAGGTTCATCTGAGAGTGCTCTTCCTCAGTGGGGTTTTCCACTTTGGTTGGGTTACCTCTTTTGAACTATTGACTCTGGTGACCGATCATTTCCCGGATCTTTGGTTTAGACGATCTTAAGGGAGCTACAATGGCACACCCGAAAGGGCAAACCCATTGAGTATCTCCGCCCGATTGTCGAGACTATTATCCGCCTTAGGATGACCTGATTAGAATTTACCTGTGAGGGGAGGGTGTTTCTTTCAGATGCATGTTCAGATGGTGACTCAGACGGTGATTAGTGGTTCCGTTGATCAAAGTCCTATTTATAAGTCGGATTTATGGCCATTTACTTCTGAGACGCCGAAGTGCTGTCCGTGATATTTATCAGTGGGGATCCGTTTATTTCAGGATTCCCCGGGCCAATTCAGATGATTGGGGGTATCTGCTCAAAGTTTGTTTGATGGTGATGATGATGATGATGTATCTGTCTTCCGTTTATTTCGGAACCCTTGAGTCGGATTTGTGGTTACATTTGCGCCTTCAGATGGTTGTGATCAGTTCAGAGGTCAGGCTTCAGAGCAACAAAGGATCAGATGGCTTGGAGGATGGCAATGCATTGCATTCATTCATCAACATCATTACATCTTGCATTTACCTGCATCTAACACATGTTTATCCATATGCAGGGACCCTTTTGATCGAGATCCTGGTTGAGAGACTTTCTGCTCAGACATGAGGAGACCCGGCTTGAAGGATGATGTGGTTTACAGTTTCTTTGACCCAGAGATCAGTGTGCTGAAGGATATGATAGCATTGATTGCACCCAACCATGTGGGGTTGTTTCGTGAGATGTATGGGGGTATTCTGAAGATGGTTTTCAGACTCACTGACAGAGACAGGAGCGCCATTCATACTCTTCTCCAGTTCTATGATCCTGGTTTGAGGTGTTTTGTCTTCCCAGATTACTTACTCGGGTCTTTGGTGGAGGATTATGCTGATATGTTGGGCATTCAGATCAGAAATCAGGTTCCTTTTTATGCTACTAAGGAAGAACCCGATATTGGAGGAATTTCCCGTGCTCTTTATTTGAGTCCGGAGATGGTGAAGGGAAGTCTGAAAGAAAAGGGGAAGTTGCCCGGTTTTCATCTGAGTTTCCTAGAGGATAAGGCTAAGGAGCATGCAGAGTTGGGTAACTGGAAAGCTGTCTGTGCTTTGATTGCTGCGGGCATTTATGGGATCATTCTGTTTCCTAATCAAAAGAACTTCGTGGATATTAATGCCATTCACTTGTTTGCTCGAGGAAATCCTATTCCCACCTTGATTGGAGATGTCTATTACTCGGTCCATAACCGGAACGAGAAGAGGCGTGGGGGATTGATTCGATGTTGTGCTCAATTGCTATTCAAGTGGTTTATGGGTTATTTGCCGTCTAAGGGTGCTTTTGTTCTTCTTGGCCAGAGTGTTAATTGGGCGACCAAGCTGATGGGTTTGAGGGCCAAAGACATAGCTTGGACTCACAATAGTGGGGTTGGACAAGATTTCATCTGCAGTTGTGGGGGTTTTCCCAATGTGCTGCTTATAGGAGTTCAGGGTTGCATTAATTATAACCCGACACTTCTTAAGAGGCAGATGGGATTTGCTATGGAGCTTCCTCCGTACAAAAGTGAGGTTCAGGAATCTGTGTATTTCCCAATTGAGGGTAATCAGGCCCAAGTGAAGCAGGTATCTGAGGCATGGCGCAGCATTCAAAGGAAAGGCAAGGTTTCTTGGGGTAGAGCTAATAATAGATCTTTTCCTCCGTTCGATGACTGGCTCAGTAAGAGAGTGGAGCTTACTTGTCTACCGTTTCCTATGGTCGATCCTTGGTATCCGTTGGTTGAGGACACTCCTTCTACTGTCAGTATGGACGAGTTCTCAGAGATGAAGCGGGAGAGAGATCGGTTGCTTGCAGAGAAGACGGAATTGGAGATGAGTGTTGCTCGGGTTCAGAGGGCTAACCAGGAGATCAGAGTGAAGATGGAAGATCAAGACAAGCGACATGCCTTGGAAGCAAAGCGCTTTGAGATGGATACTGCCTACTATGGGAAGATCAGCCAAGCCTTAGCGTCGTCTACCAGAGAGCACGACATCACTAAGGAGAAGCTAGCTAGAGCTTCAAAGGCTATTGAAGATGAGAAGAGAAGGCAAATCTTGGTGAGGGATCAGAGGGACGACAGAGTCCGAGTTCTTATTGCTGAGTGGGAGTCGAAGCTGAAGGTTAAGGAAGCAGAGAATGTGAAGATCATCGCCGAGAGAGATCATTATATGGCAGAGAGAGATCATTACTTCAGGCAGATGAAGATTCACCAAAAAGAGGTGGGGAGATTACAGCAGGAGAATACCGAGCTCAGGTTCACCGCAGAGTTCACCAAGATGGTCGATGAGATAGGGCCATCTGTGGGACCTTCATCAGGCTAGCTTTCATTTGTATTGGATTACCGTCAGGCTTGTTGACGGAATTCCTTTGCTTGTATTTCTTTCCTGATTCTGGAGATTTGTATCTGATCTGATGTATGACTATGGCACTTATTGTGCATTTTGCTATGTGATGGTGATTTTCATTCAGTGATGGATCTTCAAGCTTTATTTGCTTTACTGTATGCACTCACACAAGCACACACATGGTTGGGGGTATTTTGCTGAATCATATATCTCTAATCTGCATGAGAACTCAAATGCTGAATATCAGAATATTGGTGTTGGATTATTATTTGTCTCAATGATGCCAAGATAAAGAGACAAAGTGTTCCTCATGTGGATAAGCACTGCATTCATGCATTGATCATAATAACTTGTGTTTTATTTTGCAGGTATCTGTTGCTAACGTGCTTGATTGTTACAGGAATCATTGCTCGTGCTCGCAGAACTGTACCTTTGCACTCAACCCGACCTCACAGATACTTCACCAGGCGCAATACTCCCAGACTAATGGATCTCCCAAATACTGATATCCTCGAGCTGAAAGACAAAATGAATGAGCTGATCAACATCATGCAAGGTTTTACAGTTGGTCAGAAGGCTCTAGCAGACAAGGTTGAAAAGCTCGAGCGGGCTTCTGCTGCTAATAGTGGTGTAAACCTGGATGGAGTCTCCAACCAGGGGCTGGGGTCTAGAGATGGTGGCAAGAGAGCCACTGTTGGTATGGTGAATAATGCCGGAGGTTTTGGTGTTGGTGGTGGGCCCGGTCAGGGGCAGAATCTGAAGGACAATCTTTTCCCTCCATTCTGTGGGTTTGATGACGACAGGGAAGAAGACAGGGAAGCCGACCAGTTCTCAATGCATAATGAGCCTTTCAGTCAATATAGTGCTCCACCCCAGAACAAAGAGATTCAGCTGCTGGCTGAGAAGATTAAGGTGCTGGAAAGCTATGCCACTCCTGGGGTGGTCAACATGTCGAATATGGGGCTGGTTGAGGGGATTGTGATCCCGCAAAAGTTTAAAGCGCCCACGTTTGACCGGTACAATGGGAGTTCCTGCCCCGAGACCCATCTTCAAGCTTTCGTTCGCAAGATCTCATCATACACTATGGATCAAAAGCTGTGGATGTACTTCTTCCAGGACAGCCTGTCTGGAGGCTCACTGGAGTGGTATACCAAGCTGAAATCTGCCGATATCAAGAACTGACAGGATCTTGGGGACGCATTCTTTAAACAATATCAGTTCAATGCTGATATGGCCCCGAGTCGTACCCAGCTGCAGGGTATGTCTCAGAAAAATAATGAGGGGTTTAAGGAATATGCCCAACGGTGGAGGGAGTTGGCTGCCAGAGTGCAACCTCCACTCGTTGATAAAGAGATGTCTAATCTTTTCATGGGGACCTTGCAGGGGGCATTTGCTGAAAGGATGGTTGGTTGTCCGGTGACCAACTTTTCTGATATTGTCGTGGCGGGGGAAAGAATTGAGAGCTGGCTGAAGCTCGGGAAGATACAGGGTAACGCCTCTTCTTCAGGATCAAAAAAGCCGTTTGGTAATGGTGGCCAGAGGAAGAAAGAGGGCGATACCAGCGCCGTGTATGCTCAACGAGGACCCAGTAGGGATCGTTACTTCCAGCACACTGCTGCGGTAACTATTCCTGCTGAGCAACCGCAACAGCAACAGCAGCAACCTCAACAATAGAGACAACCCTTCCAGTAGAGGCCTCAGAGGGCCGGGTATCAGATGAAGGGAAGAGCTATGGACAGGCAGTTTGATAGGCCTCCGGTGACCTATTCTTTTCTATTTAAGAAGTTGCAGGACTTGGGACTTGTACAGACAAGGACTCTGGCACCTTTAAGACCTGATCAAAGGCCAGCCAGCTATGATGAGAATGCAAAATGCGAATTCCACTCAGGTGCGCCCGGGCATAACATTGAGAACTGCAAAGCTTTTAAGCACACAGTTCAAGACTTGGTGGATTCTAAAGCAATCAATTTCGCACCATCTCCCAATGTCAATGCTAATCCCATGCCCGCGCATGGTCAAAGGGGGGTGAATGCTATCTCTGAGGAGAGCAGGATTGGGTTGTCTGTCGTTGACCAGTTGAAGACTCCTCTGGCCGAGGTCAAGAGACAGTTGTTATTGAATGGGGTCTACCCGGGTTGTGGTTATGGTTGTGCTGAGTGCACTGTTGCTCCTGAGGGATGCATACTTCTGAGGAGGACTGTCCAGGGTTTGATGGGCAATGGGGATATTATGATTGAGAAGGCGGATTCTGGGAAAGAGGAAGTCTCCACCATAACAATCTATTCTGATCCGGTGGATTTGTCTAATCTTGCTGAAGCGGCTCCAGTTACCATCACGGTACCTGGACCGATTCCATATGACAAAGATGATGCCGTGCCGTGGCATTATGGTGGAGAGGTTTATTGCAATGGTGAAAAGGTAGTGGAAGAGCAGACTGCAAGTGAAACCACCGTGTCAAAGGTGGATAATGCCGGTCCCAGCGGTTTCACTCGCAGTGGAAGACTGTTTGCTCCGGATGCCCTGAGGGGAGGAGAAGGAGAAAAAGAGAAAAAAGAAAAGGCCGAGGCTTTAGCCAAGGCAAAAGGAAAAGCTGTGGTGAATGATAGTACTCCTGTAGTGACACCGGCGCCGGTAGGGTCGGATGAGAAACTTGATGATGATGCAGAGGAATTCTTAAGGATCATCAAGAAGTCTGAGTACAAGTTGGTGGATCATCTGCAGCAGACTCCTTCTAAAATATCAATTCTGTCATTGCTGTTAAGCTCTGAGGGGCACAGGGAGGCTTTATTGAAAATCTTGAAGAAAGCCTATGTTCCTCAAGAGATTACCATTAACCAGCTGGAGACGGTCGTGTCTAATGTGCATGCCAGCCATGGGCTGGGTTTTACAGACATGGATCTAACTGTGGATGGAAGGAATCACAACCGGGCGCTACACATCGCGATGGAATGTAAAGGGGTTGTGCTTTCGCATGTGCTGGTTGATACCGGCTCCTCATTGAATGTGTTGCCGAAGAAGCCTCTGGCAAAGCTGAATTGTGATGGGTTGATTTTGACTCCGACAGATTTGATAGTGCGGGCATTCGACGGGTCAAAGCGGGCCGTGTTCGGAGAGGTTGAACTACCAGTAAAGATAGGCCCAGAGGTGTTCAAATCGACTTTCTATGTCATGGATATTCAGCCGGCATACAGTTGCTTGTTGGGTAGACCATGGATTCATGCTGCTGGGGCAGTGACATCGACTTTACATCAAAAGCTGAAATATATTTGGGAGGGCCAGGTTGTCACTGTGTGTGGAGAAGAGGACATCTTTGTCAACCACCTGTCCTCATTCAAGTATGTGGAGATGGACGGCGAAATATGGGAAACGCCGAGTCAAGCGTTCGAAACCGTTAAGGTGGAGAATGCTCTTTTTGCTAAGGAGGAAGAGAAACCGTCCATTTCTTCATACAAGCAGGCCGCCGAGGTAGTGAAAAGTGGAGAGGCTCCTGGTTGGGGCAGAATGATGGATGTCCCTGCAAAGAAAGACCGCTTCGGAGTGGGGTATCAGCCTGGCAGAGGCTCGGGACAAGGCAGAGGACGTCGTACGTCAGTCACCTTCACAAGTGCCAGAATGCTGGATCCGGATCACATCTGCATGATGGGTGATGACGCTGATAGCGACTGTGACATGGACCGGTGGATAAAGCCGTGCGCACCAGGGATGGGAATCCAGAACTGGAAGGCTGAAGAGATCATCCGGGTCACTCTGCTGGAAGAGTAATATTTTCCTGTTTTAGTCTTATATGCATGAAAGCCATACGTGTTGCCCGACACGTAATGGTTCATTGTAAGGGCCACCTCATGTTCATATTTGCAAATTTGCATCATTAATAAAAGGATGTTTTTCAGTTAAAAGCGGTGTTCCCTGTTTTTCATTTATTTTTGCAGTTTAAAAATAAAAACCAATAAAAATGGCAATGTTTTCATTTTTCTTTTCAATTTGTCTCACACCGGTTCTAAAGCAATGCATGAATCAACATTCATGCAGATGCGATTCTTCTCCGGATCTCATTGATAACAATCCTGTTACACCCTCATATGACTTCGACAATCCAATCTATCTTGCTGAAGAAGAAAACGAAGAAGATTGTGAACTGCCAGGGGAATTAGCCAGGTTGTTAAAACAAGAGGAGAAGGTGATTCAGCCGCACGAAGAGCAGATTGAGGTGGTGAATCTGGGTACCGACGAGGTCAGGAAAGAAGTGAAAATCGGGGCTGCTTTGGAGGAAAGTGTCAAGAGCAGATTGGTAGTGTTGTTGAAAGAGTATGTCGACATCTTTGCCTGGTCTTATCAAGATATGCCAGGGTTGGATACCAATATCGTTGTGCACAAGCTACCGTTAAGAGCAGATTGTCCTCCAGTGAAGCAGAAGTTGCGCAGAACTCGACCTGACATGGAAATGAAGATTAAAGAGGAAGTGCAGAAGTAGTGGGATGCTGGTTTCCTTGCTGTCACTAATTATCCGCCATGGGTCGCGAACATTGTGCCAGTCCCGAAGAAAGATGGGAAGGTGAGAATGTGTGTGGACTACCGAGATCTGAACAGAGCTAGTCCGAAGGATGATTTTCCATTACCTCACATTGATGTGTTGGTAGATAATACAGCTCAATTCTCGGTGTTTTCCTTCATGGATGGCTTTTCTGGCTATAATCAAATCAAAATGTCGCCAGATGATATGGAGAAAACAACGTTCATTACACCTTGGGGGACTTTTTGTTACAAGGTGATGCCGTTCGGTCTCAAGAATGCCGGTGCTACTTATTAGAGGGCCATGGTGACTTTGTTTCATGATATGATTCATCATGAAATCGAATGCTATATTGATGACATGATAGCAAAGTCCCAGACAGAAGAGGGGCATTTGGTAGATCTGGCCAAGTTGTTCGACCGGTTGAGACAGTTCAGACTGAGGTTGAATCCGAACAAGTGCACGTTCGGAGTGCGGTCCGGTAAATTGCTGGGGTTCATTGTAAGTGAGAAAGGAATCGAGGTTGATCCTGCTAAAGTAAAAGCAATAAGAGAAATGCCTGAACCGAGAACAGAGAAGGAGGTTCGTGGTTTCTTAGGTAGATTGAACTACATTTCACGGTTCATATCTCATCTAACAGCCACGTGTGAACCAATATTCAAGTTGTTGAGAAAAGATCAAACGGTCAGGTGGAATGATGATTGCCAAACGACATTTGAAAAAATAAAAGAGTATCTGCAGGAGCCTCCGATTTTGATGCCTCCTGTGGAGGGAAGACCGTTAATTCTGTACCTGACAGTCCTCGAGGGGTCTATGGGGTGTGTATTGGGGCAGCATGACGAGTCTGGTCGAAAAGAGCATGCCATATACTACCTTAGCAAAAAGTTTACCGACTGTGAAACAAGATATTCACTGCTCGAGAAAACTTGCTGTGCTTTGGTCTGGGCTGCTCGTCGACTAAGGCAGTATATGCTGGTTCATACCACTTTATTGATTTCCAAGATGGATCCAATCAAGTACATTTTTGAGAAGCCAGCATTGACCGGACGGGTTGCGAGGTGGCAAATGATTTTGACAGAATATGATATACAGTATACCTCTCAGAAGGCCATCAAGGGGAGTGTATTGTCAGATTACCTCGCTCAGCAACCCATTGAGGATTATCAACCGATGAAGTTTGAATTCCCTGATGAGGACATCATGTTTCTCAAATCGAAAGATTGCGAGGAACCAATCCCGGAGGAGGGGCCTGACCCTGAATCCGAATGGATTCTGATGTTTGATGGGGCCGTTAACGTGAATGGAAGCGGTGTTGGTGCTGTTTTGGTTACGCCGAAAGGATCCCACATTCCTTTTGCTGCTCGGCTAACATTTGAGTGTACCAACAATGTGGCTGAATATGAAGCTTGCATATTGGGGATTGAAGAGGCGATTGATTTGAGAATCAAGAACCTTGTCATATATGGAGATTCAGCTCTGGTGATAAATCAGGTTGACGGAAAATGGTATACGCATCAGTCTCATTTAGTGCCGTACCGGGATTATACGAGGAGATTGTTGACGTTTTTCACCAAGGTGAAGATGCATCATGTGCCCAGAGAGGAGAATCCTTTGGCAGATGCTTTGGCTACTCTGGCCGCCTTGATTAAGGTGCAGAGGTGGAATCAGTTCCCCAGTGTTGAAGTAGGTCGTCTGGATAGACCGACTTATGTGTTTGCTGTTGATACAACGTCTGATGATGAGAAGCCATGGTATTACGATATCAAGCGCTATCTAGAGACTCAAGAGTATCCTGAGGGAGCATCTAAAAAGGACCGAAAGACTCTGCGGAGGTTGGCCATGGTGTTCTACCTGAATAAGGATGGGGTTTTATACAAGCGGAATTTTGATTGGGTCTTGCTCCGATGTGTTGATGACAAGGAAGCAAGCCAATCGATGAAAGAGGTTCATGAAGGATCGTTCGGTACCCATGCCAGTGGGAATGCAATGGTGAAGAAGCTGCTGAGGGCAGGTTATTATTGGATGACAACGGAGGCCCAATGTTTCAATTTCGTGCGGAAGTGTCATAAATGCCAGATTTATGCCGACAAGGTGCACGTGCCTCCAAATCCGTTGAGCTTAATGTCGTCTCCATGGCCGTTTGCTATGTGGGGCGTTGATATGATCGGAAAGATTGAGCCTACAACTTCGAATGGGCACAGATTCATATTAGTGGCTATTGACTACTTCACCAAGTGGGTGGAAGCAGCCTCTTATGCGAATGTGACGAAGCAGGTCGTGGCCAGATTTCTCAAGAGAGACATTATTTGCAGATATGGGGTTCCCGAAAGAATCATTACTGATAATGGTTCTAATTTGAACAACAAGATGATGGCAGAACTGTGCCGGGAATTCAAGATTGAACATCACAATTCTTCTCCTTATCGTCTGAAGATGAATGGGGCGGTTGAGGCAGCCAACAAGAATATAAAGAAGATTGTGCAGAAAATGGTGGTAACCTACAAAGACTGGTATGAGATGTTGCCGTTTGCATTGCATGGGTACCGAACGTCGGTGCGTACATCTACTGGGGCAACTCCTTTCTCATTGGTATATGGAATGGAAGCTGTGTTACCAGTTGAGGTTCAGATTCCCTCTTTGAGAGTCCTGATGGACGTAAAGTTGCAAGAGGCTGAATGGGTAAGGACCCGGTATGAAGAGTTGAGCCTGATTGAAGAAAAGAGGCTAGCAGCCATCTGTCATGGGCAGTTATATCAGCAAAGGATGAAGCGTGCTTTTGATAAGAAGGTACGACCTCGGGTATATCAAGTGGGTGATATGGTGCTGAAAAGGATCCTTCCTCCTCAAAATGATCGAAGGGGCAAATGGACACCTAATTATGAAGGTCCATTCGTGGTCAAGAAGGTTTTCTCTGGTGGAGCCTTGTTGCTGACGACCATGGATGGTGAAGATTTTCCATCCCCTGTGAATGCGGACGCAGTTAAAAAATACTTCGTATAATTGACCCGCTGGACGAAAAGAATAAAATAGTCCAGGCAAAAATGGGGCATCCCGGCGAACCAAAAAACAGAAAGAAAATGGTTCGGGCAAAAATTAGGGATAAAGAGGAAAACTGTACACCCGGCAAGTCGAAAACCTGAAAAGGCGACTTGGGCAAAAAAAGGGTATCCCGGTGGGCTGAAAACCCAAAAGGGCGGTCCAGGCAAAAGAGGGATTGAAACGAACAACTGCGTCTAGCATGATCGTTTTCGCTTTGGTTAAAGTATCATGGATAATACCCGGTAGGGATCAGTCCGAAACGTCTTGTTCAGAAGGCAGAAAGCACGGAGAGTCTGAGGACATATGGGGTGTAACCGAGTTGGAACTCGATGAGATTGCGGGTTTCACGTTGCCATTAGGATAGATTTTTCCTTTTGTGCGCAATTACCTCTTTTCAGGAATTGCTTCCTTTGTATTGCTCAATTTGAGCCACACTTTTTCAATCAATAAAATGCATATTCAGTCAAATAATTTTGTTTTTGTTTTTCATTACCGCTTTGATTGCAAAAACATCCAATATTTTGTGATAAAGAATCTTGCATTTTAAGACATACAGGTCCCTTCCAATGCATGTTTATAAGATTGAAAGCTTGAAATCTTATTTGGAAGGTTGAGTGACCCAAGTGTTGAAATCTTGACACGCCTGGGGCACGATTTTATCTGACGGTCTGTTTTTGCAGGTACTGTTAGATATTTTCACTCACTTGCAGGTTGTGATGCGGAGGCTGTTGACAAAAGCAAATCCCCATGGAGTTCGCTCAGGAACAAATGAATAGAAGAGCGGTGAAGAATTGATGAAGAGACGTTGAGACGTACGACGATCCTTGAATGATATCAAGAAGACTCTTCAAAGTCGAAAGATTGAAAAGTCTGTATAGTCCCCAGGAGTTCGCTTTCCGTCGAGCGTAGAACGATTGGGAATACAAGATGATGGAGCAGAAAAGGTCCAGACGAGTCTGGGAACTCTCAAAAGTGGAAAGCTGATACGAGATTGGGAGGTGGATACCATGGTTCGACAGGTCGACGGGTGTTCTGTACCAACTTTTCTCATTTCCCCAGTGAGGTCCCCAAGCAGAATTAAAGGACCAACTCCCCAGCACATCCAAAGTCTATGGATCCCCTAGCCGAGTCAGGATGATTATCCCCGACAGGTTTAAACGGTGTTTTCGCGGCAGCCAGGCCCGAAGGTTGCTATCCCCGAGTGGAGCGGGTTTCGATGAAATATATCTCCAGCAGTGTTCATCCTACCAGTGGATTGGATGAGTTTCCGTAGCAGACGGATATCTGCATCCCCAGCTGAGTTGATTCTACCTGTGGGTTGGATGGGTTGTCCCCAGCGGAGTAGCATTCGTTTCCCCTAGCAGGGTCAGGATTGTAATCCCCAGCAGGTTTCAGATCGATGCTTCCCCAGTCGCCAGGCCTGGAGGTTGTTGTATCCCCGACAGAGTTATCTGTGAGCATTTCCCCAGTGAAGTCGTCAGGTATCTGTGAGGGTTTCCCTAAGCAGAGTCGGAATTGATATCCCTAGCAAGTCAAAGACTGTTGTATCCCCACAGAGCGTTGGTGGTGTTTATCCCCAGCAGTTTCCCGAGCGGATTGGGTGCAAAGGAGGTTCTTCCCCAGCAAGGGTTGCCTTTTCCCAGCGGCAGCGCTATTCCCCAGCAGGGCGGAGATCGGAGTATTGACGAGTTCCTCAGCAGAGTGTCTCGTGCTCCTCAGGAGAGTCCCTTGAGGGGGATACTTTTTATGCATTCATCATGAAAAAATAGCATAGCATGTTGCATAGAAAAATAATAAATCGCGTAGCATTTCCATAATTGTGGAGCATTACGCAGAAAAAATCAATTATGCATCATATTGCAAGCATAAGGGTGGTTTCAGACTGTGGTTACTGTTTGAGAGGTGGTTTTGCCCGAATAGCAAGGTGTTACTCCGAGGAGTTTAAGCCTCATGATTTAATCAAGGATATTCCCCAGTAGTGCGATACTGGAGGAAGTTTTTTCCGTCGAACAGAGATGGGAAATGTTGTGCGATCAGCGCAATTCAAGCTGTGGTTACCGCTTGGAGTTTTGGTTTTGCCGGATGGTGAGGATGCTACTCTGAGGAGTTTAGCATCATGATGTCAGATCAGCAATGTTCTCCGGTAGTGCGATACTGGATGAACCTTTTTTCCGTCGGGCGGAGATGGAAGTGAAATCAAGGATGTTACGCGATCAGCGCGATTTTCGGGGTTCAAATGGAGAGAAGGAAATGTTGAGGCATTTTCTGGGGTTCATATGGAGATTGGAGTTGAAGATTATATCCGGGATGAGGTCCTCAGGATTATCTTCTGTTCATGTGT
The DNA here is from genome assembly GCF_024323335.1 of Lathyrus oleraceus. Taxonomy (NCBI): domain Eukaryota; kingdom Viridiplantae; phylum Streptophyta; class Magnoliopsida; order Fabales; family Fabaceae; genus Lathyrus; species Lathyrus oleraceus. Next base: position 505,052,660 of record NC_066584.1, on the reverse strand, counting down.
CACCTTAGACTTTGGTGGATGCCAATGGAAGTCGTTAAGGGTGTCTTCGGATGAAGAGATGCACATGTTACCTTCCTTTTGGTGAAGGTGTACCCTCTGATATGTCGCCCTCAGAGTGGTGTTGGGTGTTATTTCCGTCGTTGCCAGCGGAATTATCACGAAAGATGGGAAAGCGGGGTTCAAATGGAGAAAAGGAAATGTTGCGACATTTTCTGGAGATCGGGGTTCAAACGGAGAAGGGGAAATGTTGATACATTTTCTGGAGAGCGGGGTTCAAATGGAGAAAAGGAGACACGAGGTGTTTTCTGGAGATGGGGTTCACATTGGCGATCGCAAGTAATCGTCAGGCGATCGGGGTTCAGATTGGAGAATGGGGTTCATTATCTTGGCAAACAGGAGAACGGGGTTCAAATGCTGTGATCGGGGATCATTTGCGCGAAAGAAAAATTTTGGGGTTCAAGAAAAGCATAAAAAAAGAGATAATAATCCCCAGTGGATGTGGCATTCGGGCTAGTATTCCGGTGTTCAGACCGACGTCAATGTTCTCATATTCTGGGGTTCAGTATTCAGATTGGCGAGTGGTGTTCAAGCCATGGTTATCCATGCGTTACCATTTATTTTGGTATCCAGGTCGATGTTGCTGTTTCGGTGATCAGGCCGACTTTCTCCGTTCCAGACGGATTTTTCTTTCAAGATTGTTCTTCGCCGATTCTAACAGGCGTTGTTAATTATTTTCCTATCAGAGTGCAAATTGTTCGTCTGTTCTTGGTATTCAATCACTATTCATCCTGATCATCTGAAAGCCGAGGCTATTCATATCGACAGGTTCACAGTGGATTGAATAGGGGCAGCTGTAACACCTCAAAATTTGCCCTCCTTTCTTGGGACTAGCTAACATATTGCATATCATTTTTTTAGGTCATCAGGCATTGCATATGGCATATCATGTGGTTACATTGTGCAAATCATCCTCACAAGTCTTGATCAGAAGATGAAGAGGTGGAAAGATGCAAGCTAGGGTTTCATTGGACTGGATCACTAACTGTCTGAGGGTGGTCCAAATTAGGGTTTCATGATTCTCAAGGAGATTGGTCTACATCTTGGTTAAAATGATACATCATCATCATCATGGTATTGATATCATCAAGAGGTTAAGAGGATTGATCAAGATACCTTGAGATTAGGGTTTTGACCACTGGTCAACCCTAATCAGTTGCATTGGGCCAATCAGGGCATAGCAAGGAGGTGGGGTCTATGATGGATATGGGGATCATAATATGATTGTATTGAGCTTATTGAGGCTAGGGTTTCATCCTTGAGTCATTTCATCAGAAGATTGGGGCTCAGATTGATCAGTGCATTGCCAAATTCATCTATCAGTTGAAAAGTCAACTGTGGTCAACTGTGCTTGATTTTATGGATTTGGAGGTGGGAGAGAGTTGGATACACTTAATTCATGTTGAAACAAGTATCATTTGACATTTCAAAGCTCAAGAATGAAGAAAATAAAGTCAGGACAAAAATTGCCAAAAATAGAAAGTGACTTGTAATGGAAGTTTCCAAAAATGGAAAGTTTTTCACCACAAAATTACATGTCCAAGAAAGCCTCAAATGAAAGTTTGTTCAACATGAAAGTTGTAGATCTTGGTCTCACCTTTCCAAAAAGTCCAAGAACTTGAATTTCCCATGTATGGTTGGCAAGTTATGGCCCATTCATTTTCCAAAAATGCCTATAATCAAAGTGGCATAACTTTCACATGGAATGGCCAAATTGAGTGATCTTTTTATGAGCAAACTCCATTTCACATGTACTTTCATGGTGTATGGTCCAAATTCATCAAAATTGGTCAATGCAAAAAGTCAAATTTCAAGTGGACTTAAGTGCATTTTTGGTGTGAACATGTGAATTTGAGATTTACAAGGAATTTGGACATGAGAACCATTCCAACACACTCCAAATATCATTTAGAAGTTGTGTGAACTGTCATGAGCTGTCATAGTGCATAATTTGAAAAGGTCACTTTTGCCCTTGCATTAAGAAATTCATTAACACTAATCCATTCCAATTTTGATAATTAAGATTAACAAGGTGATTAAGGCATTGGTATAAAGCTCTAATTGTACCAGAAATGCTAATGATAATCACAATTCTCAAGATCCATAACAGAATTTCACCAAAAACCTCTCAAATTCTCTCAAAATCCTCATCACTTTTTTTCATCAATCTTCATCAATTCTTCATCAATTGGCACGATTTTTCTTTGGTTCATCTTCTACAAGCATAATCTTCATCTGTTTTGCTGAATCAAGGCCAAAAACTCCAAGATCAAGGACTGTCCAAAGCTTGTGCATTAATGGCAACTTGATGATTCTTCCATCTGAAGCAACCTTGAGCTAACCTAATCTTTCCAATCACCTTCATCATCACTTAGCTTCATCTGTTTTGGCAAATTACTCATGGAGAAGCACAAATTCGCAGCTGCCTTCATCAATTGGTCAATTTTCGAATTCTCTCATTGCTTGAATTGAGCTAGGGTTTAGAAAGGTCTTTGAATGTAGATTAACATGCTGTGCTTAGTTTTTGATTTGGTTGATTATTGAGAGAGATATCGTGTTTGGAAGTTTTGTGTTCATAACTTAAATCGCTCGATCCCGTTGCTGTGTTAGGAATTAGGAGAAAATAGTTATATATCTTTGATCCTGGTTAGAAGACGGTTCCAACGGTTATGAACTTGTTGATTTTGGTGAAGTTTCGTTGTTCGTGATTTCTGGAAAATTCTGGAGTGTTCTTGCTCAAGAACACTCCCAAACACATGTTTGATCCACAATTTCGCTGGCCAGGTTTTGAAATGTGTTTAGCGCCACTCTGAGCCAATAGGAAGGCGCCAACGCTTCTAATTGAAGCGACTCCGTTTTTGCCTGGCGTTTAAAAATTACCAGAGTGCCATTGCCTCATTTAATTATTTATTATTTCATTTTCTTTTTTCATTTTGATTTCATTTTGTTACATGATCTTGTAAAAATCATATCTCATTCATTTCTTGTCCAATTTTGGTGAGATTTTTTGCATTGTTCTTCTTGTAATGTGTAGAATTTTATTATGATTTTTGTGGATTTTTTGCACATGTAGAAAATTAATTGGCCTAGGGTTTGCTTCAATGTGTTCATTTTGTACATACCATGCCAAATCCTTCATGAAATGATGATGCCTTCACATAAATGGATGAAAAGTTTTGTGCTTGTTTTGGACATGTTGATGGTGATTTTCATGTAGAGTTTGTAATTTTTGGATACTTGGTTGATTAGATATGATTTTTTGAATTGAGGTGTGACAATTTGTGTCACACCAAGCTAGGTCAACTTCTTGATTTTATTTGCCTGGCCTAGAGATGTTTGATTGAGCTAATTTTTTGCATTAATGATCATTGATATGTCAAGATAACATGTGAATTTTGCTGGATTTGTTGATGTCATTTTCTAATTGATTGATAATTTTCTTCCCTGTTGGCTCATTTGGCAACCTTGTGTGACACATGTTGGCATTTTGCTTGTGAAATTCTCATATTGTATTGGATGAAGATGAAATTTGACATGTGGATCGTAGACACATTGTAGGACATCATGGTTTTGATCCCATTCATTTCTTAATTGTTGTCACTGTTTTATGATTTATTGAAGTGGATGCTTGTTTGGATGCCTTGTTTTGGCTTGTATAAATGTGTCTGGACTTCTTGATTTTCATTTACCTACTTCCTTTTGCCCAATTGAGCTGAAAATTGACATGCTATGCCTTGAATGTGTCCTGTTTAGGTGTGAATTTTTGTGGAATTAATTGAATTGTTTTGGTATGCTTTTGATTGAGATAGTTCTGTTTGGTCATTTGAAATTGCAAATTGCATGATTGATGTTAAATTGTGCATGAAATGATAATGGTGAATGATATGAGCATGGGACCAATTGCATTTGCTTTTAGTTTGTTTGAATGTGATTTTGGTTGATTTTCACTTGCTGTTTAGAATTTTTTATCCCTTTTGGACCCTAGGCTTGGCCTAGTGGTCTAGTTTCTCACCTTTGGTTTGGATTTTCAGGTTGAAATGCAAAAGGCTTAAGGAGATAAATGCAAGTTGAAAATTGAATTTGTTTGATGTTGTCCACTAACATGATTTTGTGTTGTAGGATTTGATGCTTGAGTTTGAGCTCGTGGATTGCACTTATGTGCATTAACCTGTGTTGCTTGTACAGATTAACTGATTAACCATTTGCTGTTTACTGTTGATTTGTCTGAGTACTGATGATACTTGATTGATTTCAGGTACATTAAGTTGCTTACAGTTCCTTGAGAACTTGCTTGCTGTTGCTTGGTTTTTAAACCAATTGAGGTAGAATTTCTATTCTCCATGTAGTCTGGAAGACCTGGCCTGTTACTTGGCCAGGCAAATGTCTGAAGTCCTCCTTAAGAGGCGATGTTTGTGCTTGTTTACATTTGTGCCAAGCAGGAAAAGTCCTTGATTAAGGCAATTGACGGATAAAAGAGATAAGCAATCTATCTCCCGTTATTCTGTTGAGTCGTCCCTCTGCTCACACCACTGTGTTGATGCATTGGGGCACAAACCCAAGATCTGGTACTTTGTACAGTTGTGTCAGAGTCTTTGAGCGTAGAAGGGTTCCATCTTTCTGAACCCACGCTCCTTTGTCTGAAGCTCTCCCTGGCCAGGGATAAGAGCTGTGAAGTCTAATCTTCACTCACCTTTCATCTGCTTCACCTTAGCCCCTCAATGGCAAGGTTAAGAGCGAACACTACCCTTGTACAGATGACTTGCTTCGGCAGTCAAACCCATTGTTTGAGCCCACTTGACTGGATATAGTGTGTGCTTTGTGAATATTTGTTTGAAATGCTTGTTTTGATTTGTTGATGCTTGCATGCTTGTTTTTCATGGATAGGATTAGCTTGCTGTTGTGCAAGTAGGTAGAAACCATAACATAGGGCAATGATGCATTATAACACTAGGCTCGAGTACAGCTCCCTGGTAGTGTGTCTCCCCTTTGTTTCTGGCTAGAGTTTCTTTCCCTTTCAGGGGAACTACATCGCCCTGATCCTTGTTCCAGACGAGGTATGTAGGCAGGAGGTCGTGCGAGACCTCTCTGGGCACTTTTTTTCCTTTTTGTGTGTGTTGTTTGACAATTGCTAGGCTCGAGTTCCCGACTCCTTAGCAACTTGTTGTTTGTTTGTTTGTTGTGTGCTTGGAAGCCGGTGTAAGTCCATCAAGTGGCATCTGGGTTCCAGTGTGGGTTTTTGGTTCGGAAGCTGACGTAATTCCATCGAGTGGTTGTCGGGTTCCCTGTTTACCCGTTTGTGTGTTTGTGTTATTTGGCGTGCGTAAGCCGAACTACAGTAGCTCTGATTCTCGTTCCAGACGAGATATGTAGGCATAGGATGCGATGTCCTAGCGAGCTCCTTCCTCTTAACCCCACCTGCATTCCTTGTGTGTGTGTGTGTGATGTTTTAGCAACCTTTTCTTTCTTTTAGAACGTGGATCCCGTCGAGTACGACGGACGTGAGGGGTGCTAATACCTTCCCCTTGCGTAACCGACTCCCTTACCCTTTCTCTTTGGTCGCGAGACCATGCTTTTTTCCAGGTTTCTCTGAGCGTTTCCTTTCCCTATCTTGGGATAAATAACGCGCAGTGGCGGCTCTGTGTTGTTTTTGTTTTAGCCCGCCGGTTGTTTTTTCGCGGATGCGACACCAACTTCGTCTTCAACCTTGAGACCTCAGAACCAAAATCATAAAATACTTGTTTTCATGGGATTTAAGCATGTAATCATCACTTATGCATAACAACGAATCAACCTTTACACTCATGAGCCATTGATTGGCTCTGAGTGTGGAGTATTTTTCCAAAAACCAGAAGAATAAGTTTGACTTAAAACAAAAATTAAATGATGGATAATGATTAATCAGAACTCAAAACATGGGGTTAATAATCAGAGGGTGATTTCGAGTTGATTGGTAACTTGTTTGAGTGAAGAGTGAGAGTGTAACTACCTGATCAGAATCAGTTTCAGGTATGAAACTTCAAAATCAAATCTCTATTTTCAATGGCGGAACTCGGTTTTACAACAGGGTATTTTTGGCTTTCAAAGCTTAGTTTTTGAGTGAGACACCTTCCCCTATTTATAGGGAAGGTGATGGAGTGGTTTGGAGGGTAAATGATGGTGGTTTGCTTCAGAAAGGGTGAGACTCGAAAATATGCAAAAGTCAAACTTGTGTATACATGAAATGGTATAATCTGACTTGGCCTGCTTCACCAACCAATTGGTTTTGGTTCTTAGCACCAAATGGGAACAGATATAGGCAATGACAGGGTTTACTATGCATTTAGAACTTATCCATTTTGGGATATTCTAAAAATTGAACATGGCATCAGGTTTAAGGGTTTGAGAGGTTTCTGCATCAAAGTTTACTTCCATTTGGGCCTTGTTATGTTGCATAACATGTTAAAAGTAAATAGATATCATATTGGGATGAATTGGAACCTTGGTGAATCAAATTGCACATTCTGAATGGTTGTGGTATGGTATGGCCCATGCATCATGACAATTTCCAATTTTTGAACTAAGGCTAAATGAAATTGGCTTGTGCATTTTACATGAAATTTGTGCCAAATGTTCCTTGCCATGTCCTTAATCAGATGCAAAAAGAACCAGGTCAAAAGAAATTGTGGTTTGGAAATGGCAATGTGGTAAAGTGGTGGTCTGGTCATGTTTTAGGGCATGCTAGGCACATTGAACCAGAATCGGCCAATGCAAAAATTGAAGTCCTTTCTCAATGAATTAGGTCTTGGACCTTGAAACAAAGTTGAAGATTGACTCAATTAGAACATTTGGCTCAAATAAGATCTTGAAAATCTTATAAGATGAAAAAGTTATGGACTTTGGACCAAATCATAGGCCATTCTTGCCAAAATGGGACCCACCAACATGACCTAAAAATGTGACTTTGAGATTGCTTGATTTTTATGGTGAAATGATGGATGTTTGAAGCTCATATGATCATATCATGATGTAAAACGAGACTTGGAGCTTTGTGAAGTGATTTCGGGTCATGCTCATGAGTGAATCCAATGCCTTGAAAGTTCAAAAACCAAGACCAAAACAATGACTTGTACCGTGAATTGAATGAGTGTTTGAATGGTGAATCTGGGTTGGAATTGAGTTGAATTGATGTTGAATGAGTGGTGGTATGATATGGTGATCAAATGAAATAAGGCCAAGGATCAAAGGAATACCCAAACTAGGGTTTCTTTAATCACAAGTTTCATCAAGAACCATGGTCAGATAAATTAGGGTTTGGTGATGCAAAAGATGTATTGAGATGATTCAAAGGATTGAGGTATGGTTTTTTTTTGGATTTTAGGGTTCCTCAATGACATGTTCAATATTCATGGTGAAACATGACTTGTACAAGTCAATGAGGATCAATAGCTAGGGTTGAGGTCCTTGGGTGATCAAATGAATCTTCATGTGTCTTTAAAGAGGAACCACCATCCAATTAGGGCTTGGATAGTGAGTGAGATGACTTGAATGATCCTCTAAGCTTATGTGGAAGCTTGAGGATAATGATTAGGGTCAAGGTGGCTTGGGCACACCTTAACATGATTAGTGGGTCTTGAGGCTTCATAGATGAACGTGCCTTTGGTTTGTGGAACATTGTGGGTCATTAGGTACAAATGCTTATGAGATGATATGTGTGGGATGCATGCCCATGAATTAGGGTTATGAAGGGTGATATAGAGGTAAGGTAAATTTGAGGGTATGCCACCTTGTAGGTTCACCCCCTCTCCGCCATCCCGAAAGCTTATCCCACCACACTAAGATTCCATTCCATTAACAACTAAAAATATATGTTGGCATGGAACTTTGACATCATGGGTTTAACATAAAAGATCCATCAAATTACTTAAAAAAATGGAGTAAAACGCTAGCATTTAGGCAATTGGGATTTTTGGGGTCCAAGGGTGTCGAAATGTCTATAGTGGATTGAAGCTGATGACTTAAAACATTTTCAGAGTTAGTTCTCAGGAAGTTCGACGAAGAAAATTTGAAGCGAAACGTTATAACCTGACCATGTAACTGTCAGAGAGTCTTATCCATGCAGCGAAAATACGTGGAGACAGGCCAGTGAGGTCGAAATCAAGCAAATTGATACGTGTAAATATGTAGTATTAGAGTCATTATAGGCAGTTATTCATGTATTACTATAGATAAGGATTCTAGTGTTAGGATTCAGGGTGGAAATTTTATTATACACACACTTAAATACTCAAAATACCCAAGAGATAGAGAGAAACGAGTCACTGAGATAATGTATGATTTTGCATACCACCATTTACATATTTGATTCAATTTCTTATGTTTCTTGTTTTTTAATTTTATTACCCAGAAAGTCATTCACTCTTCATCTTCACTTTTTGCAAGGATATTTACCCCGTTGAGAACCCTTTAGTTCCTTACTTTTTACAAGTTTACTTTGTATCTTTCTGCAAATTCAAAAGTTCTTCTATAATTAAAACATAATCAAACATCTTTTATGGAGAATTTAAGCACTATGTCCTAGGATTCACTAGTCGATCCTTCAAGTAAACTTTTTTAAAAGAGACTAATGATTTTTTAAACCATTTAGAGGTAAATAAATTGGCACGCATGGTGGGACCTTGTGCTAATTTTCTTCTTCTCCATTTTAAATAGTGTAGTTTACTTTTACAAATTGTTCTTCATACATGAAATGTTCTTGATATTTGTATGCGTTTAAAAAGTGGAAAAACTTTACCAAGCATGACGCATCCTCCTATGGATAACCCTAATCTACAAAACAATCCTCAAAATGTAGTAGAATAACTAGTCAGATCGGAGGTTGAAGATGCAATTGTTTTAACGCTTGTTAGAACAACCGCTCATGTGGCGTCCTCAACGCTAGTTTTGTCGATATCAACACAAAGGACTATTCCCGCACCGCAACCAGGGATTCTCCTATTTAACCCTACCGTCGCAAGACCAACTTTGAGAGATCCTATGATGTCATTCCTTCTAAGTTTTACTCTCCCTATGGGCAATAGAGAATACTAATAAGGTATGCCAACAACAATGTTGGTAGGCCTTCAGTCCAATGCATCGACTTATACAGATAATGCAATGACGGTCGTGTTGTTGGTCTAAGCCCTAGAGGCCAATACTTTTGGTACTTGTATCGAATTATTTATTAATAATAAAAGGTTTTTTCTTTATTATGTTTGTTTAATAAAGTCCTTAGAATAGCTAGTCTGTTTAATGTATCAAGTGTGACTTAATCGTGAGATCACATTAAACATAAGGACATTATTCTTAAAGTATCTGTGGTCGAGCTTTATTGTGATGTGGGATAACATTAAAGCATTAAGACTATTATGTATATAGACTGATGATCACATCTCATGGATCATGGATAAGGAGTTATCAAGTCTTAAACACAGGTATGAATATTAAGAGTAATATTTATACTGGATTGACCCGCTATGAGAATACTATATAGAATGTTATGCAAAGTGTCATAAGTTATTATCATGGTGATAATGGTGTATACCACCCTTCGACCTGAAACCACTATGGACCCTAGATGTAGAGTCGAGTGCCTTATTGCTGATCAAACATTGTCCGTAACTGGATGACCATAAAGACAGTTGATGGGTACTCCACGAAGCATGCTAAGGGACATGAGTGACCTAGATGGAATTTGCCCATCCTGCGTAACAGGATAAATGTCTATGTGCCCAATATTGAACTGGACAAGGATGACACGGTCTATGCCTTGTGTTCAATATAGACATAAGGGAAAAAGGGTAATTATGCACATAAGTATTATCACAGAAGGATTTGTCAGATCACATGATATTTTTGTGTCTTGGGTAGCAGTGATGTGTTGCTAGATACCACTCACTGTTTATTATGTTAAATACGTGATTTAATATAATTGCCAACGTCGCGAAAACCTACAGGGTCACACACAAAGGACAGATTGATGAGAGATAGAGTAACTAAGGAATACCGTAAGGTACGTTGCCCTTAAGTGAATTGTAGAACATCGTAAGGTACGGCGTACTTAAGTAGAATACGAAATATGGTAATGTACCACGCGCTTAAGTGATTTTGGCATATTATAAGATATGGGCCACATACACTTAAGTGGGCTGTTTAGCTTATAGCCCACACAAAAGGGTCTATAAATAGAACCCTTGTGCAGAAGCATTTGTGCAGTTTTGCAAATTTGTTTCTCTCTCTCTCTCTCTCTCTCTCTCTCTCTCAAAGCCTTCATTCGTAGCAGCTAGCATTGAGATTGAAGGAATCGATTCGTGTGGACTGAGTAGAGGCATTGTCATCGTTCGACGTTCGTGATCGCTCCGTAGATATGCATCAAAGGTTTCAATCGTCACAAGAGGTAACGATTCTATCACTGATCATGCCCATTTGTAAGGATCACTAAAGGAGAAAATTTTAAATTCCGCTGCGTTTTGGATCGCTATTCTCCTTCAGTGGTATCAAAGCCACTTACGAAACCATGCATCTAATAGCTGTTTATTTTATGTATTAATATGATTAAAAGACAGAATGAATCAAAGAATAAACGAGTAATTAAATTTGGCATCATGTGTGTACGATTTGGATGATTGATGTTGACTATGCTTCAGAATCCGACATTAGTATGGTGAAGCAGCGATACATCGATCGTCCATAGGTTACGCAATTGAGATCGATCAAGTTATATATATGATATAAGTAATCCTAATGCAAAATACGGTATATATGATATACTGTTACTGTTTCGTTCATTCAAACACTTAATGGTTATTTTCCTTTGAGCGATCAATGGTCGTTTGCTTCTTGATCCGACATTAGTATGGTGAAGCAATGACCTGTTGATCAATCATACTGAATCAACAATCGAGGTGTGTTTGACGGTCTGAAATTGGTGCATTAGGGTTAGTGACGACACAAGGGTTGTGCTATTAAAGAGTTATGAATTGAGGGCTTGTTGGATCACGTCTGTTGACTGTTTCTAAGAGCTGATTTTGGCCGCGTGACGTTCGTCATGGGCCTGTGACGGTCGTGACAAGATGGACGTGACGGTCGTGACATGCTTTGTGACGATCGTTATATTCACAAAGTCTGTATTCTTTGTTTTTCTGTTTGTGACCGGGCAGCAGACCCCGGCTAACTCTGCATAGTGTGTTCGGTCGTCGAAATTTAATTTGGTTTTAATTAATTAAAATAATTAAAAATAATAATAATAATAATTTGTTTATTATTATTGTCTTGTAGTGATCGGTTATGGCCTTAGTTTTCCTTTATTTTGTTTTGGGTTTTTAAAATACGACCCGCGTGTCGTGCCTCTCTTTTAATCTCTTAATAACTTCTTTTCTCATCTCACTCCCTCGTATGTAAAACGAGTTTTTTTATGCAATGTAATATTATGAAGAAAGAGAAGAATTCAATATCAAAGGAGGACAACCTTGAAGATCTTGCTTGGAGAAGCTTAGATCGTTATTAGGTTAGCTTAGGTTCTCTCATTGGCTTGGGAGAACAATTGCGCTAGGGGCCATAACTATTTCATTATGTATGTTGATGCATGTGAATGTATGTTGATGCATGTGAGAGACGATTTATATGATAAATAAGCCGGTGAGATCAGAATAATTATAATTCCCTCAAATTAAATATTAAGTTTATGTTTTCCAAGTTTTAGCACTCATCAAGACTAGTATCGGATAATGTAGGTTTCGCCTACGCGAGGTGCATGTTCTATATTAGTAAGTATAGCAGGGTTTTCGTTACCTTTAGGTTTATTGACTAAACCAAAAGTCAACATACAAATCGAGTCACCACCGTATTTTTATTTATCCAAAGGAAAGGCTAAAAAGCGAACAAAAGCCAAGTAAAAAAAATTTCAAATAAAAAACTAATAAAAATGTCAGAGATCTAGGTAAGGGGGTTGGTTATGAAATGGGAAGGTTTTACGCACCCAAAACATCCTTAGTACTCTAAGGGAACCCTTTTTGCAAATATGTGTTGTAGGTTGGTATTTGTGAAAGGATTTGTGCAAAAGATTGGAGGGATGAGAAGAGAATAGATTATATTTACAAATTTTATTGTTCTGATGGATGAACCCATTGCCTACGTACCATCACAAAGGAGGATCAAAACCTCGTAGTTCGTGGTAAAAATTTCAAAGATTGGTGAATTGATTTTAATCAAAAGCCTTAAAGTCTTTTGTTATCAAAGGGAGAAAACTCAACCTAAACCAGCAATCCACCATGCGAGGAAGGCTTCAACATGCTAGTGAGGGGTTAACCCTATAATAAGCATGGAAGGCTTATAATCCAACACTAAGGATGATGTGAGATTTACATAAACCACTATGATAACTCAAACCTATGACTAATGTTTTTGAAAAGAGTTTAACAAATGACCATTGGAACCACAAAACAACTTGAAATGGGTTATATTTACAAATTGAATTTATTTACAAAATGGTGTCAAAGTTGGATTAAAGTTTATTTACAATGAGTATTTATGAAAATGGTTTTTGAAAAGTCAAAGGCCTAAGGCCTAGGTTTCTAATTTGAAATAAAGTCAAAGTTTTGAAAATGATTTTTGGCTTGGTTAGAGGGGAGAGAGGAGAGAAGGGCTATTCCTAAAGCAAACAAAGATAAGAGGGGAGAGATAACGCTTGGAGTTCCTTTTCTTGGAGTCATAGAGATAACTCAAGATGCTAATTTCCTTTGGATTTAGCACACAAAGCAAACAATTAATAATTTGAATTCAAGCTCATAGGATCTCCATTTGGCTTGGCTCTTAACTTGGCTACTCATGGAAATGGTCCTCTTTTCCAATCTTAAGATGAGATTCCTATCACACAAAGGCACGCATTAAAAAGCTCACAACATAATAAAGGGAATGGACAAAGAATAAGTTTGAGGAGAAGTCCTTTGAGGATAACTTTGAATTTTAGCATTCTAAAGGCATGAGGCCTAGTTGCTCTTCAACGTATTTTGCATTCTAAAGGCATGAGGCCTAATTGCTCTTGAACTCTTTTAAGCATGGGTGAATCCTAATTCTAAGTCCTTTCTCCTTTTGCATTTTGGTTCACATCAAAACAAACATAAAAACAATACAAAATAACAATACATTTATATACAATAATGGGCTCAAATGAGCAAAAGAAAAAAATGACTTAAACATAAAATATGTGCTCAAGTGAGCAAAGTGAAAATCAATATGAATAATGAGCAAGATATAAAGGACATTAAAAGTAAATGACAAGAATTTAAAAGCTCAAATTACTCTTAGTGGTTAGTAGAGTTATGTTAGCTTGTCATAAGATAATGTAGCGCTATGTTAAGCAATCGTAAGTGGACTAATGTAGTAGCCACACCTATCTGAGGTCGGTCAATAAGAATATGGGCAAAGAACACAAGTTAGAGGTCACGACTAGTAAGCCAAGCTCCATAAACTTGTCATGCCAAACAAGAGGGGAAGGGCCTTGTATTGACTTTTGGTTATTTTCTTGACCAAGAAGTAACCTATCTTTGACACAAACTCACTTGATCATGGATCAAGTTGAGTTTGGTTTGGATCAAAGAAGATTAAACTCCTATTTGTCAAGACCAATCTCAAGACTTTAACTCATTAGCCATTGAGGGAAAGAAAAGGATGAAGATGAAAGGGAGGGGGGGGGGGGGGGGGGGGTTAGAAAACAGCAACCAATCCCAATTGATTAAGGGATAACTCATCCTTGATCAAATTCATTCATCTCTCTAGGTGATGATCCTTAAGGACTCTCAAACCACAAGATCCAATGAATTTGATCAAAGTTGAATCAATTCAACCTTTATCAATACCAAACAGAAGAGGAATGAATATAACAAGTCAAGAAGTCAATAATATTTTTTTTGTAATTTTTAAATTAAAAGAAAATACAAATAAAAAATAAACAAACCAAGTTGAACCTCAAATTCAATTCAAAATAACTTCAATAAGTCCAATTAATTTTTCATAGGTTCAACATAGTCAAACAAACTTTGACTAATTTTCTCACAAATTATTAAAGCCAGAAAGCAATTAAAATCAATTAAAAACAACCAAAAATAGCATAATATGAATTAAAATCTCAAATAATCTCAAAACAAATAAGAAACTATTGAGACTATTTTTCATTGACTTATCATGATCCATAGATGCTATGAAAATATTTTTGTATTTTTCTAAAGTCAGAAATTATTTTAAAATGAATTAAAATCATTAAAAACTAAATAATTCATGAAAAATATCAAATGAGGTCACAAAAATAATTAAAAATCATAAGATGAAACTAGATTTTTCAAGAAATTTTTTAGAGTTGGTCTCATATTTTTCTGACCTCATATGAATTTTTTATGAATCATTGAAAATAGAATGAATTAAAAGAAAATAAAGAGAAAATGAAATAAAGCGAAAAAAGCTGAGCCACCGGATCCATTTCATTAGTTGACGTGGCATGCTACACGGCCACGATCTGAGGATGCATGATACACTCAAGTCAATAGTGAAACACAATGAATTAAAAGAAGTAATCAGAATGGATGCACGATATTAGATTGTAAGAGAGGGATCCAATGGTTGGGATTGGTACACGTGGTGGTGGTGGTGGAAACCACCATCTTCTCCGATCAAGCAAACAGACTCTGACCAGAATTGCAGGAAAATGATTCTCATCGAAAATGAAAAACAAGGGCATGGAAATGAAGCTTATGTGATGTAGATCATCACTGTACCATTAGATTCCTCTCATTCTTCCTATATTGAGAGGAAAATGAAGGAGAAAATCATGGTGTCCACACGGATTGATCTTGAAATAGAAAATTAAATGCACCAAAAGCTTGCCTCAAGCATGAGGACTTCAGAGAACCACAAAAACACAAGAATACTACATTGAATTGTGAGTTTCAGATCCAAACAGTTTGAGCTTATACCTTCAAAAATGGTGAGTTCTGGCCACAAATCCTTCAAGCTTTTTGCTCCTTTTTGATCTCTGAATATGGGGAAGATGATTGGCTAAGGAATCTAGCTTTGAAATTCAACTAATGTTGCTGAATTTCAAGCTCGAAAATATTGAAAATGGTGAGTGATTCCTTTGGTGAGGGTTATGGTTTCAGTTCAGCAGCATATGGGATCTCCAAAAGGTTATGAAATGAATGAGAGGAAACCCTTATTTATAGGTGAATGGATCTGATCATCACACTTTGCTCATGTGCATGGGAATTGCAATTTTGAATGGATGGACCTTTGTGGACATGTGAGAGGCCCATGAATGGTTGAAGGAGCTTGCTAAGATCATATGGAAAGCATGTGGTCGTGCACATGGAATGGAAAAGGCTTGCATCTCAAGTTCTAACATAAAATATCAAAAATGCACATAAATGAAGAAAAATTCGAATCTCCCAAATGGTAGATCCAAATGACTATTGTGAGTAATGGTTGGAAAGTTCTTGAAATAAGGAATAAAAGTCATGTTAGGAAAACATATTCAAATTACTTTGAAGAAAAATCAACCAAAACTGGATTGGAAAGTTCAAGTGTAAAACATGTTCAAATTACTTTGAAGAAAAATCAACCAAAAGTAAGCTTGGTTACACCCCTCTGTCCTCGTGATACAAGCTTCAAATGAAAAACTCTTCAACACAAAAGTTGTATATATTTTCAATGTAGTCAATTTAGACTCAAAGTTTGCATCATTTGGACTTCCTATGATAAAGTTATGGGTATTTGAAGTTGGGTACTTTTTCAAATTCAATGAATTAGGTCAAGGATGACCTATAATGTTTTGTAATGGAACATGTATTTCCTTTAGTATTATGAAATTTTGTCCAACATAACATTTGAAGTATACATCTTAAGATTTCCAATTCCTTTGGTACCATCTCAAAATCATAAAAATCTAGAAAGTTATGCCCTTGGCAAGTTGACCCAAAATTAGGGTTTCAGCCAAAATGACCTATAATGTTTGGAAATGAATGATGACCTTAAAAGCTTCAAATGGATTTTTGATGAACATGAAAGTTGTCAATATGGTTCTTAGGAACATGTTTTCTTTTGGTGTCATCTTCATTTGACAAACACATCAAAAGTTATAGCTCATTGAACCTCAGCTTGGTCAGATGACTTGACTGGTCAACTTTTCAAAGTCAAACTTCCAATCTTGATGAATAAATGGTTGAGGGGCCTAAAATAGGATCATATATGCATAAAATTATAAATTAAAGAACTTACCTCGATTAAATTTGATCATAGGTTGAGATTGCTTCATGGGCAAGGCACAGTCAAAGCATAGTGAAATTAGGGTTTCCTTGGGAAACAATCTTCAAGCCATTTGGGTTATCTTGATCAAATTGGAAAATTGAGATACTTGGGAGACATATATGATGATTAGGAACTTTGTGTACCATTGTCATGCTTTTTCTCATCTTCATCTAGCCATTGCATTTGGCTTAGGAGCCTCCTAGGAGCATTGTGGAGCACATGATCATTTGAGCTTCAAAACAAAAAGAGTTAGTGACATATTTTTGTGCTTTTGGTTAGTAATCAAATAAGAAAAGAAATAACATGCAATACAAGCATGCTTGGTGATCTCAAATCACTCAAACAAGTCCCAACACTAGGGTTAAGGAGCCAAACATGCTATGATCCTTGAGGCAATGCACTTGTGTAATAACATGATGCCATTAGGGATCTTAGGGTCAAAATTAGGGTCTTACAGATGCCCCTATTTAAGGTCATTCTAGCCGGAGATATGAAGGTTAAAATCTTCGTCTCGACGAGATAGAATGAACTTAAATAATAGCAAAGAGACGAATTTTGGTCCCTAAGAGACCTCATGATGCAAATGTATTCATGCGAAAATAAAATCTTCATGGTGAATAATTGCCACAAAGGAAAAGAAATAAGGAGGAACTGAAGATCCATAGGAGTAACACACTCACTAGGGAGACAGAGACTCTGGGGGAAATAAGGTAAAAATGCGTGAGTAGGTCACATCTTAAAAACTTGCTGGGAGACACGAAGGGATTCCACGAAAATAAATCGATGGAAAGACTCGAGCTGACGCAAAGATGCATGTATTGGGGAATATGCCAATACAACAAAACTATCCACAAAGGATACATCGGATAAAATCTGGACTCAGACGGGGATGTCCACAAAGGACTCAGATGAGAAAGAAATAACGAGATATTACCGGTTACTGGGTAATAAACTCAAAGAGAGACATGTTATCAAAACACCGGTTACTGGGTGAGAGAACAACACGCTCGGGGGGAAAGAATATCTAAGACCGATATAAGGGTGAAATATATCAATCATCCGAAACATCTGAGGAGGACCCAAAAGGCACATCTCAACTCAGGAAAATCTGACTCCACAGAGGACAAAAAGTCATAATAGGGAGCAGAAGGAAGGGACACCAGTGATATCGGTTACTGGGTATATAATAGGTGACCAAACAGACGTGAATTGGGAACATATCCAATACACTCATCATACGAAAGGAGGGCTGAAAAAGCAAACTCGACTTACAGGATGGACATTCGATTCCACAAGGAAATACAAATCTTACTCGACTGGGGAAGAAAAAGACTTCAACTGAAGAGAGCATGAGATATATTACCTACTACCGTTATATGGGTAAGAACATAGATAACATACTCACATGGAAGATTATCTGCAACCAGTTACTGGGTTAATAAAGGATAAATCGACCGAAAAGAAAGGACATCGGGATACCGATTACTGGGTATAAGATGATGACCAATCAGTAGAAGAAACAATTGAAATTTTAGTAACAGACTATCGATGTCACACTGGATGTTATGACATCTAATTCTATGCAGACAGGAATGTATACAGAAAGTAAATGTACAGGACAGTAAATAACACAAACAATTGATAACCCAGTTCGGTGACAAACACACCTACGTCTGGGGGCTACCAAGCCAGGGAGGAAATCCACTATTAGTAGTATTAACTCAGGACTTAAACTGACTATTTAATCCTATCACTTAAGACCTACCCAATCCAATTTCAATCTTAAACTAAGACCAGAGTTCCTACTCACTCCCCCTCAATCACCACAGTGATTACAACCTTTGATTAGTTTAAAGTCAATGGCGAACTTGTACTTCAAACAACTCTTGATAGTACTTCACAACTTTAATCAAGAAACACAACACTCACACTTAAAAGTTTAGAGTGACACAACACTTACAACTCAATGAACACCCTAGTCCAATGCAATCATCTAGGTGATAATTGCTTGGTTCACAAGTTAAACCTAATACAAGACACAAATAAAGTACAACAGTGAAAAATGATGGTACATCCAGTTCAGTAAATACTGAACTGCAATCATCTAAGTTGAAATAAATACTGAACTGTAACAGAAAAACCAACTATTCTATAGTTCAGTATCTGCTGTCATGGATGAATGTCATAACATCCAGTTTGACACTCAGTAAATCCTGTATTAGCTAACCCTGCAGCATACTACTCAAGCATGTCATGACATCAATCAAGACATCAGAGTATAGTTAGTGTTTTAACACAAAATGCAGCCAATCAAAAACATCTACAAACTCCCCCTTTGGCAAATTTTTGGCTAAAACAACTTGGCATCTGTCATACGGTGAACTGACTTGGGGTATTTTGCTTTTTATCGCAATGTCGCGGATAGCAAGAGTCGCCACCGACTTTTCTTTTATCCAATAAGGAAAGGTGGAAAAGAACAGGAAAGACCTTAATAGATTTTGGGTTCGGGAGGTACATTATACAAAGGGAAGGTGTTAGCACCCTTTGTATCCATGGTTATCCATGGGCTCTTAATTGCTGGATCACTTATATTTTTGTCTGAAAAGTGTTCGTGAATTGTTTAAAAAATGTTTCGAAAAGAGAGTTTAACTTTGTAATGATTCTCGTATGAATGTATACAAAGTATTTATCTCGTTTGATTTTGAAAAAAAGGTTTAGAAAAATGTAACTTGGTAATGATTCTAGTATGAATGTATACCAAGTGGTGATTTTCTAGGATTTGCAAGGTGTGAGGGGTGGAAAATGTTTTAGGTTATGATCCAGTAATTGAGAGTTATACCTTCCTAAGGTCGTTATGGGCATTTCCTATCCTTATGAGGGTAAAACTGTCCTTACTATTGAGAAGTAAGTAGTTTTATCCTTTGGATGTAAAAGGGTCATTGTAGGGTCATCGATAGGTCATTGAAGGCAACAGTTGTAAGGATACCTTAGCATTCGAAGGGACGATCATCATTTAACCGTAGGCTACACCGAAGGGTCATCGAGGGACAAAATCATATATTTGAAGGCAACATCCGAGGGACTATGATTTATTTTAAAGGGACATGATGATTTAATCGAAGGGTCTTTGCTAAGGGTATCCCCACATTCGCGGGACATGACCGTAATACCGTAATATCGTAAGGCAATAAAGAGAGGTCCAAGATCACATATTTAGAGGCCGTATTTTACAATCGATTAGGTAATTAGGATGAATTAAAGTTAATACAATTAATACATTAAAATTAATACATTAAAATTAATACAGTAAAATTAATTAGGTAATTTAGGGTGAAACTCCACAAGGGTATCCCACCCCTAAGGTGGAATGCCTAGCCGGCCATTTCCTTGGAAGCATGTAAACCTTTACACAATTCAACACACGGATTAGAGCATCGAGATAAAATATGATTGAAAGTTGCACCATAAAATAAACACAACAATCATGAACTCAAACCAAATGATGCAGAATTATAATAACATAAGATAGAACAGCCCAAAAAAATGAAACAGCCGTTGTTCCATTCGCCCCTGCTTCGCCTAGCGAAGGCCTAGCGAGTACTCGCTACTGGCTCGCTTAGCGATGTGCTAGCGAGCGCTGCTGGTTTTTGAATATGATATCAGTATAATCTCAACCAATTTTATGCCTTATGGATCTCATTACTACAATTATACGATTAATCATTTAAGGTATGCATGGTATATATTAAAGTTCACATGCCAAGCTTAAGGTATTTCATAAATCTAATCATAAAGTCATATGCAAATTAAGAATATAAAACAATGATAGCAATGTAAACCTGTTAACAGCTGAGTTGTGACTTCGAATCGGCAAATCGGATTGAATTGGGCGGAGGTAGAACTTGGTGCCGCAGAGTTCCTTCCCGGTTTGCCTCCAATGAGTATCAGGGTTTGCTTGCTAGGGTTCTCCTTTCGTCCTTTTTCGTTCTCTTTCGTTCTTTTTCCTTCTCCTCTTTTCATTACTGAAGTGCTGGTATTTATAATGCTCTTTTTCATGACCTAATGGGCTCAGAATGAAGCCCGAAATTTTCTGTTGTTTGTCAGCTTCGCTAGGCGAGCTGGTAGCGAACGTGTAGCGAACGTTCGCTAGGCGAGCGTGTAGCGAACGTTCGCTAGGCGAGCGTGTAGCGAGCGCGTAGCGAACAGGCCAATTTGGGGCCATTTTCTGGATTGGGCCATTCGTGAGCTGGGCCTTTGTTCCTTTAAGATCAGTGTCATAAAATGAGTCGGAATGCCCTGCAAAATGTCTTAAAATATTAATGGGCAAATTTTGGGGTATGACAGTTGCCCCTGTTCAATATTCTTGAACCGAGAGAGTCAGAATGGTATGTACGCCATTCGTGGTCTGGAGGTGGAAGATTATTGAACACTTAGAACGCCCCAAAAATTTGCACTTGTCAATTAGTTAGTCTTGATGGAGATGGGCTTAAAGATGCCATCTAGGAAGTTTGATGATGAGAGCTTCAGAGTGCGTCGTACGTTAGAAGATATCCGAAGTCATGGGTGCCACTGGGTCATACGCCAGACCGTATAGTGAGTCATTCATTAGGCTGTCGACTTCACTGGGGAGTAGAATGGGTCATACGCCGCTGGGGATAACAGATCAGAATGGATCATACGCTAGATCGTATCTGAGTTGCAGAATGGGCCGTCTGTTAGACTGTATCTGACGAAAAGTAGTCGTATGCTAGACTACACCTCGGGGTGTACCGTACGCTAGGTAGTATCTGAGGAAAGAACATCCAAATGGGTCGTATGCTAGACCGTATCGGACTTGTTGGAGGAGTCGTATGCTGTGCCGAATCAGGATGAGATAAGAATCCGAATGAGTCATACACTGCTGGGGACAAAGGATCAGAATGGATCGTACGCTAGATCGTATCTGAGTTGCGGAACGAGCCGTCCGTTAGGCTGTATCGTTACTGGGGGTGAAGGATCAGAATGGATCGTATGCTAGATCGTATCTGAGTTGTAGACTGAGCCGTCCGTTAGGCTGTACCTGGTGATGAAGGGGGTAGTCATACGCCAGACTACACTTCAGAATGTACCGTACGCTAGGTAGCATTTGAGGGGATGAACATCCAAGCGGGTCGTAAGCTAGACCGTCTCTGAGTAGCAGAACGAGCCGTCCGTTAGGCTGCATCTGATAATAAAGGGGTAGTCACACGCCAGACTACACTTCAGAATGTACCGTACGCTAGGTAGCATCCGAGGCCTTGAAGGTCCAAATGGGTCGTATGCTGGACCGTATTGGAGTTGTTGAAGGTCGGAATGGATCGTACGTTAGATCGCATCTGAGTTGAAAGAGTCATATGTTGAGCTGAATCAGAATGAACCGTACGCTAGGCTATATCTGATAATATTTGTCTATGTTGTATTTGCAATAAATGTCTGGGATGGGCTTATAGCTGCCATCGTTAGGAGGATGTCAGAATGAATGTTGACATGGAGTATATCTGAAAGATGTAGTTGAATCCTGAACGTAATCGATGAAGATGTCCGTCTGAATGACTCTCTATTTTGACTGTACCAGGAAGATAATTAACCTGAAAAATAAAGTTAGCTTCATGCCATGTCATGATGCATGAGATGTTTTATGCTTCTGAAACTAAATGCGAACAATGTATGCATGCGTATGTTGTGAAATGATGTAATGAATGAATTATGCATCGGAAAAGTTCCTCCAGGGGACTCTACTGGGGAAAATAAATCTCAATCTTCTGGTTGGGAAATACTGGTATCGATGACCCTTTCTTAGCTGGGGATACTTGATTCTGTCTGAGGGTAGAAATATTTAACAGAAGCCTGGCTGGGGGTGGAAGAGATGACCCATTTGTCTAGTAATGCCACTCTCTTCTGGGAATGACTGGCTTTGCTGGGGAATAGGATTAGCAACGGATTCATTGGAAAGCATGATTAAACCTTCTCCTCGATCCTGAAGCCTAGTAGTAATCGCTATTTCTATTTTATGCACGCATTTTTGGTAAACATCAATCATATCCAAATGCATATATTAATTCGAATTAAATCAATGGACGTTTATGCAAACAAAACAGAGAAAGTAAAACAAGAGCATTTTTTTTTTTGAAACTAAAATTATATTGATTTCGAAAGAGGGTCTATAAACAGGCAATTTGTGTACAAGGAGACAAAAATCCTAGTAAGAGGAAATTGTCAAGAAAACAAAGAGAAAGCTATGCCGAAAACGTCCTATTGACTTTAATTCCACTACTGCCATTATGTCTTCAAGCCTCTCATCCCCTGCTGTCGGATAGAAGTGATTAGCTTGTTTAGTCCTTTGAACTTGGATGAAGCTGTCTGAGAACGGGACATAGTCATACGCTTTAATCCCTAATTTTGCCTGGACCGCCTTTTCAGGTTTTCAATCCACCAGGATACCCCTTTTTGCCCAAGCCGCCTGTCATACCCCAAAAATTACCCATCATTTTTCCTAAAAAAAATAAAATAAAAATAAAAAAAAAAAAAAAAAATTTAATTAATTAATTAATTAATTAATTAATTAATTAATTAAATAATTAAAATAAATAAATAAATAAAATATAACAAATTATTTTGGACTTGGGTCTCCCTCATTCCAAGCCCATTACCCACGAAATTAGTCTATAAATACTGAAGTTTCAGTAGGGGAGTTTACACTTGGAGTTTACACTGGGAGATTTACTGGAGAAAGAAGGAAGAGAAGCAAAACACTCTGAGGTTTCCTTGGAACAAAACCTTGAGGAAAAAGAAAGAGAGAGAACAGAGAAGGACGGATAGAAACTTTGGCATAGGAACCCTGCCTACCCGGAGAATTCAGAGTAAAGAAACCCTGAAGGCAGCCCATCTGCACCGAAGCCATCGCCGTCCAATTCCCGCTGCCTAACTTATTCCGATACTACAAGTGGTCAATCCCTTCAACCTTGAATTGGCAAACAGGTTTGCGTATCTCTATTGTTTATACTTTCAATTGGCCATATCTACATATATAATGCATCATGATTAAATGTTGATATATAATTTGCTTTCGTATGGGAATTTAAATATGCCTGAATACCCTGAATGTTTGACCATGTTATTCCTGTGATAAAATGCCATAAAATTCAAAGTTCCTAACATGGGGCTGTTTTCAAATTCAAAATCCGTGGCCTTCGCTAGGCGAGGCAGAGGCGAACGAGACAGTAGCTGACTTTTCTATTTTTTTTTTTATGTTTTATCATAGCCATGCATTATTCATCCTATCCTATTTATTGTTGTGATATTTCTCCGGTGTAATCTTCGATTGCACCCTGATTTGGTGTTCTGACATGTTTCTTTTTTTTGAGTTTCGTAAAGGTTCACATATCCCAGGAAAAGGTTATTGGCTAGGTATTCCACTTTATTTGTGGGATACCCTTGTGGAGTTTCACCCTAAATTAATTTTTAATGTATTAATTTCTAATGTATTAATTTTTTTAATATATTATTTTTAATAATTTTAATGGGGAGTTTCATCCTAATTATATAATTAATTGTGAAACTTTGCCTTTGAATAAGTGATCTTGGACCTCTCTTTGTTGCCTTACGATTACGATATTACGGTCATGTCCCGCGAACGTGGGGATACCCTTAGCAAAGACCCTTCGGTTAAATCATCATAAAATAAATTATAGTCCCTCGGATGTTGCCTTCGAATATACAACTTTGTCCCTCGATGACCCTCCGATGTTGCCTACGGCTAAATGATGATAGTCCCTTCGAATGCTAAGGTATCCTCATAACTGTTGCCTTCAATGACCAATCGATGACCCTACGATGACCCTTTTACATCCAAAGGATAAAACTACTTATTTCTCAATAATAAGGACAGTTTTACCCTCATAAGGATAGGAAATGCCCGTAAAGACCTTGGGTCGGTATAACTCTTAATTGCTGGCTCACAACTTAAAACATTTTTTTTGCACCTCACACCTTTCAAAATGCCTTTAGAAAATCACCACTTGGTATACATTCATACTAAAATCATTACCGAGTTATATTTTTCTAAACAATTTTCAAAACTAAAACGGGATAACCACTTTGTATACATTCATACAAGAATCATTACAAAGTTAAATTCTCTTTTCAAAACAATTTTCCAAACAATTCACAAACACTTTTTTAGACAAAAATAATATAAGTGATCGAGCAATTAAGAGCCCATGGATAACCATGGATACAAAGGGTGCTAACACCTTCCCTTTGTATAATGTACCTCCCGAACCCAAAATCTAAATTAAGGTTTTTCCTGTTCTTTTCCACCTTTCTTTATTGGATAAAAGAAAAGTCGGTGGCGACTCTTGCTAACCGCGACATTGCGATTAAAACCACAAAAAAGTCCAGTTCACCGTATGACAGAACTGGCGACTCTGCTGGGGACCTTAAAAAGAGAGGTTACCTTAAAAACAAGATCACTTATTCAATTTGTCTGATTTATTTTTAAGGGATTGCTTGGGTATGTTATGCTTGAGTGAAAGATCCTACACCTGGATCTAGTGTACCTTAGGTAAGTAGCAAGAGATCATCGCGACTGTCCGGCGTATACTGGAATGGTCAAAATGATGGCTACGGTTAATGTGGCACTTTGGATGTCCTGATGTTCCTCATGTTAGTTGAGGAAATATTTGGCATTCGCGTGGTGTCATAAAAGCATTAACCAGACCTTTAGAACCCTAATTGACTCATCCTGGCCATTAGAAAGTAGTGAGATAACTGGCTTCGGTTCCGACTGGAGTTGGTTGAGACTCGATACTACACTCTTTGAGATTGGACTTTAGGGAAGCTTCGGTCAACCACTTGGTGTTGCACTGAAGTGGACTTAAGGAAAGGTCAATGATTTGAGATCCTTCTAGAACCCGGTTACTATTCTAAGACAGGTTGAACCAACCAAACTTCAGTGGGGAGGGTATTTACCTATGGAACTCACGCAAGCCTTAAAACCTAGGAATGATTGTTGTGTGACTTGCTTGTGCTTGTTATTTATCTAACAACATGACATCATAACAACATAACATCATAACATCATGGCATTGTACTAACCATTTCAAGGATTTAGGGATTTAACTCTGCTAAAAAAAAAAAAACAGAAAAAACAAAAACAAAAGCAAAAACAAAAGAGAAAAGAAAAAAAAAGCTCTTTTTGTTAGTTTATGCAAAGTTAAATCCCGAAAGTCCTTGAAAACATTTCATACATTGCATTGCATCGCATAACAGGTATTCTAAAGGATCAGTGTTCTCACGATTTTCCTATCAAACAGATTCCAGCAGATTCAAACAGATTGAACAATGGCTCTCGAACAAACTGTCAAAGATCTCCAGGCCCAGAATGCTCAATTCCAGGAAATGATGCTGAGCTTATCTAAGGGGCAGGAAGAACTGAAAGCTCTTTTGATGGAGAAGAAGAAGGACCAGAAACCTGTGGGTTACATTAACCCGGGGAGAAGGCTTAAGGGACAGGTTACAGGAGTCAAGATTAGAATTCCGAAGGATTCAGAAGAAGAGACCGAGAATGATTCGGAAGATGAGAATCCTAATCTCGTCAATTCTGAGGACGACGATGAAGATTATGAACATGAACAGTACTCTCCGAAGGATGATAAGTACAAGTTGCTGGAAGAACGTATGCTAGCTATGGAGGGGCAGAAAGTGCCCGGTCTGGATTTCGAAAACTTGGGTCTGGTCTCTGATGTGGTCATTCCCCGCAAATTCAAGGTTCCCATTTTCACTAAGTATGATGGTGCCTCTTGTCCTCAGATGCATCTAAGGGCTTATGTGAGAAAGATTCAGCCGCACACTACTGATAAGAAACTGTGGATCCATTTCTTCCAAGAGAGTCTGTCTGGCACACAGTTAGAGTGGTATTATCAGCTTGAGAGCTCTAACATCCGCACATGGACTGATTTAGCAACAGCTTTCTACAAGCACTACCAGTATAATTCTGAGTTAGCGCCTACTCGGCTACAGCTACAAAATATGACTATGGGCTCTAAAGAAAGTTTCAAAGAATATGCTCAAAAGTGGAGAGATTTGGCTGGCAGAGTCAAACCCCCTATGACTGATCGAGAGTTAGTGGACATGTTCATGGGTACACTGACTGGCCCATTCTACAGCCATCTACTGGGAAGTTCCTCGTCAGGTTTCACTGAACTTATCTTGACAGGTGAACGGGTTGAAAGCGGCATTCGAAGTGGAAAGATACAGGCAGCTACTTCTGCAAGCACCAAAAAGTCCTATCAGGGAAAGAGTGAATCAAATGCTGTGTACAGTGAGAGGAAGCATAACAAGAAGAATCGTGACCATACTATTGGGGCAGTTACAATTGCCGCACCGCCATCTCAGAACTTCCAACACAGACAAGACAGGTCGAGAAGACAGTTTACCAAGATCAATATGACTTTAACCCAAGCACTGCAGAGTATGTTAAAGGCCAATTTGATTACCCTCAGAGGCCCTCCTGCAAATCCCAACACTACTTCTCCTCGTTATAATCCCAACGCCAGGTGTGCCTATCACTCCGATAGCCCCGGGCATGATACGAATGATTGCTGGTTGTTGAAGAACAAGATTCAGGATATGATCGACGCTGGAGAAATTGAATTTGATCCTCCGGCGACCCCCAATGTCATCACAGCACCTATGCCTAATCATGACCAGAATGTTAATGTTGTGGACGACAATTCTCACGTTACTGACGTTGCTGATTTAGCATCTCCTCTCCTGATCGTTAAGAAGAATTTATTGCAAGCTGGTTTATTTCCAGGTTGTGCTGAAGATTGCGATCTCTGTGTACTCCGACCCAATGATTGTTTGAAGTTGAAGAACGGCATTCAACGGCTGATGGATGATCGTACAATTCTATTTGAAAGGGTTCCTAAGGTGGACAACTCTATTGAAGAGGTATCTGTGATTGCTAGGTCCAAAGCTCCAGTGAAGATTACCGCTACTAGAGTGCCTGTGAAGATTACCGCTGAGCCCAAAGTGGCTCCCCTGATTATTACCGCACCTGGCCCCGTGCCATATTCCTCCAGCAAAGCTATTCCGTGGAACTATGGAGGCGACGTTTACATCCATGGCATAAAGCAAGTTGGTAGTTCTGCTAATCCTAATGATATTGTGGGGACTAGTAAAGTTACTCGAAGTGGAAGGATCTACTCCCCAGAAATCTCACCTCCCGCTCCCGAAATTCGAGGAAAAAGACCAGTCAATCCTCCTCAGTCAGAGACATCGGTCGAAGTTACTTCTGAAGATGTTGCCAAACAGGAAATGGAAGAGATGCTGAAAATCATCCGTAAGAGCGATTTTGATGTAGTGGAACGATTGGGGCATACTCCGTCTAAAATCTCAATGTTGTCCTTGTTATTATCCTCTGAATCCCATGCCAATGCATTGATGAAATTCTTGAAGACCGCTCATGTGCCTCAAGAAACATCCGTCGATCAATTCGAACATTATGTTGCTAATTTGACTGTTGACAATGGCCTAGGCTCTTCCGATGCTGACCTGACGCCAGCAGGAAAGAATCACAATAAAGCTCTGCATATCTCCATCGAGTGTGAGGGGATCACCCTGGCTCACGTGTTGATCGACAACGGCTCTTCCTTGAATGTGCTCCCGAAAGCTGTACTCGATAAATTTGACTACAAAGGCATTGAACTGAAACCTAGTGATGTTGTGGTGCGTGCTTACGATGGTGCGAAGAGTGTTGTCTATGGTGAAGTGGTTCTCCCTATCAAGATAGGACCTCAAGTCTTCAACACTACCTTTCACGTGATGGACATTCGTCCCGCCTACTCCTGCTTGTTGGGGCGCCCTTGGATCCATGGGGCAGGTGCGGTAGCTTCGTCGCTTCATCAAAAGCTGAAGTATCCAATAGCGGGCATGGTTGTCACTGTATGTGGAGAAGAAGAGTATATTGTCAGTAGTGTGCAAGCCTTCAAATACGTCGAGATGGATGGTGAATTCTTTGAGACTCCTTCTCAGTCATTTGAAGTGGTTCCTCCACCCAGTCCTGTCCTTAAGCCAACTCCCCCTGTGCCCAAGGTTGTTCGTGCTCCCCCTGTCATGATCTCTCTGAAAGATGCTCAAGCCGCGATTGAAAATGGTGATCGTGCTGGTTGGGGTCAACTGATCAATGTACCGTACAAGTCTGATAAAGCTGGCCTGGGGTTTAACTCTGGAAAGACAGTCAAAAATCAGATTAATGCTATGGAAGATGCTGATAGTGATTGCGACTTGGATAGCTGGATTTTCCCAACAATTGGTGACGGACTCAACAATTGGAAGACTGAAGACATTATCCCGATTTCCTTTAGTCAGGAGTAATTGTTATTGTTTATTCTAGAATTGCAAATTTTAATTTTCTTTTACAATCAAACTTCTTAAAGCATTGTGTCTATGCCCGAGGCACAATGGCTAATTTGTTAGGGGTTTGTCATTTTCATAAGCATATTCATATTCAATAGATCAATGGACTTTTTGCATTCAAATATTGCGCTCTTTATCTTTCCTGTCATTTTTCAAACAAGCTATGTTTCTTGCACACACTCACGTAACAATTTGCCGATCCATATCCACTCTGGATCCTGTTGGTAATGACTCTGCTACTGTTCATTATGACTTTGAAAATCCGATCTACCAAGCCGAGGATGGAAGCGAGGAAGATTGTGAAGTCCCTGGAGAACTTGCCCGACTACTGCAAGAAGAAAAGACTATACAGCCGCATGAGGAATCAATTGAAATTGTAAATCTGGGTACTGAAATAAACAAGAAAGAAGTCAGAGGTTTCTTGGGGCACTCGAATTACATTGCCCGATTCATTCCACACTTGACTGCTACCTGCAAACCCATCTTCAAATTACTGAGACAAAATCAAGAGATGGTATGGAATGATGAATGCCAAGAAGCTTATGACAAAATCAGGAAATATCGCCAAGAACCTCCAGTTCCGATGCCACCAGTTGAAGGAAGACCTTTAATTACGTATTTGACCGTGTTAGAAAATTCAATGAGGTGTGTTGGGGCAACATGACGAGTCTGGTCGAAAAGAGCATGCCATATACTGCCTTAGCAAAAGGTACCGACTGTGAAACAAGATACTCACAGCCCGAGAAAGCTTGCTGTGCTTTGGCCTGGGCTGCTCGCCGACTAAGACAGTATATGTTGAATCATACCACCTTATTGACTTCTAAGATGGATTCTATCAAATACCTATTTGAGAAACCTGCTGTCTCCTGAAAGAGTTATCACTGACAATGGTACTAATTTGAACAACAAGATGATTACTGAACTCTGCACGCAGTTCAAAATAAAACACCATAACTCTTCTCCGTACCGGCCAAAGATGAACGGCGCCGTGGGGACTGCTAACAATATCAAGAAGGTCATGCAAGAAATGACAGTAACATACAAAGACTGGCATGAGATGTTACCCTTTACTCTTTACGGTTATCGCACTTCAGTGCGCACTACGACAGGGGCAACTCCGTTCTCTTTAGTCTATGGAATGGAAGCCATCTTACTAGTGGAAGTTCAGATTCCCTCTCTAAGAATCATGAAAGAGGCGGGCTTAGATGAAGATGAATGGATTCAGACTCGACTCGATCAGATAAATCTGATTGATGAGAAGAGACTTGCGGCTGTTTGTCATGGGCAGATATATCAGAAATGCATGACCCAGGCATTTAACAAAAGAGTTAAGAGACAGGTGTACCAACTTGGCGACTTGGTGATCAAGCGTATCATTCTACCACAAGGTGATCCCAGAGGCAAATGGACTCCCACATACGAAGGGCCATTTGTGGTTAAGAAGGTATTCTCTGGTGGAGCCATGATACTCGCTACTATGGATGGTGAAGACTTCCCACATCCCGTTAACGCGGACATAGTTAAAAAATACTACGCATAAAAGAGACCCGCTAGATCGACGTATCTAGGCAAAAGTAAGGCCATCCCGGCGAACCAAAAGGGTTCGGGCAAAAATTAGGGATATATAAAAAAAAAATGTACACCCGGCAAGTCGAAAACCTGAAAAGGCGGCTTGGGCAAAAAAGGGTATCCTGGTGGACTGAAAACCTGAAAAGGCGGTCCAGGCAAAAGTTAGGGATTAAAGCGTATGACTATGTCCCGTTCTCAGTCAACTTTCATCCAAGTTCGAGGGACTGACCAAGCCAATCACTTCTATCCGACAGCAAGAGATGAGATGCTCGAAGACATAATGACAGTAGTAGGCTTAAAATCAATAGGACTTCTTCCACATAGCTTTCTCTTTGTTTTCGACAATTTCCTCTTACTAGGATTTCTGTCTCCTTGTACACAAATTGCCTGTTTATAGGCCTCCTTTCAAAATCAATACAACCCTCTTTCAAAAAAAAGATGCTTTTGTTTTTACTTTTCTGTTTTGGTTGCGTAAATGTCCATTGATTTAATTTGAATTAATATGTGCATTTGAATATGATAAATGCTTACCAAAATATATGCGTAGAATAGCAATAGCAATTACTACCCGACTTCAGGATCGAGGAGAAGGTCTAACCATGCTTCCAATGAATCCGCTACCAATTCTATTCCCCAGCAAGTCTGTTATTCCTCAGAAGAAATTAGCAGTATTCCCCGGCACAGCCAGTTACTCCCCAACAGAGGTCGGCATCATCAGACAGATTGATCATCTCATCCATCCTCAGCCAAGATCTGTGGAATATTTCTACCATCAGACAGAATCAAGAACCCCCTGCCGAGAAAGGGTCATCGTTACAAATATCTCCAATCAGTAGATGGGGATTTATTTTCCCCAGTAGAGTCCCCAAGCAGAACTTCTCATACGCATAACTCATTCATTACATCATTTCACAGCATACGCATGCATACAACATTCGCATTTATTTTAGCATAACACGAAACATCTCATACATCATGACATAGCATGAAGCTAACTTTTCTTTGCAGGTTATTTATCCTCCTGATATAGTCAAAATAAAAGGTTCATTCAGACAGACACCTTTATCAATCACATTCAAGATTCAGATACATATTTCAAATACAGTTCATGGGAACATTCATTCTGACAACACTTCGATATCCTCCTAACGATGGCATCTTTAAGCCCATCCCAGACATTTATTGCAAGTACAACATATACAGGTTATCAGATACAGCCTAACGTACGGTTCATTCTGATTCAGCCCAACATATGACTTCTTCAGCAACTCCAATGCGGTCTAACGTACGACCCATTTGGACCTTCAAATCCTCAGATGCTGCCTAGCGTACGGTACATTCAGGGGTGTAGTCTAGCGTACGACTACTTTCTTTTTCAGATGCAGCCTAACGGACGGCTCATTCTACAACTCGGATACGATCTAACGTACGATCCATTCTGAACTTCAACAACCCCAATGCGGTCTAACGTACGACCCATTTGGACCTTCAAATCCTCAGATGCTGCCTAGCGTACGGTACATTCAGGGGTGTAGTCTAGCGTACGACTACTTTCTTTTTCAGATGCAGCCTAACGGACGACTCATTCTACAACTCGGATACGATCTAACGTACGATCCATTCTGAACTTCAACAACCCCAACGCGGTCTAACGTACGACCTGTTTGGATCTTACAACCCTCAGATGCTACCTAACGTACGGTACATTTCTGAAGTGTAGTCTGGCGTACGACTACCGCTTTCATCATCAGATGCGGCCTAACAGACGACTCATTCTGCGACGGTCTAACGTACGACCCGTTCGGATGTCCATCCCCTCAGATGCTACCTAACATACGGTACATTTCTGAAGTATAGTCTAACGTACGACTACCCCTTTCGTCATCAGATTCAGCCTAACGTACGGCTCATTCTACAACTCAGATACGATCTAGCGTATGGTCCATTCTGATCCTTTATCCCCAACAGCATATGACACACTCCGACTCCCCAGCGAAGTCGGCAGCCTAATGGGTGACTCATTATACGGTCTAACGTACGACCCAGTGTGGCACCCATGTCTTCAAATTGGCCTAATATACGGCGCGATCTGAAGCTTTCGTCATCAAACCTCCCGGATGGCATCTTTAAAGCCCATCTCCATCAAGACCAACTGTCGATTCTCAAGTGCAAATTTTTGGGGCATTCTAGTGTTCAATAATCTTCCACCTCCAGACCACGAATGGCATACACGCCATCCTAACTCTCTCGGTTCAAGAATATTGAACAGGGGCAGTTGTCATACCCCAAAAATTACCCATCATTTTTCCTAAAAAAAAAAAAAAAAAAAAAAAAATAAAAAATAATTAATTAATTAATTAATTAATTAATTAAATAATTAAAATAAATAAATAAATAAAATATAACAAATTATTTTGGACTTGGGTCTCCCTCATTCCAAACCCATTACCCACGAAATTAGTCTATAAATACTGAAGTTTCAGTAGGGGAGTTTACACTTGGAGTTTACACTGGGAGATTTACTGGAGAAAGAAGGAAGAGAAGCAAAACACTCTGAGGTTTCCTTGGAACAAAACCTTGAGGAAAAAGAAAGAGAGAGAACAGAGAAGGACGGATAGAAACTTTGGCATAGGAACCCTGCCTACCCGGAGAATTCAGAGTAAAGAAACCCTGAAGGCAGCCCATCTGCACCGAAGCCATCGCCGTCCAATTCCCGCTGCCTAACTTATTCCGATACTACAAGTGGTCAATCCCTTCAACCTTGAATTGGCAAACAGGTTTGCGTATCTCTATTGTTTATACTTTCAATTGGCCATATCTACATATATAATGCATCATGATTAAATGTTGATATATAATTTGCTTTCGTATGGGAATTTAAATATGCCTGAATACCCTGAATGTTTGACCATGTTATTCCTGTGATAAAATGCCATAAAATTCAAAGTTCCTAACATGGGGCTGTTTTCAAATTCAAAATCCGTGGCCTTCGCTAGGCGAGGCAGAGGCGAACGAGACAGTAGCTGACTTTTCTATTTTTTTTTATGTTTTATCATAGCCATGCATTATTCATCCTATCCTATTTATTGTTGTGATATTTCTCCGGTGTAATCTTCGATTGCACCCTGATTTGGTGTTCTGACATGTTTCTTTTTTTTGAGTTTCGTAAAGGTTCACATATCCCAGGAAAAGGTTATTGGCTAGGTATTCCACTTTATTTGTGGGATACCCTTGTGGAGTTTCACCCTAAATTAATTTTTAATGTATTAATTTCTAATGTATTAATTTTTTTAATATATTATTTTTAATAATTTTAATGGGGAGTTTCATCCTAATTATATAATTAATTGTGAAACTTTGCCTTTGAATAAGTGATCTTGGACCTCTCTTTGTTGCCTTACGATTACGATATTACGGTCATGTCCCGCGAACGTGGGGATACCCTTAGCAAAGACCCTTCGGTTAAATCATCATAAAATAAATTATAGTCCCTCGGATGTTGCCTTCGAATATACAACTTTGTCCCTCGATGACCCTCCGATGTTGCCTACGGCTAAATGATGATAGTCCCTTCGAATGCTAAGGTATCCTCATAACTGTTGCCTTCAATGACCAATCGATGACCCTACGATGACCCTTTTACATCCAAAGGATAAAACTACTTATTTCTCAATAATAAGGACAGTTTTACCCTCATAAGGATAGGAAATGCCCGTAAAGACCTTGGGTCGGTATAACTCTTAATTGCTGGCTCACAACTTAAAACATTTTTTTTGCACCTCACACCTTTCAAAATGCCTTTAGAAAATCACCACTTGGTATACATTCATACTAAAATCATTACCGAGTTATATTTTTCTAAACAATTTTCAAAACTAAAACGGGATAACCACTTTGTATACATTCATACAAGAATCATTACAAAGTTAAATTCTCTTTTCAAAACAATTTTCCAAACAATTCACAAACACTTTTTTAGACAAAAATAATATAAGTGATCGAGCAATTAAGAGCCCATGGATAACCATGGATACAAAGGGTGCTAACACCTTCCCTTTGTATAATGTACCTCCCGAACCCAAAATCTAAATTAAGGTTTTTCCTGTTCTTTTCCACCTTTCCTTATTGGATAAAAGAAAAGTCGGTGGCGACTCTTGCTAACCGCGACATTGCGATTAAAACCACAAAAAAGTCCAGTTCACCGTATGACACCGCCTTTTCAGGTTTTCGACTTGCCGGGTGCACATTTTTTTATGTTTATCCCTAATTTTTGCCCGAACCTTTTTGGTTCGCCGGGATGCCCTTACTTTTGCCTAGGTACGTCGACCTAGCGGGTCTCTTTTATGCGTAGTATTTTTTGACTATGTCTGCATTCACGGGATGCGGGAAATCTTCGCCATCCATCGTAGCAAGTATCATGGCTCCACCAGAGAATACCTTCTTAACTACAAATGGCCCTTCGTATGTGGGAGTCCATTTGCCTCTGGGATCGCCTTGTGGTAGAATGATACGCTTTATTACCAAGTTGCCAATTTGATACATCTGTCTCTTGACCTTTTTGTTAAATGCCTGGGTCATGCGCTTCTGATATATCTGTCCATGACAAACAGCCGCAAGTCTCTTCTCATCAATCAAGTTTATCTGATCGAGTCGAGTCTGAATCCATTCCTCTTCATCTAAGCCCGCCTCTTTCATGATTATTAGAGAGGGAATCTGAACTTCCACTGGTAAGACGACTTCCATTCCGTAGACTAAAGAGAAAGGAGTTGCTCCTGTCGAAGTGCGTACTGAAGTGCGATAACCGTGAAGAGCAAACGGTAACATCTCATGCCAGTCTTTGTACGTCACCGTCATCTTTTGTATGATCTTCTTGATATTCTTATTAGCAGCTTCTACAGCGCCATTCATCTTCGGTCGGTACGGAGAAGAGTTATGGTGTTTTATTTTGAACTGCGTGCAGAGTTTAGTAATCATCTTGTTGTTCAAATTAGTACCATTGTCAGTGATAATTCTTTCAGGGATGCCATACCGACAAATGAGATTATTCCTGATGAATCGTGCCACCACATTCTTGGTGACAGAAGCAAATGAGGCGGCCTCTACCCACTTTGTAAAGTAATCAATAGCGACAAGGATGAAGCGATGTCCATTAGAAGCAGTAGGTTTAATCTCCCCAATCATATCAATGCCCCACATTGCAAAGGGCCAAGGTGCGGTCAACACGTTCAATGGAGCAGGAGGTGCATGTACTTTATCCGCATATATCTGGCACTTATGACAGGTTCTGGAGTGATGGTGGCAATCAGCTTCCATGGTAGACCAATAATACCCTGATCTCAGAATCTTCTTGGCCATCGTATGTCCACTGGAATGAGTCCCGAAAATACCATCATGCAGGTCTTCCATAATCTTTTCTGCTTCCTTTTTATCCACACAGCGAAGCAAAGTCGAATCATGATTACGTTTGTATAATAATCCATTACTCAAAAAGAATTTAGCGGAGAACTTCCTCAGAAATTTCCTGTCATTGATAGATGCCCCCTCAGGGTACTTCTGAGTTTCTAAATATCTTTTTACTTCGTGGAACCAAGGTTTTTCTCGTACTCCCTCGGTGTTAAGTTCATAACAGTACGCCGGTTCATCTAGTCTCTCAATGGTGATCCTGGGAGCTTCATTGTCCCATCTGACTCTGAACATAGATGACATGGTAGCTAATGCGTCTGCCAACTGATTCTCTTCTCGTGGGATATGTTCGAATGTTATCTCTTCAAAGTATGGGATTAATGTCATCACCCGTTCTCGGTAAGGGATGAGATTCGGATGTTTAGTGTCCCATTCTCCTTTGATCTGACTGATTACTAATGCTGAGTCTCCGTACACACTCAAAAACTTGACCCGCCGGTCTATAGCAGCCTTGAGTCCCAAAATACATGCTTCATACTCAGCCATATTATTGGTACAATGAAAACATAGTCTAGCAGTGAAAGGCGTATGGTAACCCTCGGGAGAAATGATTACCACACCAACACCATTGCCCAATGCATTAGAAGACCCATCGAAAACCATAGTCCATCGGGATCCTAGTTCGGGTCCTTCATCCGGTCCAGGTTCTTCATAATCAGTAACAAGCATGACATCCTCATCTGGGAACTCAAAATTCATAGATTGGTAACCATCCACTGCTTGATGAGCCAAATGATCGGCTAGCACGCTTCCTTTGATTGCTTTCTGAGTAGTATACTGGATGTCATACTCTGTTAAGATCATCTGCCATCTTGCTATTCTTCCGGAGAGAGCGGGTTTCTCAAATATGTATTTGATAGGATCCATCTTAGAAATCAATAAAGTGGTGTGATTCAACATATACTGTCTCAGTCGGCGAGCAGCCCAGGCCAAAGCACAACAAGTTTTCTCGAGCAGTGAGTATCTTGTTTCACAGTCGGTAAACTTTTTGCTAAGGTAGTATATGGCATGCTCTTTTCGACCAGACTCGTCATGTTGTCCCAACACACACCCCATTGAATTTTCTAACACGGTTAAATACATGATTAGAGGTCTTCCTTCAACTGGTGGCATCAGAATTGGAGGTTCTTGAAGATACTTCTTGATATTGTCAAAAGCTTCTTGACATTCCTCATTCCATATCATCTCTTGATTTTTCCTCAGTAGCTTGAAGAGGGGTTTGCAGGTGGCGGTCAAATGGGAGATAAATCGGGCAATGTAATTCAAGCGTCCCAAGAAGCCTCTGACTTCTTTATCTGTACTGGGAACTGGCATTTCTTGAATAGCTCTCACCTTGGCCGGGTCAACCTCAATCCCTTTACCACTGACAATAAAGCCCAGGAGTTTGCCGGACCTTACCCCAAAGGTGCATTTGTTCGGGTTCAACCTCAACTTGTATTTCTTCAACCTCTCAAACAATTTGTACAAATGATCGAGATGTTCCTCCTCAGTATGAGATCTGGCTATCATGTCATCCACATATACTTCTATTTCATGATGGATCATATCATGGAACAAAACCACCATAGCACGCTGGTACGTTGCCCCTGCATTCTTTAAACCAAATGGCATTACTTTATAACAGAACGTGCCCCATTGCGTCACAAACGTAGTTTTCTCCATGTCCTCAGGCGCCATCTTAATCTGGTTGTAACCTGAGAATCCATCCATGAATGAGAACACCTTGTGTTGAGCGGTGTTATCTACCAGAACATCAATGTGCGGGAGTGGAAAGTCATCCTTGGGACTTGCTTTATTCAGGTCTCGGTAATCTACACACATTCGCACCTTACCATCCTTCTTTGGCACTGGTACCACATTAGCAACCCATTGAGGATAAGAAGTAACAGCCAGAAAACCTGCATCAAATTGTTTCATCACCTCGGCTTTGATTTTCTCAGACATTTCAGGACGCATGCGACGAACCTTTTGCTTAACAGGACGACATTCTTCCCTCGTTGCCAGTCGATGCACTACTATATCGGTATCCAGTCCTGGCATGTCTTCATAAGACTAAGCAAAAATCTCTACATAGTCCTGCAACATCTGAATCAACCTTCTCTTGACGTTGTTTTCCAAGCCTGCTCCTATTTTGACTTCTTTCTTGTTTACTTCAGTACCCAGATTTACAGTCTCAACTGACTCCTCGTGTGGCTGTATAGTCCTTTCTTCCTGCAGTAACAGTCTGGCAAGTTCTCCAGGTACTTCACAATCTTCCTCACTTCCATCCTCGGCTTGGTAGATCGGATTTTCAAAGTCATAATGAACAGTAGTAGAACTATTGTCAACAGGATCCAGAGTGGGTATGGATCTGCAATTCGTTACGTGAGTGTGTGTAAGAAAACATAGCTCGTTTGGAAGATGACAGAAAAGATAAAGAGCGCAATATTTGAATGCAAAAAGTCCATTGATTTATTGAATATGAATATGCTTATGAAGATGACAAAACCCTTAACAAATTAGCTATTGTGCCCCGGGCATAGACACAACGCTTGGAGAAGTTCAATTGTAAAAAAACAAAAATTTGCAACACTAAAATAGACAATAACAATTACTCCTGACTAAAGGAAATCGGGATAGTGTCTTCAGCCTTCCAATTATTGAGTCCATCACCAATTGTTGGGAAAATCCAGCTATCCAGGTCGCAATCGCTGTCAGCATCTTCTACAGCATTAATTTGACTCTTGTCAGAGCTGAA
Organism: Lathyrus oleraceus; assembly: GCF_024323335.1. Taxonomy (NCBI): domain Eukaryota; kingdom Viridiplantae; phylum Streptophyta; class Magnoliopsida; order Fabales; family Fabaceae; genus Lathyrus; species Lathyrus oleraceus. The sequence continues at coordinate 505,014,088 of NC_066584.1, read as the reverse complement.
CCCCAGGCCAAATTTGTCAGACTTGTACGGTACGTCGATCAATTGACCCCAGCCAGTACGACCACCATCTTCAACCACGGCTTGAGCGTCCTTCAGAGAAATCATAGCAGGAGGAGCACGAATAACCTTGGGTACACAGGAAGTTGGCTTAAGGACAGGATTGGTCGGAGGAACCACTTCAAATGACTGACAAGGAGTCTCAATGAATTCACCATCCATCTCGACGTATCTGAAGGTATGCACACTACTGACAATGTACTCTTCTTCCCCACACACGGTGACAATTTTGCCCTTTGTGGGATACCTCAACTTTTGATGGAGAGACGAGGCTACAGCGCCTGCCCCATGAATCCAAGGGCGTCCCAGTAAGCAGGAATAGGCAGGACGAATGTTCATTACATGGAAGGTAGTGTTGAAGACTTGAGGTCCTATCTTGATAGGAAGGACTACTTCTCCATGGACAACACTCTTCGCATCATCGTAAGCACGTACCACAATGTCACTAGGTTTCAGTTCAATGCTTTTACAATCCAGCTTATCCAGCACAGTTGTCGGCAGCACATTCAAGGAAGAGCCATTATCGATCAACACATGAGACAAAGTGATTCCCCTACACTCAATGGAGATATGCAGGGCTTTATTGTGATTCTTTCCTGCTGGTGTCAGATCAGCATCGGAAAAGCCTAGGCCATTGTCAACAGCCAAGTGAGCAACATAATGTTCGAATTGATCGACAGATGTCTCCTGAGGTACATGAGCGGTCTTCAAGAATTTTATCAATGCATTGGCATGAGGTTCAGAAGATAACAGCAAGGATAACATTGAGATCTTAGACGGGGTATGCCCCAACTGTTCTACAACATCAAAATCACTTTTGCGAATGATTTTCAGCACTTCTTCCATTTCTTGTTTGGCAACATCTTCGGGAGTAACTTCAACCGGTGTCTCTGACTGAGAAGGATTGACTGGTTCCTTTCCTCGAGTTTCAAGGACAGGAGGTGAGATTGCTGGAGAGAAGATCCTTCCGCTTCGAGTAATTTTACTAGTCCCAACAATGCCACTAGTATTAGCAGCATTATCCACTTGCTTCACGCCATGGACGTAAACATCACCGCCATAATTCCACGGAATAGCTTTGCTTGAGGAATACGGGATCGGGCCAGGTGCAGTGATGATTAGGGGAGCAACCCTGGGCTCAGCAGTAATCTTCACAGGCGCCCTGGTGGCGGTAATCTTCATTGGAACTTTGGACCTAGCAATCACAGATATTTCTTCAATAGGGTTTTCCGCCTTAGGAATCCTTTCGAAGAGAACTGTACGATCGTCCATCAGCCGTTGAATACCATTTTTCAATTTCAAACAGTCCTCGGGCCGGAGTATGCAGAGATTGCAATCTTCAGCACAACCTGGAAATAAACCAGCTTGTAATAAATTCCTCTTTATGATCGGGAGAGGAAATGTTAAGTCCGCCACATTGGAAACGTGATCTTCATTATCCACGGCATTAACCGTCTTGTCATGATTAGGCATAGGGGCAGTGACGACATTAGGGGTCTCCGGAGGCTCAAACTCAATTTCTCCAGCTTCGATCATATCCTGAATCTTATTCTTCAATGACCAGCAATCGTTTGTATCATGCCCGGGGCTATCGGAGTGATATGCACACCTGACATTAGGGTTATAACGAGAAGAGGTAGTGTTGGGATTCGTAGGAGGATCTCTGAGGGTGATCAAATTTGCCTTTAGTATTCCCTGCAGTGCCTGTGCCAAGGTCATATTGATCCTGGTAAACTGCCTTCTTGGCCTGTCTTGTTTGGGCTGGAAGTTTTGAGATGGTGGTGCTGCAATCGTAACTGCTCCAATGTCGTGGTCACGGTTTTTCTTGTTACGACCCTTTTGACCGTACACAGCATTTGATTCGTTCCTCCCCTGATAGGACCTTTTGGTGCTTGCAGAGGTAGCCGCCTGTATCTTTCCACTTCGGATGCCGCTTTCAACACGTTCACCTGTTAATATAAGTTCAGTGAAACCTGATGAAGAACTTCCCAGTAGATGGCTGTAGAATGGGCCGGTCAGTGTGCCCATGAACATGTCCACCAATTCTCTGTCAGTCATAGGGGGTTTGACTCTGCCAGCCAAATCTCTCCACTTTTGAGCATATTCTTTAAAGCTTTCTTTAGATCCCATAGTCATATTCTGCAACTGTAGTCGGGTAGGTGCTAGTTCAGAGTTATACTGGTACTGTTTATAGAAAGCTGTTGCTAAATCAGTCCAGGTGCGGATGTCAGAGCTCTCGAGCTGATAATACCATTCCAACTGTGTGCCAGACAGGCTCTCTTGGAAGAAATGGATCCATAGCTTCCTGTCAGTGGTATGCGGCTGAATCTTTCTCACATAAGCTCTCAGATGCATCTGAGGACAGGACGCACCATCGTACTTAGTGAAAGTGGGGATTTTGAATTTGCGAGGAATGGTCACATCGGAGACCAGACCCAAACTTTCGAAATCCAGACCGGGCGCCTTCTGACCCTCCATAGCTAGCATACGTTCTTCCAGCAACTTGTACTTATCATCTCTTGGAGAGTACTGTTCATTTTCATAATCTTCATCGTCATCCTCAGGGTTGGAGAAATCAGCATTCTCTTCCTCTGAATCATTCTCCGCCCCCTCTTCTGGACCATTAGGGATTCCAAACTTGACTCCTGTGGCCTGTCCTTTACGCCTTCTTCCCGGGTTAATGAAACTCACAGCTTTCTTGTCTTTCTTCTTTTCGAGCAAAAGAGCCTTCAGTTCCTCCTGCCCCTTGGATAAGCTTAGCATCATCTCCTTGAATTGGGCATTCTGAGTCTGGAGATCTTTGACAGTTTGTTCGAGATCCATTTTTCTGTTTGTAATGAAGACCGTGAGAACATTGAACTTGTAGAATACCTGTTATGCAGTGTTATGTTATGCTATGCAATGTATGAAATGTTTTCAAGGACTTTTGGAATTTAACTTTGCGTAAATCACCAACAAGAGAGACATGTTTATTGCTGATTTCTTTGATCAATGTTCATTACAAAAGGAATAATAATAAAAATACAATGAAAGCTCAAGTCTCCCAGGGGCGACTTCTTTTTGGGCGAAGATACGCATTGAGTCTTCGTTCCTCATTAAGCTGACTGGTAAGTTCTAGCACTTTCTTCCTTTCTGCGACGAACTGAGTCTCGAAAGTATCCCTTTCTTCTCTCAACTGGATCCAGGATCTCTTTAGTTCCTCAACATTGGTAGGCATATCTGGATAAGGAATGATCTGAGGAGCACCTCCTTCAGCTTCAGGTTCGACAATCTGAGGTCCGATTGCAAGATATGGCATGACAAGTTCATGAGCTCTGGCGCGTACCCATCTGAGATAAGGTTCCATAGGAATAGAATTTTTCTGTCCTAACGTACCTCTCTTCACCATGCCCCAAGCTCGTACAAATCTTTGACGGAGGCCTTGGGAATCGTTGTCATAGTCGAACATGATGCCTTCGATGATCATTTCATGTGGACCATCTCTTCGAGCACAACCGAACTGACGCAAGGCTAAAGCAGGATTATAAGTAATACCTCCTCTTATTCCTAGGAGTGGTACATTAGGGAACTCGCCACAATGGTCAATGATGGTAACATTTTCCTTGAACTGAGGACACCAACAGATGTCTGAATGGGAGAGCGACATTATCCTTTGAGACCATTTCAGATTTTGCTCATTCTTCAAGACTGATTGAGGAAGGTGCGAAATAAACCACCTAGACAACAAAGGTATGCAGCACATGAGGGTCCCTTGCTTCTTCATGGTACGAGTGTGGAGGGAATGCAAAATGTCTCCCAGCAAGGTAGGTACAGGGTTATGAGTGAGAAATATCTTAATAGCATTCATGTCTATGAATTGGTCTGGATTAGGGAATAACACCAAGCCATAGATTAGCAATGCCAGGATGTCTTCGAAAGCACGGACATTCATAACTTTTAAGAATTCTCGGGCCTTATTTGTCAGGAATTTGGCAAGTAAACCCTTAACTCCACTCCTTGTTACCCAATTGGCTTCAATGTCGGACTTCGTCATGTGTAAAGCTGTGGCAACTTCTTCAGACTTCGGAACCTTTTCTAAACCACTGAACGGTAGTTGATCAAGGATAGGTATCCCAAGCAGTCTGGAGAATTCTTCCAATGTGGGTACCAACTGATAATCTGGGAATGTGAAGCAATGATGTTTAGGGTCGAAGAACTGGAATAAAACTCTCATCACATCTTCTTTGAACCCAGTGGTAACTAAATTGAGAAGAGAACCATGTCTCTTGATGAACTGCGCATGATCGGAAAGTTCTGACACTAAGTTTTTGAGTTGAGGAGAGATTGCTACAAGATTAATCCGGATGGTCTTCCTGGGAGCCATAGCTTTACAAAACAGAGCAAAGTTAAATCCCTAAGTCCTTGAAATGGTTAGTACAATGTTATGATGTCATGATGTTATGATGTTATGAGGTTAAATAAATAACAAGCGCAAGCGAGTCACACAACCATCATTCCTAGGTTTTAAGGCTTGCATGAGTTCCATAGGTAAGTACCCTCCCCACTGAAGTTTAGTTGGTTCAACCTGTCCTAGAATAGTAACCGGGTTCTAAAAGGATCTCCAATCATTGACCTTCCCTCAAGTCCACTTCAGTGCAACACCAAGTGGTTGACCGAAGCTTCCCTAAAGTCCAATCTCAAGGAGTGTAGTATCGAGTCTCAACCAACTCCAGTCGGAACCGAAGTCAGTTATCTCACTACTTTCTAATGGCCAGGATGAGTCAATTAGGGTTCTAAAAGTCTGGTTAATGCTTTAATGACACCACGCAGATGCCAAATTTTTCCTCAAGTAAACATGAGGAACATCAGGACATCCAAAGTGTCACATTAACCGTAGCCATCATTTTAACCATTCCAGTATACGCCGGATAGTCGCGATGATCTATTGCTACTTACCTAAGGTACACTAGATCCGGGTGTAGGATCTTTCACTCAAGAATACCCAAGCAATCCCTTAAAAGTAAATCAGACAATTTTACATAAGTGATCTTGTTTTTTAAGGTAACCTCTCTTGTAATAGTCCCCAGTGAAGTCGCCAGTTCTGTCATACGGTGAACTGACTTGGGGTATTTTGCTTTTTATCGCAATGTCGCGGATAGAAAGAGTCGCCACCGACTTTTCTTTTATCCAATAAGGAAAGGTGGAAAAGAACAGGAAAGACCTTAATAGATTTTGGGTTCGGGAGGTACATTATACAAAGGGAAGGTGTTAGCACCCTTTGTATCCATGGTTATCCATGGGCTCTTAATTGCTGGATCACTTATATTTTTGTCTGAAAAGTGTTCGTGAATTGTTTAAAAAATGTTTCGAAAAGAGAGTTTAACTTTGTAATGATTCTCGTATGAATGTATACAAAGTATTTATCTCGTTTGATTTTGAAAAAAAGGTTTAGAAAAATGTAACTTGGTAATGATTCTAGTATGAATGTATACCAAGTGGTGATTTTCTAGGATTTGCAAGGTGTGAGGGGTGGAAAATGTTTTAGGTTATGATCCAGTAATTGAGAGTTATACCTTCCTAAGGTCGTTATGGGCATTTCCTATCCTTATGAGGGTAAAACTGTCCTTACTATTGAGAAGTAAGTAGTTTTATCCTTTGGATGTAAAAGGGTCATCGTAGGGTCATCGATAGGTCATTGAAGGCAACAGTTGTAAGGATACCTTAGCATTCGAAGGGACGATCATCATTTAACCGTAGGCTACACCGAAGGGTCATCGAGGGACAAAATCATATATTCGAAGGCAACATCCGAGGGACTATGATTTATTTTAAAGGGACATGATGATTTAATCGAAGGGTCTTTGCTAAGGGTATCCCCACATTCGCGGGACATGACCGTAATACCGTAATATCGTAAGGCAATAAAGAGAGGTCCAAGATCACATATTTAGAGGCCGTATTTTACAATCGATTAGGTAATTAGGATGAATTAAAGTTAATACAATTAATACATTAAAATTAATACATTAAAATTAATACATTAAAATTAATACATTAAAATTAATACAGTAAAATTAATTAGGTAATTTAGGGTGAAACTCCACAAGGGTATCCCACCCCTAAGGTGGAATGCCTAGCCGGCCATTTCCTTGGAAGCATGTAAACCTTTACACAATTCAACACACGGATTAGAGCATCGAGATAAAATATGATTGAAAGTTGCACCATAAAATAAACACAACAATCATGAACTCAAACCAAATGATGCAGAATTATAATAACATAAGATAGAACAGCCCAAAAAAATGAAACAGCCGCTGTTCCATTCGCCCCTGCTTCGCCTAGCGAAGGCCTAGCGAGTACTCGCTACTGGCTCGCTTAGCGATGTGCTAGCGAGCGCTGCTGGTTTTTGAATATGATATCAGTATAATCTCAACCAATTTTATGCCTTATGGATCTCATTACTGCAATTATACGATTAATCATTTAAGGTATGCATGGTATATATTAAAGTTCACATGCCAAGCTTAAGGTATTTCATAAATCTAATCATAAAGTCATATGCAAATTAAGAATATAAAACAATGATAGCAATGTAAACCTGTTAGCAGTTGAGTTGTGACTTCGAATCGGCAAATCGGATTGAATTGGGCGGAGGTAGAACTTGGTGCCGCAGAGTTCCTTCCCGGTTTGCCTCCAATGAGTATCAGGGTTTGCTTGCTAGGGTTCTCCTTTCGTCCTTTTTCGTTCTCTTTCGTTCTTTTTCCTTCTCCTCTTTTCATTACTGAAGTGCTGGTATTTATAATGCTCTTTTTCATGACCTAATGGGCTCAGAATGAAGCCCGAAATTTTCTGTTGTCTGTCAGCTTCGCTAGGCGAGCTGGTAGCGAACGTGTAGCGAACGTTCGCTAGGCGAGCGTGTAGCGAACGTTCGCTAGGCGAGCGTGTAGCGAACGTTCGCTAGGCGAGCGTGTAGCGAGCGCGTAGCGAACAGGCCAGTTTGGGGCCATTTTCTGGATTGGGCCATTCGTGAGCTGGGCCTTTGTTCCTTTAAGATCAGTGTCATAAAATGAGTCGGAATGCCCTGTAAAATGTCTTAAAATATTAATGGGCAAATTTTGGGGTATGACAGCATCACAACAGAGTTCACAACAGCGGAAAACACACATCCAAGCAGAGAATTAATTAGCTAATACACTCAGCACACATAGAAGTTAAAAACACTTCACACAGTAGCAGCAACAACAACACACTCATCACACATAGAAGTTAAACATCAAGCTGCAACATCTCTGGATTAAAGGACCTTCAACTTCAAATAGATCTGTTCAAGCAAATAACAAATTTGTTGTCCTGGGGTACAGGTGTTACTCCCCTTTTTTGTCAAAAAGTTTGCCAAAGCAACACTTAACAATACAAACCAAAACAAAATAAATTACACACAAATTTCCGAAATACGATCTTGATTTTACTTCAAAGTTTCAATCAAGAATACCCCCGCTTGATCTTGCTTTACAAATTTGATAAAGACAACACCCACTTGATCTTGCTTCACAACTTTGATCAAGTAGACACACACTCTTGCTTCACAACAGGTACAACCATATCAGATGCCATGCCTTTGTGTATGACATCTTGAACCACTCCTGCATGAACATGTTCCTTAACTCCCGCAGGTACATAGGATGTTTCATGTTAAGATATCCCCCTAACATCTTGTTAACACACTTGTTGCAAGTGAAATAGCTATGATATGTTGACCAATCAGAGCACACTTTCAATTGTTTAATAGTTTGAAATATTAAACAATACATTCCTAACATCCTTAGTTGCTATAATTCCTCAGACAGGCATATTCCCAATTTTCCCCTTAAATTTTCAAACTGAGTAGCATCCAAAGCCTTTGTGAATATGTCAGCAAGTTGTAGTTCAGTAGCTACATGTTCCAAGGTAATCACTTTGTCTTCCACCAGATCTCTGATGAAGTGATGTCTAATGTCAATATGTTTGGTCCTGCTGTGTTGGATGGGATTCTTTGAAATATTGATGGCATTGAGATTGTCACAGAACAATGTCATGACATTCTGAGAGACATTGTATTCAGTCAGCATCTGTTTCATCCATACCAGTTGGGAACAACTGCTTCCAGATGCTATGTACTCAGCTTCTGCAGTGGACAATGATACACAATTCTGTTTCTTGCTGGACCACGATATGAGATTGTTTCCCAAGAAGAAACATCCTCCTGATGTGCTTTTTCTGTCATCAGCACTCCCAGCCCAATCAACATCACAATACCCAGATAAGACAGGCTCAGAGCCATGAGAGTATAGCATCCCATAATCACAAGTCCCATTGATATACTTGAGAATTCTCTTAACTTGATTTAAGTGACTCACTTTGGGTTCTGCTTGGTATCTAGCACACACACCAACTGCATAGGGAATATCAGGTCTACTGGCAGTTAGATATAGTAGACTACCTATCATGCTTCTATACAAGCATTGATCAACACTAGAACCTCCTTCATCCTTAGTTAGTTTTAGATGAGTAGGTGCAGGAGTTCTTTTGTGACTAGCATTATCCATACCAAACTTCTTAACTATGTTCTTGGCATATTTGTTTTAGGAGAGAAACATAGAATCCTCCATTTGGTTAACTTGCAGTCCAAGAAAATAAGTCAATTCCCCAACCAAACTCATTTCAAATTCAGATTGCATCTGGTTAACAAAATGTTTCACCATTTTATCTGACATTCCACCAAAGACAATATCATCCACATAAATTTGGGCAATCATGATTTTGCCATCTTCATCCTTCACAAACAAGGTCTTGTCTATCCCTCCTTTTCTGTACCCATTAGAGGTCAGAAATTCAGTCAACCTCTCATACCAAGCTCTAGGAGCTTGCTTCAACCCATACAAAGCTTTCCTCAACTTATACACATGTTTTGGCAGGTTAGGATCACAGAACCCTTTAGGTTGTTCCACATAGACTTCTTCATTCAAGTAGCCATTTAAAAAGGCACTCTTCACATCCATTTGGAACAATTTGAACTTCAGAATGCAGGCAACACCTAACAGTAATCTTATGGACTCAAGCCTTGCAACAGGTGCAAAAGTCTCATCAAAATCAACCCCTTCGACTTGAGTATACCCTTGTGCCACTAGTCTTGCTTTATTCCTAGTGATTACTCCTTTCTCATCAGACTTGTTTTTTTAAATCCACCTGGTACCAATGATGTTAGCCCCTCCAGGTCGTGGAACTAACTCCCATACTTCATTCCTTTTAAACTGCTCCAGCTCATCTTGCATAGCATTGATCCAATATTCATCAGTCAGGGCTTCTTTCACATTTTTTGGTTCAACCTTGGATACAAAACAGGAATTTGAGCTATTCTCCCTTGATCTGGTAGTCACACCACTATTGGGATCTCCTATGATAAGATCCTTAGGGTGGTCTTTCTGAATCTTGATAGAAGATACCTTGTTGGATGCATCTACCTCAAGATCAAGAGGGGTATCCCGTACCTCTTTAGCTTGACTGGTATGTCTGTTGAAGTCTCAAGGAATGTTCCAACATCCACACTGACATTGGATCCTTCATCTTGATCATCCACAATCACATTTATGGATTCCATCAGGACATTGGTTATGGAGTTGAAAACTCTGTAAGCTCTGCTGTTAGTAGAGTATCCCAGGAATATACCCTCATCACTTTTGGGGTCCATTTTCCTTCTCTGTTCACGATCTGTGAGAATGTAACATTTGCTTCCAAAGATATGAAAGTACTTCACAGTAGGTTTTCTACCTTTCCATATTTCATACAGAGTGGAAGAGGTTCCCTTTCTCAAGGTAACTCTATTGTGAACATAGCAAGCTGTATTCATAGCTTCAGCCCAAAAGTGCATAGAAAGCTTCTTTGCATGAATCATAGCTCTAGCAGATTCTTGAATAGTTCTGTTTTTCCTTTCAACTATTCCATTTTGCTGAGGAGTAATAGGTGAGGAAAACTCATGACTTATTCCTTCAGATGAGCAGAAATCATCAAACTTGGAATTTTTGAACTCCTTCCCATGGTCACTCCTTATTCTGATAACACAACTATCCTTTTCCCTTTGGAGTCTGATACACAAATCTTTGAAGACATCAAATGCATCTGATTTTTCTCTGATGAAGCTTATCCATGTGTATCCGGAATGGTCATCAACAACCCCATAAGCATATCTCTTCCCACCAAGACTTTCAACATACATAGGTCCCATTAAGTCCATGTGCAAAAGTTCTAGAGTTTTGGATGTTGTAGGATGTCCCAGCTTAGGATGTGACATCTTGGTTTGCTTACCAACCTGGCATTCACCACAGACTCTTCCTTCATCAATAAGCAGCTTTGGGATTCCTCTAACTGCCTCCTTGGATATGATCTTTTTCATTCCTCTTAAATGAAGATGTCCAAGTCGTCTATGCCACAACTTCACCTCCTGTTCTTCCTTGGCTGAGGAGCACATTGAGGAGTAGTTTGAGACTTTAGGTTCCCATAGATAGCAGTTATCCTTGGATCTGGATCCTCTCACAACTTCCTGATTATCTCCATTCATCACAACACATACTTCCTTAGTGAACTGAACATAGAACCCTTGATCACATAGCTGGCTTATGCTGATGAGATTAGCAGTTAGTCCTTTTATTAACAACACATTATTCAGTTCTGGAACTCCAGGACTGTCCAGCTTACCAACACCTTTGATTTTTCCTTTAGCTCCATCACCAAAGGTCACATAACTGGTAGTATGTGTCATACCCCAATTTTGTCCGGCCATTTTGGTTTAGTCCATGAGATTTCTTTGTTTCAAATGTCCCATATTTAGAATTTGCATTTTTTAGAAAAATAAAATTGTGTTTTTTTAATTAAAAGTCTCATGTTTAGATTTTTTGTATTTAAAATAGAATTGTGTTGTTTTTAAATTAACAAGTTTCATATTTATATTTTTGTATTTAAAATAGAATTGTGTTGTTTTTAAATTAAAAAGTTCCATATTTATATTTTATATTTAAAATAGAATTGTGTTGTTTTTTTTAAAAGTCCCACATTTAGATTTTTGTGCTTAAATTAGAATTGTGTTTTAAAAAAAATAAATAAATTACTATACTTAGTTTTTGAGTTTAAGATTAGAATTATGTTGTTCTTTAGATTAATTCATTATACTTAAATTAGAAATTTATTTTTAAATTAAGTCATTATACTTAAATTAGAAATTTGTTTTTTAATTAAGTCATTATACTTAAATTAGAAATTTGTTTTTAAATTAAGTCATTATACTTAAATTATAAATTTGTTTTTAAATTAAGTCATTATACTTAAATTATAAATTTATTTTTAAATTAAATCATTATACTTAAATTAGAAATTTGTTTTTAAAATTAAGTCATTATACTTAAATTAGAAATTTATTTTTAGATTAATTCATTATACTTAAGTTAGAAATGTGTTGTTTTTAAAAGTTGAAATTGATTAGCATAAATAAATATTGAGTTACATTTTGAAATATTAAAAGGTTGAATACATAATTGTTAATGGTTATTAGACTTTTAATTCAATAAGTTACATAATCCAAGCACACATTTGTCTTTAAAAAAAAACCCAATGTAATTACAGTGAAATTTGCTACAAATGGGAATAGGTTTCTAATGACCAAAACCAAGCAATTAGGATGAAATCACTTTGGACTTAGTCACGAAAACAGGTTGTCTTGAAGCTTGTAGCATCCACTTTCCATTACATCAAGTCTCTTCAAACCTGTAATCTGCAGAAAACAAAAATAGCTTATTTTAAAAGCACTTTTCAAAAGCACTTAGAAAGCTGAAAAACAACTAAATGAATCATTCAGTTTGAAGCTTTATCCATAAGGTTAATCTAAATATCCAAAAAGCACTTTTAACATTAGCTTAAAACAGAAAAAACCAAATCCCACATAATCTGGGATGAGACAAATTGAAAAAGAAAGGAGTTTTTAAAGTCTGAATCTTGTCTTCAAAAATGGATTAGGAGAGGTTAACAGGAAAACAACACAGTAAGAATTCTTCTCAAAACCTAAACAGCAACAACACAGCAAAGTAATTTTTTTTTCTCAAAAACAAAAACCTTAAACCAGAAACGCATAGCAAGAACAACAAACACAACAAGAACAACATAAACACAACAGAGATTTTTTCAAAGGAATAAGAACATCAACGATACAACAAGATATACACAAAAGGAATTTTTTTTCAAAAAAACCTAAAGAACATAACAACGCAACAGCAAGAACAGAAGCAATTTTTTCTGAAAGCCCTAACAAGTTAACGACAAGAGAATACACACGCTTAATAGAACAAAAGAAAGAAGAAAAACACCGAGCATAAGTGGAGACGAAACTTACGGCAGGGCGAATTCAGCGGAATCCCACACCAACGCGAGCACTCAGGACATCTCGGTCGATTCCTCATCACGATTCGGTGAAATCTTGGAGGAGCAAGAAACCGGAGCCACGGGAGCAGGAATTGAAGCGCCTCCACATCAGAATCAGTAAGACTTTTCTCTACTTCGCGTTTAATCCGATTTTTTGATATTGTGGCAACCCGGCGTCGGGATTTGGTTTGTGGAATACATAGTCACGGCGGTGGAGGAGAGTAGAAGCGGAGAGCATCACGGAGGTTCGAGTCTCTGTCGCCGGTGACGAGACTCAGCGCGGCCGGATTCGCCGTCGCTACCAGATCTTCATCTTAGTGAAGATGTTGAATGCATGCGATAGGATTAGGGTATCTGTTTATTCATTTTTCACTTTCGGGCTTTCACAAGCTCAAGTGAGTTTGCTATCTCACATACCCACTCCATTGTCCATACACCCCCTGTATAGGGCTTAGTAAGTGGCAGTAGGCCCATCCTGTGGTTTTTTTTTTGTTTTTTTGGGTCCATTTGTTAGGCTCATGATTAGAAATATATTAGATATAATCTTAGGATTATGTAGTATCACTTTAAAGAATTAGGACACTATCTTGATTAATGTTAGGATTATATTAGAATAATTTCATATGTTAATTAGAATTATAAGTTGATTTAGAATTATTTTAGAATTTTTAATTTAATTTAGAACGATTTTAGATTTTAATCTTTGTTAATATTTTAGAATTTAATTAGATATTTTTTAGAAATAATTATAGATTAATTAGAATTATAAGTTGATTTAGAATTATTTTAGAATTTTTAATTTAATTTAGAATGATTTTAAAATTTAATCTTTGTTAATATTTTAGAATTTAATTAGTTTTCTTTTTTTAGAAATGATTGTAAATTAATTAGAATTATAAGGTGATTTAGAATTGTTTTAGAATTTTAATTTAATTTAGAATGATTTTAGAATTTAATCTTTATTAGTATTTTAAAATTAATATTTTGGATAATAGTTTATAATTGAGATTTTTGATTGTTTAATATTGTTTTGAGTTTTAATTTAATGATACTTTTGTTAATTGTTTTAACTTTAGTTATTTTTTTTAGATTTAACATTTTATTACAATTCTCTTGTTATTTCATGTTGATTTCAACTAACACCTAACATTTAACGATTAACTCTAATTTTTTTAATTTCCGCAATTAACAACTAATTTTTTTTAAATCCCGCTTCTAATATCTATTTATTTTTGTGTATTTACTTTACTTCGCTTTATGATATATCATTGTACATTCTTCATCTCATCTTAAAATGAACCTAAAAATAATAAAGACTTAAAAATACAAAAAGATTATAATTGCCATGCCATCAATTCAAACCAATTTTTAAAACAAATAGAACTTCTCGATTCAAAGTCGAGCCCATTTTAAATGCCTTTATAAGTCGATCGCTTGAAAAAGCATCGCCATCAACCTCACATGGCTTACTCTTGGGCCTTCTTACAATGAGACTTATTCGATTTTAATTAATTCAATTCATTCATAAGAACACAAATTTTAAAACCTCGATCCGACATCGAAAGTTAAATTAAAATACTTAATCACATTTAAAACAACACTTTATTTGAAAATGAAAAGGGGGATGGTTTTGAGTTTTCAACTCCTCTCCTCGATTATTTGAATACGAGTTTTCTTACTCGGTTAGTCAAATGGTTGTCATTTCTAATTCACTTAAGAACAAATAAATCAAATTCTTTTATAATAAAAAATGAAAAGGGAGATGACTTTGAGTCTTCAATTTTTCTCCTCGATTATTTGAATACAAGTTCTCTTACTTGGTTAGTCGAATAATCGTCGTTCCTCTACAAACTTCTAAACCCAATTAAATCAAATTAGTTTCATAATAAGCTAAATGAAAAAGGAGATGACTTTGAGTTTTCAACTTCTCTCCTCAATTGTTTGAATACGAGTTCTTTTACTCGGTCAGTCAAACAATTGTCATTTTTTACAAACATACAACTTAATCAAATCATTTTCATAACAAACTGTATGAAAAGGGAGATGGTCTTGAGTTTTCAATTCCTCTTCTCAAATGCTTGGATATGAGTTGTTTTACTCGACCATTCAAGTACTCGTCGTTGATTCTAAAATACATCAACCATACGCAAACTTATTTTCGTAATCACTTAGATGAAAAAGAAAGCGGTCTAGAGTCTTCTATTCCCTTTCCCGATTATTAGGATACGAGTTGTCTTACTCGATTATCCCAGTATTCGTCATCCATTTAAAACACCTTAATTATTATCAAATCCTTTATATAATTAAGGATGAAAAGAAAGCGGTCTAGAGTCTTCTATTCCTCTTCCCGATTATTAGGATACAAGTTCTCTTACTCGATTATCCGAGTATTCGTCATCCATTCAAAACACCCTAACTATTATCAAATCCTTTCTATAATTAAGGATGAAAAAGAAAGTGGTCTAGAGTCTTTTATTCCCTTTCCCGACTGTTAGGATACGAGTTGTCTTACTCGACTATCCGAGTAATCGTCATCCAACCAAAAACATCTCAACCAATCAAAACATCCAACATATTAATCCAATTTGTCACCCCCGTGTGACCAAAACTCTTTTAAAAAAGAACATTGTTTAATCCTTTCTAATGCGCACAACAAACTAGTGCTTAAGCCTCCGCCGAGAGTAGACAAACCAACGTTTAGCCTTTAGGATGCGATCTAAACAGTTGTTCATTAAAAAACCAACCAACTGTAGTTTCCCGAACTACGAATGCTCTGATTTCCTTATTACACGATAAGGATACGTAGGCGGGAGATTGCTGTATCTTCGCGAGCACACTAATAAAAAACCTCCCCTTTCTCCTTTACGAGGTTCTCATCCATTTCTATTTTATAACCCGAAGATAACAAACAATATAAATTAATACTCGAAACACACATTAGAACTAAAAGGTTCCTGTTGAGTACAACGAACGTAAGGGGTGCTAATACCTTCCCCTTACGTAATCCACTCCCGAACCTGAATATGGTTGCGATGACCATTATTCTATTTCCTAAAGGTTTTATCGATATTTTCCAATCTCTGCATTGGGATAAATAAAGTTCGATGGCGACTCTGTTCGAACATGATTTTTTCCGCGACCATCGCGAGGAATCGTATTTTTCGAGATGCGACAGATGGCGACTCTGCTGGGGACTAGCTCCAAGCACAACAGAGTGAAGCCTAATTTGGTTCAGTTTCTGTATTGTGTGTTAATCTTGTTTGTTTGTCTGTTATTTTTCTATTCTGCTATTATTATTCTGTCATAATTATTATAATGTGATTTATTGACTATGTCTTATTTGGGGGCCTCTGGTTGGTGATACTTTGTGAGATAGGCTCTCCACCAGAGTCTAAGAAAAACCATAAGATTAAGTTGGTGGTTGTGTAGTGGGCGCCCGCAAGAAGTCTTCCTTGTTGGGAAGAAACGAAGACCCCGCCTAGAGGAGATTATCTTGAAATATTATTGCCCGACGAGTTTTCGTCACGACGATAGTATTCTCAAGTTGGATCAATGACTCTAGGGACCTTTTAACCCACTATATCCGGCGGTTATGTAGTATTAACCTACGAAGTTTCAGACTTGTTGGTTTAATACGAAAGCCCCAATCAGATGAGATCCCTTGGACGTATTACTATCTTACAATAATATTTCCAACCTCGATCTATGACTCTGAGAACCTTGTTAGAACCTTGAACTCGAGAGTCGTGTAGTAGAATCCTCATGGAGCCTTCCTTGTTGGGACAATACGAAGACCTCACCTAGACGAGATCTTCTTAAGGATATTATTGTCCGACGAGTCTTCGTCACATCAATGACGTCCTCAAGAAATATCCATGACTCTGGGAACCTACCAACTGTAGAGCCTACCCATGGGGTTCCATTAATCAGAGATACCTGTCGTTTACCCGTTATGCTGATCCATCTGAGAAGACTTTGAACCTGTGATCCTAAACATGTCACTACCTTCATACACCAGTTGATAACTCTACTGTACAAGAACGTTATGTTGTTCAAGATTCCTCACGTCATGATGTTGTTGAGTATCACAGTTTTGCATTCTCCGTGCCAGATTCCCATGGAACAAGCCTAGTGGTTAATGCTAAACAACCACAAGATGATGAGATCGCTAAAAGATGTTGCATGCTAGAGAAAAGACTCAAGGACATAGAAGGACAAGATACTCTTAAACTGAATGCTTTAGACATGTGTTTGGTACCTGGCCTGATTATACCCGTAAAATTCAAGCAACCATGGACTGTTTCTCCTACAAATCAAAGATCTCGTGGTCAAAGATATCATAATCAACAGCTGAACCAGCATAAGCCTCGAAACAATTTGGAAAGAAGGAATGCTCCTCTCGATCCAATTCCTATGTCATACAGTCAACTTCTGCCATATCTGATTCAAAGCTCGTTGGTGGAGCCCAAGTATCTCAGGCCATTGTCAGAACCATACCCACCTAGATATGATCCTGATGTGCAATGTGGATATCATGTCGGAACAATAGGGCATTCAACTGAAGACTGCAATGCTTTCAAGGCTAAAAAGCAACAATTGATCGACAAAAGGTACATATCCTTTTTAGAATGAAGCCTGTTGGTGCACGTTAACCTCTCGTCAGAATAAGTTCAAAGATTTCATAGAGTATCTCTTAATGCCAGTAGTTCAGACAGGAAGATATCCTCAACACTGGCAATCGTTGGACTGATTTGTTTCTATTTTTGCATTTTTAGTTTCTTTGTTGTTAAAAGCTGCTTGTGTTTAAACATTGTTGTTTTTAATGGTAATATTGATGAAGTAATGATGCATGTTTTGAATTAATTATCTCGCATTCGCTCATTTTTCTTCTCTTATATCAAAAACAAAAATACCTCAGTGCTTCTCCCATTCACTTTTCTTTATCATAACTTTTGTTTTAGCAAATATTTGAGGGAGGATGACGAAAACAAAATACCCATAATTGCTAACTGTATGCTTTCAGATAAAATCCTACTGATGATGTACAAGCATTGTTTCAAATCCTAAACACTGGAGAGATAAGTAGTTAATCCCTAGTCAACCACTTCGAGCCTAGAAGTAGGAGTTTCTTTCGGATCTATAAACCCTTACACTTAACCTGGGGCAGGGTAGTGTTCAGTTAATCTAACTACACATTCGGATTACAAGACGAAATATCCTGTCTGAGGATCAACCACATGATATTCTTTGCACACATCCTGAAGTGTCGAAGGAACCTTGCAAAATCCAAAAGTTATGGCGTTTGTTCTTCAATGACCATTGACTTGGCAGTCACAATTCTAAAAGATAAAATAAAAAAAGCCCGCTAAGTCGAACACCCAAAGATACGACTTAGGCAAAAAATAGGGGCAATCCCGATGGACTAAAGCTTCAAAAAGCGGTCCATGCAAAAGTTAGGGATCAAAACAAAAATCAAAGGAGGTCATGAAAACCCTCAACTCAACAGAATAAGACTCAGTGACCACCATATCAAGAATCAAAAGGTCACCAACATCCATAAAGAGTGAAATAAGTGACTGTCATTTCAAAAAGATCTTACACTGTTGAAGTCTCGTAAGAGTAAGTGTGTGTCGAATTAATTGAGCGTAGGATTGGAGATCATCATGAAGAAGGGGTGGGTTAAAATAAACTTTGAGCCATATATCCTTTTGTTTCAATAACCATGAACCAAGCCACGTTACAACCCTCAAAAGACCTAATTGAGGTAGGGTTATTCCCGAAAGCATATTGTCGCAACCCGAAAAATACGGTGTGCGAAAAAAAACAACCGGAGAGAAAGAAATGACAGAAGAGTCGCCACCGTGCGTTATTTATCCCAAAGGAGGGAAAGGAAACGCTCGAAGTAAACCTAGAGAAAGGAAAGGAAAAGACAAGGTCTCGCAACCAAATCTTGGGTTCGGGAGTCGATTATGCGAAGGGAAGGTATTAGCACCCCTACGCATCCGTAGTACTCTACGGGATCCACTCTTGTTGTTCTTGTCTAAAGGGTGTATGTTTATCTAATGTACTATTTACTAAAAGAAAGGGTCAAAGAAAATGACTCGCACGGATGTCGCCTCCACTGCATACTGTAGCACCTCAAATTTGCACCCATCATTGTACATACATTCTCATATTAGGTCATAGCATATCATGGTCCACTGCATAGCATTGCATTGTCCCTTTGCCTCAAGTGCAAGTCAATCAAGAAATTAGGTCAAACTGGTCAGGAGATCAGTCAGTCAAGCAAGCAAGCACAATTTTCATTGAGCCAAGGCCCTAGGGTTGGTCCAACATGTTCACATGACTTGGGGATCCATTTGAAGAGTTTAGGTCAAGGATTGGATGTTCAGAAGTCATCAGTCAATGCACAATCAATCAGAAACCCTAAAAGTCAACTGTTGGTCAACTGTCCATTTAATCAGTGATTTGATGATGGGATTTGGTTTGAGAGAGCTTATTCATGTCCCAATAGGCCTCATATATCATGTCAAACACCATCATGGAAGAATTTGAAGCCAGATCAGAAATTTGCAAAAATGGAAACTGGACCTGTAATTGAAACCTGCCCAAAATGGAAAGTCTTGATCCTCAAACTTACATCATGATACAAGCTTCAAATGAATTTTTGCCCAACATGAAAGTTGAAGATCTTGTTCTCCCATTTCCAAAAAGTCCAAGAACACTCAATTCCCATGTATGGTTGGCAAGTTATGATCAAATCGTTTTCAAAAATTCTTGAACTTCAAAAGGCCATATCTCTCAAACCATTTGGCCAATTTGGGTGGGGTTTTTTCCTACAAGTCACATTTGATCCCCTCTTTCCAAAAATGTAACTTTCATGTACCAAAACTTCACCAATCAAAATGGCATTTTTGGACTTGCATGAATTGATTTTAAGTGAGGTGAAAAAGTGAAGTTTTAAATTAATCATTTCTAACCAATTCTACCAATCAAACATGTTCTGAAAATGCATTTGTGACATGAACCAAGTCATTTTTGTGCAGTACACATAGCCATCACCTAGTTGCTTGAAAATTGGAAAGAAAGTACACTTTTACCAACTCTACTCCACATTTTCATGGACCTTGATTCAAGTACCACAAAAACAGCAGACACACATCATTTTTTCTGCTGAATGAAACCCCTAGTTGCAGCCATCTAACTCAGAAATTCACTCTCTCTCAAAATTCATCTTGCTTGCATTTTTTCAAATCCTTCAAAAACCTTCAAAGGCCACGACCTGGTTAGCTTTGTTCAATCACCTAAGCATCATTGTGGACATATTTTCATTGCCATTTCACAACTGGGAGGAGGTTTACTCGACTGTTATTCCAAGCATCCATCCATGGCAGATCTGATTTGAGTGGTTTCCAAGCATCCATGAACTAAGCTTTCTTCACCATTCAACTTGTGGAAGTAGAACCTTCATCTGTTTCAAGCATTAAGGGCCAGAAAGCTGCTGAATCTGCATCTGCTCTCCAATTTGGTAGGTTTTCGATTTACTTGTTTTACCAAACCATGCCATGCTTAGTGTAGGTCTTGATATGCTGATTGCTATGGACTTTGTCTCATGTAATTTGGTTGAGTAGTTTGCAAGAAATCTGAAATTAAAGGTTGATGTTCATATGCTCTTTTGTTCGATTCTCTTTCCACAGCCTGTTTCCATGAAAATTGATGTTGGATTTGTCTTTACCATGCTTAGATGAACATGTATGTGTGCCCATTTTTCATTTTTGAGAGTTTGTGTTCTTGAGCAAAGTTGGGTGTTGCTTTGATTTCTGCTCGATTCAGGACATATGTGATGTTTTAATGGAAATCAATGCTGGATTCTTGTTGTTGGTTGTTAGATGAACATTTGTGTGTATTTGATTTTGTTTTCTAGAAATTTTCATGAAAACTCGATTTGGGAGAGATGAGTATGCATCACTGTTCATGAACCCTAATCCCAATTGAAGCCTTGCCCAGAATTTTGTTGTTCTGCACGTGTGCATGGCCCCTGTTCAGCATGCACCAATGAAATTATTTCATTCTCATGGCCCATACGGCACCGTTTTGATTAGCAGCTTCCCAAATTACAACAATGCCACTCGGTCCATTAATAATTCAAATTAATCCATTTTAATTTCACATATTATCTCACTTTGTTCATCAATCTTTGAAAATTCATATTTTATTCATTTTAATTCCAAATTCAGTGGGAATTTTTGCATCATGTCCTGTTTGATGTCTACTTTTTTACCATGATTTTTAATAATTTTTTGGTTGGTTGAATTTTAAATGGCCTTAGGGTTTGTATAATGTGACCAAAAATGATACATGTTGCCAAATCTTTTGTGAAATGATGAGGATGTATCCAATGATTCTGAAATGTTTTGTGGTTATTCTACACTCATTCATGCATATTTTGGTGTAAAGATCATGATTTTATCATATGTGGTTTGTGAGATATGAATTTGTGAATTAGGGTGTGACAACTTGTGTCACACCAATGATATGCCATTTCATGAATTTTGTTGATATGCTTCCTGACTTCCAATTGACCTAAATTTTTGCATGAATCTCCTCTCATATGTCTAGTTGACTTGTGAATTTGCTTGGATTTATTTGAGTTATTTTCCATTTGTTTGAGATTTTTCCTCCCTGTTTAGTCATATGTTGACTTTTTGTGACACATGTTCCCATTTCATTTGTGAAATTCTCATACTTTATTAGATGGACATGAAATTTTACATGAGATAACTAGACATCTTAAGATTTGCCATGGTTTTAGTCCCATTCATTTATCATACACCATCACTGATTTATGAATTTTTCAAGTTGATGCATGTTTGGTTGACTTCATTGAGCATGTTCAAAATTGCCTTGCCTTTCTGATTTTCATTGACTGCCTTCCACTTGTCCAAATGAGATGAAATTTGACATGCTTACCATGCTGTGGGTTTTGATTGATCATGATTTATTTGGTGATTTTTGGAAATGTTTAAGATTGGTTTTGATGCAAGTCTTGCTGTTGACTTCTATGAGCTCTCATTTGCCATGCTTTGACTTCTTTTGCTTATGAAATGATGATGGTACATGATATGAACATGAAACCAATTGGGTTTGCTTCCTAAATGTTTGAATTTGATTATGTATGGACATTGCTAGCTGTTTTGGCTTTCTCATTCATTTTTGACCCTAGGCTTGTCCTAGTGGTCCTGTGGCTTATGTTTGAGTTCATGTTTTCAGGTTAAGCTACAAATGCTTCAAAGAGATCACTACAATTTGATTGAGTTCATTTGATTATCATGAGCCAACCTCTTTGTTTTGTAGGTTGCTTGGCTCACATGCCTTATGCCTTATGCCCTGCACATCCATTTGCTTCTGATTAACTGTTGATGTCTGTTTCTTTTTGTTTTGTTTGAAGTTGTATACTAATGTCTGCTTGACTATTTCAGGTGCTTTTAGTTGCTCAGTTCCTTGTGAACTTTTGCTTTGATTTGCTTGTATAAGCAATTTGCATTGAGGTACAACTTCCTAACTTCATGTAGTCTGGAAGACCTGGCCTGTTACTTGGCCAGGCAACTGTCTGAAGTCCTCCTTAAGAGGCCATGTTTGTGGATGTTTAATTTTGTCCTTGCATAGAGTCAAAGTCCTCCTAAGTGAAGAGGCAATTGGCAGAACCCAAGGGATATGCAACCTATCCCCTGCTATTCAGTGTGTCATCTGTTTTGCTCACACCACTGTGTTGATGCATTGCAGATACAAACCCAAGATCTTGTACAATTGTACAGTTGAGTCAGTTTTAAATGTGTAGAAGGGTTCCCACTTTCTGAACCCACACATTCTTGTCTTAAGCTCTCCCAGGCCAGGGATAAGAGCTGTGAAGTCTTATCTTCACTCACCTTTCATCTGCTTCACCTTAGCCCCTCAATGGCAAGGTTAAGAGCACATTCACCCAGTTACAGAGGTTTGTTTGTTGAGGTTGATATGACCCCTCGACTAAAACCTAACCCTTGTTTGAGCCACTTGCTTGTGTATAGTGTGTGCTACCTGTGCTTGTATGTTTGTTTGACTTGCTTCCTGTGCAAGTTAGGGTTAGTTTAGACTTGCTTCCTGTGCGAGTTAGGTTTTGCTTGGCTTGCTTCCTGTGCAAGTTAAGTGTGTGTGTGACTTGCTTCCTGTGCAAGTCATGACTAGGATAGGCTGGCTCCCTGTGCCAGTTAGCTAGAAACCTTAACTTAGGGATGATTTTGCATGATAACATCTAGGCTCGAGTCGTAGTCTCCCTAGTTGTGTCTCCCTCTGTTATCTGGTTAGGCTAGTCCTTTTTCCCTCCGTAGGGGAACTACGTCGCCCTGATCCTCATACCAGATGAGGTACGTAGGCAGGAGATGAGCTGATCTCTCCGGGCGCCCTTTTTCTTTTTCCACCTTTGTGTCTTCAACCCCTCTGTGTGTGTTGTTGTGTGCTTGGAAGCTGATGTAAGTCCATCGAGTGGCATTCGGGTTCCAGTGTGGGTTTTGGTTCGGACGCTGATGTAAGCCCAGTGATTGGCATTCAGGCTCCACGTTTGCCTTTGCCTTTGTTTGTTTGTGTGCGTGTCAGCCGAGCTACGAATGCTCTGATTCTTCTCTCGTCCGAGAAGATACGTATGCATAGGATGCGATATCCTAGCGAGCATGTGTCGTTTCCCCAGTCCGAACTACTTCGACTCTGATGTCTATGCCTGATAGACTAAGTAGGCCCAGGATGCAACATCCTGCCGAGTCAGTTTCAGTCAGTTTCTTGTGTCTCTTTCAGCCAGTTTGTGTGAGTTTGAGCAGTGTTTTAGCAACCATTTTCCTTCCTTTTGTGCGTGGATCCCGTAGAGTACTACGGATGCGTAGGGGTGCTAATACCTTCCCTTCGCATAACCGACTCCCGAACCCATTCTCTTTGGTCGCGAGATCATGTCTTTTCCCAGGTTTACTCTGAGCGTTTCCTTTCCCTCTTTTGGGATAAATAACGCACGGTGGCGGCTCTGTTGTTCTTGTTTTCCCGCCGGTTTTTCGCGTGATGCGACAGCTGGCGACTCTGCTGGGGAAAATAGAGAAGTTGACCTGTGCTGGTCCGTCTTCCCTAAGCGAGTCTCTCCTAGCGCTCTCTAGGTTAGGGTTTTGGTTGCTGTGTGCTGTTATTTATTGCATTCATTTATTTACTGTTTGCATTTATGTTCGCATTAATGTTTGCATTCATTCATTATTCATCTGGCTGGTTGTCTGTTTCTCTCTGTTGGGATGGGAGTTACATGAGGTAAAAGGCCCAATACCCAGGCCATGAGTGAAATCTAGGATACTTAGGAATAGAGTGATTCATGGGAAGCGGGTGGTATTGCGCCACTTAGCGGAACATTGATATCACGAGCAGTTCAGACCCTGGTGGGACATTATCGTTACATACTTCGGGTGTGTATATGATGATGTTCTGCGAAAGGTTATCTATGCTGCGTTTCTCTCGACCTTACCCTGGCCTAGACGACACCCGTGAGTGGGGAGGGGATGATCATTATTACAGGTACAGTTGGTGACTTGTTGGTGACTTGTTGGTGACTTGTGATCCTGTTGGTGACTATTGGTTCAGAAGTTTGGGGTCTCAGATGACTTTGGGTTTCAGATGAATTCGTGGTTCCGAGGTCAAGCCGAAGCTTTGATCCTGTGTTCCGAGAGACACAGCCAACCAGTCGTGTCTGCATCATTTGCATCATAGCATGTTTATTTTCAAAAAAAAATACGCAATAAAAAAAAGAAAAGGAAAAAAGAAAAAAAACTGATCCCTGCATGCATATCATTTCTCAGGTACATTCCAGAGCTTGTTCACTGATAGAGATGGCAACAGTCCCAGAGTTGAAGCGGAAGACTTGTTCCTACAGCTTTCACCGTGAACCTTTGACGTCTCTGATTGAGTTGAGTAACCTTATGACCAGTGGTAACCAGAAGGAGTTTGTTGACCAGTATGGAGATATTCTGACACTGTTGAAGATGGTAGTCGATCCGGTGCCGTTGCAGACTCTTCTACAGTTCTACGACCCAGAGCTTCATTGTTTCACCTTTCAAGATTATCAGTTGGCGCCTACTCTTGAGGAGTATTCCATTCTGCTGAGTGTCCCGGTCCGGTATCAGGTTCCTTTCTTGGATGTGCCCAAGGAGGTTGATTTCAGAGTTGTTGCCAGAGCTCTCCATTTGAGTATCAAGGAAGTCAGTGATAGTTGGAAGTCTAGTGGGGATGTTGTAGGATTGCCTTTGAAGTTTCTGTTGAGGGTAGCTAGAGAAGAAGCAGAGAAGGGAAGTTGGGAAGCCTTTCATGCTCAGTTGACCGTCATGATCTATGGGATCGTCCTGTTTCCGAGTGTGCCCAATTTTGTTGACTATGTTGCAGTCAGTATTTTCATTGGAGGAAATCCAGTTCCTACTCTATTAGCTGACACTTACTATGCTATTCACAGTAGGCATGGTAAGGGTGGGGCTATCAGGTGTTGTCTCCCGCTTTTGCTCAGATGGTTCTTGTCTCTCCTGCCAGTCAGTGGACCTTTTGTGGATACTCAGAGCACGCATAAATGGACTCAGAGGGTTATGTCTCTTACCTCCTATGATATCAGATGGCAATCTTACCGGATGGATGTGCGTAACGTCATTATGAGCTGTGGAGGATTCCGTAATGTGCCACTCATAGGGACTAGGGGTTGCATCAATTACAACCCGGTTCTTTCTCTTCGCCAGTTGGGGTTTGTGATGAAAGGAAGACCACTTGAGGCTGAGGTAGCTGAAAGTGTGTATTTTGAGAAGCAGAGTGACCCGGCCAGATTGGAGCAGATAGGGAGAGCTTGGAAGTCTATTGGTGTGAAGGATGGATCTGTCTTAGGGAAGAAGTTTGCCGTTGCTATGCCTGATTACACTGATTGGGTCAAGGAGAGAGTAGAAACTTTGTTGTTACCCTACGATAGGATGGAGCCGTTGCAGGAGCAACCACCTTTGATCCTTGCTGAGAGTGTGCCTGCGGAGCACTACAAGCAAGCCCTGATGGAGAATCGCCGTTTGAGAGAGAAGGAGCAAGATACCCAGATGGAGCTGTACAAAGCCAAAGCTGATAGGTTGAACTTGGCTCATCAACTCAGAGGAGTGCGAGAAGAAGATGCTAGCAGACTGAGAAGCAAGAAGAGATCCTACGAGGAGATGGAGAGCATGTTAGATGCAGAACACCGGGAGTGCATGAGGTTGCAGAGAGTTGAGGCCAGCTATCAGAAGAAGATCAGAGACTTGGAGAAGCAACTCAGAGATAAAGACATCCAGTTGAAGAAGGAAGTAGACTTGAGACAGGCATCAGAGAACCACCTTGGAGGAGAAGTGGTAGAGCTTAGACGACAACTGAAGGAGAAGATCACTCTTTTGCCAGAATGTTCAGAATGTGACCTGTTGATAGACCAGTGTCAGTACTTGAAGACCCTCATTCCGGGAGGCTGTTTGTCTTAGCTTGTATCTTTGATATGTATGTTGAGAATCACCTCCAGGCTTGTTGGATGGGATTCATTATTGTACTCCGATTGTTTGGATTTTCTTTGTCGACTTTGTTGTATGATCCTGTTACTCATATAGATGAGGTTGTTGGTTTCACCTTGTGCTCATCACTCTTGTGTATGTTGTTTCTGTGCTTCTATGTTGTTTTTGCTGCAGGTTGCCATCTTTTGAGGACGACTCAGGCTTTTTGAATGCCTGAGAAATGAACATATCATGTGCATCATACGCATCATTAGCATCATACTCATATCATTTTGCATAACAGGTGTTCTTGGTCGTGACTTCTCACTCTTGGTTCCTGTTCAGGCAGGATAGCTGATCAACGTCCGCACCGCTACTCAACAAGACTGAATCAACAGAGAGGTATGGATCAAGTTCAAGCAGAGTTGGCTGAGATGAAGGCTAACATGGCCCAGTTTATGAATATGATGCAAGGGGTTGCACAAGGTCAAGAAGAACTTCGAGCCTTGGTTCAGAGACAAGAGGCTGCAATTCCACCGGTCAACCATGCTCCGCCAGAGGGAGGCCCGGTCAATGATAATAATGTTGCTGCTGCTGTACCCATCAACAACTATGCTGTAGGTGATGAGTTGGGGGGTATTCGAATCAACGGGCAACCTATTGCTCTAGATGCCGCTAACGCCAGAGCAGTCCGTGCCCCGGCCCGTAATCCTGTTCCGATTGTTGACAGACAAGAGGATATGTTCACTCTGCTCAGTGAAGACGAAGACGTTCTGGGAAGGGTTAATGAGAGGGATCGTAAAGTTGATGCCCTTGCTGAGAAAATTAGAGCTATGGAATGTCAGAATTCTCTCGGTTTTGATGTTACCAATATGGGGTTGGTGGAAGGTTTGAGAATCCCTTACAAGTTCAAAGCACCGTCCTTCGATAAATACAACGGTACTTCTTGCCCTCGCACCCATGTGCAGGCTTATTATCGAAAAATCTCTGCGTATACCGATGATGAAAAGATGTGGATGTATTTTTTCCAAGATAGTCTATCTGGGGCTTCTTTGGACTGGTACATGGAATTGAAGAGAGATTCTATCCGATGTTGGAGGGATCTGGGTGAAGCCTTTTTGAGGCAATACAAACACAACATGGACATGGCGCCTAGCCGGACTCAACTGCAGAGTCTATGTCAGAAATCCAATGAAAGCTTCAAGGAGTATGCCCAGAGGTGGCGTGAACTGGCTGCTAGAGTTCAACCCCCTATGCTGGAGAGGGAGTTGACAGATATGTTTATCGGCACTCTTCAGGGTGTGTTTATGGACTGGATGGGGAGCTGCCCATTCGGTAGTTTTTCTGATGTTGTCATTTGTGGAGAGAGGACTGAGAGCTTGATTAAAACTGGGAAGATCCAAGATGCTGGTTCCTCTTCTTCTAAGAAGCCGTTTGCTGGGGCACCTCGTCGAAGAGAGGGTGAAACTAATGCTGTTCAACACCGCAGAGATCAGAACAGAAGTGAATACCGTCAAGTTACTGCAGTGACCATTCCGACACCTCAACCTCGTCAACAACAACAACAAAGGGTTCAACAACCGCAACAACAACAACAGCAACGTCCGTATCAGCCCAGACAAAGGATGCCTGATCGACGTTTTGATTCGCTACCCATGTCGTACGCCGAACTGCTGCCCGAACTACTCAGGTTGGGGATGGTTGAGTTGCGTACAATGGCTCCGCCTACAGTATTGCCTCCTGGGTACGACGCCAACGTCCGTTGTGACTTTCACTCTGGGGCACCAGGGCATCATACTGAGAAGTGTCGGGCTCTCCAGCACAAGGTCCAAGATTTGATCGATGCCAAGGCGATCAACTTCGCACCAGTGCCGAACGTCGTAAACAACCCTATGCCTCAGCATGGTGGGCATAGAGTGAACAATATTGAGGGGAAAGAAGCTGAAGATTTGGTTGTTGATGTTGATGATGTTCAGACTTCTCTGCTAGTTGTGAAGGGCCGTCTGCTGAATGGGGGTGTTTACTCGGGCTGTGATGAGGATTGTTTGGGCTGTGCAGAATCTGAGAATGGTTGCGACCAGTTAAGGGCCGGTATCCAGGGTATGATGGATGAGGGTTGTTTGCAATTCAGTAGGGCTGTAAAAGATCGTGGAACAGTGTCAACTATCACCATCTACTTTAAACCGTCTGAAGGACGTGGACAAAGGGTCGTTAGTGCACCTGCAGCAAATGGTACCCCAGTTACCATTTCTGTGCCTGTAACCACCAGTGCTCCAACTACTATCGCCGCGTCTGGAAGAAGGGCTGTTGAGAATAGTAGAGCCGTGCCGTGGAAGTATGATAATGCTCATCGCAGTAACAGAAGGGCTGAAAGTCAGACGAGACCAGTGAATCAAACTCCAGTAACAATTGGTTTACCAAATAGAGTTCCTGCAACTGTTGGTCCGGCTGTGGATAATGTAGGGGGTCCAGGAGGTTTTACCAGAAGCGGTCGTCTGTTCGCACCGCAGCCTTTGAGGGACAATAATGCTGAGGCTCTCGCCAAAGCAAAGGGTAAGCAAGCTGTGGTTGAGGAAGAACCTGTCCAGAAGGAAGCGCCCGAGGGGTCATTTGAGAAAGACGTGGAGGAGTTTATGAAGATAATCAAGAAGAGTGACTACAAGATTGTAGATCAGTTGAATCAAACTCCGTCCAAGATTTCTATACTTTCACTGTTGTTGTGCTCTGAGGCACACCGTAATGCCTTGCTGAAGATGTTGAATCTGGCTTACGTGCCTCAGGAGATTTCTGTCAATCAACTGGAGGGTGTGATGGCCAATGTGAGCACCAGGCATGGTGTAGGATTCACCAACCTGGACTTACCGCCTGAAGGGCGGAACCATAACAAAGCCTTGCATATCACCATGGAGTGCAAGGGGGCAGTGTTGTCTCACGTATTGGTAGACACCGGGTCATCGCTGAATGTGCTGCCTAAGCAGATTCTGAAGAAGATTGATGTGGAAGGGTTTGTGCTTACTCCGAGTGGCCTGATCGTTCGTGCTTTCGACGGATCCAAACGTTCTGTGTGTGGGGAAGTTACCTTGCCTGTGAAGATAGGTCCTGAGGTATTCGATATCATCTTCTATGTTATGGACATCCAGCCCGCCTATAGTTGTTTATTGGGGCGTCCATGGATTCATGCAGCAGGGGCAGTCTCGTCGACTCTCCATCAAAAACTCAAGTATGTCTGGAACGGTCAGATTGTGACTGTGTGCGGTGAAGAAGAGATTCTGGTGAGTCATCTATCCTCGTTCAAATATGTTGAGGTGGATGGCGAGATCCACGAAACCTTATGTCAAGCGTTTGAGACTGTGGCTCTTGAGAAAGTGGCGTACGCTGAGCAGAGGAAGCCAGGTGCTTCAATTACTTCTTACAAGCAGGCTAACGAGGTTGTTGATTCTGGCAAAGCTGAAGGCTGGGGCAAGATGGTGGACTTGCCTGTTAAAGAAGACAAATTTGGCGTTGGTTATGAGCCTCTCCAAGCAGAGCAGAATGGTCAAGCGGGTCCGAGTACTTTTACCAGCGCTGGGCTGATGAATCATGGCGACGTCTCTGCAACCGGTAGTGAAGACCGTGACAGTGATTGTGATCTAGACAACTGGGTTCGCCCGTGTGCACCAGGGGGGTCTATCAACAACTGGACAGCTAAAGAAGTGGTTCAAGTTACTCTTCTGACAGAGTAATTTTCTGTTGTTTTGTCATTTTGCATGAAAATCCTACGATCTGCCCAAGGCGTAGTGATTCATTGTAGGGCCTCATCATGTTTTAATGATTATCATTAATGAAGGACATTTTTTGAAATCAAACTTTGTGATCCCTGTCTTTCTATTTTTTGTTTTCATCTTTTTTCAAAACAATAAAAATGGCAATGTTTTTGTTTTTTGTGACTTTATTGAACTCTTTTTCTAAAACAAAGCATTAAACATGCAGAAGCGATCTTATGGCATTCACTATGAACAGTTCTGTTATGGCTCAGTATGATTTCGACAATCCCATCTACCAAGCTGAAGAGGAGAGTGAGGAAGACTGTGAACTCCCTGCAGAATTGGTCAGATTGCTGAAGCAGGAGGAAAGGGTCATCCAACCTCATCAGGAGGAGTTGGAGGTTGTTAATTTGGGTACTGAGGACGCCAAAAGAGAAATCAAGATTGGGGCTGCTTTAGAGGACTCTGTCAAGAGGAGGCTGATTGAGATGCTGAGAGAATATGTGGAGATATTCGCCTGGTCATATCAAGATATGCCTGGGTTAGATACAGACATTGTGGTGCATCGATTACCTCTTAGAGAAGGATGTCCTTCGGTCAAGCAGAAGCTTCGTAGAACGAGTCCTGATATGGCAACTAAGATCAAGGAAGAGGTTCAGAAGCAGTGGGATGCAGGTTTTTTGGCTGTTACAAGTTATCCCCCATGGGTGGCCAACATCGTTCCTGTGCCGAAGAAGGATGGTAAAGTCAGAATGTGTGTCGATTACCGGGATTTGAATAGAGCGAGTCCGAAAGATGATTTCCCATTACCTCACATTGATGTATTGGTTGATAATACGGCTCAATCCTCGGTATTCTCTTTCATGGATGGTTTCTCTGGATATAATCAGATCAAGATGGCGCCAGAGGACATGGAAAAGACGACATTCATTACACCTTGGGGCACGTTCTGCTATAAGGTGATGCCATTTGGGCTAAAGAATGCTGGTGCTACCTATCAGAGGGCAATGACGACTCTCTTTCATGACATGATGCACAAAGAAATTGAAGTGTACGTGGATGATATGATTGCGAAGTCGCAGACAGAAGAGGAGCACCTGGTTAATTTGCAGAAGCTGTTTGACCGGTTGAGAAAGTTCAAGCTGAGGTTGAATCCGAACAAGTGTACGTTTGGGGTGAGATCAGGGAAGCTTTTAGGCTTCATTGTCAGTGAGAAAGGGATTGAGGTTGATCCAGCGAAAGTCAAAGCTATTCAAGAGATGCCTGAACCGAAAACGGAGAAGCAGGTCCGTGGGTTTTTAGGGAGATTGAACTACATTGCAAGGTTCATATCTCACCTAACTGCCACATGTGAACCAATTTTCAAACTGCTCAGAAAGAATCAGGCGATCAAGTGGAATGATGATTGTCAGAAAGCTTTTGACAAGATTAAGGAGTATTTACAGAAACCTCCAATCCTTATACCTCCAGTTCCAGGGAGACCTCTGATAATGTACCTGTCAGTGACTGAGAACTCGATGGGGTGTGTATTGGGACAGCATGACGAGTCTGGTCGAAAAGAGCATGCCATATACTACCTTAGCAAAAAGTTTACCGACTGTGAAACA
This sequence comes from Lathyrus oleraceus, assembly GCF_024323335.1. Taxonomy (NCBI): domain Eukaryota; kingdom Viridiplantae; phylum Streptophyta; class Magnoliopsida; order Fabales; family Fabaceae; genus Lathyrus; species Lathyrus oleraceus. The sequence continues at coordinate 504,982,720 of NC_066584.1, read as the reverse complement.
AGATATTCACTGCTCGAGAAAACTTGCTGTGCTTTGGCCTGGGCTGCTCGCCGACTGAGGCAGTATATGTTGAACCATACTACCTTATTGATTTCTAAGATGGATCCAGTAAAGTACATCTTTGAGAAACCAGCTCTCACCGGACGCGTTGCTCGTTGGCAGATGATTCTAACAGAATATGATATTCAGTACACGTCGCAAAAGGCCATCAAAGGTAGTATTCTGTCAGACTACCTCGCCGAGCAACCGATTGAAGATTATCAGCCTATGATGTTTGAATTCCCTGATGAAGACATCATGTATCTTAAGATGAAAGATTGCGAAGAGCCTCTTGTCGAGGAGGGACCGGATCCAGATGACAAATGGACACTGATGTTTGATGGGGCTGTGAATATGAACGGTAACGGTGTTGGGGCAGTATTGATCAATCCTAAAGGTGCTCATATACCTTTTTCTGCCAGATTGACGTTTGACGTCACCAACAACGAAGCTGAGTATGAGGCTTGTATCATGGGGATAGAAGAAGCCATTGATCTGAGGATCAAAACGCTTGACATTTATGGAGATTCCGCTCTAGTGGTCAATCAAGTCAATGGAGATTGGAATACGAATCAGCCGCATTTGATTCCGTATAGAGATTACACCAGAAGAATACTGACGTTCTTCAAGAAGGTGAAGTTGTATCATGTCCCCCGGGATGAGAATCAGATGGCTGATGCTTTGGCAACTTTGTCTTCCATGATCAAAGTTCATTGGTGGAATCACGTGCCACATGTTGCGGTGAATCGACTTGAGAGGCCTGCGTATGTGTTTGCAGCCGAGTCTGTGAATGATTGATGAGAAGCCGTGGTATTATGACATCAAGAACTTCCTCAAGACTCAGGAGTATCCTGAAGGTGCGTCGAAGAATGACAAGAAAACCCTGAGAAGGCTAGCTGGAAGCTTCTATTTGAATCAGGATGATGTGCTGTATAAGAGAAACTTTGACATGGTCTTGCTCAGATGCGTGGACAGACCCGAGGCAGACATGTTAATGCAGGAAGTTCATGAAGGTTCCTTCGGTACTCATGCCGGCGGACATGCAATGGCTAAGAAATTGTTGAGAGCGGGTTATTACTGGATGACTATGGAATCCGATTGTTTCAAGTATGCTCGGAAGTGCCATAAGTGTCAAATTTATGCTGATAAGGTGCATGTACCACCAAGCCCTCTGAATGTCATGAATTCGCCTTGGCCGTTTGCCATGTGGGGCATTGATATGATTGGGAAGATTGAGCCCACTGCTTCGAATGGACATCGCTTCATTTTGGTAGCGATTGACTATTTCACCAAATGGGTGGAAGCAGCTTCCTATGCTAACGTTACCAAACAAGTGGTTACCCGGTTCATCAAGAAAGAAATCATCTGTCGTTATGGAGTTCCTGAGAGAATCATCACTGACAATGGTTCGAATCTCAATAACAAGATGATGAAAGAGCTTTGTAAAGATTTCAAGATTGAACATCACAATTCTTCTCCTTACAGACCGAAGATGAATGGTGCTGTAGAGGCGGCGAACAAGAATATCAAGAAGATTGTGCAGAAGATGGTCGTTACGTACAAGGATTGGCATGAGATGCTGCCTTTCGCTTTGCATGGGTACCGTACCTCAGTACGTACGTCGATCGGGGCAACCCCTTACTCCCTTGTGTATGGTATGGAAGTTGTCCTACCTGTTGAAGTGGAGATCCTTTCTCTGAGAGTTTTATTGGATGTCAAGCTGGACGAAGCCGAGTGGATTCGAACAAGGTTTAATGAGTTGAGCCTTATCGAAGAGAGACGGTTAGCAGCTGTATGTCATGGACAGTTGTATCAGCGAAGGATGAAGCGAGCCTTTGATCAGAAAGTGCGTCCTCGAAGCTATCAGATCGGTGATCTAGTTTTGAAGAGGATCCTCCCTCCCGGTGCAGATAACAGGGGCAAGTGGACTCCTAATTATGAAGGTCCGTATGTTGTGAAGAAGGTCTTCTCCGGTGGAGCCTTGATGCTTACAACTATGGATGGTGAAGATTTTCCGTCTCCTGTTAACTCAGATGTAGTCAAAAAATACTTCGCATAAATTGACCCGCTGGACAAAAAAAGAAAAAAAGAGTCCAGGCAAAAAAGGGGCATCCCGGTGAACCAAAAAAACAGAAAGAAAAGGTTCGGGCAAAAATTAGGGATAAAATGAAAAGAATTTGTACACCCGGTAAGTCGAAAACCCGCAAGGGCGGCTTAGGCAAAAATGGGTATCCCGGTGGATTGAAAACCCGAAAGGGCGATCCAGGCAAAAGAGGGATTAAAGCGAAGACTACAGTCTGAGTTGTCTGTACTTCATCAAGCTTTGTCATCTGCCATCTCGAAAAGTGTGATCCGTCCAGTCATTCTTCTCAGAAAGCAAGGAGTTGGGAGGAAAACTGATGATCTGTGAGTTATAACAGAATTGGGAAATAGTGGATGCCGTGTTCACATTGCCATTAGGATAGATTTTTCCTTTTACGCGCAATTACCTCTTTCTAGGAATTGCCTCCCAATGTATTTGCCTTTTCAGGCACATTTTCAATCAATAAAAGTCGTTATTCAGATAAATAGCTCTTTTGTTTTTATTTTTACTGTTTTGTTTGCAAAAATGTCCGAATTTTTGATAAGCATTGCATATAAGAACATGAAGGCTACACAATAACGTGCAAAAAGATGAAACACTTGAAAATCATTTTGAATGTTGAGGACACTTGAGCGTATCTTGTCCATGTATCCCCTGGGGGCATTTTGTTGTGCTGTTTTTCAGGATTGGCATCTGTGAGGACGTTTCCTCAGCAGATATTTTCCCCAAGCAAGTTTGGAAGCTATCAGAGCTATGTTCCCCTGCGGAGACGTCTGTGGATAGTGCCTTCTATTCCCCAATAGATCTAAGGATTGCCTATCCCCAGCAGGCCTGTATTTGCCGATTTCCTCCCCGAGTGAGGCAGGTTCATTGAAATTTATCTCCAGCATTTATCCTATCTGTGGGCTGAAGGATATCCCCAACGGAGTTTACTTTTCCCCAGCAGCAGTGCTATTCTTCAACATGAGTGAGAAGTCGTTGCTCTCCCTACAGAGTCTCCCCGCAGAGTTGGAGTACCCGATTAGTTTTGGCTCCCCAGCCGGAGTTTTTCATCATTTTTGCATTTTTGCATTTTAGTGATCATTGCATCCTCAAACTGCGTAGCATTCCCATTCAATATGGAGCATTACGCCATAGAAAAATTCAAACATATGCATTCATGTGTTAACCTCACCAGACCGTATCCCTGGCAGAGGCGGATCATTTCATTCAATTAGCACAGCAAGTCTGTTACAGCTGCTCTTGACAGCACTCAGGATTGATATCCCCACAGAAGGTTTATTACCTCACCCGTTGGTGACAGAAAGTTTGTTTCTCCCCAGTGAGACCCCCCAGCAAGTGGTCAACCTTGCCTTGACATATCTAAGATGTCGTTCTTGTGATACCGGTAAGTGTCATGCCAGCACCCGCGTGCGTTTCTTTGTTTGGTGTCGGTAAACACCATTGTTTCGGTGTCTGTAAACATCGGGTATTCTCTCCAGTCATCGGTAAATGTCTGGTCATCATTTTTGGTGTCGGTAAACACCATTGTTTCGGTGTCTGTAAACATCGGGTATTCACTCCAGTCATCAGTAAATGTTTGGTCATCATTTTTGGTGTCGGTAAACACCATTGTTTCGGTGTCTGTAAACATCGGGTTTTCTCTCCAGTCATCAGTAAATGTCTGGTCACCATTTTTGGTGTCGGTAAACACCATCGTTTCGGTGTCTGTAAACATCGGGTATTCTCCCCAGTCATCGGTAAATGTCTGGTCATCATTTTTGGTGTCGGTAAACACCATTGTTTCGGTGTCTGTAAACATCGGGTTTTCTCCCCAGTCATCGGTAAATGTCTGGTCATTTTTTGATGTCGGTAAACATCACCTTTCGATGTCGGTAAACATCGAGTCTTTTCTGCAGTCATCGGTAAATGTCTGGTAATCCCCAGCTAGAAATCCCCAGTAGAGTCATCTGTAAACGTCCTAACTGGTTTCCAGTTGCAAATATTTGTTTTCCTTTAGTGAAGTGTTCCCCGGTCATCGGTAAATGTCTGGTCGTTTTTGGATGTCGGTAAACATCATCTTTCGATGTCGGTAAACGTCGAGTCTCATCCCAGTCATCGGTAAATGTCTGGTCATGCTTTGTTTCCTTGTTGATAAAATCAAGATCCCCAGAAGTCGTCGGTAAGCGTCTTGTCTGATTACACCACAAAGATTTTGTTCCTCCCCAAGTGGAGACGCCATCGGTAAATGGCCCTGTATGCTTCGATATCGGTAAATATTGAATGCCCAGTTTTATCCGCCATCAGTAAATGGCCCCGTATGCTTCGATATCGGTAAATATTGAACGCCCAGTTTTATCCGCCATCGGTAAATGGCCCCGTTTTCTTCGATATCGGTAAATATCGGATCTCCAGTTGCAGTAGCCATCGGTAAATGGTCGGGTTGAAGTTGGTATCGGTAAATGTCAAGTTTCTCTGAAGCCACCATCGGTAAATGGTTTTGCTTCCTTTTACATCAGAAGTTGTTTCCCAGCAGCCATCGGTAAATGGTCTTGCTGAAGTTGATATCGGTAAAAATCGAGTTTCCAGTTTCTAACCATCGGTAAATGGTTTCGCTTTTCTGAAGTTGTCAATTGCAGGCGTCATCAGTAAATGACGTGGTTCTTTTTGTATCATATCCAGTCGGTGCAAATTTCTACGGTTCTTGGTATTCAATCCCTGTTTACCCTGAAAGTCTGACAGCCGTTGCTCTCATCCATTCGGGTTCCCAGCTGATTGAATAGGGGCAGCTGTAGCACCTCAAATTTGCACCCATCATTGTACATACATTCTCATATTAGGTCATAGCATATCATGGTCCACTGCATAGCATTGCATTGTCCCTTTGCCTCAAGTGCAAGTCAATCAAGAAATTAGGTCAAACTGGTCAGGAGATCAGTCAGTCAAGCAAGCAAGCACAATTTTCATTGAGCCAAGGCCCTAGGGTTGGTCCAACATGTTCACATGACTTGGGGATCCATTTGAAGAGTTTAGGTCAAGGATTGGATGTTCAGAAGTCATCAGTCAATGCACAATCAGTCAGAAACCCTAAAAGTCAATTGTTGGTCAACTGTCCATTTAATTAGTGATTTGATGATGGGATTTGGTTTGAGAGAGCTTATTCATGTCCCAATAGGCCTCATATATCATGTCAAACACCATCATGGAAGAATTTGAAGCCAGATCAGAAATTTCCAAAAATGGAAACTGGACCTGTAATTGAAACCTGCCCAAAATGGAAAGTCTTGATCCTCAAACTTACATCATGATACAAGCTTCAAATGAATTTTTGCCCAACATTAAAGTTGAAGATCTTGTTCTCCCATTTCCAAAAAGTCCAAGAACACTCAATTCCCATGTATGGTTGGCAAGTTATGATCAAATCGTTTTCAAAAATTCTTGAACTTCAAAAGGCCATATCTCTCAAACCATTTGGCCAATTTGGGTGGGGTTTTTTCCTACAAGTCACATTTGATCCCCTCTTTCCAAAAATGTAACTTTCATGTACCAAAACTTCACCAATCAAAATGGCATTTTTGGACTTGCATGAATTGATTTTAAGTGAGGTGAAAAAGTGAAGTTTTAAATTAATCATTTCTAACCAATTCTACCAATCAAACATGTTCTGAAAATGCATTTGTGACATGAACCAAGTCATTTTTGTGCAGTACACATAGCCATCACCTAGTTGCTTGAAAATTGGAAAGAAAGTACACTTTTACCAACTCTACTCCACATTTTCATGGACCTTGATTCAAGTACCACAAAAACAGCAGACACACATCATTTTTTCTGCTGAATGAAACCCCTAGTTGCAGCCATCTAACTCAGAAATTCACTCTCTCTCAAAATTCATCTTGCTTGCATTTTTTCAAATCCTTCAAAAACCTTCAAAGGCCACAACCTGGTTAGCTTTGTTCAATCACCTAAGCATCATTGTGGACATATTTTCATTGCCATTTCACAACTGGGAGGAGGTTTACTCGACTGTTATTCCAAGCATCCATCCATGGCAGATCTGATTTGAGTGGTTTCCAAGCATCCATGAACTAAGCTTTCTTCACCATTCAACTTGTGGAAGTAGAACCTTCATCTGTTTCAAGCATTAAGGGCCAGAAAGCTGCTGAATCTGCATCTGCTCTCCAATTTGGTAGGTTTTCGATTTACTTGTTTTACCAAACCATGCCATGCTTAGTGTAGGTCTTGATATGCTGATTGCTATGGACTTTGTCTCATGTAATTTGGTTGAGTAGTTTGCAAGAAATCTGAAATTAAAGGTTGATGTTCATATGCTCTTTTGTTCGATTCTCTTTCCACAGCCTGTTTCCATGAAAATTGATGTTGGATTTGTCTTTACCATGCTTAGATGAACATGTATGTGTGCCCATTTTTCATTTTTGAGAGTTTGTGTTCTTGAGCAAAGTTGGGTGTTGCTTTGATTTCTGCTCGATTCAGGACATATGTGATGTTTTAATGGAAATCAATGCTGGATTCTTGTTGTTGGTTGTTAGATGAACATTTGTGTGTATTTGATTTTGTTTTCTGGAAATTTTCATGAAAACTCGATTTGGGAGAGATGAGTATGCATCACTGTTCATGAACCCTAATCCCAATTGAAGCCTTGCCCAGAATTTTGTTGTTCTGCACGTGTGCATGGCCCCTGTTCAGCATGCACCAATGAAATTATTTCATTCTCATGGCCCATACGGCACCGTTTTGATTAGCAGCTTCCCAAATTACAACAATGCCACTCGGTCCATTAATAATTCAAATTAATCCATTTTAATTTCACATATTATCTCACTTTGTTCATCAATCTTTGAAAATTCATATTTTATTCATTTTAATTCCAAATTCAGTGGGAATTTTTGCATCATGTCCTGTTTGATGTCTACTTTTTTACCATGATTTTTAATAATTTTTTGGTTGGTTGAATTTTAAATGGCCTTAGGGTTTGTATAATGTGACCAAAAATGATACATGTTGCCAAATCTTTTGTGAAATGATGAGGATGTATCCAATGATTCTGAAATTTTTTGTGGTTATTCTACACTCATTCATGCATATTTTGGTGTAAAGATCATGATTTTATCATATGTGGTTTGTGAGATATGAATTTGTGAATTAGGGTGTGACAACTTGTGTCACACCAATGATATGCCATTTCATGAATTTTGTTGATATGCTTCCTGACTTCCAATTGACCTAAATTTTTGCATGAATCTCCTCTCATATGTCTAGTTGACTTGTGAATTTGCTTGGATTTATTTGAGTTATTTTCCATTTGTTTGAGATTTTTCCTCCCTGTTTAGTCATATGTTGACTTTTTGTGACACATGTTCCCATTTCATTTGTGAAATTCTCATACTTTATTAGATGGACATGAAATTTTACATGAGATAACTAGACATCTTAAGATTTGCCATGGTTTTAGTCCCATTCATTTATCATACACCATCACTGATTTATGAATTTTTCAAGTTGATGCATGTTTGGTTGACTTCATTGAGCATGTTCAAAATTGCCTTGCCTTTCTGATTTTCATTGACTGCCTTCCACTTGTCCAAATGAGATGAAATTTGACATGCTTACCATGCTGTGGGTTTTGATTGATCATGATTTATTTGGTGATTTTTGGAAATGTTTAAGATTGGTTTTGATGCAAGTCTTGCTGTTGACTTCTATGAGCTCTCATTTGCCATGCTTTGACTTCTTTTGCTTATGAAATGATGATGGTACATGATATGAACATGAAACCAATTGGGTTTGCTTCCTAAATGTTTGAATTTGATTATGTATGGACATTGCTTGCTGTTTTGGCTTTCTCATTCATTTTTGACCCTAGGCTTGTCCTAGTGGTCCTGTGGCTTATGTTTGAGTTCATGTTTTCAGGTTAAGCTACAAATGCTTCAAAGAGATCACTACAATTTGATTGAGTTCATTTGATTATCATGAGCCAACCTCTTTGTTTTGTAGGTTGCTTGGCTCACATGCCTTATGCCTTATGCCCTGCACATCCATTTGCTTCTGATTAACTGTTGATGTCTGTTTCTTTTTGTTTTGTTTGAAGTTGTATACTAATGTCTGCTTGACTATTTCAGGTGCTTTTAGTTGCTCAGTTCCTTGTGAACTTTTGCTTTGCTTTGCTTGTATAAGCAATTTGCATTGAGGTACAACTTCCTAACTTCATGTAGTTTGGAAGACCTGGCCTGTTACTTGGCCAGGCAACTGTCTGAAGTCCTCCTTAAGAGGCCATGTTTGTGGATGTTTAATTTTGTCCTTGCATAGAGTCAAAGTCCTCCTAAGTGAAGAGGCAATTGGCAGAACCCAAGGGATATGCAACCTATCCCCTGCTATTCAGTGTGTCATCTGTTTTGCTCACACCACTGTGTTGATGCATTGCAGATACAAACCCAAGATCTTGTACAATTGTACAGTTGAGTCAGTTTTAAATGTGTAGAAGGGTTCCCACTTTCTGAACCCACACATTCTTGTCTTAAGCTCTCCCAGGCCAGGGATAAGAGCTGTGAAGTCTTATCTTCACTCACCTTTCATCTGCTTCACCTTAGCCCCTCAATGGCAAGGTTAAGAGCACATTCACCCAGTTACAGAGGTTTGTTTGTTGAGGTTGATATGACCCCTCGACTAAAACCTAACCCTTGTTTGAGCCACTTGCTTGTGTATAGTGTGTGCTACCTGTGCTTGTGTGTTTGTTTGACTTGCTTCCTGTGCAAGTTAGGGTTAGTTTAGACTTGCTTCCTGTGCGAGTTAGGTTTTGCTTGGCTTGCTTCCTGTGCAAGTTAAGTGTGTGTGTGGCTTGCTTCCTGTGCAAGTCATGACTAGGATAGGCTGGCTCCCTGTGCCAGTTAGCTAGAAACCTTAACTTAGGGATGATTTTGCATGATAACATCTAGGCTCGAGTCGTAGTCTCCCTAGTTGTGTCTCCCTCTGTTATCTGGTTAGGCTAGTCCTTTTTCCCTCCGTAGGGGAACTACGTCGCCCTGATCCTCATACCAGATGAGGTACGTAGGCAGGAGATGAGCTGATCTCTCCGAGCGCCCTTTTTCTTTTTCCACCTTTGTGTCTTCAACCCCTCTGTGTGTGTTGTTGTGTGCTTGGAAGCTGATGTAAGTCCATCGAGTGGCATTCGGGTTCCAGTGTGGGTTTTGGTTCGGACGCTGATGTAAGCCCAGTGATTGGCATTCAGGCTCCACGTTTGCCTTTGCCTTTGTTTGTTTGTGTGCGTGTCAGCCGAGCTACGAATGCTCTGATTCTTCTCTCGTCCGAGAAGATACGTATGCATAGGATGCGATATCCTAGCGAGCATGTGTCGTTTCCCCAGTCCGAACTACTTCGACTCTGATGTCTATGCCTGATAGACTAAGTAGGCCCAGGATGCGACATCCTGCCGAGTCAGTTTCAGTCAGTTTCTTGTGTCTCTTTCAGCCAGTTTGTGTGAGTTTGAGCAGTGTTTTAGCAACCATTTTCCTTCCTTTTGTGCGTGGATCCCGTAGAGTACTACGGATGCGTAGGGGTGCTAATACCTTCCCTTCGCATAACCGACTCCCGAACCCATTCTCTTTGGTCGCGAGACCATGTCTTTTCCCAGGTTTACTCTGAGCGTTTCCTTTCCCTCTTTTGGGATAAATAACGCACGGTGGCGGCTCTGTTGTTCTTGTTTTCCCGCCGGTTTTTCGCGTGATGCGACACATACGTATCTCATCTGAATATGAGAATCAGAGTCTTCGTAGCTCGGCTACCTATGGGAATAAGGGTCTCGATTGCAACTAGGGCAAGAGAAAAGGAAAGTCTCGATCGCAACGAGGGAGAGAGAAAAGATCGCAACGAGGGCGAAAGCAAACAAGGATTAGTTGTTAGTTATTAGTCAAACTCGGCAAGACATCGCATCTTGTGCCTACGTATCTCATCTGAACATGAGAATCAGAGTTGCCGTAGTTCGGCTGCACGCACACAAACAAACACAGGCAAAGGCAAACGTGGAGCCTGAATGCCAATCACTGGACTTACATCAGCATCCGAACCAAACACACACAAAGGGGCAAACGTGGAGCCCGAATGCCAATCACTGGACTTACATCAGCATCCGAACCAAACACACACAAAGAGTGTGGAGACACAAAGGTTAAAAAGAAAAGAAAAGGCGCCCAGAGAGATCAGCTCAATCTCCTGCCTACGTACCTCATCTGGTATGAGGATCAGGGCGACGTAGTTCCCCTACATAGGGGTTGCCATCTGAATATGGACTTACAAAGGAGGACACCAGTTGTGTCAAAGGAGAGTGGGCGATGTGTTCACATCCTAGCAGTAGGTGTCGCAGCTCGCTGAATCGAGTCTTAGGCAGTTACCTCTTTGCAATAGAACGGACCACATGCCACAAGATCGGAGACGCTCGGAAAGGTCTAAAAGAAATGGGGAAGCTCTGCCCTAAAGTTGTCATGCAATGTGTACTTAAGTGTTTAGGATTTACAAATGGGAATATCTACCTAACGTTAGCATGCAAAGAATATGGGAATCTTACCTATGTTATCATACAAAAGGTTCTATCTAATGGGTGCTACCTAATCGGAACAAGAATCGACGAAAGGAGCGAGGAGAAGTGTTAGGGATAAAGGTAGATGGCGATGCATGAAGCAATCGATTTACAAGGTTGATGGCGATGCATAAAGCAATCGACTTACAAGGTTGATGGCGATGCATAAAGCAATCGACTTACAAAAGGGTGGATGAATACGTGCTGGTTCTGTTAGGTTTTGAAAAATGATTACTCGACGTTGGATCGAGGTTTTGATCTTGTTTTGAAATGGTTATCGAATGTTCATTTTAATTCTTGTATTAACAGGTGAATAAAGAATGAAAGAGTAAATTTTATACATTTCATGGGAGAGGGGTACATTTGTTATGAATGGGGGTTGTCATGGCAATCAAGCAATATCAATATATGCCTCATACATCATACAAGTAGGCCACAGTTAATCAAACAATTAAGATATAAACAAGTATATAATCGAATCAAATGATCGAAGAATGAAATAATGAAGCATTAAACAATGTATGAGTGTAAGTGCAAGGGACATGTCTCATTGTAAGGAAGCCCAAGAGTAAGCCGTGTGAAGAAAATAAATAACACAACAAGTTATATTTACAAAACACTAAAAAAATTAAATTGAAAGAAACAACATCGGGACGTGCACGGATAAAAATCGGGATGCGAGGATGCGAATCAAAGTCGCATAACGCAATGACGTGCACAGAGATGGAAATATGAAAAGCAAACAAGAAACCTAGATAATGTGCTCAAAGTAGGTTTGCACATATTGACCATAATTGAAATTTCATATGTGATTAATCATAACGCGGCGAAAGTCTATTGATGTATCGATAAAATAATCATGGAACTACAACATGGGAATTATTGAGTCCATAAATTAAAATTGATGTTTAACAATGAAATAAATATTGAAATTAACAAATGTCGGAAAAATGAGAATAAAGTATAAAAGGAGATTTAAAGAAATAAAATAAAAATAGTAAATGAGTTACACTAGGGTCGAACCCAAGACCTAGTGATAAGCCAGCAAACAAAGAAATGAAAAATAAATTAAAACCAAACTTGCCACGCGCAGGTATTGAATCCGCAACAAGGGAAGGAGCAAACAGGCTTCACTTCCTATCTGGCCAAGAGCCATAAACTGTTAAGCTACAGCCAAATAAAGTATAAAAAGGAAATGAAAATCAAACAACGAGAAAAAAACAAAAAGGCTTCATCATGGGCCGTTCGGGATCGGGTCAACGAACACCCACTTCCAAAACTGGCCCAATCATGGAAACAAACAGAAGAAGCCAACATGTAAACCCTAGCCGCATGGCTGTCGGGCACAGATGACGAGGGTCGGCCAATTATTAATGCTAGCTAACAGCATTTAATGAAAAGCTGCTGCAGAGGAAGGCCAACAAACACTTTGAAGTGGCACGGTAACCTTTACAATTGAGTTTTAAATGCATTAAAATTGGTTAAAGTGAAATATCTGAAGGAGAAATAAACGAACAAAACACATCCGTCTCTTTCCCTCAAAGAACCTATTCTCAGGGAACAATAAAAACTTTCTAGCTTGAGAATGAAAAACAGTAAACCCAAAAGCACACCCAAAAAGAATGATGCCGACAGAGGTCGTACGAGAAAGGACTTACTTGTCACAACGAGATCAACGGCGATTGGAAATGTCACGCTTGGATCCTTCTCGCAAATGCTCCTTCGTCCGTCGACTCACCTCCGGCGCACTCTGGATCGTCTGCTTGGGTATCAATAGGATTTTTCAGAGCGGCGTCAAAATGAAGCCCTGGTATTCTCTACGAAAATGCAGTTTCTAGGGTTTTTTACTCTGTTTCGCTTCAATTTTCTTTTAGGGTTTTTCGGCTGATCTTCTTTTTTATGAGCAGTGGCCGCTCAATCCATTCTCCATTTTTTTTACTGATTCCTCGTTCTCTCTATTTATCCTCCACGCATTTTAGGGTTTTTTGAGATCAAAAGAGGTCTCTGCAAAATCCCTTTTGATGTGCTCAGTCGGGATTGGCTTTACTCAATGCTAAATCAGAACCGGTAAACTGCACTCATGCTTTCTCTTCGTTTTTTTGTCTGGATGCCAAATTGGGAACTCTTGAACTTTCAACTGACTTGCCAATTGCTTTGTGTTTTTTTTTACTGCAGTAAAAACGACGAAGACATGAGGAGCTTTGGTTTTCAACTTGTCCCATTCCAAAACCCGTTATATCTTGAGCCAACTAAGTTGGAGGCAGAAGCAGTGATCTTGTATTGCTGTTAATTTCTGATCAGTCAATTGGACTTGATTTTCCCAAAAAACTCCAGTGTAATTGCTGTGTGTCCAAAGGGGATGGGCCCATCTGTAAGGAGGCTGTATGTACAAGGCAAGGAGATAAATGGTGCTGGAATGAATGCTAGTTCATGATCATGACAGGCTACAGGATGTTGGTTTTGGATGCCATGTGTTTATGTTTTCAGTTTAACTTTAGGTTGTGTAGAATGCAAGAAGGTCCATTTGTTGCAGACTGATGTTGCTGCAGGTTGTGGGCATTGTTGAAGGTTCGATGTATTATAGGACTGGTTTGTCATGGTAGGCAAGGAAAAATGCAAAGCAATGTGTGGCAAGGTTGTTGCAGCAGTAGGTTCTTGTAGATTTGCAACAGGGTTCCCAGTATGAACATACTGCATAAACTCCTCCTTAGGATCCATCCAGAGTTGGGTGTGTAGCACTGAATCATTGTCTTTGGTTGGTTTGAAGTGGTTATGAACTCATCATTTGGCTTTCCCTCGGAGGCAAGTCTTTTAGCGAGTTTTTGTGCATCATCGACGTAAGCTTGAACTCTATCTGACAAAACAATAATCTGGTACAGGTCAATAAGATCATCACTTGCAGAAGCAGTAGCAGAATAAGCAGCAAGCTCAACCAGAGTCAACTCAGATAGAAAAACATAAACAGCAACAGAATGTAAAAAGGCCAAAGTCCAACTCGGTTCAGAATTCTCATTCATCAGGTTTACCTTCCACTCATTAAACAATCTCTTAGCTTTCTTTCTAAGAGGCATAATCTCTTTCTGACAAGAGTAATTGTTCTGCAGGCCAGAGGAAACAAAAGATTTTCTTGAGCTATGCCTCCTCTCTGCCTCTTCTATATCTGATTCCAAGCACTTTAATTGTTCAAACAATTTGGAGGCATCGCTCCGCTTCTGCTCTTTTGATGAGATGAGGAAATGCAATAATAATTCTGACTCAGCACCTTCTTTGTCTATACGTGATGACAATTCCTCACTACATAGCTCCTGTAATTCATTAATCACTTCGGATTGTAGGATTTCCCCCGTTGTTGGACGTGATGATGGTTCAGGATGCAGCAGCCAAAGACAAAAGCCAGCTTCCTTAGGATTTTCTGATAGGAAAGCTGGAGGAAGAATCCTGCGATGAAGATCAGACATTGTTGCAATATGTGCTTTTTCAGAGTCAAAATGAACTAGTAACTTAAAAAGGAGTACACCCAGGCAGTAAATGTTTGATGATGTAATGTAATGCTTATTATATGTAATAAGAATACACAAAATTTAGATTCTTGATGTAACTTGGAACAATTGTAGTAATGGACTATGCGGACTTCTGACAGGAATATGAACAACCCTTGAATGTTGTTGCTTGTGTTGTTCAGGTTTGCAAATGATGCTGGTAGAGGTCCTGATATATGATCTTGATCGATTTGTATCCTACCAAGGTTCGGAAGAAAGCCAAGCTCATCTGGCAGTGAACCTGTTAATAGATTTCCATTTAATAGCAGGAGGACTAGAGATTTGATATTGCCAATTTTCTTTGGAATACTCCCAATTATTTTGTTCCACATGAACTTCAATCTTTCCATATAAGCTAAGCTGCTAATTTCTGGTACCAAATTTCCGGACAAGCTCAAATTCATTAGTTGCAATTCTTGAACGTGTAAATAGCCATCAACTAATGTTTCATTGAAACATAAAACTCCTGTCTAGCGAGATGTACATGGGTCTCCGTGTATCCAATTGCTCAAATTTCCATTAGGATCAATCAACCTTTCTTTTATGGCTTTTAATGCTTCAACTTCGGTAGGGTCAGTGATATTATCCTGTGCAGCAATAAGCACCAAATAGAAACAAAACCATAAACTGAAAACAACTTGATGCTCGTGACCTTCTGAAAGAAACATCCTTGAAATATATAGAAACCACAACAACACAGTCTTTGAATTAGCACAGTGCTCAATGTACAACATCCGGTCTTTAGCTGTTCCAAATGCTTTCTCTCTGACGATACCAACCTTTCCTAACTTTTCTGCAGTTAATTCCTGGAACCTGGGAACAATTCTTCCACTTGTTGCTATGGCAATCAATTCCAGCTCAACACCACCAACCCACCTAACAGCTGGCAAGTTCGTGTGCATCAAGAGATGATTTGCTTCACCATCAAAACCCCTTTTGCAAATAACAAGGGTTGCATCTACATCCTTGCATTGTTGAACCATGTCATCAAAATATTTCTGCTCCTGCTTCCTTAAAGTCTGAAACTTCTCCACTGTGTCAATATCAATCTTATGCTTGGTTTTTTGGCTTTGGTCTGTGCAGGTTAAGCGTGCTAAACAAAAGTGAAAACATAAAAAATTCAGGACCAAAATCGGGGTATGACAGTTGCCCCTATTTAAACGTCTTCAACTAGAGAATATGAAGCAGGACACTCTTCGTATGATCATAGTGGGAGATGGTTAAATACTAAGAAGACCCTGATTTTGATCATGAATTCCTATGAAAAAAAATTAACAATGCCTGTCAGAATTGGCAAAGAAGCAATCCCAAAAGAAGAATCCGTCTGGTACGGTGAAAATCGGCCTGAGTACCGAAACAGAAAGTTGACCTGAATACCAAAATAAATGGTAACACAGGAATACCCATGGCCTGAACGCCGCACATTAGTCTGAACACTAAGCATCGGAATATGAGAGTATCAATGTTGGTCTGATCACCGGAAATCTGGTCTGAACACCACTTCGATCTGTAAATCGGAAAACTAGCCTGAATGCCCCAAGTACTTCGACTTGATCGTCGGAAACTTCTACGATCTGAAAGACGGAAACTGGCCTGAATGCCCCTTCGGTCTGGATACCGGGAACTGGCCTGAATGCCCCTTCGGTCTGGATACCAGAAACTGGCTTGGATGCCACTTCGGTCTGGATACCGGAAACTGGCTTGGATGCCACTTCGGTCTGGAAATCGAAAAACTGGCCTGAATGCCACTTCGGTCTGAATACCGCCTCGGTCTGAACACCGGAAAATTGTCCTGAATGCCATAAGTACATCGACCTGATCGTCGGAAACTTCTTCGATCTGAAAATCGGAAATGACTGGCTTGAATGCCACTTCGGTCTGGATACCGGGAAAACTGGCCTGAATGCCACTTCGGTTTGAATACCGCCTCGGTCTGAACACCGGAAAATTGGCCTGAATGCCATAAGTACATCGACCTGATCGTCGGAAACTTCTTCGATCTGAAAATCGGAAATGACTGGCTTGAATGCCACTTCGGTCTGGATACCGGGAAAACTGGCCTGAATGCCACTTCGGTCTGGATACCGGGAACTGGCCTGAACGCCACTTCGGTCTGGATACCGGGAAAAACTGGCCTGAATGCCACTTCGGTCTGGATACCGGGAACTTCTTCGATCTGAAAATCGGGAAAGACTGGCTTGAATGCCACTTCGGTCTGGATACCGGGAACTGGCCTGAACGCCACTTCGGTCTGGATACCGGGAATACTGGCCTGAATGCCACTTCGGTCTGGATACCGGGAACTGGCCTGAACGCCACTTCGGTCTGGATACCGGGAACTGGCCTGAATGCCACTTCGGTCTGGATACCGCCTCGGTCTGAACACCGGAAAATTCTTCATGTCTATCAGCATCGGCGAAGATAACAAAACAGTGATACGTGAGCCGGCACGCATGCCAAAGACCTATGCTGGGGATAACAATCAAAAGATTGACCAAAGAGTGCATGAGATATATTATCTATAGCCGTCAAAACGTAGATAATACACTCGCATGGAAGATTATCCATAACCGGGTTGTAGGTTGTTAAATGAATAATCGACCGAAAAGAAAAGTATCAGGGTACCAGGACTAGGCATGCAAAAGGTGACCAATCAAAAGAGGATAAAATTGCTAACTTGGAGCAAATACCCAAAAGAAGGGGAAGACCCACTGGGGATAATACTGCTTGATCAAGGCAAGTATCCAGAGGGAAAAAGAGTATCAATACCGCAAGCTGGATACTGATAACTGCAAAGAGGGGATCACATCTACCGGTTTGTAGGCAGAAAACCACAGAAAGGTAACCAGTCATCGATAGGATGAGCACAAAGGGTTAACTCTGCCAAGGGGATGAAAGTGGGATTTTACAACTACCAGCTAGGAGGTAGAAAACCACAAAGATAGGACTTACAACTACCGGTTTGTAGGTAGAAGCCACTTATTCCGCTGAGGATGAGATGAATGAGTGCCGGTTAGCGAGCGACTATTCATTTATGCCCCGGGGAAGCACGGGAGACAGCCAACAGGAAGCCAATTTAGGATCGATCCAAAAAGGCAGACTGAAACAGGACTCATCCTAATGAGGAAAGAACTCAATAGGGAAAACCCATCCCGTTAGGGAGGGAACAGAAACAACCGTCATCCACGAGGATATAACTCAGTGGGGAGCGCAGAAGGAAATGGTAGACACTTTCTGCTTAAGGGGTAGACTCTACATGGAGAGATCAGACACACCCACTTCTGCTAAAGGAATGGACCCAAGCTTGCAAGATGCTGCCAACTTCAGGGAGTAACACTGCTGGGGATACCCACTCAACTAAGGAGTCACTTGTTGGGAAAGCACCAACCTCTCAACCATGCTGATGAATCTAATTCTGAAGCCGATCCAATGGCGCGATGCTAAACTCTTTCCAACAACCCAAACTCGGCTGGTCACCACGGCCTAGGGCTAATGGATATGTTTGCAATGTTGATGCATGAGTTTTTTTTTGTTTTACACAATGCCCCATGATCATGGAAATGCTATGCACTAATGATGCAATATGCTATGCTTATCTAAATGATGAATGCATAAACACACGTCTCCTCCAGAGACAATACCGGGGAACTCCAGGAACTGTGTTGAGGATCCTATAACCATGTCAACTTCCATCCTGCTGGGGAAAGACAAACCTTGCTGGGGATGCACTTCATCGAACCCGAACTGCTTGGAGATCTTGCTGAGGGAAAACCATCAACACAAACCCTCTCACACCTACTAGGGAAATACAGCTTATTGGACACGGAACACCTGTCGAGTCGCCGAACAGCGGCATCCATCGTCCACCCACAGTGTCGGCTTTCCCCTTTTACGAACTCCCAGACGCTTCTGGACTTTCCTGCTCCATCATCTTGTATTCCCAATCTCGTCCGTACTCCACGGAGATCGAACTCCTGGTATTTATACAAACTTTCCAATCATCAGACTTTGAAGAGTCTTCTTGATTAACTTTCTAGGACCGTCGTCGTAATCCTTCACTGTCTTTTCACCGTTCAACTATCTCTTGCCCCTGATCAGGCTCTGCCGGGATTTTTTTCGTCAACAAGGGTTCACAGTACCACCGGTAAGCGAATGAAGATATCTAACAGTACCTGCACCAGAAATCGTCAAATAAAAGCGTGCCCCAGGTATGCCCCAGGTGTTCTGATATTTCAACACTTAGGTCACTCAGACTTCCGAGTAAGATTTCCAGATTTCAACCTCATAAGCATGCATCGGAAGGAACCTCTATGTTTCAAAATGCAAATATTCTTATCAAAATAAACGGATGTTTTCATAATCAAAGCGGTAATGACACAAAAAACAAAATTTATTTGACTGAACACACGCTTTATTGACTGAAACACAAAAGGATGGCTCAACACCGAGCAACACACAGGAAGCAAACCCTGAAAAGAGGTGATTGCGTACCAAAGGAAAAACTCTATCCTAGTGGCAATGTGAAACCGTGATCTCATCGGGTTCCAACTTGGTTACACCTCATATGTCCTCAAGACTTTCCGCACTTTCTGTCTTCTGAACAAGATGCTTTCAATCGATCTCTGTCGGAGACTATCCAAGTGTATCTTCCAATATTTCAAACAATCATGCTGGACGCAGTTGTTCGTTTCAATCCCTCTTTTGCCCGGACCGCCCTTTCGGGTTTCAGTCCACCGGGATACCCTTTTTTGCCTAAGCCGCCCTTGCGGGTTTTCGACTTACCGGGTGTACAATTCTTTTCATTTTATCCCTAATTTTTGCCCGAACCTTTTCTTTCTGTTTTTTTTTGTTCGCCGGGATGCCCTTTTTTGCCTGGACTCTTTTATTCTTTTTGTCCAGCGGGTCTCTTTTTCACGAAGTATCTTTTAACTGCGTCCGCATTCACAGGGGATGGAAAATCCTCATCATCCGTGGTCGTCAGCAACAAGGCTCTGTCAGAGAAAACCCTTTTTGACCACGAACGGACATTCATAACTGTTTATCCACTTGCCCCACGATCGTCTTGAGGAGGAAGGATCCTTTTCAAAACCACATCTCTTCCATGCTACCCACGAGGTCGCACTTCTCGGTCAACAACACGCTTCATTTACTGGGTACAACTGCCCCATGACAAGTAACTGTCAGCCTCTTTTCTCAACCAGGCTCAACGCGTTATACCGAGTTCTCATCCACTCGCCCTTTTCTAACTTCTCATCCATCCGGACTCTTTATAATGAAATTTAGCCTCCAGCAGGCAAGATCACTTCCATCCCATACCGCATGAGGAAAGCGTTGCCCCAGTAGATGCACGTACCAAAGTACGACACTCAGGATACCAACTTCGTACTCAGCCACTATCATTGGTGCATTCACATGTTATCGGGGAAGCACTAGCTCACTCTCTTTAAACTCTCCTCATCAGACATCAAAACCCGTTCGGATTCGGGGTCAGGCCCCTCCTCCGGGATCGGTCACTCTCAATCTTTCGATTCGAGTACCTCGAGATGTCCTCATCAAGGACTTCAGACTTCCTTGGTTGACAATCATCAGTGGGTTGTTGGGCGAGATAACCATACAATACCCTCCTCTTGGTTGCTTTCTGGGAGGTATACTGAATATCGTATTCAGTCGACATCACTTGCCCTCTCGCAACCCGTCCGTTCGATGCTAGCTCCTCAAGCACATACTTGACCAGATCCATTTTGGACATCCACAAGGTGGTATGAACCAGCATACACTGTCTCAATCGGCGAGCAGCCTATGCCAAAGTACATCAAGTTTTCTCGAGCAGTGAGTGTATTGTTTCACAGTCGATAAACTTTTTGCTTAGGTAAATTGCGTGCTCTTTTCGACAAGACTAGTCATACTAACTCAATACGCACCTCATAGACCCCTTAAGGGCTGTCAGGTACCAGATTAGCAGTCGTTTCTTCCCCGGAAGATATCAGAATCAGAGGTTCCTACTACTCTTTTTTTTGTCTTTCCATGCCCCTTGGCAGTCCTCATTCCATCTGACCATTTGATTTCTTTCTTTTTTCGTTTGTTTATGGTTCAGGCGTTTCTAGTACTGTTCCTTTTTTTTTTTTTTTTTTTTTTTTTTACACAACATGCCTCGGCAGCTTGCTGGACAGCACTCCATAAGTGCGCTAATTCGAACTCAACAGTATGAGTTATCTCTACCTGTCAAACAACTTGATCCACTGGATGCCCCTCTTCTGCTTGGGACTTTGCCATCATGTCATCAACATGGCATTTGCTTTCACGATGAATCATATCATGAAACAAAGTCACCCTAGACTTCTGATACTTGGCACCGGCCTTCTCGATATTGAACGACATCACCTTATAACCAGAAGGTGCCCCTTGTGTGATGGACATGGTTTACGTCATATCATCTGGCAACAGTTCAATCTGGTCTCGGCCAAGAAGCCATCCATGAAGATGAAATGAGCATTATAATCAACCAATACCTCGTTGTGACGTACCGGGAATTCATCTTTCAGATTAGCTCAGCTCACATCTCGACAGTCCACACACATTCTCATCTTTCAGCACCGGTTTCCGCTTCCCTGGAGGACAGTCTTCTCTCCATGGTAACTCGTGCCTCCACAACATTGGTATCCTACCTTGGTGTATCTAGATACAACCAGGCGCACATATACCATCCTGTTCTTGACTTGCCTCTGAAACGGCCTCAATATTCGCTTTCTGACCTCGGCGGTGCTTGGAGCAACAATTCTGAGCACTCCTCATGCGGTTGAATCACCTTCTCCTCTGGTTTCAACGACCCGGATAATTCCAACAAATCACAATCTTCTTCGCCTTCTCCTTCGGCATGATAGATCGAATTGTCGAAGTCATACAAAGGTGTAACCAAATTGTTATCGATGAGATCAGGAGGGTAATCACTTTTGAGGTTGGAACGAGACAAGTTCAAAAGAAAAACGAAAAACATTGCCATTTTTATTTTTTTTTAAACTGTAAAAAATGAAAAACAGGGAACACCGCTTTTAATCACAAAAACATCCATTTATTACTGATGCAAAACGTTGCAAAATGAAACACATGAGATGGCCCTTACAATGGACCAGTACGTTTCGGGCAAAACGTATGGCTTTCATGCAAACAACAATTGAAACACAGAAATACTACACTTCCGGATGAGTGACAGTGATGCTTTTGGAGGCCTTCCAGTTGCCTGGTACGCACGACTTTATCCACAGCTCGAGCTCGCGGTCGCGGTCGATCTCTTCACTCACTGAACAAGCATGATCAGAATCCAGCATTCCTGCACTGACAAAGATGTACGGTGGACGACGTCCTCTGTTTGGTCTAGACGACTCTTGATCTGGATAACCAATCCCGAACATGTCTGCCTTTACCACTATGTCGATGATCCTGCCCCAACCTCGGGCCTCTTGGTTCTTCACCACCTCTAGAGCTTGTTTATAGGAAGAAATGGACAACTTCTTCTCTTTCTCGACAACAAGAGCGCTCTCCACCTGGACGGTTTCGATTGCTTGACTGGGTATTTCAAGTTTTCCAATGTCCATTTCTACTTCTTTCATCTTCTGGGTCGTGTCTCCTATCAATACACACCCCTCTGTGGCAACGGCCGCACAACAATTATCAATAACAGGGGAAACTCCATCCTGCACTAGAGGTTCTGGGACCACAGACATGGGAACCTTTAACTGATCTTCTTCAGTCATCTCCATTCCTTTCTTGACCTTTTTCACCATCTTCACCTTGACCGGACCCTGCCATGGTACGGGGTCGGCCTCGCCATCCATTATCTGTGCCAAGCTGATAACTTTAGAGTCCACCATGTCCTGGACGACATGTTTGAAAGCTTTACAACCCTCAATGTTGTGTCCGGGCATCTCAGAATGGAACTCGCACCTGGCATTCTCATCATAGTGTGCAGGCCTCTTCTGTGGTGCTATGGGAATCAAAATCCTTGGTCGGACTAACCCCAAATCTCTCAATCTCCTGAACAAAAGGGTATAAGTCACAGGTGGTTCCTCAAACTGACGATCCTCCTTCTTCTTCCTCACCTGGCTCTTAGCTCTCGGTGCCTTCTGTTGAGGTGGTGGTTGTTGCGGGGGTACAGGTGAGTTACCAACAAGAGTGGTTACAGCAACAGCATAAGGATGATAACGATCCTTACTGCATTCTTTCTTTGCTGGCACACCACTTGACTCAACCTCTTTTTTGAGCGGACCACTGTCAGAGAGTTTCTTTGCTACCGAGCCAGAGGGATTTGTTACATCGGATGATGGAGCCTTTCCCTGAACTTTCTCCTTGATCATCCAGCTCTCAATCCTTTCCAATCTCTCAGACATGGCTTTCTGCCCCAAGGCAAGCCCTTGCACAGTACTGAACAATCCCCTCATCATCTCTTTCAGTTCAAGGATGTCGGCGTTGGGAAGATCCGTCAGCTTGGATTTGTTGAGTCTGACTGTATGTCTGAATGGAAGAGCTATGCGCACCGGTTGACACCTACAAAACAACAAATGGGTTAGTATGACTCACGCATGCAATGTCTATCCGTACCAGGAATATTCCTTTGATTTTGGTTTCACAGAGAGAGATAATTTTTCATCAATAACATTCTGACATCTGGATATCTCTCAACCAGAATCTTAATCAAAAAGTGGACCCTGAGTACGGATAGACACGAGTTGAATGCAGATGAATGCGATGCAAATGCATGAATGCAAGTCACTGCGCCACCAAGTCATCTGAAGACCCATTCTCTGAACTAGTCACAGTCATCGGGACTAAGTCACCATAAATCCGACTTGGGGAGTTCCAAAATAAACGGAACTGGAGATTACATCACTATCATCACAGGAACATCCACTGAACGGATGATAGTCAGATCTTCTGAATAGGTACTTTCAAATTCAACCCGGGGATCCGAAGTAAACGGAACCCATTGATAAACCACGGACAGAACTCCGACGTCCCAGAAATAAATGTCCATAAATTTGGCTGAACCAAAGTCACCATCACAGCACCACTGGCAGAAACCGTATCTGTAGAGATCAAACCCTCCCCTCACTGGTAGGTTCTAAGAACAGAAGTTTGTCAGTTTTAGCCCTTCAGTCGAGAATAATACGTTTACCACTGAAGGTTTGGCATTATTACGGGATAAAAGACCTCCGCTGACTCCCCTCAACAGGATATCCTAAAGCAAGTTCCCAGTCTCGGGGTCCTCGGATTGAGCAGCGAGAATGCGCCCACCAGAGCTAACATAATCACGTCTCGGAGGAGAGGCCTCGACTGAGTTCTCGGGAAATGGTCACCAGAGTCGACGATTTCTAAAGGAATATCTGTTGTTATGGAACACCCATAGGACAAAATATATCCAACAGAAACCTCGTCTGGGATGTGGGTCTCATGAACGACTTATCATAGCAACATGCCACGCAAGCCTCATGACTATCAACTCTAACACCTATGTGTACACTCAAGCCTGGGTAGTGGGCTTATCTCTCATAGAACAGTCCCAACCCAACAAACAAACAACCCACAGATACAACAAGCATATGTACATGAATGCAATAAGGTAAAGCAGGTAAATGCTGAAAATAAATAACTGTACAAAACAATAAACACCCAACAAACAAGAACCCTACAAAAGCTAGGACGGACTCGCTTAGGGAAACCAGTCCCCAGCAGAGTCGCCAGCTGTCGCAACCCGAAAAATACGGTGTGCGAAAAAAAACAACCGGCGAGAAAGAAATGACAGAAGAGTCGCCACCGTGCGTTATTTATCCCAAAGGAGGGAAAGGAAACGCTCGAAGTAAACCTAGAGAAAGGAAAGGAAAAGACAAGGTCTCGCAACCAAATCTTGGGTTCGGGAGTCGATTATGCGAAGGGAAGGTATTAGCACCCCTACGCATCCGTAGTACTCTACGGGATCCACTCTTGTTGTTCTTGTCTAAAGGGTGTATGTTTATCTAATGTACTATTTACTAAAAGAAAGGGTCAAAGAAAATGACTCGCACGGATGTCGCCTCCACTGCATACGTATCTCATCTGAATATGAGAATCAGAGTCTTCGTAGCTCGGCTACCTATGGGAATAAGGGTCTCGATTGCAACTAGGGCAAGAGAAAAGGAAAGTCTCGATCGCAACGAGGGCGAGAGAAAAGATCACAACGAGGGCGAAAGCAAACAAGGATTAGTTGTTAGTTGTTAGTCAAACTCGGCAAGACATCGCATCTTGTGCCTACGTATCTCATCTGAACATGAGAATCAGAGTTGCCGTAGTTCGGCTGCACGCACACAAACAAACACAGGCAAAGGCAAACGTGGAGCCTGAATGCCAATCACTGGACTTACATCAGCATCCGAACCAAACACACACAAAGGGGCAAACGTGGAGCCCGAATGCCAATCACTGGACTTACATCAGCATCCGAACCAAACACACACAAAGAGTGTGGAGACACAAAGGTTAAAAAGAAAAGAAAAGGCACCCAGAGAGATCAGCTCAATCTCCTGCCTACGTACCTCATCTGGTATGAGGATCAGGGCGACGTAGTTCCCCTACATAGGGGTTGCCATCTGAATATGGACTTACAAAGGAGGACACCAGTTGTGTCAAAGGAGAGTGGGCGATGTGTTCACATCCTAGCAGTAGGTGTCGCAGCTCGCTGAATCGAGTCTTAGGCAGTTACCTCTTTGCAATAGAACGGACCACATGCCACAAGATCGGAGACGCTCGGAAAGGTCTAAAAGAAATGGGGAAGCTCTGCCCTAAAGTTGTCATGCAATGTGTACTTAAGTGTTTAGGATTTACAAATGGGAATATCTACCTAACGTTAGCATGCAAAGAATATGGGAATCTTACCTATGTTATCATACAAAAGGTTCTATCTAATGGGTGCTACCTAATCGGAACAAGAATCGACGAAAGGAGCGAGGAGAAGTGTTAGGGATAAAGGTAGATGGCGATGCATGAAGCAATCGATTTACAAGGTTGATGGCGATGTATAAAGCAATCGACTTACAAGGTTGATGGTGATGCATAAAGCAATCGACTTACAAAAGGGTGGATGAATACGTGCTGGTTCTGTTAGGTTTTGAAAAATGATTACTCGACGTTGGATCGAGGTTTTGATCTTGTTTTGAAATGGTTATCGAATGTTCATTTTAATTCTTGTATTAACAGGTGAATAAAGAATGAAAGAGTAAATTTTATACATTTCATGGAAGAGGGGTACATTTGTTATGAATGGGGGTTGTCATGGCAATCAAGCAATATCAATATATGCCTCATACATCATACAAGTAGGCCACAGTTAATCAAACAATTAAGATATAAACAAGTATATAATCGAATCAAATGATCGAAGAATGAAATAATGAAGCATTAAACAATGTATGAGTGTAAGTGCAAGGGACATGTCTCATTGTAAGGAAGCCCAAGAGTAAGCCGTGTGAAGAAAATAAATAACACAACAAGTTATATTTACAAAACACTAAAAAAATTAAATTGAAAGAAACAACATCGGGACGTGCACGGATAAAAATCGGGATGCGAGGATGCGAATCAAAGTCGCATAACGCAATGACGTGCACAGAGATGGAAATATGAAAAGCAAACAAGAAACCTAGATAATGTGCTCAAAGTAGGTTTGCACATATTGACCATAATTGAAATTTCATATGTGATTAATCATAACGCGGCGAAAGTCTATTGATGTATCGATAAAATAATCATGGAACTACAACATGGGAATTATTGAGTCCATAAATTAAAATTGATGTTTAACAATGAAATAAATATTGAAATTAACAAATGTCGGAAAAATGAGAATAAAGTATAAAAGGAGATTTAAAGAAATAAAATAAAAATAGTAAATGAGTTACACTAGGGTCGAACCCAAGACCTAGTGATAAGCCAGCAAACAAAGAAATGAAAAATAAATTAAAACCAAACTTGCCACGCGCAGGTATTGAATCCGCAACAAGGGAAGGAGCAAACAGGCTTCACTTCCTATCTGGCCAAGAGCCATAAACTGTTAAGCTACAGCCAAATAAAGTATAAAAAGGAAATGAAAATCAAACAACGAGAAAAAAACAAAAAGGCTTCATCATGGGCCGTTCGGGATCGGGTCAACGAACACCCACTTCCAAAACTGGCCCAATCATGGAAACAAACAGAAGAAGCCAACATGTAAACCCTAGCCGCATGGCTGTCGGGCACAGATGACGAGGGTCGGCCAATTATTAATGCTAGCTAACAGCATTTAATGAAAAGCTGCTGCAGAGGAAGGCCAACAAACACTTTGAAGTGGCACGGTAACCTTTACAATTGAGTTTTAAATGCATTAAAATTGGTTAAAGTGAAATATCTGAAGGAGAAATAAACGAACAAAACACATCCGTCTCTTTCCCTCAAAGAACCTATTCTCAGGGAACAATAAAAACTTTCTAGCTTGAGAATGAAAAACAGTAAACCCAAAAGCACACCCAAAAAGAATGATGCCGACAGAGGTCGTACGAGAAAGGACTTACTTGTCACAACGAGATCAACGGCGATTGGAAATGTCACGCTTGGATCCTTCTCGCAAATGCTCCTTCGTCCGTCGACTCACCTCCGGCGCACTCTGGATCGTCTGCTTGGGTATCAATAGGATTTTTCAGAGCGGCGTCAAAATGAAGCCCTGGTATTCTCTACGAAAATGCAGTTTCTAGGGTACTCTGTTTCGCTTCAATTTTCTTTTAGGGTTTTTCGGCTGATCTTCTTTTTTATGAGCAGTGGCCGCTCAATCCATTCTCCATTTTTTTTACTGATTCCTCGTTCTCTCTATTTATCCTCCACGCATTTTAGGGTTTTTTGAGATCAAAAGAGGTCTCTGCAAAATCCCTTTTGATGTGCTCAGTCGGGATTGGCTTTACTCAATGCTAAATCAGAACCGGTAAACTGCACTCATGCTTTCTCTTCGTTTTTTTGTCTGGATGCCAAATTGGGAACTCTTGAACTTTCAACTGACTTGCCAATTGCTTTGTGTTTTTTTTTACTGCAGTAAAAACGACGAAGACATGAGGAGCTTTGGTTTTCAACTTGTCCCATTCCAAAACCCGTTATATCTTGAGCCAACTAAGTTGGAGGCAGAAGCAGTGATCTTGTATTGCTGTTAATTTCTGATCAGTCAATTGGACTTGATTTTCCCAAAAAACTCCAGTGTAATTGCTGTGTGTCCAAAGGGGATGGGCCCATCTGTAAGGAGGCTGTATGTACAAGGCAAGGAGATAAATGGTGCTGGAATGAATGCTAGTTCATGATCATGACAGGCTACAGGATGTTGGTTTTGGATGCCATGTGTTTATGTTTTCAGTTTAACTTTAGGTTGTGTAGAATGCAAGAAGGTCCATTTGTTGCAGACTGATGTTGCTGCAGGTTGTGGGCATTGTTGAAGGTTCGATGTATTATAGGACTGGTTTGTCATGGTAGGCAAGGAAAAATGCAAAGCAATGTGTGGCAAGGTTGTTGCAGCAGTAGGTTCTTGTAGATTTGCAACAGGGTTCCCAGTATGAACATACTGCATAAACTCCTCCTTAGGATCCATCCAGAGTTGGGTGTGTAGCACTGAATCATTGTCTTTGGTTGGTTTGAAGTGGTTATGAACTCATCATTTGGCTTTCCCTCGGAGGCAAGTCTTTTAGCGAGTTTTTGTGCATCATCGACGTAAGCTTGAACTCTATCTGACAAAACAATAATCTGGTACAGGTCAATAAGATCATCACTTGCAGAAGCAGTAGCAGAATAAGCAGCAAGCTCAACCAGAGTCAACTCAGATAGAAAAACATAAACAGCAACAGAATGTAAAAAGGCCAAAGTCCAACTCGGTTCAGAATTCTCATTCATCAGGTTTACCTTCCACTCATTAAACAATCTCTTAGCTTTCTTTCTAAGAGGCATAATCTCTTTCTGACAAGAGTAATTGTTCTGCAGGCCAGAGGAAACAAAAGATTTTCTTGAGCTATGCCTCCTCTCTGCCTCTTCTATATCTGATTCCAAGCACTTTAATTGTTCAAACAATTTGGAGGCATCGCTCCGCTTCTGCTCTTTTGATGAGATGAGGAAATGCAATAATAATTCTGACTCAGCACCTTCTTTGTCTATACGTGATGACAATTCCTCACTACATAGCTCCTGTAATTCATTAATCACTTCGGATTGTAGGATTTCCCCCGTTGTTGGACGTGATGATGGTTCAGGATGCAGCAGCCAAAGACAAAAGCCAACTTCCTTAGGATTTTCTGATAGGAAAGCTGGAGGAAGAATCCTGCGATGAAGATCAGACATTGTTGCAATATGTGCTTTTTCAGAGTCAAAATGAACTAGTAACTTAAAAAGGAGTACACCTAGGCAGTAAATGTTTGATGATGTAATGTAATGCTTATTATATGTAATAAGAATACACAAAATTTAGATTCTTGATGTAACTTGGAACAATTGTAGTAATGGACTATGCGGACTTCTGACAGGAATATGAACAACCCTTGAATGTTGTTGCTTGTGTTGTTCAGGTTTGCAAATGATGCTGGTAGAGGTCCTGATATATGATCTTGATCGATTTGTATCCTACCAAGGTTCGGAAGAAAGCCAAGCTCATATGGCGGTGAACCTGTTAATAGATTTCCATTTAATAGCAGGAGGACTAGAGATTTGATATTGCCAATTTTCTTTGGAATAATCCCAATTATTTTGTTCCACATGAACTTCAATCTTTCCATATAAGCTAAGCTGCTAATTTCTGGTACCAAATTTCCGGACAAGCTCAAATTCATTAGTTGCAATTCTTGAACGTGTAAATAGCCATCAACTAATGTTTCATTGAAACATAAAACTCCTGTCTAGCGAGATGTACATGGGTCTCCGTGTATCCAATTGCTCAAATTTCCATTAGGATCAATCAACCTTTCTTTTATGGCTTTTAATGCTTCAACTTCGGTAGGGTCAGTGATATTATCCTGTGCAGCAATAAGCACCAAATAGAAACAAAACCATAAACTGAAAACAACTTGATGCTCGTGACCTTCTGAAAGAAACATCCTTGAAATATATAGAAACCACAACAACACAGTCTTTGAATTAGCACAGTGCTCAATGTACAACATCCGGTCTTTAGCTGTTCCAAATGCTTTCTCTCTAACGATACCAACCTTTCCTAACTTTTCTGCAGTTAATTCCTGGAACCTGGGAACAATTCTTCCACTTGTTGCTATGGAAATCAATTCCAGCTCAACACCACCAACCCACCTAACAACTGGCAAGTTCGTGTGCATCAAGAGATGATTTGCTTCACCATCAAAACCCCTTTTGCAAATAACAAGGGTTGCGTCTACATCCTTGCATTGTTGAACCATGTCATCAAAATATTTCTGCTCCTGCTTCCTTAAAGTCTGAAACTTCTCCACTGTGTCAATATCAATCTTATGCTTGGTTTTTTGGCTTTGGTCTGTGCAGGTTAAGCGTGCTAAACAAAAGTGAAAACATAAAAAATTCAGGACCAAAATCGGGGTATGACACATATTAGCGCAAAGTTGCGTAAACTGACTCCTAAAGATTTGCTATTATTCAACATCAATGTCATTATTCTCACTGTGTCTTTCATACTTTAAATTTCTAAATCAACATTACATTTGGACTCATGGTCCACTCGTCACATATTATCACATCATTCCAATAAATGGTTCTTTTTCAAAACTTGCATGAATATCGCATTAAAAATACCATTTATAAGGGAACAATTTTAATTGCAATTCAGTACTCGACATCACTGAAATTTCAACAAAGAACAGCCAGTGGAACTTGACCGTTCACCAGAATCAAGATTACCTCATAACCCATGAATCAGGGGCATGACACCCAAAAACATCAAGTTGATCATAGGAAAATTACTCCAAGAATTGGTCAGTCTTAAACAGTCTCCAACATCTGTTAATAAATGTGCAAATCATTTCAAGAATCAGTTGATCTAGAGCAAATTATCTCCGAATTCTATTAACTAGGGGCAGATCACCTAGAGGTTCTGGTGGCCAGGGGCAGACCCCTTCAATGTTTAGTTAGGGTGGGTTAAGTTGCTTCAACGCTCATACCGGGGCAAGCTACCTCAAGAGCACAGAAAGTCAACCACTCCAAGAGTCGGTTAATCAAGGATAAATCCTTTCATGGATCAAAATTCTGGGGCAATCCATCTCCAAATTATGGTACAATTGCTTTCAAAATCCTTTCGAGGTAAACATTTTGCATAGACCCATCACATTGGGGCAAGATGAGCCATACAGGAGCAAGTCATCTCCCTGACTTCAAGCTGTTCAAGGGAAAGCTTTTTCACACATCATCAACTGCAGAGTTCAAGATGAGTGTCGGGGAATCACGCTATCACCCCATAAAATAACCTTTTGACAGACAAAAGCCTTTCTACAAAAAAAACCTTATCTTCCAATACCCGCGCAGGGGCATTTTGGAAATATTCCAATCATTACATAAATCATCATCATGCATTAGTCATGTCGCTTTGCTCTAGCATAAAGCCATGCATATCATATCATTTATCAGGTATAACCCATAACATGAACCTGACATCAAAAAGCCTTGAAACCCAAAATCTGACGCCAAAGTCCAATTCTAGTTTGGCAAATTATTTCAAAGCCCAGTTCCCGTCTGGCAATTTATTACAAAGTCCAGTTCTCGCCTGGAAATTCATTTCAAAGTCCAGTTCCCGTCTGGCAATTTATTTCAAAGCCCAGTTTCCGTCTGGCAACCTCTTTCAAAAGCCCAGTTCCCGTCTGGCAATTTATTTCAAAACCCAGTTCCCGTCTGGCAACTTATTTCAAAAAGCCCAGTTCCCATATGGCAAACCTTTTTCAAAAAAACCAGTTCCCGTGTGGAAATTTATTTCAAAGCCCAGTTCTCGTCTGTCAATTTATTTCAAAGTCTAGTTCCCGTCTGGCAATTTATTTCAAAGCCCAGTTTCCGTTTGGCAACCTCTTTCAAAAGCCCAGTTCCCGTTTGGCAATTTATTTCAAAACCCAGTTCCCGTCTGGCAACTTATTTCAAAAAGCCGAGTTCCCATATGGCAAACCTTTTTCAAAAAAACCAGTTCCCGTCTGGAAATTTATTTCAAAGCCCAGTTCTCGTCTGGCAATTTATTTCAAAGCCCAGTTCCCGTCTGAACCTTTTTCAAAAGCCCAGTTCCCGTCTGGAAACCTTTTTAAAAACCAGTTCCTGTCTGACAATTTATTTCTAAGTCCAGTTCTCGTCTGGCGATTTATTTCAAAATCCAGTTCACGTCTGGCAAACTATATCAAAAATCAGTTCTTGGACGACAAATCATTTGCCAAATACCAGTTCTCGTCTCGTAAATTATCTCTTAATACCAGTTCTCGTCTGGTAGGTCACCTATTTCGATACCAGTTCTCGTCTGGTAGTCAATTATTTTCACCAGTTCTCGTCTGGTAGCCTACTTTAAAAATCAGTTCCTGTCTGACAAACAAAAACAAATTCAGTCCCGTCTGACATTTTAATTATTTTCCCCAGTTCGCGGCTGGTAACATATCCTTCAAGTTCTGTCCTCATCTGGCAGTTCCCATATAAAGTCCAACCTCATTGGCAGTCAAGAATAATCTTAAACCCTACAAAAATATCCAATTACCCAGTTGCATTCCCACATGCATCACACGAATCATCCATACATGGTTTTCCTACCAAATAGAAAATTCAAAAAAACACAGTCATATCAATCATCAGCATACTCATGCATAACACTCCCACAAAATGGGAATTTCAACAAAACAAAAATCATTTGCATTCCTACATGCACAACCAAATATCCCCAGCAAATTGCATACTTGCATGCATCTCATGCATCATCCCATGCGTGGTATTCCCATCCAAAGTGGAATATCATACGAGAACCAAACATAAAATATCAGGACCCAAGGTCATTTATGTATATCTTGGATATTTCTCATTTCCAAATAAAGTTATTTCCCTACATGTGCTCGTGGAATTATTTCTCAGCAAATCATTTTTCAACTTTATGATTAAAAATGATATTCCCAGCATTTTCTTTGCTAGCATTGCTCCCCAAGCAGAGGTTACCATGAAAAGTCTCTTATGAGCTTTCCCCCCCTGCTGAGCTTTGCCAATATATTTCCTCCAAAACGAGTCTTTTCTTAAAAATTTCCCCCAACAGATGAACAGTCGGGATATTGCTTCATTTATCTGAAGAATCTCATTTCTTTGTTTGAGATACTGCTTCATCAATTTGAAGAATCTCATTTGTTTTCAGAGATACTGCTCTAATATCCTCGAAGAGTCTTAGATTCAATTAAGGTATTTTTTCCCTTGCTGGAATATCTTAATTCTATCAGATAAGATGCTGCTTCGACTCGATACAGAGAATCTCATTTTTTACTGTTTGAGATACTGCTTCATCAATATGAAGAGTCTCAATTTCAGATTTTTTAGAGATACTGCTCTAATATCCTCGGAGAGTCTTAGATTCAATTAAAGTATTTTTTCCCTTGCTGGAATATCTTAATTTTATCAAATAAGATGCTGCTTCGATTTGATACAGAGAATCTCATTTTTTATTGTTTGAGATACTGCTTCATCAATATGAAGAGTCTCAATTTCAGATTTTTTAGAGATACTGCTCTAATATCCTCGGAGAGTCTTAGATTCAATTAAGGTATCTTTCCCTTGCTGGAATATCTTAATTCCATCATATAAGATGCTGCTTCGACTCGATACAGAGAATCTCATTTTTACTGTTTGAGATACTGCTTCATCAATATGAAGAGTCTCATTTCAGATTTTTTAGAGGTACTGCTCTAATATCCTCGGAGAGTCTTAGATTCAATTAAGGTATCTTTCCTTTGCTGGAATATTTTAATTCTATCAGATAAGATGTTGTTTCGACCCGATACAGAGAATCTCACTTTTACTGTTTGAGATACTGCTTCATCAATATGAAGAGTCTCATTCCAGATATTTTTTAGAGATACTGCTCTAAGTATCCTCGGAAAGTCTTAGATTCAATTAAAGTATTTTTCCCTTGCTGGAATATTTTAATTCTGTCATATAAGATGTTGTTTCGACTTGATACGGAGAATCTCATTTTTACTGTTCGAGATACTGCTTCATCAATATGAAGAGTCTCATTTCAGATATTTTTTAGAGATACTGCTCTAAGTATCCTCGAAGAGTCTTAGATTCAATTAAAGTATTTTTCCCTTGCTAGAATATTTTAATTCTATCATATAAGATGCTGTTTCGACTTGATACGGAGAATCTCATTTTTACTGTTCGAGATACTGCTTCATCAATATGAAGAGTCTCATTTCAATTTTTTTTAGAGATACTGCTCTAATATCCTCGGAAAGTCTTAGATTCAATTAAAGTATTTTTCCCTTGCTGGAATATTTTAATTCTATCATATAAGATGCTGTTTCGACTCGATACAGAGAATCTCATTTTTACTGTTCGACATACTGCTTCATCAATATGAAGAGTCTCATTTCAGATTTTTTTAGAGATACTGCTCTAAGTATCCTCGAAGAGTCTTAGATTCGATTAAGGTATTTTTCCCTTGCTAGAACATCTTAATTCTATCATATGGGATACTGCTTCATTGATACTCAGAGAATTTCATGTGTTCAAATCAAGACGTTGTTCTGATAATGCTCAGAAACTCTTCAGTATAGCTGAGGTATCATTCCATTACCGGAATATCTCGATTATGATGTCCAAGATACTGTTCTGACGACTCCTAGAAAGTCTTGACTATTCTATTTTACTGTATGATGACGTCTTTTGCCATTTCTCACCGCATAATTCTTCCTGTATTTTCTTCCTTTCATTGCCTAGGACAAAATTTGGGTCTTCTTGTATTTAATTATCTCCCACCGTGAATGCGTAAAGACTACTGTGATTATCACTTACCGGTTTAAGGTAATTAAATAGGGGCAGCTGTCATACCCCAATTTTGTTCGACCATTTTGGTTTAATCCATGAGATTTCTTTGTTTCAAAAGTCTCATATTTAGAATTTGCATTTTTTAGAAAAATAGAATTGTGTTTTTTTAATTAAAAGTCTCATGTTTAGATTTTTTGTATTTAAAATAGAATTGTGTTGTTTTTAAATTAAAAAGTTCCATATTTATATTTTTGTATTTAAAATAGAATTGTGTTGTTTTTAAATTAAAAAGTTCCATATTTATATTTTATATTTAAAATGAATTGTGTTGTTTTTTTTAAAAGTCCCACATTTAGATTTTTGTGCTTAAATTAGAATTGTGTTTTTAAAAAAAAAATTAAATTACTATACTTAGTTTTTGTGTTTAAGATTAGAATTATGTTGTTCTTTAGATTAATTCATTATACTTAAATTAGAAATTTATTTTTAAATTAAGTCATTATACTTAAATTAGAAATTTGTTTTTTAATTAAGTCATTATACTTAAATTAGAAATTTGTTTTTAAATTAAGTCATTATACTTAAATTATAAATTTGTTTTTAAATTAAGTCATTATACTTAAATTATAAATTTGTTTTTAAATTAAATCATTATACTTAAATTAGAAATTTGTTTTTAAAATTAAGTCATTATACTTAAATTAGAAATTTATTTTTAGATTAATTCATTACACTTAAGTTAGAAATTTGTTGTTTTTAAAAGTTGAAATTGATTAGCATAAATAAATATTGAGTTAAATTTTGAAAGATTAAAAGGTTGAATACATAATTATTAATGGTTATTAGACTTTTAATTCAATAAGTTACATAATCCAAGCACACATTTGTCTTTAAAAAAAACCCAATGTAATTACATTGAAATTTGCTACAAATGGGAATAAGTTCCTAATGACCAAAACCAAGCAATTAAGATGAAATCACTTTGGACTTAGTCACGAAAACAGGTTGTCTTGAAGCTTGTAGCAGCCACCTTCCATTACATCAAGTCTCTTCAAACCTGTAATCTGCAGAAAACAAAAATAGCTTATTTTAAAAGCACTTTTCAAAAGCACTTAGAAAGCTGAAAAACAACTAAATGAATCATTCAGTTTGAAGCTTTACCCATAAGGTTAATCTAAATATCCAAAAAGCACTTTTAACATTAGCTTAAAACAGAAAAAACCAAATCCCACATAATCTGGGATGAGACAAATTGAAAAAGAAAGGAGTTTTTAAAGTCTGAGTCTTGTCTTCAAAAATGGATTAGGAGAGGTTAACAGGAAAACAACACAGTAAGAATTCTTCTCAAAACCTAAACAGCAACAACACAACAAAGTAATTTTTTTTCTCAAAAACAAAAACCTTAAACCAGAAACGCATAGCAAGAACAGCAAACACAACAAGAACAACATAAACACAACAGAGATTTTTTCAAAGGAATAAGAACATCAACGATACAACAAGATATACACAAAAGGATTTTTTTTCAAAAAAACCTAAAGAACATAACAATGCAACAGCAAGAACAGAAGCAATTTTTTCTGAAAGCCCTAACAAGTTAACGGCAAGAGAATACACACGCTTAATAGAACAAAAGAAAGAAGAAAACCACCGAGCATAAGTGGAGACGAAACTTACGGCAGGGAGAATTCAGCGGAATCCCACACCAACGCGAGCACTCAGGACATCTCGGTCATTTCCTCATCACGATTCGGTGAAATCTTGGAGGACCAAGAAACCAGAGCCACGGGAGCATGAATTGAAGCGCCTCCACATCAGAATCGGTATTTTCTCTACTTCGCGTTTAATCCGATTTTTTGATATCGTGGCAACCCGGCGTCGGGATTTGGTTTTTGGAATACGTAGTCACAGCAGTGGAGGAAAGTAGAAGCGGAGAGCATCACAGAGGTTCGAGTCTCCGTCGCCGGTGACGAGACTCAGCGCGGCCGGATTCGCCGTCGCTACCAGATCTTCATCTTAGTGAAGATGTTGAATGCATGCGATAGGATTAGGGTATCTGTTTATTCATTTTTCACTTTCGGGCTTTCACAAGCCCAAGTGAGTTTGCTATCTCACATACCCACTCCATTGTCCATACACCCCTTGTATTGGGCTTAGCAAGTGGCAGTAGGCCCATCCTGTGGTTTTTTTTGTTTTTTTGGGTCCATTTGTTAGGCTCATGATTAGAAATATATTAGATATAATCTTAGGATTAATTAGTATCACTTTAAAGAATTAGGACACTATCTTGATTAATGTTAGGATTATATTAGAATAATTTCATATGTTAATTAGAATTATAAGTTGATTTAGAATTATTTTAGAATTTTTAATTTAATTTAGAATGATTTTAGATTTTAATCTTTGTTAATATTTTAGAGTTTAATTAGATCTTTTTTAGAAATAATTGTAGATTAATTAGAATTATAAGTTGATTTAGAATTATTTCAGAATTTTTAATTTAATTTAGAATGATTTTAAAATTTAATCTTTGTTAATATTTTAGAATTTAATTAGTTTTCTTTTTTTAGAAATGATTGTAAATTAATTAGAATTATAAGGTGATTTAGAATTGTTTTAGAATTTTAATTTAATTTAGAATGATTTTAGAATTTAATCTTTATTAGTATTTTAAAATTAATATTTTGGATAATAGTTTAGAATTGAGATTTTTGATTGTTTAATATTGTTTTGAGTTTTAATTTAATGATACTTTTGTTAATTGTTTTAACTTTAGCTAATTTTTTTAGATTTAACATTTTATTACAATTCTCTTGTTATTTCATGTTGATTTCAACTAACACCTAATATTTAACGATTAACTCTAATTTTTTAAATTTTCGCAATTAACAACTATTTTTTTTTAAATCCCGCTTCTAATATCTATTTATTTTTGTGTATTTACTTTACTTCGCTTTATGATATATCATTGTACATTCTTCATCTCATCTTAAAATGAACCTAAAAATAATAAAGACTTAAAAATACAAAAAGATTATAATTGCCATGCCATCAATTCAAACCAATTTTTAAAACAAATAGAACTTCTCGATTCAAAGTCGAGCCCATTTTAAATGCCTTTGTAAGTCGATCGCTTGAAAAAGCATCGCCATCAACCTCACATGGCTTACTCTTGGGCCTTCTTACAATGAGACTTATTCGATTTTAATTAATTCAATTCATTCATAAGAACACAAATTTTAAAACCTCGATCCGACATCGAAAGTTAAATTAAAATACTTAATCACATTTAAAATAACACTTCATTTGAAAATGAAAAGGGGGATGGTTTTGAGTTTTCAACTCCTCTCCTCGATTAGTTGAATACGAGTTTTCTTACTCGGTTAGTCAAATGGTTGTCATTTCTAATTCACTTAAGAACAAATAAATCAAATTCTTTTATAATAAAAAATGAAAAGGGAGATGACTTTGAGTCTTCAATTTTTCTCCTCGGTTATTTGAATACAAGTTCTCTTACTTGGTGAAGTAATCAATGGCTACAAGAATAAAACGGTGACCGTTTGACGCCTTTGGCTCAATCATGACAATCATGTCAACTCCCCACATGGAGAAAGGCCATGGTGAGGAAATAACATTCAGAAGTGTCGGGGGAACATGAATCTTGTCTGCATATATCTGACACTTGTGGCATTTCTTCACAAACTTGCAGCAGTCAGACTCCATTGTCAGCCAATAGTAGCCTGCTCTTAACATCTTTCTTGCCATGACATGTCCATTGGAATGAGTACCAAATGAACCCTCATGGAATTCAGTCATCAACAGGCCTGCTTCATGTCTATCCATGCGTCTGAGCAGAACCATGTCAACATTTCTCTTGTAAAGCACATCACCATTAAGGTAGAAACGGCCAGATAATCTCCTCAAAGTCTTCTTATCTTTAACATATGCCCCAGGCGGGTAAGTCTGACTTTAGAGGAAGCCCTTGATATCATAATACCATGGCTTATCATCTTTCACCTCCTCAACTACAAACACGTGAGCTGGTCTATCCAAGCGCATCATGGTAATCTTTGGAACTTCATTCCAATAGTTGACAGCAATCATTGAAGCAAGCATAGCGAGAGCATCTGCCATCCGATTCTAATCTTGAGGAATATGATGGAAGTCGACTTTAGTAAAGAAAGTTGAAATCCTCCTCGCATAATCTCTATATGGGATGAGGCCAGGCTGATTCGTCTCCCATTCACCCTTAATCTGATTAACAACAAGGGCTGAAACGCCATAAACATCAAGATGTTTGATCCTAAGATCAACACATTCTTCCAAACCCATAATACAGGCCTCATACTCTGCCATATTATTCGTGCATTTGAAAGTTAGCCTTGTTGTAAAAGGAAATGATGTGCCTTGAGGAGTAATAATCACTGCCCCAATACCATTTCCATACTGATTGACAGCGCCATCGAACACCATACCCCATCGAGAGCCAGGCTCTGGCCCTTCATCGAGCGTAGGCTCATCACGATCTTTCATTTTCAAATACAGAATTTCCTCATCAGGGAAGTCGTATTGCACAGATTGATAATCTTCAATTGGTTGATGCGCCAAATGGTCAGCCAAGATACTACCTTTAATGGCTTTTTGAGCTCGATACTCAATATCATACTCAGATAGCAGCATCTGCCAACAAGCAATTCTCCCAGTTAAAGCAGGCTTCTCAAAGATACACTTGATCAGATCTATTTTGGATATCAACCAAGTTGTATGATTCAATATATACTGGCGTTAACGCTTAGCGGCCCAAGCCAAAGCACAACGTGTCTTCTCAAACATTGAGTACCGAGACTCACAATCGGTGAACTTCTTACTTAAGTAGTATATTGCATATTCTTTCTTTCCTGATTCATCTTGCTGACCAAGGACACAACCCATGGAATCATCAAGCATAGTCAAGTACATAATCAATGGTCTCCCTTCAACAGGCGGAGACAGAATCAGAGGCTCGGACATATACTCTTTGATACTGCCAAAGGCCTTTTGGAAATCTTCGGTCCAATCATGACGTTGATCTTTCCGGAGGAGCTTGAATATAGGCGCACATGTGGCAGTCATGTGGGATATAAATCTTGAAATGTAATTCAAGCGGCAAAGAAAACATCGGACTTGCTTCTCAGTTTTGGGCGCAGGCATCTCTTGTATTGCTTTGACCTTGGCAGGATCAACTTCAATACCTCTCTCGCTGACAATAAAGCCCAATAACTTGCCAGAACGGACTCCAAATGTACACTTGTTCGGATTCAAGCGGAGTTTGTACTTCCTCAAACGCGGAAAAGCTTCAACAAGTGTTCTACATGTTCAACTTTCGTTTTCGACTTTGAAATCATATCGTCGACATACACCTCGATCTCCTTGTGCATCATGTCATGAAACAAGGTAGTCATAACATATTGATATGTGGCTCCAACGTTCTTCAAACCGAAGGGCATCACTCGATAATAGAATGTTCCCTAAGGTGTGATGAATGTTGTCTTTCTCCATATCCCCGGGTGCCATTTTAATCTGATTATAACCGGAAAATCCGTCCATAAGTGAAAAGACATTGAATTTAGCCGTATTGTCTACCAACATATCCATGTGTGGTAGAGAAAAATCATCTTTTGGGCTAGCTTTATTCAAGTCACGGTAATCCATGCACATTCAGACTTTTCCGTCTTTTTTAGGTACAGACACAATATTGGCCATCCATTGAGGATATGTAGAAGTCACCAGAAACCCCACATCAATTTGCTTCTAAACTTCTTCTTTAATCTTCATTGCCATGTCAGGATGAGTTCTTCTAAGTTTTTGCTTCACAGACACACACTCAGGCTTCAACGGCAAGAAATGTTGCATGATATCAGTATCTAGACCAGGCATGTCTTCATACGACCAGACAAAGACGCCGACATATTCTCGTAGCAACTCAATCAACCCTTTCTTAACAGACTCTTCAAGGAGTGCCCCAATCTTCACTTCACGAATGTAGTCCTCAGACCCCAAGTTGACTGTTTCCAGATTCTCAAGATGTGGCTGAATGATCTTCTCCTCGTACTTAAGAAGACGGGTAATCTCATTAGGAATCTCTTCAACATCATCTTCTTCTGCCTCAAATACAGGGAATCAAAGTTGGGAGATGGTGTTGGATCATTATGTTCAATGGGTCTGATCAACCTGCATAACGATTTTGAGTATAAAAGAGATTTCAGAATTCAAACAAGGCAAATGATTATGCAAATGAAAAAATTGATTTTATTCTCTTTTTTAGGGTTTTATGGTGATCTCCAATTTCATGCAAAAAAACAAAAAACAAAAATAATTTGGGAAACAAACATTTAACATGCGATTATTGAATGAATATCATTGTATTAACAAATTATGCCAACAATGTCTTCACTTATCCCTTTGG
Source organism: Lathyrus oleraceus (assembly GCF_024323335.1). NCBI lineage: Eukaryota > Viridiplantae > Streptophyta > Magnoliopsida > Fabales > Fabaceae > Lathyrus > Lathyrus oleraceus. Next base: position 504,942,056 of record NC_066584.1, on the reverse strand, counting down.
CATGGGAGAAGGGTTTTAAACAGGAATGAACATATTACGTTGACTTATGGATAACTGTTGGAACATCCACAACGACCCAATTATTGCAGATCCCGCCAGGTATGACAAAGTTGCCGAGGTCTTCCTCTTCATCTTCTTCAATGATGGCAGCAACTTCGTAATCTCCATTGGTGTGGATGAAACCTCCACTATGAAATAGCCCAAGATCATTAGAAGCACCGGAAGAATACCCTATACCAGCCCGGGATTTATTATCTTCCACCTTTATCATTTTCCCCAAACCAATAGTCGCGCCACGCTCGATGGCCAACTTCGAATCTTTGTAGGAGACAAATGAAGAAAGTCCTTTCCTAGAAGGCTCAACAATAGATAAGGCTTGGAATGGAGTTCCAACCTCATCCCCAGCGTCGATGTAGGAAAAGGAAGATAAATGGATGACCAAGAGAGCCTTCTCTCCCCCTATCACCACCAACTTCTTGTTCTTGACGGACTTCAACTTTTGGTGTAGGGTGGATGTCACGACACCTGCCTCGTGAATCCATGGTCTACCAAGTAAAGAGATGTACGAAGGATGTATGTCCATAACTTGAAAAGTGATCTGGAAATCACTAGGTCCAATTTTGATCGGGAGGTCTAATTCACCAATCACGATCTTGCGCGATCCATCAAAAGCTTTTACTACCACTCCATTCTGCCTCATCGGAGGCCCCTGATATGAAAGCTTGGCGAGAGTGGACTTTGGCAATACATTAAGTGATGACCCTGTGTCCACCAACACATTGGACAGGGCATCGTCTTTGCAGTTCATAGAGATATGTAAGGACAAATTGTGGTCTTTTCCCTCCTCGGGAAGATCATCATCGCAGAAGCTCAAATTATTGCAGGTAGTTATATTTGCAACAATGCTATAAAACTGTTCAATTTTAATGAACAATTCATTTGAAATTGACGTCGTTTTGCATCAACACAACTCTTGTGCAGTCACAAAACAGAAACCCCGAGAATTCTGACTCTGTGAATGTGACGACCGTCACCAAGCCCATGACGAACGTCATGCCCAGCTTGTTACGACCGTCACAGGCCCATGACGAACGTCACACGACCAAAATAACAGAAACGCATAGAATTCTGGATCCGTGAATGTGACGACCGTCACAAAGCATGTGACGACCGTCACGTCCAGCTTGTTATGACCGTCACAGGTCCATGACGATCGTCACGCGGCCAAAAACCAGCGCTTTGAAACAGTCAGCAGACGTGTTCCAACAAGCCATCAATTGACAACTCCTTGACGGCACAACCCTTGCACCGTCACTGATCCTAATGCACCAATTTCAGACCGTCAAACACACTTCGATTGTTGATTCAGTATGATTGATCAACAAGTCATTACTTCATCATACTAATGTCGGATTCCGAAGCAAATGACCATTGATCGCTCAAAGGAAAACAACCATTTAGTGTTTGAATGAACGAAACAGAAACAATATATCATATATACCGTACTTTGCATTAGGATTACTTATATCTTATATAAGTTGATCGATCTCAATTGCGTAACCTATGGACGATCGATGTGTCGCTACTTCACCATACTAATGTCAGGTTCCGAAGCATAGTCAACATCAATCATCCAACTCGTACACTCATGATGCAAAATTTAATTACTCGTTTAATTAATTGATTCATTCTGTCTTTTAATCATATTAATACAAAAAATAAACAGCTATCCGATTCATGGTTTCGTAAGTGGCTCTGATACCACTGAAGGAGAATTGCGATCCAAAACGCAGCGGAAATTAAAATTTTCTCCTTTAGTGATCCTTACGAATGGTCATGATCAGTGATAGAATATTTACCTCTTGTGACGATTGAAACCTTTGGTGCATATCTCTTATGGCGATCAAAACCTTTGATGCAGATCTACGGAGCGATCACGAACGTTGAACGATGACAACGTCTCTACTCAGTCCACACGAACAGATTCCTTCAATCTCAATGCTAGCTGGTACGAATGAAGGCTTTGAGTGAGTGAGTGAGAGAGAGAGAGAGAGAGAGAGAGAGAGAGAACAAAAATAATGCAATCGCAATCAATGCTTCTACCCAAGGGTTCTATTTATAGAACCACTAGTGTGGGCTTCAAGCTAAAAAGCCCACTTAAGTGTATTTGGCCCATATCTTATAATATGCCCAAAATTACTTTAGCGCATGGTACCTTACTGTAGCGGGGTATTCGTTACCATTAGAGATATTTACTAAATCCAAGGTAAATCATACAAGTCGAGTCACCACAGCACTTCTATTTATCCAAAGGAATGGTTAGAAAGCGAACAAAAACCTAATAGTTTTAACAAAACTAGTAAAAGAAACAGATATCGGGGTAAGGGGGTTGGTTATGTAATGGGAAGGTGTTAGGCACCCAAAACATCCTAGGTACTCCTAGGGAGCCCTTTTCACACTTGTTGTAAGGTTGTTTGTTTTGTGAAAATTTTGTTTGTGCAAACATGATTGGAGAGATGAGAAAAGAATGTATAAGTTATTTACATTTTGTGTTTGGATGGATAAACCCATTACCTACGTACCATCTTAGAAAGATTAGGATCAAAACCTCGTAGTTCGGGGTAAAAATCTCAAAAAACAAGTTGGTGAATTGATTGGTCCAAAAGCCTTAAGGTCTTTTGTTATCTAAGGGAGAAAACTCAACCAAACCACAAATACACCATTTGAGGATAGCTTCAACATGCTAGTGAGGGGTTAACCCTATAATAAGCATGGAAGACTCATTGTCCATCACTAAGGATATAGGTGAGTATGACATCTACCACAAGGATAACTCAAACCTAATAGCTAAAGGTTATGAAAAGTTTGATTAAAGAAGTGGTCATTGGAACCACAAAAAGACATTTGAATGGGTTATATTTACCAATTAGAAGTATATACAAAAATGGTCAAAGTTGACTTAAAGATTCAATTCAAAATAAGTATTATGAAAAGAAAGTTTGAAAATCAAAAGCATAAGGCTTAGGTTTCTAATGTTTGAAAACAATGGTTGAATGTTTGCACAAAGAGTTTTGGCTTGGGTTAGAGTGGGGAGAAGAAGAAAGGCTAAAGTCCTAAGCAAAGCAAAGAGGTGAAGGATAAAGAAACAAAACCACAATGGAGTTCCTCTCTTGAGATCATATTGATAATCCAAGTAGCTCCCATCCTTTGGAATAAGCAATCACAATAGTAGTAAGCTCAAGCAATCAAACAAGTCTCTTAAGAGATCCTCAATGTGTCTTGTGTCTTTTATTTTGGATGAACATGGCAATGGTCCTTCAATTAAGCTCAAGTGGGAACCCCTAGCACAAGAACACACACATCAAAGAGTTTTATGAAACAAAACAAGAATGGACAAGAGTGAGTTTAGAGACTTGGTCCATATTCATCATTAAGGTCCTTTTGCTCCAATTTTTTTTTTGCATAGGGAAGGTCTTAAGATCTAAGTCCATTTCTCCATTCTTTTCATAGGTAAAGTCCTAGACACTAAGTCCATTTCTTTGCATTTGGTTCACAACAATCAAAACAAAAACACAAGCACAATAGTATATACACAATTATGGGCTCAAGTGAGCAAAAGGCAAATGGCATTACCATAAACATGTGCTCAAGTGAGCAAAGAGAAAAGCAAATGGATAATATGTGCAAGAATAGTAAATTGCATAAAAGTAAAGAGCAAAAAGTAAATGTTAATTGTTAATGGTTAGTGTTAGTAGTTAGTGTGCCATAAGGCAAATTTAGCGCTATGTTAAGCAATCGTAATTGGACTTATGTAGAAGTCACAACTATCTGAGGCCGGTCAATAATAATGTAGGCAACAACACAAGTTAGAAGTCTTGATTAGTGAACCAAGTTCCAACAACTTGCCATGCCAAAAAGAAAATGAGAATTGATCTTGTATTGGTTTAAGCCTTTTGCATGATTTAGAAGACAACCTATCCTTAATGCAAAGCCATTCACTTGATCAGTTGATCAAGATGAATTAGATTTGAATCAAGGAAGATTAGGTCTCCTTAATCAATGCTAACTTATCAACCTTCAACTCATTGACCAAAGAGAAAGAAGAAGAAGAAGGAGATGAAGAATGTATATAGAAATGGAAAGACCAAAATGAATTAAGTGAAATAAAATGTACCAATATATATGTATTGACCAAATGACATTGAAAGTCAAAGTCAAACAATGAGAAATTAGAAATGAGATAAAGATTGGAGATCAAACAATAAGTGTTGATTCTAAGTGTTGGCATCAATTTTGGTAAAACAAAGAGTGTTCACAAGATGTCATGTGTGATGTCTTAACATGAGATATCCTATGTACCTGTTGGAGTTGAAGAATATATGCAAGCAGGATTGTTTCAGAATGCCACATACAATGACAAGGCTTCTGATATTGGTTGTATCTGTTGGAGCTTATATGGAAGACATATGCTGCAGGATTGTTTCAGATGACATATACATTGTCATGGTATCTGATATGGCTGTACCTGCTATAAAAGGAAACTGGATTATGCATGATTTTTTCCAGATGTCAGACCCGATGTCATGACATCCTGTACACAGAATATTCAGTATGAATGTCTGGTGTTTTGTGATTGCACAATTAATGGCAATCATTGGTTGATTGAAGATATGGATAGCTGGCGCATCCTATCAGGGATTTCAACCAGATTTGTTTATTTTCCAAGGAGATCTTTACAGTTGTTATTAAAAGATTGATTGGAAAATATATATAGGGTTTTCAAGATGTCCAATGCTTCTATAAAAAGGGACTTAGAAAACCTGTTTGTACACACAATCAAGACTGAGCGAAATTTAGAGAGAGAGCTAGGGTTTGTGTCTGTAGGTCATTCAAGTCATCCATTGATGATTGAATTGGACTGATTTGTCCTCTTGATCAAAGCTTTGAAGCAAGATCAAGAGTGTGTCTTCTTAATTGAAACTGTGAAGTAAAATCAAGAGTGTTGTAATTGAAAAGTATTTTCTTTTCACAAGGGATTGTTGTTTAAAATCACGGGTGTGTGATTGTAAGGGAAGTGAGTGGGTTCTCATATCTAAGAGTGCTTAGGTAGAAATTGCACGGGTAGAGATTAGGTGAGAAAGACTGTAACTTGGTGAAGTGTACGGATAGTCTTTGAACTAATTCTATTTTAGTGGATTTCCTTCCTGGCTTGGTAGCCCCCAGACGTAGGTGAGTTGTGTCGCATCACGCGAAAAACCGGCGGGAAACGAAGAACAACAGAGCCGCCACCGTGCGTTATTTATCCCAAAAGAGGGAAAGGAAACGCTCAGAGTAAACCTGGGAAAGAACATGGTCTCGCGACCAAAGAGGATGGGTTCGGGAGTCGGTTATGCGAAGGGAAGGTATTAGCACCCCTACGCATCCGTAGTACTCTACGGGATCCACGCACAAAAGGAAGGAATATTGGTTGCTAAACACTGCTCACACACATACACACACTGGCTGAAAGAGACAAAAGAAACTGACTGAAACTGACTCGGCAGGATGTCGCATCCTGGGCCTACTTAGTCTATCAGGCATAGACATCAGAGTCGAAGTAGTTCGGACTGGGGAAACGACACATGCTCGTTAGGATATCGCATCCTATGCATACGTATCTTCTCGGACGAGAGAAGAATCAGAGCATTCGTAGCTCGGCTGACACGCACACAAACAAACAAGACACGGGCAAACGTGGAGCCTGAATGCCAATCACTGGGCTTACATCAGCATCCGAACCAAACACACGCACACTGGAACCCAAATGCCACTCGATGGACTTATATCAGCTTCCAAGCACACAACAACACAAAACAAAGACACAGGCGCCCGGAGAGATCAGCTCATCTCCTGCCTACGTACCTCATCTGGTATGAGGATCAGGGCGACGTAGTTCCCCTACAGAGGGATAAAGGACTAGCCTAACCAGATAACAGAGGGAGACACAACTAGGGAGACTACGACTCGAGCCTAGATGTTATCATGCAAATCATCCCTAAGTTAAGGTTTCTAGCTAAATGGCACAAGGGCCAACCTATCCTAAGCATGGCTCACACAGGAAGCAAGCCACACACACTTAACTTGCACAGGAAGCAAGTCTAAACTAACCCTAACTTGCACAGGAAGCAAGTCAAACAATCCTAACTTGCACAGGAAGCAAGTCAAACAATCCTAGCTTGCACAGGAGGCAAGTCAAACAATCCTAACTTGCACAGGAAGCAAGTCAAACAATCCTAACTTGCACAGGAAGCAAGTCAAACAATCCTACAAGCACAGATAGCACACACTATACACAAGCGAGTGGCTCACACAGGGGTTAGGCACTGAGGCCAACTGGAATAGGGTCAAAGGTTGCTCTTAACCTTGCCATTGAGGGGCTAAGGTGAAGCAGATGAAAGGTGAGTGAAGATGAGACTTCACAGCTCTTATCCCTGGCCTGGGAGAGCTTAAGACAAGAATGTGTGGGTTCAGAAAGTGGGAACCCTTCTACACATTTAAAACTGACTCAATTGTACAATTGTACAAGATCTTGGGTTTGTATCTGCAATGCATCAACACAGTAGTGTGAGCAAAGCAGATGACACACTGAATAGTGGGGGATAGATTGCATATCCCTACCTTCCACCAATTGCCTCTTCACTTAGGAGGACTTTGACTCTATGCAAGGACAAAATTAAACATCCACAAACATTGCCTCTTAAGGAGGACTTCAGACAGTTGCCTGGCCAAGTAACAGGCCAGGTCTTCCAGACTACATGAAGATTAGAAGCATACCTCAATGCAAATTGCTTATACAAGTAAAGCAAAGCAAGTTCAAAGAACTAAGCAACTAAAGGTACCTGAAATGGTCAAACAGATCAGTATACAAGTCAAAGTTAAATCAAAATGAAACAGATGTCAACCAGTCAACACAAGCAAGTGAATGAGCAAGGCACGAGGCTCAAGGCATGTGAGCCAAGCCACCTACAAAACAAAACATGTTAGACAATGATATCTAAGCAAGCTCAATCAAAAAGAATTGGTCTCATTGGTCATTTGTTGGTCAACCTGAAAACATGAGCTCAAAGGTGAGTATCAGGACCTCTAGGACAAGCCTAGGGTCAAAAGAGAATGAAAAAGTTAAAACAGCAAAGGACAAGCATCCAAAATCATGTTCAAACCATTAAGAAACACAAACAGTTGGGTTCACATCCATATCAATCACTATCCTCATTTCATGAACCATTTAGGTCAAAGTATAGCAAACAGAAGCTCATAGAAGTCAACAGCAAGACTTAACTCAAAAGCAATCTTAAACATTTCCAAAAATCACCAAATAAATCATGATCAATCCTAACACATATCATGGTAAGCATGTCAAATTTCATCCCATTTGGACAAGTGGAAGGCAGTCAATAAAAATCAGAAAGTCAAAGCAATTTTGAACATGCTCAATGAAGTCAACCAAACATGCATCAACTTAGAAAAATCATAAATCAGAGATGGAGTATGATAAATGAATGGGACTAAAACCATGGCAAAGATGAGGATGTCTAGTTATCTCATGTAAAATTTCATGTCCATCCAATAAAGTATGAGAATTTCACAAATGAAATGGGAACAAGTGTCACAAAAAGTCAACATATGACCAACCAGAGGAGAAAATCTCAAACAATTAGGAAATGCCTCAAATAATTCTAAGAAAATTCACATGTAAACTAGACATACAAGAGTAGGTTCATGCAAAAAATCAGATCAATTGGATGTCAAGAAGCATGGTAATTAAAATCATGAAGTTGGACATCAATGGTGTGACACAAATTGTCACACCCTAATTCAAAAAATCATAACTCACAAACCACAAATGATAAATTCACAAACTCTACACCAAAATCACCATGAGTGTGTCTAGTTTAAGCACAAAAAATTTGGGAGCCATTGGATACATTCTCATCATTTCACAATTGATTTGGCAAAGTGTACAAAAATTGGTCACATGTCACAAACCCTAATAACAATCAAAAACCATTGATCACAAAATTCTGGAAAAATTATGATAAAAAAGTAGAGATCATGATGAACACAACACAAAAAATCCCATTAAATTTGGATCAAAAATGAACAAGTTATGATTTTTGCAAGTTGGAAGATCAAATGAAATAAAAAATGAGAAAAACAACATTTATTAATGGGTCATGGGGTCCGGCCGTGGCATTTTTGTAAATACCAGGGTCACTAAATCAAACGGCCGCGTTTTGGCCAAGGAAAGGAAATGATTTCATTGGTTGTTAGCAAAAGAAGCCATGCAGTATGTGAGAAAACAGAAAGTTTCTGGGCAATGCAATGTATTCTAGGGTTTTTTGCTACAGTAAACAAACATCACCATCCCAAATTCGACTCAACCACAATTTTCCCAGAAATCTCAATTAAGTACACAAAAGTGATCATCAAACAACCACTAACATGAATCCAACAATAGTTTTCAATAAAAAACAGCCATGCTCATGAATCGAACAAAAACAAATTTTATCACCAAACCTCAAAACGACACAACTTCATAAATAAGCAACCATTTTCAAAATAAAAATATCATGAAGCTCAGCATGGAGAGGCCTATCCAAAGCATGCATCTATTTCAAGAAACAAAGAGGTCGAAATTTTACCAAAGTTAATGGACAGTTGTAATTTTGATGTTGTTTGGTCTTTGAAGCTCAAAACAGCTGGCCTTTAACACTCCAGATGATGAATGGGAGAAGCACTTTGGCTTGAAATGGCTTGGTTTGGGTACAAGCAACTTCTGTCATGGATGATGTGTTGCACAAACAATGCTGCTTTTCTTGCTTCCAGTCGTGGTTCAGGACTTGCAACAGCTTTCAAAGTGATGGAATGTGATGATAAACCTAAGCCAAGCTCGAGTCTTTTTTTGGTTTTTTTGCAGAAAAGTCAAAAATGAATAGAATGAGTTCTTTGAGAGATGAGTTTTTTCTGTTGTGTATGGCTGCTTCTAGTGGTTTCAATTGACAGGAAAAATGATTTTAAAGTCTGCTGTTGGTGAAACAATCCATGGCCAAGTTCAGTTCTTTTGAAGTTTTTTGACTGGTTTTTTGAGAAATGCAAAAATGTGAAGTTTTTAGAATGAATGAGTTCTTGAGAGTGTGAAGTTCTGTTGGTTTTTGCTGTGTTTGATGGCTGCTCCTGGTTTCATTTTTGACAGAAAAATGATGTGAAGATTCTCTGTTTTGATGTTATTTTTTGTTTTTGAACAGAATTTTGCAGTTTTGTGCAAATGCCAAATGAGAGAGAGTAAGGACTTCTGTGGTTAGAGGCTCCAACTCAGGTCCACAAATGACAGAAAAAACATCCATCAAATCTGCTGTTGAGAAGTTGCTTTTGTGGTAAGGCAATCCCTTCTAACTTTAGAGTTTTTGACAGCTTTTTGATAAATGCCAAGATGTGATTTTTAGAATGAATGAGTGAACAATGGTTTTTCTGCTCAATGTGGTTTGTGTGTCTGCTATGAGGCTTTGGCCATGACAGAAAAGGATGTTTGATCCTGTCTCAAGCAAAACCAGGTTTTGCCTTTTTTGCCAATGTTGACAGGAATGCACAAAAGATGAAGTGAAGTTGGTTGTGTTATCTCTGCTAGCAGGGTTTGTCCATGACAGAAAAATGATGGAAAATTCTGCTGTTTTATGTTGTTTGGGTGAAGAAGGCCAAAGGAGCTTGCTTGGGTTACTTGAGGTTTCTTGGCAGATTTTTCAAAAGTCAAAAATGAAGCTTGAGAATGAATGAAGTTGGTTGGTCTGCTCTGTTATGTTGCTTGTCTAGTGTTCATTTTTGACAGAAAATGGTGCATGAAATCTGCCGTTAGAAGTACCAAGCATGGCAAGGTTTTTGTCCTTTTGGAAATTCTTTTTACCAATCTTTGTAAAAGTGCCAAAGTGAAGCCTTTTGAGCATGAAGTTCTGTGTTAGGGCTGCTTCTAGGGTACTCAAAATGACAGAAAAAATGATGAAGAATGCTGCTAGGTTGTGGTACAAAGTATGGTTTATGGAAGTATGGGTGAAAATGTACCTTTGCCAAGTTTCAAGCAAGTTAAAGAATGGCCGTATGTACTGCATGATTGAGCTTGCAAACACATTTTAAATGACATTTCTGAGCTATTTCAATTGGCCCCAAGTGTTAAAAATGCATAATTCAAAAAGTCAACCATTGGTCAAACTTGCATTTAAATGAGATAAGTCAAAAAATGCCATTTTGATTGGTGAAGTTTTGGCTCATGAAATTTATATTTTTGGAAAGAGGGGATCAAATGTGACTTGTAGGAAAAAACCCCACCAAAATTGGCCAAATGGTTTGAGAGATATGGCCTTTTGAAGTTCAAGATTTTCTGAAATCGATTCGATCATAACTTGCCAACCACGCATGGGAATTAAGAGTTCTTGGACTTTTTGGAAATGGGAGAACAAGATCTTCAACTTTCATGTTGGGCAAAAATTCATTTGAAGCTTGTATCATGATGTAAGTTTGGGATCAAGAAGTTTCCATTTTTGGCAGTTAAAATTTCAGGTCCAGTTTCTATTTTTGGAAATTTCTGATTTGGCTTCAAATTCTTCAATGATGATGTTTGCCATGATATATGAGGCCTATTTGGGCATGAATAAGCTCTCTCAAACCAAATCCATCCATCAAAACCATAAAATCAACCACAGTTGACCAACAATTGACTTTTAGGGTTTCTGGCTGACTGTGCATTGACTGATGACTTCCAAACCCTAATTCCTTGAGACCTTGACTTCAAATGATGTACCAAGACATATGAACTCTTGATTAATGAGCATGGTGTCCAAATTCCACAAGAATGGCCACCATCCACTACTTTGACTGACTGTTGACTGTCTAGGGTTCTTGACTGTCTGTGTATGAACTGATGACCTCTGAACATCCAATCCTTGACCAAAACTCTTCAAATGGATCCCTAAGTCATGTGAACATGTTGGACCAACCCTAGGGCCTTGGCTCCTTGGGAATTGTGCTTGCTTGCTTGACTGACTGATCTCCTGATCAGTTTGACCTAATTTTTTGACTTGCTTGCACTTGAGGCAAAAGAGGCAATGCAATGCTATGCAATGGACCATGATATGCTATGACCTAATATGAAAATGTATGTACAATGATAGGTGCAAATTTGAGGTGCTACAGCTGCCCCTATTCAATCAGCTGGGAACCCGAATGGATGAGAGCAACGGCTGTCAGACTTTCAGGGTAAACAGGGATTGAATACCAAGAACCGTAGAATTTGCACAATACAGGGATCCACCAACGGAAACGTCCACCGGGATTTGATATTTATTACTGGGTATATATATTTTTTTGGTTTTGTTTTCAAAGGGTACGGCCACATCCAGACATCGCAACGACGATGAATGGGAAAAGAAATCACAACTAGATGCCAACGGACAACTAGGAAAAACTCGACGTTTATCTGAACCAACGGAGAGGTAACCAGACATTAATGAATGACTGGGAGGACTCGACCAGACATCAACGGATGAATGGGAATACTCGACGTTTACAGACATCGAAAGATGATGTTTACAGACACCAAAAGATTGACCAGACATTTACAGATGAATGGGAATACTCGACGTTTACAGACATCGAAAGATGATGTTTACAGACACCAAAAAGATCGACCAGACATTTACAGATGAATGGGAATACTCGACGTTTACAGACATCGAAAGATGATGTTTACAGACACCAAAAAAGATCGACCAGACATTTACTGATGAATGGGAATACTCGACGTTTACAGACATCGAAAGATGATGTTTACAGACACCAAAAAGATCGACCAGACATTTACAGATGAATGGGAATACTCGACGTTTACAGACATCGAAAGATGATGTTTACAGACACCAAAAAGATCGACCAGACATTTACTGATGAATGGGAATACTCGACGTTTACAGACATCGAAAGATGATGTTTACAGACACCAAAAAGATCGACCAGACATTTACAGATGAATGGGAATACTCGACGTTTACAGACATCGAAAGATGATGTTTACAGACACCAAAAAGATCGACCAGACATTTACAGATGAATGGGAATACTCGACGTTTACAGACATCGAAAGATGATGTTTACAGACACCAAAAAGATCGACCAGACATTTACTGATGAATGGGAATACTCGACGTTTACAGACATCGAAAGATGATGTTTACAGACACCAAAAAGATCGACCAGACATTTACTGATGAATGGGAAAAAGAGAAATACAACCAAACGTCAACGGACGAATGGGAAAAACTCAACGTTTATCGAAACCAACGGAGAGGTAAATCCACATGGGGAGGGTACAACTAGACATCACCGGATGACTAGGAAAAACTCGACGTTTATCGACACCAACGGAGAGGAGGAAACTTCACTAGGGGAGGGACGACGTTACGAACATCGAAAGATGATGTTTACAGACATCAAAGAAGACCAGACACTTACGCATGACTGGAAATCACCGAAAGATGGTGTTTACCGACACCAAAGAAACAACACACCCCGGGTGCTGACAGGGTATACTGGCATTCTCAAGATGACAGGGCTAGGCTGAACACTTGCAGGAGGTCTCACTGGGGAGAAACAAACTTTCTGTCATCAACAGGTGAGGAAATAAACCTCTGTGGGGATATTAATCCTGAATGTTGTCAAGAGCAACTGTAGCAGACTTGCTGTGCTGATGTTGAACAAAATGATCCGCCTCTGCCGGGGATACGGTCTGATGAGGTTAACACATGAATGCATATGTTTGAATTTTTCTATGGCGTAATGCTCCATATTGGATGGAAATGCTACGCGATTTTTGAGGATGCAATGATTACCACATGCAAAATGCAAATGAACCCTGGCTGGGGAGCCGAAATGATCAGATACTCTGACTCCGTGGGGAGACTCCTCTTGGGGAAATACTCTGCGGGGAACTCTGCTTGGGGAACGGTAAAGCGACTTCACACTCATGTTGGAGAATAGCACTGTTGCTGGGAAAGGTAAACTCCGCTGGGGATAACCTTCAGTCCACAGATAGGATAAATGCTGGAGATAAATTTCAATGAACCTGCCTCACTCGGGGAGGAAATCGGTAAATACAGGCCTGCTGGGGATGGGCAATCCTTAGATCTGTTGGGGAATAGAAGGCACTATCCACAGACGTCTCTTCAGGGGAACATAGCTCCGATAGCTTCCAAACTTGCTTGGGGAAAATATCTGTTGAGGAAACGTCCTCACAGATGCCAACCTAAAAAACAGCACAACAAAATGCCCCCAGGGGATACATGGACAAGATACGCTCAAGTGTCCTCAACATTCAAAATGATTTTCAAATGTTTTGTCTTTCTGCACATTATTGTGTAGCCTTCATGTTCTTATATGCAATGCTTATCAAAAATTCAGACATTTTTGCAAACAAAACAGTGAAAATAAAAACCAAAGAGCTACTTATCTGAATAACGACTTTTATTGATTGAAAATGTGCCTGAGAAGGCAAATACATTGGGAGGCAATTCCTAGGAAGAGGTAATTGCGCACAAAAGGAAAAAATCTATCCTAATGGCAATGTGAACACGGCATCCACTATTTCCCAATTCTGTTATAACTCACAGATTATCAGTTTTCCTCCCAACTCCTTGCTTTCTGAGAAGAATGACTGGACGGATCACATCTTTCGAGATGGCAGACGACAAAGCTCGATGAAGTACAGACAACTCAGACTGTAGTCTTCGCTTTAATCCCTAATTTTTGCCTGGATCGCCCTTTCGGGTTTTCAATCCACCGGGATACCCATTTTTGCCTAAGTCGCCCTTGCGGGTTTTCGACTTACCGGGTGTACAATTTTTTTTCATTTTATCCCTAATTTTTGCCCGAACCTTTTCTTTCTGTTTTTTGGTTCGCCGGGATGCCCATTTTTTGCCTGGACTCTTTTTTCTTTTTGTCCAGCGGGTCAATTTATGCGAAGTATTTTTTGACTACATCTGAGTTGACAGGAGACGGAAAATCTTCACCATCCATAGTTGTAAGCATCAAGGCTCCACCGGAGAAGACCTTCTTCACAACATACGGACCTTCATAATTAGGAGTCCACTTGCCCCTGTTATCTGTACCGGGAGGGAGGATCCTCTTCAAAACTAGATCACCGATCTGATAGCTTCGAGGACGCACTTTCTGATCAAAGGCTCGCTTCATCCTTCTCTGATACAACTGTCCATGACATACAGCTGCTAGCCGTCTCTCCTCGATAAGGCTCAACTCATTAAACCTTGTTCGAATCCACTCGGCTTCGTCCAACTTGACATCCAATAAAACTCTTAGAGAAGGAATCTCCACTTCAACAGGTAGGACAGCTTCCATACCATACACAAGGGAGTAAGGGGTTGCCCCGGTCGACGTACGTACTGAGGTACGGTACCCATGCAAAGCGAAAGGCAGCATCTCATGCCAATCCTTGTACGTAACGACCATCTTCTGCACAATCTTCTTGATATTCTTGTTCGCTGCTTCTACAGCGCCATTCATCTTCGGTCTGTAAGGAGAAGAATTGTGATGTTCAATCTTGAAATCTTTACAAAGATCTTTCATCATCTTGTTATTGAGATTCGAACCATTGTCAGTGATGATTCTCTCAGGAACTCCATAACGACAGATGATTTCCTTCTTGATGAACCGGGTAACCACTTGTTTGGTAACGTTAGCATAGGAAGCTGCTTCCACCCACTTGGTGAAGTAATCGATCGCAACCAAGATGAAGCGATGTCCATTCGAAGCAGTAGGCTCAATCTTCCCAATCATATCAATGCCCCACATGGCAAAAGGCCAAGGCGAATTCATGACGTTCAGAGGGCTTGGTGGTACATGTACCTTATCAGCATAGATTTGACACTTATGGCACTTCCGAGCATACTTGAAACAATCGGATTCCATAGTCATCCAGTAATAACCCGCTCTCAACAATTTCTTAGCCATTGCATGTCCGCCGGCATGAGTACCGAAGGAACCTTCATGAACTTCCTGCATTAACATGTCCGCCTCGGGTCTGTCCACGCATCTGAGCAAAACCATGTCAAAGTTTCTTTTATACAACACATCATCCTGATTCAAATAGAAGCTTCCAGCTAGCCTCCTAAGGGTTTTCGTGTCATTCTTCGACGCACCTTCAGGATACTCCTGAGTCTTGAGGAAGTTCTTGATGTCATAATACCATGGCTTCTCATTAATCACAACAGACTCGGCTGCAAACACATATGCAGGCCTCTCAAGTCGATTCACCGCAACATGTGGCACATGATTCCACCAATGAACTTTGATCATAGATGACAAAGTAGCCAAGGCATCAGCCATTTGATTCTCATCCCGGGGGACATGATACAACTTCACCTTCTTGAAGAACGTCAATATTCTTCTGGTGTAATCTCTATACGGAATCAAATGCGGCTGGTTCGTATTCCAATCTCCATTGACTTGATTGACCACTAGAGCTGAATCTCCAAATATATCAAGAGTTTTGATCCTCAGATCAATGGCTTCTTCTATCCCCATGATACAAGCCTCATACTCAGCTTCGTTGTTGGTGACGTCAAACGTCAATCTGGCAGAAAAAGGTATATGAGCACCTTTAGGATTGATCAATACTGCCCCAACACCGTTACCATTCATATTCACAGCCCCATCAAACATCAGTGTCCATTTGTCATCCGGGTCCGGTCCTTCCTCGACAAGAGGCTCTTCGCAATCTTTCATCTTAAGATACATGATGTCTTCGTCAGGGAATTCAAACATCATAGGCTGATAATCTTCAATCGGTTGCTCGGCGAGGTAGTCTGACAGAATACTACCTTTGATGGCCTTCTGGGACGTGTACTGAATGTCATACTCTGTTAGAATCATCTGCCAACGGGCAACACGTCCGGTGAGAGCTGGTTTCTCAAAGATGTACTTTACTGGATCCATCTTAGAAATCAACAGAGTAGTATGGTTCAACATATACTGTCTCAGTCGGCGAGCAGCCCAGGCCAAAGCACAGCAAGTTTTCTCGAGCAGTGAATATCTTGTTTCACAGTCGGTAAACTTTTTGCTAAGGTAGTATATGGCATGCTCTTTTCGACCAGACTCGTCATGCTGTCCCAATACACACCCCATCGAGTTCTCCCTCACTGACAGGTACATTATCAGAGGTCTCCCTGGAACTGGAGGTATAAGGATTGGAGGTTTCTGTAGATACTCTTTAATCTTGTCAAAAGCCTTCTGACAGTCATCATTCCACTTGATCGCCTGATTCTTTCTAAGCAGTTTGAAAATTGGTTCACATGTGGCTGTTAGATGAGATATGAACCTTGCAATGTAGTTCAATCTCCCTAAAAACCCACGGACCTGCTTCTCCGTTTTCGGTTCAGGCATCTCTTGAATAGCTTTGACTTTCGCTGGATCTACCTCAATCCCTTTCTCACTGACAATGAAGCCTAAAAGCTTCCCTGATCTCACCCCAAACGTACACTTGTTCGGATTCAACCTCAGCTTGAACTTTCTCAACCGGTCAAACAGCTTCTGCAAATTTACCAAGTGCTCCTCTTCCGTCTGCGACTTCGCAATCATATCATCTACGTATACTTCAATCTCTTTGTGCATCATGTCATGAAAGAGAGTCGTCATTGCCCTCTGATAGGTAGCACCAGCATTCTTTAGCCCAAATGGCATCACCTTATAACAGAACGTGCCCCAAGGTGTAATGAATGTCGTCTTTTCCATGCCCTCTGGCGCCATCTTGATCTGATTATATCCAGAGAAACCATCCATGAAAGAGAATACCGAGGATTGAGCCGTATTATCAACCAATACATCAATGTGAGGTAATGGGAAATCATCTTTCGGACTCGCTCTATTCAAATCCCGGTAATCGACACACATTCTGACTTTACCGTCCTTCTTCGGCACAGGAACGATGTTGGCCACCCATGGGGGATAACTTGTAACAGCCAGGAAACCTGCATCCCACTGCTTCTGAACCTCTTCCTTGATCTTGACAGCCATATCAGGACTTGTTCTGCGAAGCTTCTGCTTGACCGACGGACACTCTTCTCTAAGAGGTAATCGATGCACCACAATGTCTGTATCTAAACCAGGCATATCTTGATATGACCAGGCGAATACTTCCACAAATTCTCTCAGCATCTCAATCAGCCTCCTCTTGACAGAGTCCTCTAAAGCAGCCCCAATCTTGATTTCTCTTTTGGCGTCCTCAGTACCCAAATTAACAACCTCCAACTCCTCCTGATGAGGTTGGATGACCCTTTCCTCCTGCTTCAGCAGTCTGACCAATTCTGCAGGGAGTTCACAGTCTTCCTCACTCTCCTCTTCAGCTTGGTAGATGGGATTGTCGAAATCATACTGAGCCATAACGGAACTGTTCATAGTGAATGCCATAAGATCGCTTCTGCATGTTTAATGCTTTGTTTTAGAAAAAGAGTTCAATAAAGTCACAAAAAACAAAAACATTGCCATTTTTATTGTTTTGAAAAAAAGATGAAAACAAAAAATAGAAAGACAGGGATCACAAAGTTTGATTTCAAAAAATGTCCTTCATTAATGATAATCATTAAAACATGATGAGGCCCTACAATGAACCACTACGCCTTGGGCAGAACGTAGGATTTTCATGCAAAAATGACAAAACAACAGAAAATTACTCTGTCAGAAGAGTAACTTGAACCACTTCTTCAGCCGTCCAGTTGTTGATAGACCCCCCTGGTGCACACGGGCGAACCCAGTTGTCCAAATCACAATCACTGTCACAGTCTTCACTACCGGTTGCAGAGACGTCGCCATGATTCATCAGCCCAGCGCTGGTAAAGGTACTCGGACCCGCTTGACCATTCTGCTCTGCTCGGAGAGGCTCGTAACCAACACCAAATTTGTCTTCTTTGACAGGCAAGTCCACCATCTTGCCCCAGCCTTCAGCTTTGCCAGAATCAACAACCTCCTTAGCCTGCTTGTAAGAAGTGATTGAAGCACCTGGCTTCCTCTGTTCAGCGTACGCCACTTTCTCAAGAGCCACAGTCTCAAACGCCTGACATAAGGTTTCGTGGATCTCGCCATCCACCTCAACATACTTGAACGAGGATAGATGACTCACCAGAATCTCTTCTTCACCGCACACAGTCACAATCTGACCGTTCCAGACATACTTGAGTTTTTGATGGAGAGTCGACGAGACTGCCCCTGCTGCATGAATCCATGGACGCCCCAATAAACAACTATAGGCGGGCTGGATGTCCATAACATAGAAGATGATATTGAATACCTCAGGACCTATCTTCACAGGCAAGGTAACTTCCCCACACACAGAACGTTTGGATCCGTCGAAAGCACGAACGATCAGGTCACTGGGAGTAAGCACAAACCCTTCCACATCAATCTTCTTCAGAATCTGCTTAGGCAGCACATTCAACGACGACCCGGTGTCTACCAATACGTGAGACAACACTGCCCCCTTGCACTCCATGGTGATGTGCAAGGCTTTGTTATGGTTTCGTCCTTCAGGCGGTAAGTCCAGGTTGGTGAAACCTACACCATGCCTAGTGCTCACATTGGCCATCACACCCTCCAGTTGATTGACAGAAATCTCCTGAGGCACGTAAGCCAGATTCAACATCTTCAGCAAGGCATTACGGTGTGCCTCAGAGCACATCAACAGCGAAAGTATAGAAATCTTGGACGGAGTTTGATTCAACTGATCTACAATCTTGTAGTCACTCTTCTTGATTATCTTCATAAACTCCTCCACGTCCTTCTCAAATGACCCCTCGGGCGCTTCTTTCTGGACAGGTTCTTCCTCAACCACAGCTTGCTTACCCTTTGCTTTGGCGAGAGCCTCAGCATCATTGTCCCTCAAAGGCTGCGGTGCGAACAGACGACCGCTTCTAGTAAAACCTCCTGGACCCCCTACATTATCCACAGCCGGACCAACAGTTGCAGGAACTCTATTCGGTAAACCAATTGTCACTGGAGTTTGATTCACTGGTCTCGTCTGACTTCCAGCCCTTCTGTAACTGCGGTGAGCATTATCATACTTCCACGGCACGGCTCTACTATTCTCAACAGCCCTTCTTCCAGACGCAGCGATAGTAGTTGGAGCACTGATGGTCACAGGCACGGAAATGGTAACTGGGGTACCATTTGCTGCAGGTGCACTGACGACCCTTGGTCCACGTTCCTCAGACGGTTTAAAGTAAATGGTGATAGTTGACACTGTTCCACGATCTTTTACAGCCCTACTGAATTGCAAACAACCCTCATCCATCATACCCTGGATACCGGCCCTTAACTGGTCGCAACCATTCTCAGATTCTGCACAGCCCAAACAATCCTCATCACAGCCCGAGTAGACACCCTCATTCAGTAGACGGCCCTTCACAACTAGCAGAGAAGTCTGAACATCATCAATATTAACAACCAGATCTTCAGCTTCATTCCCCTCAATATTGTTCACTCTATGCCCACCATGCTGAGGCATAGGGTTGTTTACGACATTAGGCACTGGAGCGAAGTTGATTGCTTTGGCATCGATCAAGTCTTGGACCTTGTGCTGGAGAGCCCGACACTTCTCAGTATGATGCCCTGGTGCCCCAGAGTGAAAGTCACAGCGGACGTTGGCGTCGTACCCCGGAGGCAATACTGTAGGCGGAGCCATTGTACGCAACTCAACCATCCCCAACCTGAGTAGTTCGGGCAGCAGCTCGGCGTACGACATGGGTATCGAATCAAAACGTCGATCAGGCATCCTTGGTTTGGGCTGATACGGACGTTGCTGTTGTTGTTGTTGCGGTTGTTGAACTCTTTGTTGTTGTTGTTGACGAGGTTGAGGTGTCGGAATGGTTACTGCAGCAGCTTGACGGTATTCAATTCTGTTCTGATCTCTGCGGTGTTGAACAGCATTAGTTTCACCCTCTCTTCGACGAGGTGCCCCAGCAAACGGCTTCTTAGAAGAAGAGGAACCAGCATCTTGGATCTTCCCAGTTTTAATCAAGCTCTCAGTCCTCTCTCCACAAATGACAACATCAGAAAAACTACCGAATGGGCAGCTCCCCATCCGGTCCATAAACACACCTTGAAGAGTACCGATAAACATATCTGTCAACTCCCTCTCCAGCATAGGGGGTTGAACTCTAGCAGCCAGTTCACGCCACCTCTGGGCATACTCCTTGAAGCTCTCATTGGATTTCTGACAAAGACTCTGCAGCTGAGTCCGGCTCGGTGCCATGTCCATGTTGTGTTTGTATTGCCTCAAAAAGGCCTCACCTAGATCCCTCCAACAGCGGATCGAATCTCTCTTCAATTCCATGTACCAGTCCAAAGAAGCCTCAGATAGACTATCTTGGAAAAAATACATCCACATCTTTTCATCATCTGTATACGCAGAGATTTTTCGATAATAAGCCTGCACATGGGTGCGAGGGCACGAAGTACCGTTGTATTTATCGAAGGACGGTGCTTTGAACTTGTGAGGGATTCTCAAACCTTCAACCAATCCCATATTGGTAACATCAAAACCGAGGGAATTCTGACATTCCATAGCACGGATCTTCTCAGCAAGAGCCTTAACTTTGCGGTCTCTCTCATTAACCCTTCCCAGAACGTCTTCGTCTTCACTGAGCAGAGAGAACATATCCTCTTGTCTGTCAACAATCGGAACAGGATTACGGGCCGGGGCACGGACTGCTCTGGCATTAGCGGCATCTGGAACAATA
This sequence comes from Lathyrus oleraceus, assembly GCF_024323335.1. Lineage (NCBI taxonomy): Eukaryota > Viridiplantae > Streptophyta > Magnoliopsida > Fabales > Fabaceae > Lathyrus > Lathyrus oleraceus. Next base: position 504,921,234 of record NC_066584.1, on the reverse strand, counting down.
GGTTGACCGTTGATTCGAATACCCCCCAACTCATCACCTACAGCATAGTTGTTGATGGGTACAGCAGCAGCAGCATTGTTATCATCGATTGGGCCTCTCTCTGGCGGAGCATGGTTGACTGGTGGATTTGCAGCCTCTTGTCTCTGAACCATAGCTCGAAGTTCTTCTTGACCTTGTGCAACCCCTTGCATCATATTCATAAACTGGGCCATGCTAGCCTTCATCTCAGCCAACTCTGCTTGAAATTGATCCATACTTCTCTGTTGATTCAGTCTTGTTGAGTAGCGGTGCGGACGTTGATCAGCTATCCTGCCTGAACAGGAACCAAGAGTGAGAAGTCACGACCAAGAACACCTGTTATGCAAAATGATATGAGTATGATGCTAATGATGCGTATGATGCACATGATATGTTCATCCCTCAGGCATTCAAAGAGCCTGACCCATCCTGAAAAGATGGCAACTTGCAGCAACAAGAGGACAAACAGATACAAGGGAAATGAGAACAACAGGGAAATACTGACAACCTTATCCATACATAAGGGTGAAAAGGTCAATACCACCGAGTCAACAGAAAATTCGCATAAACAGAGTACAAAGAAATGAATCCCATCCAACAAGCCTGGAGGTGATTCTCAATAATGAAGATCCAAAGACGGAGTACAAACAAATGAATCCCATCCAACAAGCCTGGAGGTGATTCTCAACAAAACATAAACAAAGATACAAACTAAGACAGATGGTCTTCTGGAATGAGGGTCTTCAGGTAATGGCACTGGTCTATCAACAGTGTGCATTCTGAACATTCTGGTAGAGGGGTAATCTTCTCCCTCAACTGTCTTCTAAGCTCTAAGACTTCTCCTCCAAGACGGTTCTCTGATGCCTGTCTCAAGTCTACTTCCTTCTTCAACTGGATGTCTTTATCTCTGAGCTGCTTCTCCAAGTCTCTGATCTTCTTCTGATAGCTGGCCTCAACTCTCTGCAGCCTCAGGCACTCCCGGTGTTCTGCATCTAGCATGCTCTCCACCTCCTCGTAGGATCTCTTCTTGTTCCTTGCTCTGCTAGCATCCTCTCCTTGCACTTCCCTGAGTTGATGGGCCAAGTGCAGCTTATCAGCTTTAGCTTTGTACAACTCCAATTGGGTATCTTGCTCCTTCTCTCTCAAACGGCGATTCTCCATCAGGGCTTGCTTGTAGTGTTCCGCAGGCACACTCTCAGCAAAGATCAAAGGTGGTTGCTCCTGCAACGGCTCCATCCTATCGTAGGGTAACAACAAAGTTTCTACTCTCTCCTTGACCCAATCAGTGTAATCGGGCATAGCAACGGCAAACTTCTTCCCTAAGACAGATCCATCCTTCACACCAATAGACTTCCAGGCTCTCCCTATCTGCTCCAACCTAACAGGGTCATCCTTCTTTTCAAAATACACACTCTCAGCTACCTCAGCTTCAAGTGGTCTTCCCTTCATCACAAACCCCAACTGGCGAAGAGAAAGAACCGGGTTGTAATTGATGCAACCCCTAGTCCCTACGAGTGGCACATTACGGAATCCTCCGCAGCTCATAATGACGTTACGCACATCCATCCGGTAAGATTGCCACCTGATATCATAGGAGGTAAGAGACATAACCCTCTGAGTCCACTTATGTGTGCTCTGAGCATCCACAAAAGGTTCACTGACTGGCAGGAGAGACAAGAACCATCTGAGCAAAAGCGGGAGACAACACCTGATAGCCCCACCCTTACCATGCCTACTGTGAATAGCATAGTAAGTGTCAGCTAACAGAGTAGGAACTGGATTTCCTCCAATGAAAATACTGACTGCAGCATAGTCAACAAAAATTAGGCATACTCGGAAACAGGACGATCCCATAGATCATGACGGCCAACTGAGCATGAAAGGCTTCCCAACTTCCCTTCTCTGCTTCTTCTCTAGCTACCCTTAACAGAAACTTCAAAGGCAATCCTACAACATCCCCACTGGACTTCCAACTATCGCTGACTTCCTTGATACCCAAATGGAGAGCTCTGGCAACAATTCTGAAATCAACCTCCTTGGGCACATCCAAGAAAGGAACCTGATACCGGACCGGGACACTCAGCAGAATGGAGTACTCCTCAAGAGTAGGCGCCAACTGATAATCTTGAAAGGTGAAGCAATGAAGCTCTGGGTCGTAGAACTGTAGAAGAGTCTGCAACGGCACCGGATCGACTACCATCTTCAACAGTGTCAGAATATCTCCATACTGGTCAACAAACCCTTTCTGGTTACCACTGGTCATAAGGTTGCTCAACTCAATCAGAGACGTCAAAGGTTCACGGTGAAAGCTGTAGGAACAAGTCTTCCGCTTCAACTCTGGGACTGTTGCCATCTCTATCAGTGAACAAGCTCTGGAATGTACCTGAGAAATGATATGCATGCAGGGATTAGTTTTTTTTTTGTTTTTCCCCTTTTTCTTTTTTTTTTGTATCTTTTTTTTTATTGCGTTTCTTTTGAAAAATAAATATGCTATGATGCAAATGATGCAGACACGACTGGTTGGCTGTGTCTCCCAGAACACAGGATCAAAACTTCGGCTTGAACTCGGAACCACAAATTCATCTGAAACCCAAAGTCATCTGAGACCCCAAAATTCTGAACCAATAGTCACCAACAGGATCACAAGTCACCAACAAGTCACCAACAAGTCACCAACTGTACCTGTAATAATGATCATCCCCTCCCCACTCACGGGTGTCGTCTAGGCCAGGGTAAGGTCGAGAGAAACGCAGCATAAATAACCTTTCGCAGAACATCATCATATACACACCCGAAGTATGTAACGATAATGTCCCACCAGGGTCTGAACTGCTCGTGATATCAATGTTCCGCTAAGTGGCGCAATACCACCCGCTTCCCATGAATCACTCTATTCCTAAGTATCCTAGATTTCACTCATGGCCTGGGTATTGGGCCTTTTACCTCATGTAACTCCCACCCCAACAGAGAGAAACAGACAACCAGCCAGGTGAACAGATGAATATGAATGCAAACATAATTACAAACATAAATGCAAACAATAGACAATGAATGCAAACAGTAAATAATGAATGCAATAAATAAACACAGCACCAAGTAACCAAACCCTAACCTAGAGAGCGCTAGGAGAGACTCGCTTAGGGAAGATGGACCAGCACAGGTCAACTTCTCAAGTCCCCAGCAGAGTCGCCAGCTGTCGCATCACGCGAAAAATCGGCGGGAAACGAAGAACAACAGAGCCGCCACCGTGCGTTATTTATCCCAAAAGAGGGAAAGGAAACGCTCAGAGTAAACCTGGGAAAGAACATGGTCTCGCGACCAAAGAGGATGGGTTCGGGAGTCGGTTATGCGAAGGGAAGGTATTAGCACCCCTACGCATCCGTAGTACTCTACGGGATCCACGCACAAAAGGAAGGAATATTGGTTGCTAAACACTGCTCACACACATACACACACTGGCTGAAAGAGACAAAAGAAACTGACTGAAACTGACTCGGCAGGATGTCGCATCCTGGGCCTACTTAGTCTATCAGGCATAGACATCAGAGTCGAAGTAGTTCGGACTGGGGAAACGACACATGCTCGTTAGGATATCGCATCCTATGCATACGTATCTTCTCGGACGAGAGAAGAATCAGAGCATTCGTAGCTCGGCTGACACGCACACAAACAAACAAGACACGGGCAAACGTGGAGCCTGAATGCCAATCACTGGGCTTACATCAGCATCCGAACCAAACACACGCACACTGGAACCCAAATGCCACTCGATGGACTTATATCAGCTTCCAAGCACACAACAACACAAAACAAAGACACAGGCGCCCGGAGAGATCAGCTCATCTCCTGCATACGTACCTCATCTGGTATGAGGATCAGGGCGACGTAGTTCCCCTACAGAGGGATAAAGGACTAGCCTAACCAGATAACAGAGGGAGACACAACTAGGGAGACTACGACTCGAGCCTAGATGTTATCATGCAAATCATCCCTAAGTTAAGGTTTCTAGCTAAATGGCACAAGGGCCAACCTATCCTAAGCATGGCTCACACAGGAAGCAAGCCACACACACTTAACTTGCACAGGAAGCAAGTCTAAACTAACCCTAACTTGCACAGGAAGCAAGTCAAACAATCCTAACTTGCACAGGAAGCAAGTCAAACAATCCTAGCTTGCACAGGAGGCAAGTCAAACAATCCTAACTTGCACAGGAAGCAAGTCAAACAATCCTAACTTGCACAGGAAGCAAGTCAAACAATCCTACAAGCACAGATAGCACACACTATACACAAGCGAGTGGCTCACACAGGGGTTAGGCACTGAGGCCAACTGGAATAGGGTCAAAGGTTGCTCTTAACCTTGCCATTGAGGGGCTAAGGTGAAGCAGATGAAAGGTGAGTGAAGATGAGACTTCACAGCTCTTATCCCTGGCCTGGGAGAGCTTAAGACAAGAATGTGTGGGTTCAGAAAGTGGGAACCCTTCTACACATTTAAAACTGACTCAATTGTACAATTGTACAAGATCTTGGGTTTGTATCTGCAATGCATCAACACAGTAGTGTGAGCAAAGCAGATGACACACTGAATAGTGGGGGATAGATTGCATATCCCTACCTTCCACCAATTGCCTCTTCACTTAGGAGGACTTTGACTCTATGCAAGGACAAAATTAAACATCCACAAACATTGCCTCTTAAGGAGGACTTCAGACAGTTGCCTGGCCAAGTAACAGGCCAGGTCTTCCAGACTACATGAAGATTAGAAGCATACCTCAATGCAAATTGCTTATACAAGTAAAGCAAAGCAAGTTCAAAGAACTAAGCAACTAAAGGTACCTGAAATGGTCAAACAGATCAGTATACAAGTCAAAGTTAAATCAAAATGAAACAGATGTCAACCAGTCAACACAAGCAAGTGAATGAGCAAGGCACGAGGCTCAAGGCATGTGAGCCAAGCCACCTACAAAACAAAACATGTTAGACAATGATATCTAAGCAAGCTCAATCAAAAAGAATTGGTCTCATTGGTCATTTGTTGGTCAACCTGAAAACATGAGCTCAAAGGTGAGTATCAGGACCTCTAGGACAAGCCTAGGGTCAAAAGAGAATGAAAAAGTTAAAACAGCAAAGGACAAGCATCCAAAATCATGTTCAAACCATTAAGAAACACAAACAATTGGGTTCACATCCATATCAATCACTATCCTCATTTCATGAACCATTTAGGTCAAAGTATAGCAAACAGAAGCTCATAGAAGTCAACAGCAAGACTTAACTCAAAAGCAATCTTAAACATTTCCAAAAATCACCAAATAAATCATGATCAATCCTAACACATATCATGGTAAGCATGTCAAATTTCATCCCATTTGGACAAGTGGAAGGCAGTCAATAAAAATCAGAAAGTCAAAGCAATTTTGAACATGCTCAATGAAGTCAACCAAACATGCATCAACTTAGAAAAATCATAAATCAGAGATGGAGTATGATAAATGAATGGGACTAAAACCATGGCAAAGATGAGGATGTCTAGTTATCTCATGTAAAATTTCATGTCCATCCAATAAAGTATGAGAATTTCACAAATGAAATGGGAACAAGTGTCACAAAAAGTCAACATATGACCAAACAGGGGAGAAAATCTCAAACAATTAGGAAATGCCTCAAATAATTCTAAGAAAATTCACATGTAAACTAGACATACAAGAGTAGGTTCATGCAAAAAATCAGATCAATTGGATGTCAAGAAGCATGGTAATTAAAATCATGAAGTTGGACATCAATGGTGTGACACAAATTGTCACACCCTAATTCAAAAAATCATAACTCACAAACCACAAATGATAAATTCACAAACTCTACACCAAAATCACCATGAGTGTGTCTAGTTTAAGCACAAAAAATTTGGGAGCCATTGGATACATTCTCATCATTTCACAATTGATTTGGCAAAGTGTACAAAAATTGGTCACATGTCACAAACCCTAATAACAATCAAAAACCATTGATCACAAAATTCTGGAAAAATTATGATAAAAAAGTAGAGATCATGATGAACACAACACAAAAAATCCCATTAAATTTGGATCAAAAATGAACAAGTTATGATTTTTGCAAGTTGGAAGATCAAATGAAATAAAAAATGAGAAAAACAACATTTATTAATGGGTCATGGGGTCCGGCCGTGGCATTTTTGTAAATACCAGGGTCACTAAATCAAACGGCCGCGTTTTGGCCAAGGAAAGGAAATGATTTCATTGGTTGTTAGCAAAAGAAGCCATGCAGTATGTGAGAAAACAGAAAGTTTCTGGGCAATGCAATGTATTCTAGGGTTTTTTGCTACAGTAAACAAACATCACCATCCCAAATTCGACTCAACCACAATTTTCCCAGAAATCTCAATTAAGTACACAAAAGTGATCATCAAACAACCACTAACATGAATCCAACAATAGTTTTCAATAAAAAACAGCCATGCTCATGAATCGAACAAAAACAAATTTTATCACCAAACCTCAAAACGACACAACTTCATAAATAAGCAACCATTTTCAAAAATAAAAATATCATGAAGCTCAGCATGGAGAGGCCTATCCAAAGCATGCATCTATTTCAAGAAACAAAGAGGTCGAAATTTTACCAAAGTTAATGGACAGTTGTAATTTTGATGTTGTTTGGTCTTTGAAGCTCAAAACAGCTGGCCTTTAACACTCCAGATGATGAATGGGAGAAGCACTTTGGCTTGAAATGGCTTGGTTTGGGTACAAGCAACTTCTGTCATGGATGATGTGTTGCACAAACAATGCTGCTTTTCTTGCTTCCAGTCGTGGTTCAGGACTTGCAACAGCTTTCAAAGTGATGGAATGTGATGATAAACCTAAGCCAAGCTCGAGTCTTTTTTTGGTTTTTTTGCAGAAAAGTCAAAAATGAATAGAATGAGTTCTTTGAGAGATGAGTTTTTTCTGTTGTGTATGGTTGCTTCTAGTGGTTTCAATTGACAGGAAAAATGATTTTAAAGTCTGCTGTTGGTGAAACAATCCATGGCCAAGTTCAGTTCTTTTGAAGTTTTTTGACTGGTTTTTTGAGAAATGCAAAAATGTGAAGTTTTTAGAATGAATGAGTTCTTGAGAGTGTGAAGTTCTGTTGGTTTTTGCTGTGTTTGATGGCTGCTCCTGGTTTCATTTTTGACAGAAAAATGATGTGAAGATTCTCTGTTTTGATGTTATTTTTTGTTTTTGAACAGAATTTTGCAGTTTTGTGCAAATGCCAAATGAGAGAGAGTAAGGACTTCTGTGGTTAGAGGCTCCAACTCAGGTCCACAAATGACAGAAAAAACATCCATCAAATCTGCTGTTGAGAAGTTGCTTTTGTGGTAAGGCAATCCCTTCTAACTTTAGAGTTTTTGACAGCTTTTTGATAAATGCCAAGATGTGATTTTTAGAATGAATGAGTGAACAATGGTTTTTCTGCTCAATGTGGTTTGTGTGTCTGCTATGAGGCTTTGGCCATGACAGAAAAGGATGTTTGATCCTGTCTCAAGCAAAACCAGGTTTTGCCCTTTTTGCCAATGTTGACAGGAATGCACAAAAGATGAAGTGAAGTTGGTTGTGTTATATCTGCTAGCAGGGTTTGTCCATGACAGAAAAATGATGGAAAATTCTGCTGTTTTATGTTGTTTGGGTGAAGAAGGCCAAAGGAGCTTGCTTGGGTTACTTGAGGTTTCTTGGCAGATTTTTCAAAAGTCAAAAATGAAGCTTGAGAATGAATGAAGTTGGTTGGTCTGCTCTGTTATGTTGCTTGTCTAGTGTTCATTTTTGACAGAAAATGGTGCATGAAATCTGCCGTTAGAAGTACCAAGCATGGCAAGGTTTTTGTCCTTTTGGAAATTCTTTTTACCAATCTTTGTAAAAGTGCCAAAGTGAAGCCTTTTGAGCATGAAGTTCTGTGTTAGGGCTGCTTCTAGGGTACTCAAAATGACAGAAAAAATGATGAAGAATGCTGCTAGGTTGTGGTACAAAGTATGGTTTATGGAAGTATGGGTGAAAATGTACCTTTGCCAAGTTTCAAGCAAGTTAAAGAATGGCCGTATGTACTGCATGATTGAGCTTGCAAACACATTTTAAATGACATTTCTGAGCTATTTCAATTGGCCCCAAGTGTTAAAAATGCATAATTCAAAAAGTCAACCATTGGTCAAACTTGCATTTAAATGAGATAAGTCAAAAAATGCCATTTTGATTGGTGAAGTTTTGGCTCATGAAATTTATATTTTTGGAAAGAGGGGATCAAATGTGACTTGTAGGAAAAAACCCCACCAAAATTGGCCAAATGGTTTGAGAGATATGGCCTTTTGAAGTTCAAGATTTTCTGAAATCGATTCGATCATAACTTGCCAACCACGCATGGGAATTAAGAGTTCTTGGACTTTTTGGAAATGGGAGAACAAGATCTTCAACTTTCATGTTGGGCAAAAATTCATTTGAAGCTTGTATCATGATGTAAGTTTGGGATCAAGAAGTTTCCATTTTTGGCAGTTAAAATTTCAGGTCCAGTTTCTATTTTTGGAAATTTCTGATTTGGCTTCAAATTCTTCAATGATGATGTTTGCCATGATATATGAGACCTATTTGGGCATGAATAAGCTCTCTCAAACCAAATCCATCCATCAAACCCATAAAATCAACCACAGTTGACCAACAATTGACTTTTAGGGTTTCTGGCTGACTGTGCATTGACTGATGACTTCCAAACCCTAATTCCTTGAGACCTTGACTTCAAATGATGTACCAAGACATATGAACTCTTGATTAATGAGCATGGTGTCCAAATTCCACAAGAATGGCCACCATCCACTGCTTTGACTGACTGTTGACTGTCTAGGGTTCTTGACTGTCTGTGTATGAACTGATGACCTCTGAACATCCAATCCTTGACCAAAACTCTTCAAATGGATCCCTAAGTCATGTGAACATGTTGGACCAACCCTAGGGCCTTGGCTCCTTGGGAATTGTGCTTGCTTGCTTGACTGACTGATCTCCTGATCAGTTTGACCTAATTTTTTGACTTGCTTGCACTTGAGGCAAAAGAGGCAATGCAATGCTATGCAATGGACCATGATATGCTATGACCTAATATGAAAATGTATGTACAATGATAGGTGCAAATTTGAGGTGCTACAAGTTGCACCGAACTGGGTTAACAATTCTTGTGTGATTTGCTTTACCATTCTATTTTTGTTTATCCATTGTTTATAACCAGATATCAGTGTCGTGACATTACCTTCGACATCTTATATCTGATACCAGAATTTCAATAAGCATAATATTTTTGGCATTTTTAATATTAAAATAAACTTGAATTAAAATAAAAGAAAGGTCAAACTTCAAAATCACTTCAAATCAACCTTGAAAGGTCCAAGTGATTTATCCCAAGTTCAACAAGGTCAAACAAAGTTTGACAAAAAATTTCAGCATTTTTAAAAGTCAGAAACTATTATTAATCAATTAAAAATGAATAAAAATAACCTAATTGAACTAAAATCTCAAATAAATCTCAAATCAATTAAAAAATTGATGAGAATATTTTTCATAGATCCATCATCATTCAAATAGGTTAGAAAAATATTTTTGTATTTTTTGAATATCAAAAACTATTTAAAATGAATTAAAAATAACCAGAAAAGAGAAAATTCACAAAAAATATCAAATAATAAAATAAAAAATATTAAAAATCAGAAATAGAAACTAGAATTTATTTGGAGACTAATGCAATTGGTCCCATAATTTTTGGATAAAAAATGAGAGAGTTATGAATTTTGGAAATAAAAAGGAATTAAAGAAAAAAATCAGAAATTAGAAAATGTGGAAAATCAGGAAGCGTTGGATCACGTTCATTAATTGACGTGGCCAATCTGATGGTCCTGAGGCGCGCGCTCATGGTGAACCTTGGTCAACCGCGTCACACAAAGAATTAAAAAGAGTCATAACAAACAAAGGCTGAGATTGAATCTGGAAATGAGATCCAACGGTCCAAATTCAAACTGGCAACGGGCGGCCACCGGAGCCACCTTCTTCTCCGGTGAGCTTCCAAATTCCGGCCAGATTTGCAGGTTTTCAAACCTTCACCATATTGCACGATCCTTATACCAAAATGAAGCTGGGGTGATGTACATCACCCCTGTAACCTTGAATCACACTCAAGATTCCTATAGGTTGAGAAATCTGAGGTAGAAGATTCAGGTGTGAAAAATGCAGATCAAAGAAAAACAAAATTGAAGCTACCACTAGCTTGCCTCTCAAGTGAGGACTTCAGAAAACACTTTGGTCAAGCAAATAGATCAAAGAGATGAGAGATTCGAAGCAAATACCAGTTGAAGAACAAACTTGAATTCTGGAAACTTGAGCTTGATTCCTTGCTTTCTTTGCCAAAACAGAAGATCAATGAGATGCAGGATTAAGGTTTAGAAGCTTTAGATCCAAGGATTCAACCAGACGTAGTTGAATTTTGGATCTGAAAAATTTGGAGAAAAATGAACTAGCTTCTTTAGTAATGGTTATGGATTCAATTGGGCAGCATCTTATGCGCCATTAGGTTGAGAATTGAATGAAGAGGAACATGCTATTTATAGCCAAGGCTGATGCAAGCAAGGAGAAAAAATCGTGCATGGAATTTGGACTCTTCATGCATGGGCCTGTACAGGCGCGTGCAAAGCCCAAAAACTGATGCAAATGCATGCTGAACACAAACCAAGTTGAATTGGACGTGTAGTTTGAATGGCATTTGCTTGTGTATCAAGATTTCATGTGAATTCCATATTTGAACCTAAACATTCACCTCTTCGAAAATGCCAATTAGAAAATCCAAACATAAGCATGTGGGTAATGGTTGGAAAGGTCTTAATGTAAGGAACAATTGTTATGTTGGTAAAAAAATACATTTGAAGTGTGGAAATTGGTGAATTTTGAGTTTAAAGTGTAATGTGCAAAACATGTTAATGCAAGGTTTCCAAATTTGGCCAATGTTCAAGCCCTTGTGTTTTGATGATGCAAGCCTCAAATGAAAAAACCTCCAACTTCAAAGTTGTATATCTTTTCAAGAAAATCAAAATGGACTTAAATTTTGCATCATTTGGATTTTTTATGAAATAGTTATGGGCACTTGAAGTTGGACTTTTTTGCCTTTCAATGCATTTGGTCCAAAAAGACCTATAATGTATTTCATTATCATATGTATTTCCTTTGAGATTTTGAAATTTTGTTCAACATAACATTTGAATTAGACATCTTAAGCTTTCCAATGCATTTTATACCACCTCAAAACCATAAAAAATGAATGAGTTATGTCCTTGGGAAGTTGACCCAAAATTAGGGTTTCAGTCAAAATGACCTATAATGTCTTGGAAAGGGAGATGTCCTTCCAAGCTTCAAACCAATTTTTGATGAACATGAAAGTTGTTCATATTGTCCTTAAGAACATTGTTGGTTTTTAAATCATCTCTATTTGACCAACACATAAAAAGTTAGGTCTTAGTGCATTTCAAAATAATCAGATGAATCGACTGATCAACTTCTTAAGTCCCTGACTCATATCTTGATGAATTGATGATTTAGGATACTCAAATAAGTTCAAATATGCATTAAATGAAGAATTAAATAACTTACCTTGATTGTTTTTGAACATGGGCTGAGGTTGCTTCAAGAGCAAGGCATTGTGGTGCACAGATGAATTAGGGTTTCCTTGGGGCACAAACCTCAAACCCTTTGACTTGCTTTGATCAAAATGGTGAATTTAGATGCTAGGGAGGCATATTTGATGGAGGAGATCTTTGGGAACCATTACCATGCTTGCTATCATCTTCACTTGGCCATATCCCTGCACAAAGGATCTCCTTGAAGCTCTTGACTTTGTGATTGCTCTAGCTACAAACAAAATATGTTAGTGACATATTTTTGTGCTTTTGGTTAGTAAAAATAAGAAAAGCAATGATATACAATTCAAGTATGCTTGGTGATCTCAAACCACTCACAAGAGGTCCCACCCAAAGGCAAAGGGAACCAAGATGCTAGTGATCCTTGAGGCAGTGCAAATGTAATGTTATGATGCCATGAGGGATCTTAAGGACAAAATTAGGGTCTTACAAATGCCCCTATTTAAGGTCATTCTAGCCGGAGAAGTGAAGGTTAAAGTCTTCGTCTCGGCGGGGTATAATGGGCTTAAATAATATCAAAGAGACGAATTTTGGTCCCTAAGAGACCTCATGATGCAGATGTATGCATGTAAATGGTAAAACTCTGTGGGGAAAGTGTAATACCCCAAAATTTACCCTTCATTTTTCCTGGAAGCATACGCTTTACACCTCATGCATGCATTCATTTTTAGGTCATTTAACATTAGATACATTGCATTTCATCATGTCAATCAGAATTAGATCCAAGAAACTTAAAAAAAAAAGAAAAAAAGAAGAAAGAAGAAAACGAAAAAAAGAAAAAAAGAAAAAGAAAAAAAAAGAAAAAAAAAGTTAAAAATAAATAAATAAATAAAATTAAATAAATAAATAAATAAAATATAACAAATTTTTTTGGACTTGGGTCTCCCTCATTTGAGCCCACTACCCACGAAAATCAGTCTATAAATACTGAAGTTTCAGTAGAGGAAAACACACTTGGAGTTACACTGGGAGATTCACTGGAGAAAGATTTTGAGAGAAGGAAACCTAGGAACTACTCTGCAGCGACCTTCAGGCAGCCCTGAGAAGTTCACTCCGCCTCACACAAACCCTAGTATTACTTTGCAGATCCGGCCGTACCATTCAATCTTAATCAATCTCTCCAATCAGGTTTGCCATATATCCATCATCTTTATGCCTTTAATTTGAATGCTCTAAATGTATGAGGTATTATGGGTGAATTTGATACCCTTTTGATGCATGTGTTTGACAAGAGGTTTAGGCCTCCTACCCTTGACTGCTTTTTGTGAGCTTTTTATGAATTTTGATGGAATTATTCATGTGGTTACATTTTGATTTAGGGGCAACTCTTGGTTACCCTATTTTGTTTCTCTAACCTGTCTTTGTGTTGCCATGGCATTGTTTTCCCTGGATTTCACCTTGTTTGTCTAACCTTTCTGTTGAGTTTTCGTGAGGGCTCACATACTCTTGCAGGGATACCATCCGGAGGTTTATCCTGATTAATCGTATTGACTGATTTTCTTTGATGGTTTAGCTGGAGAGATCTCAGGGTTGCTAATCCTTTAATTGCTGTAACTTCGGATCTTTATCCGTGTGGTAATTTTTTCCTTTTCTCGTACTTTATCGCTTTCTTAGCTGGAAGACCTCGATAGGAGGCAATGTTTGAGCCCCTTGGTGGCATTTTACTTTGAGATACATGTTTTGTGTTTTGTATTCATATCCCCACATGTAGCGCGGTTCCTTCGTCAAGGGCTGCCTGTTTGCCCTCGAGCATCCCAAACCCTAAAACCCAAAGCAACACGTGTACTCCTTCTACTACAGGCGAGTAAGTCTCCAAAGGTCGAGCATCCGGTAGATTGCGTAGTGACGTCGTTTGTCCAAAACCCACTCCATAACCCCGTAGTTAGCCGAACTACGGCTTGCTCTGATTCTCATTCTAGATGAGATACGTAGGCATAAGGCGTGATGTCTTAGAGAGCATACATCCCCCTAACCCATAGGTCAGCCGAGCTACGAAGACTCTGATTCTCATATTCAGATGAGATACGTATGCAGTGGATGCGACATCCGCGCGAGTCATTTCTCTTAAACCTTTTTAGTAAATAAACACATTAGGTAAACCCACACCCTTTAGACAAGAACTACAAAAGTGGATCCCGTAGAGTACTACGGATGCGTAGGGGTGCTAATACCTTCCCTTCGCATAACCGACTCCCGAACCCATGATTTGGTTGCGAGACCCCGTCTTGTCCTTTCCTTTTTCAGGTTTACTTCGAGCGTTTCCTTTCCCTCCTTTGGGATGAATAACGCACGGTGGCGACTCTTCTGTCTTTTTCTTTCGCCGGTTGTTTTTTCGCGCACTGTATTTTTCAGGTTGCGACAGCTGGCGACTCTGTTGGGGAAATATAGAAGTTGACCTCTTGCTGGTCCATCTTCCCTAAGCGAGTCCCTCCTAGCTTGTGTGTTTTCTTGTTTATTGAGTGTTCATTCTTTTGTACAGTTACTTATTTGCCTAATTGCATTCATGTACATATGTTTGCTGTATCTGCTTGTGGTTTGTTTGTTTGTTGGGATGGGGTGTTCTATGAGAGATAAGCCCATTACCCAGGCTTGAGTGTACACACAGGTTTTAGAGTGGATAATCATGAGGCTTGTGTGGCATGTTGCTACGTTAAGTCGTTCGTGAAGAACCACACCCAGACGAGGTTTCTTTTGGATATATTATGTCCTACGGATGTTCCGTAACGACATGATGTTCCTCTAGAAATCGTCGACTCTGGTGACCATTTCCCGAGAACTCAGTCGAGGCCTCTCCTCCGAGACGTGATTATGTTAGCTCTGGTGGGCGCATTCTCGCTGATCAATCCGAGGACCCCGAGACTGGGAACTTGCTTTAGGATGTCCTGTTGAAGGGAGTCAGTGGAGGTCTTTTATCCCGTAATAATGCCAAACCTTCAGTGGTAAACGTATTATTCGCGACTGAAGGGCTGAAGTTGACGAACTTCTATTCTTAGAACCTACCAGTGAGGGGCGGGCTAAATTCAAGAAACCTTAACCTCCAACCAACCCGGTTTTCTGGAGCAGAGCTTTGATCTTGTATTATATTCCTCAGTGGTTTTCTCTTCAGACAGTGTAACCCGACAGATGTTCAAGCATATACAGCAATCCTGATTGACATACCACTGCATTGCATTCACATCATCACATCATTTGCATTCATATCATTTAACACATGTTTATCCATTTCTGTGGGGTTTATATCTTCTTCTTGATTCTAGTCGGGGTTTTCTTCTTATACTATTTATCAGATGTGAGACTTGAATCAAGGGGTTAGAATACCTTTTGGAATTGATAAACATGTCATTGCATTTGCATAGTCATCAGCATGTCTTGCATAACAGGTACCGCCACAGTGTTCTTAGTTGTTTGGTGTTCCAGCAGGATAGCTGACTCAAGCATTCACCGATACGGTACCCGAAGGAATCAACAGAGAGCAATGGAGAGCCTACAAGCAGAGCTCGCCGAGATGAAGATTCGCATGAATCAATTCATGGATTTGGTTCAAGGGGTGGCTCAAGGACAACAAGAGCTTAGATTGTTGGTACAGAGGGATCCCCCTATTACTCAACCAGAGACGTTGGCTGATCCTCCAGCTGGAGAGGCTAATGGTCCCAATGGACCGGGACCTATCCCGATCCCGCATGTCAACCTTGATCAACAGCTCGTCCATGATGATCAGGCCGATCAATTCCCCCTACTTCAGGAAGACTTTGGCATGGGCCATGGCATGGACCCCATGTTTAGAAGATTGGAAGAGAGGTTGAAAGCAGTGGAAGGACAAAATCTTCTGGGAGTAGATGTTGCTGACTTGGGGCTGGTCCCAGGTGTGAGAGTGCCACCGAAATTCAAGGTCCCGATATTTGACAAATACCATGGCAGCTCTTGCCCCAAAACTCACGTGCAAGCCTATTTCCGTAAAATGGTTGCATACTCTGATGACGAGAAGCTACTTATGTACTTCTTCCAGGATAGCCTAGCTGGGGCATCCTTGGAATGGTATATGAGGCTGGACAGAGCCCACATCCGTTGCTAGAGGGATTTGGCAGAGGCTTTCGTGAAGCAGTATCAGTATAATGCAGACATGGCTCCGGACAGAACTCAACTTCAGAATCTGTCTCTTAAAAGCAATGAGTGCTTCAGGGAATACGCTCAACGCTGGAGGGATACAACTTCCCGTGTTCAGCCTCCTATGTTGGAAAAGGAAATGGCCAACATGTTCATGAATACGCTGCCTGGACCTTATCTGGAGCGTCTGGTGGGGTGCAATGCTTCCAACTTTGCTGATGTGGTCTCTACTGGAGAAAGGGTGGAGAATTACCTAAAGACCTATAAGAGCCAGAGTGGAGGTGGATCCTCATCAGGGGTGAAGAAGCCGTTCATTCAGGGACAGAAGAGGGGAGAAGGGGATGCAAATGCCATATCTTCTTATCAGAACAGGGATAACAGGAGGAACAGTTTCCAGAATTATCATCAACAACCGTATGTTGCGGCTGTGACCATTCCAGCTGCAGCGCCACTACAACAATAACAATCACAACGTCAACCAGCTCAGTATCAACAGCAGCAGCAACCGGGTAACAGACCCGCTTATCAACAGAGGCAAAGGATGATGGACCGGTGTTTCGACACCCTTCCAATGTCGTACGCTCAGTTGCTTTCTAGTCTTCAACAACTACAACTTGTGCAACTGCGCACTCTGGCTCCTCCTATTGGTAGACTTCCGATGGGTTACGACGCCAACGCTAGGTGTAGCTTCCACTCTGGGGCACCTGGACACAATATTGAGAACTGCAAAGCTTTTAAGCACGTAGTTCAGGACCTCATAGATTCAAAGGCCATCGACCTTGCACCGGCTCCGAATGTCGTTAACAATCCCATGCCCCAGCATGGTGGTGCGAACGTTAATATGATGGAAGGGGAAGCCAGATCCGTCAAAGATGTGCTGAAGTTGAAGACTCCATTGTTGGATATCAAAGGATGCTTGCTGAAGGCCGATGTTTTCCCCGGTTGTGGGAAGGGTTGTTTGGATTGTGCCACTCAGAGTGGAGGTTGTTTGAAGCTACAGTAGGGTATCCAGGCCTTGCTCGACAAAGGTATCCTCCAGGTTGACGATTTGTCTGTCCAAGAGTCTGTGGAAGGGGTTGAGGAAGAAGGGTTTGAAGATGCTGCTGATGAATTTACAAATGTTGTTCCTACTGATTTTGTAATTCCCAATGTCTCCAGTGCTGGTATCATTCAGTATGGCCAGATCTCTGCAATCAACGATGAAGATGGGGATAGTGATTGCGACATCGACAATTGGGTGCGTCCGAGGATCCCGGGTGAAGTCATCAACAATTGGTCTTCTGAAGAGATTATCCAAGTCACTCTTCTTGAAGAGTAATTTTCTTTGTTTATTCATGCATATCCAAGTCTTACGTTCCGCCCAGGGCGTAATGACTCATTGTAGGGCCCGTCTATGTGACACTTGCATTTTTATCATAAATAAAGGACGTATTTTTGCATTCAAATATTTCGTTCCCTGTCTTTCTATTTTTGCAGTTTTTCAAAATAAAAAAAAATGGCAGTGTTTTGTTTAGTTTCCACTTTTTTTCACACTCATAAGCACATACCATCACTCATGCAGATGCACATCACCGGATCCTATTGATAACGTTTCTGCTACGGCTCGCTTCGACTTTGAAAATCCAATCTTTCAAGCTGAAGAAGAGGATGATGAAGACTGTGAACTCCCTGAAGAGCTTACCAGGTTATTAAAACAAGAGGAAAGGGTTATTCAACCGCATCAAGAGTCTGTTGAAGTGATTAATCTCGGCACCGAGGACGCCAAGAGAGAAATCAAGATAGGGGATGCTTTAGAAGACAATGTGAAGAAAGGGCTGATTGAATTGCTGCAAGAATACGTTGACATCTTCGCCTGGTCTTATCAGGACATGCCCGGGCTGGACACAGACATCGTGGTACACCGCTTGCCTCTCAAAGAAGGTTGTCCTCCGGTCAAGCAGAAGCTCAGAAGAACAAGACCAGAGATGGCTGTCAAGATAAAGGAAGAAGTGCAAAAGCAGTTGGATGCAGAGTTTCTAGCAGTCACCAATTATCCGCCTTGGGTTGCAAACATCGTCCCAGTACCTAAGAAGGATGGAAAGGTACGAATGTGTGTCGACTACCGGGATCTGAACAGAGCTAGCCCTAAAGATGATTTCCCATTACCTCACATCGACGTTTTGGTGGATAATACAGCTCAGTTCTCGGTATTCTCTTTCATGGATGGCTTTTCTGGCTATAACCAAATCAAGATGGCACCAAAGGACATGGAAAAGACAACTTTCATAACCCCATGGGGCACCTTCTGCTACAAGGTGATGCCATTTGGTCTGAAAAATGCCGGAGCAACATATCAACGAGCTATGGTGACTCTGTTCCATGATATGATTCATCATGAAATCGAGGTTTATGTGGACGATATGATTGCCAAATCTCAGACAGAAGAAGAACATTTGGTGAATTTGCAGAAACTGTTTGAGCGTTTGAGGAAATTCAAGCTGAGACTTAATCCGAACAAGTGCACTTTCGGGGTGAGATCGGGAAAATTGTTGGGTTTTATTGTTAGCGAAAAAGGGATTGAGGTGGATCCCGACAAAGTAAAAGCGATATAGGAAATGCCAGAGCCAAGAACAGAGAAGCAAGTCCGTAGTTTCTTAGGGAGGTTGAACTACATTGCAAGGTTCATCTCTCACCTAACAACCACGTGTGAGCCAATTTTCAAATTGCTGAGGAAAGATCAGGCTATCAGGTGGAATGAAGATTGTCAAAGGGCTTTCGAGAAGATAAAAGAGTATCTACAGAAACCTCCAATCCTTATACCTCCAGTTCCTGGAAGACCTCTAATAATGTACCTATCAGTGACTGAGAACTCGATGGGGTGTGTATTGGGACAGCATGACGAGTCTGGTCGAAAAGAGCATGCCATATACTACCTTAGCAAAAAGTTTACCGACTGTGAAGTCAAATATTCGCAGCTTGAGAAAACTTGTTGTGCTTTGGCCTGGGCTGCTCGCCGACTGAGGCAGTATATGTTGAACCATACTACCTTGTTGATTTCTAAGATGGATCCTGTAGCGGTGTATTCGTCGCTATATGATCTATCGATTAAATCATAAGCAAGAGATACATTGAAATTTCGAGTCGCCACCGCACTTTTATTTATCCAAAGGACTGGCTAAAAAGCGAACAAAAGCCTAAGAAGTTTTACACGTAGAAAACTAATAAAAAGGTCAGAGAGTCTGGGTAAGGGGTAAATTACGCAATGGGAAGGTGTTAGGCACCCACTACGTCCTAGGTACTCCTAGGGAGCCCTTTTCACACTTGTTATGCTAAATTGTTATTTGTTATGACATAAGTATTGTGCAAACATGATTGGGATGATGAGAAAAGAATGTACAATTTTTATTGGGTTATTTATTGGGTTCGAACGGATGAACCCGTTGCCTACGTACCTTCCATCAAAGGTAAGGATCAGAACGCCGTAGTTTGGCTAAAAGATTTCCAAAAGTTGGTGGATTCAGTTTTAAACACAAGCACTGAGGCTTTTCATTATCAATGGGAGAAAACTCGACCAAAAAACAACATCCACCATGCGAGGATAGCTTCGACGTACTAGAGGGGTTAGCCCTGTTTGAAGTACGGAAGTCTTACTGTCGACTCACTAAGGATAGGCAAGATTTACATCAACCACAAAGATAATTGAAACCTATGGCTAATGTGAAAAGATTAACAATGGACAGAGCCAAAACAAGTGAATGAGTGAAGTTAATTGATTGTGTTTATGAAAATGAGGTCAAAGTATGATTAGGATTGATTCAAAGAAGTATTATGAAAATGAAGTTTTGAAAAAAAGTCAAGGACTTGGGGTCCAGGTTTTTAGTTAGAAAAACATGAAAATGTTTGCACAACACTAAGTCAAGTTTGAAAGTTAAGAGTGTGAAAAGGTTCTAAGACGTAATGAGGGATGAATGGATGAAGATGGATTGTAAAACTTCTCAGGCGGTTCACTTCTTGAGATCATATGGGAAATGATTCAAGTGTGTCCTTTGGAATGCAATGAATAATAATAAACAAACAAAGCAAAGAAAGGCGGATACCGGATGCCAATCAATGGTCTTATACCAATCTCCTAAAACAGAAATGGATATCAGATGCCACTCAATGGACTTACACTAATCTCCTTAAAAGAAAACAAAGATGAGAAATGGAAATTAACTGCCAATTTGTCTGGACTTAGGTTAACTCCACAGTATGGTCCTAGGAAATCCAATGCCACATCACAGGGGCTTACAATGGATCCTCACATACAAGAACAAAAGCAACAACATGATCACAGGAATGCAAATGCCAACTTACAGGGACTTATAATTGCAACCTCTCACACAAACAGATGAACAAACTATGATCACAGGAAAGCAGATGCCAACTTACAGGGACTTATAACTGCAACCTCACATACAAACAGACAAAACAAACTATGATCACAGGAAAGCAGATGCCAACTTACAGGGACTTATAACTGTATCCTCACATACAAACAGACAAAACAGAAGATATGAGTGACCAATGAGGTCTTACACTCTATCCTTCCATATCATAGGAACAAATGCCAAAGCAATGGACTTACAATTGTCCTCAATGGGCAAACAACAATGATAAAAGTCACACAGACAAATGATATGATCATGCACTAATGGCAATTGATGATGATGAATGCATAACATACAGGCAAACAAGTGCACATGAAGCAATCAATCAATCAATGAATATCAAAACAGCACACTCTATAGCCAAAACAGGGGGGCTCACACAAGAGGGTTTGACTTTGAAAGTCCACTGTAATAGGTAAAGGTCGCTCTTAACCTTGCCATTGAGAGGCTAAGGTGAAGCAGATGAAAAGGAGATGAGGGGTGTGCCTCATTGCTTCTATCTCAGATCAGAGAGAGCATCAAATAGGAGAAAGTGGGGGAGTTCAGAAAGATGGAACTCTTTCCCCATTATTGACTCGATTAGATCTTGGGTTTTTATCTCAATGCTTCAACCATGTAATGGGAGCAAAGAGAGGACACACTGAATAGTGGGGGATAGATTGCTTATCCCTACCTTCCACCAATTGCCTCAAATGAGGACTTTTCCTGCTTGGGACAATTTTAAACAAACACAGGCATTGCCTCTTAAGGAGGACTTCAGACAGTTTGCCCGGTCAAATAACAGACCGGGTCTCCAGACTACATGAAGAAGAAGTATTTATACCTCGAAGCAAATTCTAAAAAGCAAAGCAAGCAAGTTCAGAGAACTTAAGCAACTAAAGTACCTGCAAAAGTCAGACCAATTAGTAAACAGCTCAACAGTCAAAATCAAAAGGAAATAACCCAATAGTCAACCACAGAGGGACCAATTGTGAAAGGCACAAAGACTCAAGTTACATGAGTCAACCTACAAAACAAGTGTTAGCACATGATAAACAATTCAACTCAATCAAATTTGAATGATCTTTGAGGCATTGGTGCTTAACCTGAAACAATAGCTCAATTGTAAGCTCAAAAGACCACTAGGACTAGCCTAGGGTCAAGGATGAAAGAAAAGAGTCAAACAGCAAAGGGAAGTCAACCCAATTCATGTTCAAACATTTAATAAGCAATCTCAATTGGATTCACAATCAAATCATGCATCACTGTCATTTCATACACAAGTGAATGCAAAGCATGGCAAGAGAAGCACACAAAAGGTCAACAGCAAGACCTTATTCAAAAGTCAACTCAAACATTCTCAAAAATCATGAAATAAATCACACTCAATCCTAACATCTAGCATGGTATACATGCCAAATTTCATGGCATTTGGATGAGAGGAAGGCAGTCAAGTAAAATCATGAAGTCAAACCAAATTCAAGTAAGCATGATGAAAGTCAACAAGCATGAGTCAACTTCAAAAAATCATATCAATTTGAAAACAGAAGAGAAATGAATGATATTAACACCAATGCAAAGCTTGAGATGTCTAGTTATCACATATGAAATTTCATGGACATACAATAAGATTTGAGAATTTCACAAAAGATTTGGCAATGTGTAGCACAAAAAGTCAACAAATGACCAAGCATGGAAGAAAATTCACAATCAAATGGAAAACAGCATGATTAATTCCAGGAAAATTCATACATAAACTAGACATGTGATAGATGATTCATGCAAAATATGAGGTCATTTGGATGTAAGGAAGCATGTGAACAAAAATTGTGAAAATGCATATCATTCATGTAGCATCAAATGCAACACATGACTTCAAAAAATCATTACTCTCAATCCACAAATGATAAATGCACAAACTTTATATGGAAATGAAGGTCAATGAGTCTAGTTCCACCACAAAAAATTTCAGGCTCATTGGATGCAACATGAATATTTCACAATTGAAATGGCACAATGTATCATTTTGGCATACATGTTGGGAAATCAATTATCATTAAAAATCCAGCCAATGGAAAATTAATTAAAAATCACAATCAAATACTAGACACATTCATGAGCATGAGGAAAAAATTGCATGATTTTTGGATAAAATTTGAAAGAGAAATTAATTGTGGAAATGGAGTGAATAATTGAAGCAACATGAGCAAACAACATGGTGAGCAAGTCAACTAATGGTCAACGCAGTGGCATTAGTGTAATTCTGGGCTCACTAAACCAAACTGTGCGTTTTGGCCCTGCAAAACGGAATGTTTTGATTGGCTCTCAGCCAATAAAACAGTAACCCGGCCAATGGATGAGTTTTCTGGGTTTAAGAAAAACCCTAGGGTTTCTAACAGCATGGTTATGGCATATGAACTCATGTTCATCATCAAAAATCAATTCCAAGCAAAACTTCCAACATCATGGCATTAAAATACCTCGTGCAACATCACATAACCATAACCAAACACAACAAACAGCAATTCAAAAGGATTTTCATGGGCAGGGATAAGGTTTAACATGAACAGCCTGTGTTCATCACCATCAGGTAATCAATTGAAATCCAACAGAAGCAACTAATCATGGCAATGGTAACATTCACACAGCAACCAAACAACAGCATTCAACATGGTTCACATGGATTTTCTAGGCATGTTCATAAGGTTTTAAACTGCAGCAGGGTTTAATCAGCATGGCAGCACATGTTCATCAACAATAATCAAACCGAGTTCATCCAAGCAATCACAACAGCATACATTGGAATGCATCATGCAACCTGTGCAACAACAACAGCCAAAGGCAAACACGATTCTAGGTTCTCATGCATTTTTAGGATTTGGCAGCAACATACAATTCCAACATCAATTGTTCATCATTTAAGCATCAACTGTAACCAACATCAACAATCAAAACAAAGCAATGTAACCTCATCATTAAACAACATCAGCTAACAACCAAACAAACACAAACATGGGAAATCTGGGCATGGCAGGGTATGAACAAACAGGGTATTTGTTCATTGTGTTATTATCAACATTAAAACAACATTCAAACACCAACATACAAACAGCATGAAAAATTACTGGACAGTTTAAGGTTGCAAACAGCAGCATATATTCATCACCTTCATTCAACTCGGATTTTTTTTCAAGCCCAGAATTTGAAATTAAACATAGCAATGTGTTCATCAAGGCATGGTGAGTAACAATCCAGCATCCATTTTCCATAAAACACGATCATGTGCATGAATCGAACAGAGAGAGTATGAACATCAAAGTTTGCTCAAGAACATAAATGCCCAGAAATGATCAAGTAGCACATCATTAGAATCATTGAAGCATGGTGATGACAAATCCAGGCATAATTTTCAGTATAATACACTATAGAGTGAGATTCGAGCAAAAGAACATTTGTGCACAAAACTTAAATCTCAGATTTCTTGCAAATTAGCCAACCATTTCTCAAGACACAAAGTGCAATAAACTCAGCATGGCAAGGACTATACATGGCACGGCATGAATTTAAGAAACAAGTGAATCGAAAACTTACTTATCCTTGAAGAAATCTGAGATTCAGTTGCTTTTTGGCCAAAACAAGCTCGAACAGATGATGATTTATGCTTCAAATGGTGGATGGTGAAGAGAGTTGAGCTCAAGAATGCCTAGCTTTACTCCAATCTATATCTGCCATTGTTGATGCTTGGTGAAAACAGAACGGGTAGAGGCTGCACAGGTGTCTGTTGATGATTCAAAATGTTCCACAAGGTTGTCCAGATGGTGGAAGAAGCAAGAACAGCTCGTGTGCTTTGATGATCTTCCCAGAATTTTCCAAAATGCAAAATATGCAAGAAAGAGAGTAAGTGTATTTTCTGTTTGGTCGGCTGCAAAAACTAGGGTTGCAATCCAGAAAATGAGACTTAAATATCAGCTGTTTAAGGTCTGCTAATGATGTGTTAAGCTGGTTTTTGTTTTATGACATGATTTGCAACTTTGCTAATTTGTACCAAAGTGGATAATGGAGGTGTGTTTGCTGCTCGAGTGGGCTTTGGCCAGGCTGTAAACAGACTAAAATTCTGCTGTTTTGTGTGTGCTGAAGGATTGCTGTACTTGCTTTACTCTTATGAAGCTTATTGCACATTTGCTAATTATGTACAAATGAAGTGGAGGTGTGAAAGTTTGTGGTCGAATGGGCCTGAAACAGGCTGTATACAGACCAATACAAATGCTGTTTTCTGTTGCTTAACAATTGCTGTACTTGCCTTGCTTATATGCTCCCATTTGCAAAATTGCCAAATTGTGCTTTTGGTCCAAAATGGTGGTGGAATGATGGTATGGACATGATTTAGGGCTTGGAGCAAGTCACAAATATGACTTAACACATTTCCCAATTGGCCAAAGTGAGAAAAAGTGTTTAAATCAAAAAGTCAATGGTTGGTCAAACTTGATTTTTAATGAAATAGGTCCAAAAATGCCATTTTGATTGGCAAGGTTTTGATGAATGAAATTTATATTTTTGGAAAGAGGATGAAAAATGTGGTTTGTAGGAAAAAACCCCACCAAATTTGGCCTTATGGTTTGAGAGATATGGCTTGTTGAAGTTCACAAATTTCTGAAATTGAATTGATCATATCTTGACAACCACACATGGGATTTGAGAGTTCTTGGACTTTTTGAAAATGGGAAGACAAGATCTTCAACTTTCATGTTGGGCAAAAATTCATTTGAAGCTTGTATCATGATGCAAGTTTAAGATCAAGAAGTTTCCATTTTTGGCAGTTGAAATTACAGGTCCACTTTCTATTTCTGGAAATTTCTGATTTTACTTCAAATTCTTCCATGATGAGGTTGGACATGATAGATGAGACTTATATAAGCATGAATGAGCTTCTTCAAATCAATTCTATCCATCAAATCTCTGATTAAATCCACAGTTGACCAAGTTTGACTTTCTGTTGACTTTTCTAGGGTTTTGCATGATTGAACCACTTCTGATGAATTCCAAACCCTAATTCCTTGAGACCTTGACTTCAAATGATGTCCCAAGTTGTATGAACTATTGATTATGGGTCATGGTGCCCAAATTCCACAAGAATGGCCACCATCCACTGCTTTGACTGACTGTTGACTGTCTTTGACCTAATTGGCTGATGATTGCTTCAACTGCAAGCAACAAGGTTAGACTGACAATATTTTTGTACTTTTTGAATGATAAACATATGAAAAGCAAGAATATACAAATGCAAAGTATGCTTGGTGATCAAGAAACAACCCACAAGGCAACCTACCCACTAGGAGGACAGCTAGGGTATGCAATGATCCTCGAGGTTATGATATGATATGATATGGGCCATGAGGGATCTTAGGGCCCAAAATTGGGGTCTTACAGATGCCCCTATTTAAGGTCATTCTAGCCGGAGAAGTGAAGTTTAGAAATCTTCATCTCGACGCGGTAGAATGGACTTAAATAACAGTAATGAGACAAATTTTGGTCCCTAAGAGACCTCATGATGCAAATGTATGCGTGCAAAAGACACAAACTCTGTGGGGAATATGATTCACACAGAAGAAAAGACGATCCATCGGAGTAATACACTCACCAGGAACAGAGACTCTAACAAGACTCTAGTTGGGATAATAAAAGAAAAAGAAATGCGTGAACAAGACACGACTCCAAACTGGGGAAAAAACAAAACTGACACAACGTGAACAAAACACGACTCTGATTAGGAAAAACAGAAAACAGACTGGAGAACTCCCTGGGGAGTGAAGAACTCACACTGGGGAAAAAAAATTTCCAAATGGAAAATAAATCCATTGGAGAGACACAAGCTGACTCCTGGGGAGAAGCAAAAGAAAACTCCACTGGGGAAGTAACAAGCAAAATGAGATGCTACCGGTAAGGGTAACAAACTCAGGAAGGAACACCAAGGATACCGGGTTGTAGGTATGTAACAGGTGACCGACCAAAGGCGTGAATTGGTGTGTGTTCCAAAACACTCATCATCCTGAAGAGAGCGAAAGCAAACTTGTTTATAGGATGGACATTTGATTCTGTAAAGAAGGCAAATCTTACTCAGTTGGGGAAACAAACAAAGTGTTCGACAAGAGAGTGCATGAGATATATTATTCATAGCCGTCAAAACGTGAATAATATACTCGCATGGAAAGTTATCCTGAACCGGGTACTGGGTTGTTTAAGGATAAAATCCGAAGACGTGAATTGGTTTGTGTTCCAAGACACTCATCATCCGAAAGAAAGCTAGAACAGCAGACTTGTTTAAAGGATGGACAAAAAAACGTGAATTGGTGTGTGTTCCAAAACACTCATCATCCGAAAGAAAGCTAGAACAGCAGACTTGTTTAAAGGATGGACAAAAAAAAACGTGAATTGGTGTGTGTTCCAAAACACTCATCATCCGAAAGAAAGCTAGAACAGCAGACTTGTTTAAAGGATGGACAAAAAAAACGTGAATTGGTGTGTGTTCCAAAACACTCATCACCCTAAACACAAACTGGTTAAAGGATGGCCAAAAAAACGTGAATTGGTGTGTGTTCCAAGACACTCATCATCCGAAAGAAAGCTAGAACAGCAGACTTGTTTAAAGGATGGACAAAAAAACGTGAATTGGTGTGTGTTCCAAAACACTCATCACCCTAAACACAAACTGGTTAAAGGATGGCCAAAAAAACGTGAATTGGTGTGTGTTCCAAAACACTCATCATCCGAAAGAAAGCTAGAACAGCAGACTTGTTTAAAGGATGGATATTCGATTCTACAAAGAATACGAATCTTGCTCAGTTGGGGAAAATCAACAAAGGATTCCAACTAAAGAGCGCCTGAGATATATTATTCATTACCGGCAGACCGTGAATAATATACTCGCATGGAAGATTATCCTGAACCGGTTACTGGGTTGTTTAAGGATAAAAAACCGAAAAGAAAGGCATCGGGATACCAGAATAGGTATATAATGATGACCAATCAAAAGGAGCAACAGACATTACCAACAAAAGGGTAAATGAAAGGCGAACTGCTGAGGATAAATTGCAAGCATCCGGCAATTATCCACAGAAGACTAGCTGGGGATGCACTGGTAAACAACCAATGATCCGGGGAACAAATCACTAGCATACGGTGAAAGGACCCACTGGGGATAAAATTGCTAGCATACGGCAATTATCCACAAAAGACTTGCTGAGGATATAAGTGCTGATCTGAGCAACTTATCCAAGCAAAGGAAAATCAACATCAAAGACTGGATGAAGATAACCACAAAATTAGGGTTTACATCTACCGAATACGGGGTAGAAGACCAAAAACTCCGCGTGGGGATAGAACAAATCACAAATCCGCACGGGGAACCAAAATAGGGTTTATAACAAACCACAAACTGCTGAAGAGCAGGAAAATAGGATTTACGACTACCGGGTGGTAGGTAGAAAACCAAAAACTCTGGCTGGAGAATAAAAGGTGTATAACCACAAATTCTGTTAAGAAAGCCAGGAAAAGATAGGACTTACAACTACCGGTTATGAGGGTAGAGGCCCAAGAACATTCCGCTGGGGAACAACCCACTGGGAAGCACAAGACATCTGACAAATAGCCAATTCGGGAATAATCCGAAAAGACGGACTGAATAAAGACATGTCCTAATGAGGATATAGCTCAAATAGGAAAATCCATCCCAATATATGTGTTGGGAGGAAACGGAAGAAACCGTCATCCACGAGGATATATCTCGGTGGGGAACTGCAGAAGGAAAGACAACATTTTCTGCTTACGGGGCTGACTCTATATGGAGAGATTTTAAACACCCGACCTCTGCTTAGGGAGATCTGTAGAGAAGATCTGTATCACCACAGCAGGAGACACGACAAACAAAGGATACATGGCGAGAAATGCAACATGAATATCTGAATGTTTAATGAGTATGCATGAATATGCGTGATTGATGTTTGATGAATGCTGACAAAACAGACAATTCTAACACAACAGGTTCAGGAACCAAACGTCCGGTATTATACTTCCAGGGGAACAACCAGCTGGAAAGCCAATCTGCGGAGATCTACATGCTGTAAAGCAAAGATCTGCAAGTACTGCTGAAGAAGCAAAGGGTCAGAAATATCAGGAAACAACCCAATCAGGGTACAGAAAGTCACAACGGGCAAAACAGCCACCAAGACAAATCTGTAGGGGAACGAGAGAAGTCCCAAAGTATCTGCAAGGGATCCCAGTGTCAACTGAGAAACAAAAAATGCGTGAATAAGCACGAACTGCTGTAGAAGCAACTCCACACAACTCCACTGGGGGACAACCCACTGAGGGAGAATGATATCATCCAAATAGAATCTAACTGCATAAGCAACTCTACTGGGGAAAACTGTCGGCTACTCTCTTGGGGAACAACCCACTGAGGGAGGACAGATCAAACAAGTATATTCTGCAACAAACCGATCCACTCCACTTGGGGAGAATATACATAGCAAACTGATCACAACAAGTAGATTCTGCAATATAAGCCACTCTACTGAGGATCACAAACAGTCAGGAAATTAATCCGTTCACTGGATGCTGAAGCCATCATCCGACCATACTGGGGATTGAAGGAGTATCAACGGGCGAAACTGCCACAACAACACTCTGCAGACTATGCTGAGGAAAAGATGATTGGAATACTGGGATGTCAACCCAAATCAACCACTGAGTAGGAAAATAAATCCTGCTCTGCTGAAGAGAAAAACTCTGATGGAGAGATAGCAACAATTCCGCAGACGACTTCGCCGGGGAGAAGGTAAAGCACCGGGTATCAAACCACTGACTTACCGAGTCTTCAAAAGAACATGATCATGCTGAGGAAACAGACAATTCCTGCTGGCACACTGCATGGGGAAAAGCGGTAACAACTCCACTTGCAACCCTGGTGGGGATATCAATAACAGCTCTAATCGCGACTCCGAGGGGAGCATCAGTCAATGGCTATACTCATGATTGCTCTGAGGAGACAAATAAAGTCTGGGGGTATCGACCCACTGGAGAAAGTGACGGGGCACCAAGGTGACAAACCATCAACCTCCGAAACTTCACAATAAAACACCCATGCTAGGGGAAAGCTGCTGCTGGAGAATGAAGTCTTCAACAACAAACCACTTGCGACTGTACTGGGGAACAGCCCCAACAACAACTCTGTTGGGAATCATGCCACCCTCGGGAGAGCACTGAGATATTCTTGAGTATCCTTTTAATCTTGTGAATGTTCACTTTGTTTTAAAACAAAAATTTTGAAAAATTTGATTTTAAAACAATGACATTTTATCAATTTAAAACATGCAAAACATTTGTTGAATTGAAACAAATAAGAGTGCAAATAAATGGATAAAAAGCTCAAATTGATTTGATAGAATGGTAGTCTGCAAATGGCAAGACTCCATAGATCTGTACAAATTTGAAATCAGTGATATATATTGGAAGAGGGCTACATTGAACATAATGATCCTTTCTCTACCAATTTGAATCTCGATGTATCCGAAGCTTCGGTTGACGACGAATCGAGAATCTTCTGACGAAATGACGACTGATGAACAGAAAGTCTTGTCGGGATGCAGTTACTTGCCAAATCCCTAATTTTTGCCTAGATTGCCCCAGAGTGAGGTACTCAATCTAGCGGGATGCAAATATTTTCTTTTTTAAGTCTCTAATTTTTGCCTGGATTACCCTTGCGGGTTCTCCACCGAGACGCTCATTTTTGCATAAGCCGCCCTTTCGGGTTTTCAACTTAGCGAGCTATTCTGTTTTTTCATTTGTTTTTTTTTCATTTGCATATACTTTTTTCTTAGGCAAAGTATCTCTTAACTGCATCTGAGTTCACAGGACGAGTGAAATCCTCCCCATCCATTGTTGTAAGCATCAAAGCACCGCCTGAAAAGGCTCTCTTAACAACATATGGACCCTCGTAGTTTGGAGTCCACTTGCCCCTGGAATCGGGCGCGAAAGACAAAACTTTCTTGAGCACGAGGTCACCTTCTCGGAACACGCGAGGCTTGACCTTCTTATCGAATGCTTTCTTCATTCTTTGCTGATATAACTGACCATGGCACATGGCAGTCAAACGCTTCTCTTCGATTAAGTTCAACTGGTCATAACGACTCTGAATCCATTCAGCATCAGTCAACTAGGGACTTGAGGGTATAATTTTTCTTTTTCTTTTGCAGAAAATTTTGAAATTTTTTTTTCTGATTTTTGATTTTTCTTTTTTTTTTTTCACCCTCTTTTTTTTTGATTTTTTTTTTTTTTTTTTTTTACATTTTTTTTTTGATTTTTTTTTTGTTTGCATTTGCAATGCCCCAGTTTGACTGTTTTGCTGATTTTCATGATACAGCTGAATGAGCTTCTTTTGTGCTCAAGAAGGCGGGTAATCTCATCAGGTATCCCCTTAACATCATCTTCCTCTGCCTCAGATACAAGGAATTCAAGATTGGGAGATGGCGTTGGATCATTATGTTCAATGGGTTTAGAAATCCCTGCATAATGATTTTGGATAATGAAAAGCTTTTGAATTTTAAACAAGCAAATCATTTATGCAGATGAAAAGATTGTTTTCTGTGTTTTCATGGTTTTTTGTGATCACTGATTTCATGCAAAAGCAAAAAGTGAAAACAAATGGAAAAACAAATGTTTGACAATGCATTAATTGAATGAAAACATCATTGTATTAAATGCTTTGCCAACAATGTCATCACTTCTCCTTTTGGCATGGGAGAAGGGTTTTAAACAAAATGAACAATTACTCTGATCTATGGATGACTGTAGGAACATCTACAGCGACCCAATTGTGGCAGACACCACCAGGAATAACAAAATTGTTCAAGTCTTCTGTATCTTCTTCTTCAATGATAGCAGCAGCTTCCTCTTCTGCAGGTTGATCAGCATGGATGAAACCTCCACTGGTGAACAGACCTTGCTCGTTGCATGCCCCAGAACCATAGCCAATGCCAGCCCGGGAACGGTTATCTTCAAGTTCAAGCACTTTCCCTAAACCAGCAACTGCACCACATTCAATGGCCAGCTTTGCATCACGGTAGGAAGTGAATGAAGGAGACTTCTTCTCGATTGGTTCATCAATAGATAAAGCTTGGAACTGAGTTCCAACTTCATCCTCTGCGTCAATGTACGAGAAAGAAGACAAATTACTGACCAGGAGAGCCTTTTCTCCCCCTACTACAACCAATTTCTTGTTTTTCACAAACTTCAGCTTTTGGTGTAGGGTGGATGTCACAGCGCCAGCCTCATGAATCCATGGTCTGCCTAAGAGACAGCTGTAAGATGGGTGGATATCCATTACTTGGAAAGTAACTTGGAAATCACTTGGTCCAATTTTGATCGGGAGATCAACTTCCCCAATCACGGTCTTGCGCGACCCATCAAAAGCTTTTACAACAACCCCACTCTGCCTCATAGGAGGACCTTGATATGACAATCTGGAGAGTGTGGATTTTGGCAATACATTAAGGGATGATCCAGTGTCCACCAACACATTGGACATTGCATCAGATTTGCAGTTCATAGAGATATGTAAAGCCATGTTGTGGTCTCTTCCCTCCTCAGGGAGATCAGCGTCACAAAAGCTCAGAGTGTTGCAAGCGGTAATGTTTGCAACAATGCTATCAAATTGTTCCAGGGTGACGTCATGATCAACGTATGCCAGGTCCAAGACTTTCTGCAGAGATTCCCGATGGGGTTCTGAATTCAGCAAAAGAGAAAGAATGGAAATCTTGGAAGGCGTATGTAGAAGCTGGTCTACAATGTTGTACTCACTCTTTCTGATGAGCCTCAGCATCTCATCAGATTCTTCGTCAACAGTGCCGCTTGGGCCAACTACAGTAGCAGGAGTTTGTACGGAGGAGGAGGGCTGGGCAACAGCAGGTGCCGGATTCTGAACATTCACAGCATTCCCTACGGGGTGCACAACAGTGTCAGAAGCGGTAGCCTTTGCTGGTGCAGAAAAGACGCGACCGCTGCGGGTCAACCCACTAACATCAGCGATAGTGGTCACGGAAGTAGACGGCAGAGGTACCTCAACCCCATCCTGGACAGCAACAGGATTGTACCGGAAAGGTACGGCTTTATCAGATGAATACGGCACAGGGCCGGCTGGTTTGATGATCAAAGCAGGGGAAGCCTTCGGCTTGTTGCTATTGTAGCGAATGACAACAGGCTCAGGCAATTTGAACACCGGGGAGATGACACTCACTTCGGGCTCAACTACATCCACGTTGCGATTCTGAAGAATCTCAATGGTACCTTCATTCAACATCATCTGAAGCTCTCTGCGGACTTGATCACAACCCAAGCGGTTGACCGAGCAGACGCGGCACTTGTCGTGGTTATGCTCCCAATAGCTGTACTGACACAGCATTCTATGTAATCCAACCAACGATTGCCGGATATGACTGATGTACTTCACCTTGTATTTCCCAAGGTCCTCCTGGATCATGTTCACAGACTTCCCATGCGAAGGCAATGGGTTCCTGGTGACGTTCGGGTTTGAGTCTTCAAAACTCAGAATTCCGCTTCTCATAAGGTCTTGAACCTTAGTCTTCAGCTGGAGGCAATTCTCAATGTCATGGCCCGGAGCGCCAGAGTGATAGACACAGTGCTGGTCAGGCTTGTACCACCACTGAGGGTTGGCCGGTATAGCCGGAGGATCTCTTGGAGAAACCAACTTCCGCTCTATCAGAGAGGGATATAACTCCGTATACGACATAGGAATCGGATCAAAGCTGATCTTCTTCCTTTCATAACCCGTGTTTGCTTGATTACTCGTATTTCCACGAGGCTGGTAAGCCTGTTGCTGCGGACGAGCTTGTTGTTGATACTGTGGTTGCGGATATTGTTGCTGATGCTGATACTGTTGAGGTTGATACTGCTGGCGTTGAGGAGTGTTGTCCTTGAAAACAGGTGCTACGTGAGCCACCTGGTGCTGATGACCGGAATGTCGTGCAGGTCTCCTCTGGACAGAGGGTCTTCGATGCTTCGGCTGAGATTGCACGGCATGCGCTTCACCTTCTTTCCTCTTAAACGCTCCATATCGCTTAGAGGACGAACCATCATCTTTTGCCAACCGTCCTTCGCGGACGCCTTCTTCAAGACGCATCCCCATGTTCACCATCTCGGTGAAATCAGAGGGAGCGCTGGCCACCATTCTCTCATAGTAAAATGACCCAAGAGTCTTCAGAAAGATCTTGGTCATCTCTTTCTCTTCTAATGGTGGAGTGATTTGAGCTGCCAGCTCACGCCATCTCTGGGCGTACTCCTTGAACGATTCCTTGTCCTTTTGTGACATAGACCTGAGTTGATCTCTGTCAGGCGCCATGTCAACGTTGTATTTGTATTGCTTGACGAAAGCTTCGCCAAGATCATTGAAAGACCGGATGTTGACGCTGTCTAAACTCATGTACCAACGGAGGGCGGCACCAGACAAACTGTCTTGGAAGTAGTGGATCAAGAGTTGATCATTGTCGGTCTGCGTGGACATCTTTCTGGCATACATGACTAAGTGTGCCAAAGGACAAGTGTTCCCTTTATACTTTTCAAAGTCTGGGACCTTGAACTTGATTGGTATCTTGACACCGGGAACCAAACAAAGTTCGGCTGCTGACTTGCCGAAGAGATCTTTGCCTCGGAGAGTCCTCAATTCCTTTCTCAGCTCAAGGAATTGATCGTTCATTGCGTCCATCTTCTCGTGAACATCTGAGCCCTCAGATGCCTCAGAATGATAAATGGTGTCGTCTACCCTAGGCATGGTATGCACGACAGGAGGGACGGGAATAGGGACCGGGCTAGATGCCGGCATTTGTGCAAATGTAGGAGCTGGCAGATCGGGCATGAAGCCTGGAGGCATCCCCCAAGGAAAACCGGGAGGCATAGCATTTGGCTGATGGGCACTGACAGGCACCGTTGAAGTAGCTACTTCAGAAATAACCGTCCGCTGAACGGGAGTTGCTGGCTGTTGAGCAGGCTGGTTCTGAGCAGCAAGGAGTTGCTCCATCAAAGCGCCAAGTCTGGCGACCTCATCTCTCAGACTTTGGTTCTCTTGTTCCAACTGCTCCATGATTCTGGCAGAGTTGACTCTTGTATAATACCGGTGAGTCAGCTTGTCTTCAAAATAAATGAAGAGCAAAGGTTAGAACCAGAAGACCAGAAACAAAGGGTACCTGCTTATGCAAGAATGATGCATGAAATGCTTGTGCAAATGCTTTGTTTTCAAGGAACCCTTAGGGTGTTTATTTGCAATATTTTGAATATTTAAACAATTTAATTGCTCATGGAAAATATTTCTTTTAATATATCAAAACAAAGAAATACAGCATTTTTGATTATTACAAAGAGAAAAGGTAAATGACATCCTATGGATCCCTATTAGCTCGGGATGCTGGAAGACGAGAAGTGCACAACTTCTTGATCTCTCTCTCATAGGCAGCCTCCATATCAGCTTTCTCCTTAGCGAGTCGATCATACTTTCTCTTCCAGAATTCGGAAGACTGAGGAAGCAGAGAAGTCCAAGTGTCGTTCGGATCGTCGATCACTCGGTGCTCGAGAAATTCAATCATAGCATCCTTCTCCTTGAGCTGCTGCAGCAATTCCTCTCTTTCACGGATCCAGGCACGCGAAAGGTCTTCTTCTCTCAACTCCTCTACACGTTGGGTAGGGAGGGTTGAAGGCCCAGCCACATCCAACAGTGTAGGTCTTGGATGATCATATGGCATCAGGTAGGTGGCAGCTCTCTGTCTGACCCAAGAGGTGTATGGCTCCAAAGCAATGCAGTTCTTCGGACCCAACTCATTCCTACTCTTCTTGTGAATACTGCGCCATGCACGGACAAATCTGGCTTTCAGGCCTTGGGGATCTTTACCCTCCTGGAAGAACACACCTTCTAACAGAATGTTATTAGGTTTATCCTTTAGGGGGAACCCAAGCTGACGACGTGCAAGCGTAGGGTTGTAGCTGATCCCACCACATGTACCAAGAAGAGGCACATTGGGGAATTCTCCACAAGAATTAATGATCTGAACGGTATCGTACACGCGATCATACCAGGTGATATCATCATTGGTGAGAGACATAAGTCTCTGGGACCACCGTAGACATCCCTTGTTCTCCTTGAAAGCAACTGTCTGCGGCAAGTGCGAAATAAACCACTTGTATAGCAGAGGTAGACAGCAGACAATAACTCCTCCATTCTTCATATTCCTTAAGTGCAAGGAGACATATGCATCACCCAACAAGGTCGGAACTGGATTAAGGACTGAAAAGATCCTAATGGCGTTCATGTCCACGAACTTGTCGAAGTTGGGAAACAGCACCAATCCATAGATGAGCAGCACAAATAGAGCCTCAAAGGCATCCTCACTCATGGCCTTCCCATAGAAGGTAGCTTGGGCAATGAGGAACTCGGAAGGAAAACCTTGAATTCCGCCTTTGGTAGTCAGATTAGCTCTAATCAGATCTTCATCTATGTGCAACAAACTAGAAATCTCTCGAGCGGATGGAATACTCTCTAGGCCACTGAACGGCACTTGATCCAGAATAGGAATCCCAATAAGGTGAGAGTATTCTTCCAAAGTCGGCAATAGCTGGAAGTCTGGAAATAAGAAGCAATGATGCAACGAATCGTAGAACTGAGCCAGAGTACTCATCAGTCCTTCATCAACCTGAGTGGTGAGCAGAGGTAGGAGCTTCCCATAGCGAGCCTTGAAACCCAAGGGATCTAGTACATACGATGTCAGATTCCTCAACTCTTTTATATCAGGCTGCTTGAAGCTGTATTTCTTTGTATACCTTTTCGGTCTTTCCATGTCTGAAAATTTTGCAAATAACCCTTTTTAAGTTCCTTGAAAATTTTCTTTTTTTTTGATGACATGAATGCGGATGAATGCGTGAATGCATGAATGCAACAAACACACTCAAGGATCAAACAAAGCACACCAAACAAAGGTCGTGGGAAAGCTCTATGTATCCCTAATATCAATCATCCATTTTGGTGGATTTAGGTTTTCACCTTATCGACACCCAAGTTCCATTGATATTAACGGTACATGAACCGGCTCTAACATTCTTAATATCAACCAGCCGCTTTGGTGGATCTTAGGTTTTACACCTGATCCGGGATCCATTGATATTAACAATGTTTGAACGACTCAACCACGAATCACGGGTTGTTGAGAGTCACGAGCATGGAGTCTCGGTTAAGAACCACCCAAAGGGAGTGTACTAGGGTTTAAACCTGCCAGACATGTTCTATCAGAGGTTCCCATAATCATCGTTCCATCTTTCGAATATTATCGGAGGAACGAATACTCGTATTCCAAGAATATTCTCAAAAGAAACTCTTATGAGTGTAGTATCGCGTGACAATCGTATCAGAACTGACATCTGAACGACCTCCGCACTACGGTCCTAAAAATAGGCCAAGATGGGTTTGGTAAACTAAGGTCCTTGGCTTCTGCGGCACATGATTGAAAGAATAATGCCTAACCACAAATAACTTGTGTGACATTATTAGTTCAACATGACCTCCACCAAGTGAATGGACTCGCAAGTCAACTGGCTAAGGACTACTCCACACCAGTCAACGAGACTATGCCATTCTCCTATCCTAGAGTGCACTCGAGTTCGGGTATAGAACTCATCTCACAGATCACCAAAGCACACAGCAATGTATATCAAGCAATTCACACATTACAATCAATACATTCATCCCAAATTGTACAAAAATATGTCACATAACAAATGATAATATAGCACAACAAGGGTGAAAAGTAGGCACTACAACCAGAGATGATGGTGACCCTTCCCCAGCAGAGTCGCCACTTTTCTGTAGCGGTGTATTCGTCGCTATATGATCTATCGATTAAATCATAAGCAAGAGATACATTGAAATTTCGAGTCGCCACCGCACTTTTATTTATCCAAAGGACTGGCTAAAAAGCGAACAAAAGCCTAAGAAGTTTTACACGTAGAAAACTAATAAAAAGGTCAGAGAGTCTGGGTAAGGGGTAAATTACGCAATGGGAAGGTGTTAGGCACCCACTACGTCCTAGGTACTCCTAGGGAGCCCTTTTCACACTTGTTATGCTAAATTGTTATTTGTTATGACATAAGTATTGTGCAAACATGATTGGGATGATGAGAAAAGAATGTACAATTTTTATTGGGTTATTTATTGGGTTCGAACGGATGAACCCGTTGCCTACGTACCTTCCATCAAAGGTAAGGATCAGAACGCCGTAGTTCGGCTAAAAGATTTCCAAAAGTTGGTGGATTCAGTTTTAAACACAAGCACTGAGGCTTTTCATTATCAATGGGAGAAAACTCGACCAAAAAACAACATCCACCATGCGAGGATAGCTTCGACGTACTAGAGGGGTTAGCCCTGTTTGAAGTACGGAAGTCTTACTGTCGACTCACTAAGGATAGGCAAGATTTACATCAACCACAAAGATAATTGAAACCTATGGCTAATGTGAAAAGATTAACAATGGACAGAGCCAAAACAAGTGAATGAGTGAAGTTAATTGATTGTGTTTATGAAAATGAGGTCAAAGTATGATTAGGATTGATTCAAAGAAGTATTATGAAAATGAAGTTTTGAAAAAAAGTCAAGGACTTGGGGTCCAGGTTTTTAGTTAGAAAAACATGAAAATGTTTGCACAACACTAAGTCAAGTTTGAAAGTTAAGAGTGTGAAAAGGTTCTAAGACGTAATGAGGGATGAATGGATGAAGATGGATTGTAAAACTTCTCAGGCGGTTCACTTCTTGAGATCATATGGGAAATGATTCAAGTGTGTCCTTTGGAATGCAATGAATAATAATAAACAAACAAAGCAAAGAAAGGCGGATACCGGATGCCAATCAATGGTCTTATACCAATCTCCTAAAACAGAAATGGATATCAGATGCCACTCAATGGACTTACACTAATCTCCTTAAAAGAAAACAAAGATGAGAAATGGAAATTAACTGCCAATTTGTCTGGACTTAGGTTAACTCCACAGTATGGTCCTAGGAAATCCAATGCCACATCACAGGGGCTTACAATGGATCCTCACATACAAGAACAAAAGCAACAACATGATCACAGGAATGCAAATGCCAACTTACAGGGACTTATAATTGCAACCTCTCACACAAACAGATGAACAAACTATGATCACAGGAAAGCAGATGCCAACTTACAGGGACTTATAACTGCAACCTCACATACAAACAGACAAAACAAACTATGATCACAGGAAAGCAGATGCCAACTTACAGGGACTTATAACTGTATCCTCACATACAAACAGACAAAACAGAAGATATGAGTGACCAATGAGGTCTTACACTCTATCCTTCCATATCATAGGAACAAATGCCAAAGCAATGGACTTACAATTGTCCTCAATGGGCAAACAACAATGATAAAAGTCACACAGACAAATGATATGATCATGCACTAATGGCAATTGATGATGATGAATGCATAACATACAGGCAAACAAGTGCACATGAAGCAATCAATCAATCAATGAATATCAAAACAGCACACTCTATAGCCAAAACAGGGGGGCTCACACAAGAGGGTTTGACTTTGAAAGTCCACTGTAATAGGTAAAGGTCGCTCTTAACCTTGCCATTGAGAGGCTAAGGTGAAGCAGATGAAAAGGAGATGAGGGGTGTGCCTCATTGCTTCTATCTCAGATCAGAGAGAGCATCAAATAGGAGAAAGTGGGGGAGTTCAGAAAGATGGAACTCTTTCCCCATTATTGACTCGATTAGATCTTGGGTTTTTATCTCAATGCTTCAACCATGTAATGGGAGCAAAGAGAGGACACACTGAATAGTGGGGGATAGATTGCTTATCCCTACCTTCCACCAATTGCCTCAAATGAGGACTTTTCCTGCTTGGGACAATTTTAAACAAACACAGGCATTGCCTCTTAAGGAGGACTTCAGACAGTTTGCCCGGTCAAATAACAGACCGGGTCTCCAGACTACATGAAGAAGAAGTATTTATACCTCGAAGCAAATGCTAAAAAGCAAAGCAAGCAAGTTCAGAGAACTTAAGCAACTAAAGTACCTGCAAAAGTCAGACCAATTAGTAAACAGCTCAACAGTCAAAATCAAAAGGAAATAACCCAATAGTCAACCACAGAGGGACCAATTGTGAAAGGCACAAAGACTCAAGTTACATGAGTCAACCTACAAAACAAGTGTTAGCACATGATAAACAATTCAACTCAATCAAATTTGAATGATCTTTGAGGCATTGGTGCTTAACCTGAAACAATAGCTCAATTGTAAGCTCAAAAGACCACTAGGACTAGCCTAGGGTCAAGGATGAAAGAAAAGAGTCAAACAGCAAAGGGAAGTCAACCCAATTCATGTTCAAACATTTAATAAGCAATCTCAATTGGATTCACAATCAAATCATGCATCACTGTCATTTCATACACAAGTGAATGCAAAGCATGGCAAGAGAAGCACACAAAAGGTCAACAGCAAGACCTTATTCAAAAGTCAACTCAAACATTCTCAAAAATCATGAAATAAATCACACTCAATCCTAACATCTAGCATGGTATACATGCCAAATTTCATGGCATTTGGATGAGAGGAAGGCAGTCAAGTAAAATCATGAAGTCAAACCAAATTCAAGTAAGCATGATGAAAGTCAACAAGCATGAGTCAACTTCAAAAAATCATATCAATTTGAAAACAGAAGAGAAATGAATGATATTAACACCAATGCAAAGCTTGAGATGTCTAGTTATCACATATGAAATTTCATGGACATACAATAAGATTTGAGAATTTCACAAAAGATTTGGCAATGTGTAGCACAAAAAGTCAACAAATGACCAAGCATGGAAGAAAATTCACAATCAAATGGAAAACAGCATGATTAATTCCAGGAAAATTCATACATAAACTAGACATGTGATAGATGATTCATGCAAAATTTGAGGTCATTT
The DNA here is from genome assembly GCF_024323335.1 of Lathyrus oleraceus. Lineage (NCBI taxonomy): Eukaryota > Viridiplantae > Streptophyta > Magnoliopsida > Fabales > Fabaceae > Lathyrus > Lathyrus oleraceus. The sequence continues at coordinate 504,880,966 of NC_066584.1, read as the reverse complement.
GGATGTAAGGAAGCATGTGAACAAAAATTGTGAAAATGCATATCATTCATGTAGCATCAAATGCAACACATGACTTCAAAAAATCATTACTCTCAATCCACAAATGATAAATGCACAAACTTTATATGGAAATGAAGGTCAATGAGTCTAGTTCCACCACAAAAAATTTCAGGCTCATTGGATGCAACATGAATATTTCACAATTGAAATGGCACAATGTATCATTTTGGCATACATGTTGGGAAATCAATTATCATTAAAAATCCAGCCAATGGAAAATTAATTAAAAATCACAATCAAATACTAGACACATTCATGAGCATGAGGAAAAAATTGCATGATTTTTGGATAAAATTTGAAAGAGAAATTAATTGTGGAAATGGAGTGAATAATTGAAGCAACATGAGCAAACAACATGGTGAGCAAGTCAACTAATGGTCAACGCAGTGGCATTAGTGTAATTCTGGGCTCACTAAACCAAACTGTGCGTTTTGGCCCTGCAAAACGGAATGTTTTGATTGGCTCTCAGCCAATAAAACAGTAACCCGGCCAATGGATGAGTTTTCTGGGTTTAAGAAAAACCCTAGGGTTTCTAACAGCATGGTTATGGCATATGAACTCATGTTCATCATCAAAAATCAATTCCAAGCAAAACTTCCAACATCATGGCATTGAAATACCTCGTGCAACATCACATAACCATAACCAAACACAACAAACAGCAATTCAAAAGGATTTTCATGGGCAGGGATAAGGTTTAACATGAACAGCCTGTGTTCATCACCATCAGGTAATCAATTGAAATCCAACAGAAGCAACTAATCATGGCAATGGTAACATTCACACAGCAACCAAACAACAGCATTCAACATGGTTCACATGGATTTTCTAGGCATGTTCATAAGGTTTTAAACTGCAGCAGGGTTTAATCAGCATGGCAGCACATGTTCATCAACAATAATCAAACCGAGTTCATCCAAGCAATCACAACAGCATACATTGGAATGCATCATGCAACCTGTGCAACAACAACAGCCAAAGGCAAACACGATTCTAGGTTCTCATGCATTTTTAGGATTTGGCAGCAACATACAATTCCAACATCAATTGTTCATCATTTAAGCATCAACTGTAACCAACATCAACAATCAAAACAAAGCAATGTAACCTCATCATTAAACAACATCAGCTAACAACCAAACAAACACAAACATGGGAAATCTGGGCATGGCAGGGTATGAACAAACAGGGTATTTGTTCATTGTGTTATTATCAACATTAAAACAACATTCAAACACCAACATACAAACAGCATGAAAAATTACTGGACAGTTTAAGGTTGCAAACAGCAGCATATATTCATCACCTTCATTCAACTCGGATTTTTTTTCAAGCCCAGAATTTGAAATTAAACATAGCAATGTGTTCATCAAGGCATGGTGAGTAACAATCCAGCATCCATTTTCCATAAAACACGATCATGTGCATGAATCGAACAGAGAGAGTATGAACATCAAAGTTTGCTCAAGAACATAAATGCCCAGAAATGATCAAGTAGCACATCATTAGAATCATTGAAGCATGGTGATGACAAATCCAGGCATAATTTTCAGTATAATACACTATAGAGTGAGATTCGAGCAAAAGAACATTTGTGCACAAAACTTAAATCTCAGATTTCTTGCAAATTAGCCAACCATTTCTCAAGACACAAAGTGCAATAAACTCAGCATGGCAAGGACTATACATGGCACGGCATGAATTTAAGAAACAAGTGAATCGAAAACTTACTTATCCTTGAAGAAATCTGAGATTCAGTTGCTTTTTGGCCAAAACAAGCTCGAACAGATGATGATTTATGCTTCAAATGGTGGATGGTGAAGAGAGTTGAGCTCAAGAATGCCTAGCTTTACTCCAATCTATATCTGCCATTGTTGATGCTTGGTGAAAACAGAACGGGTAGAGGCTGCACAGGTGTCTGTTGATGATTCAAAATGTTCCACAAGGTTGTCCAGATGGTGGAAGAAGCAAGAACAGCTCGTGTGCTTTGATGATCTTCCCAGAATTTTCCAAAATGCAAAATATGCAAGAAAGAGAGTAAGTGTATTTTCTGTTTGGTCGGCTGCAAAAACTAGGGTTGCAATCCAGAAAATGAGACTTAAATATCAGCTGTTTAAGGTCTGCTAATGATGTGTTAAGCTGGTTTTTGTTTTATGACATGATTTGCAACTTTGCTAATTTGTACCAAAGTGGATAATGGAGGTGTGTTTGCTGCTCGAGTGGGCTTTGGCCAGGCTGTAAACAGACTAAAATTCTGCTGTTTTGTGTGTGCTGAAGGATTGCTGTACTTGCTTTACTCTTATGAAGCTTATTGCACATTTGCTAATTATGTACAAATGAAGTGGAGGTGTGAAAGTTTGTGGTCGAATGGGCCTGAAACAGGCTGTATACAGACCAATACAAATGCTGTTTTCTGTTGCTTAACAATTGCTGTACTTGCCTTGCTTATATGCTCCCATTTGCAAAATTGCCAAATTGTGCTTTTGGTCCAAAATGGTGGTGGAATGATGGTATGGACATGATTTAGGGCTTGGAGCAAGTCACAAATATGACTTAACACATTTCCCAATTGGTCAAAGTGAGAAAAAGTGTTTAAATCAAAAAGTCAATGGTTGGTCAAACTTGATTTTTAATGAAATAGGTCCAAAAATGCCATTTTGATTGGCAAGGTTTTGATGAATGAAATTTATATTTTTGGAAAGAGGATGAAAAATGTGGTTTGTAGGAAAAAACCCCACCAAATTTGGCCTTATGGTTTGAGAGATATGGCTTGTTGAAGTTCACAAATTTCTGAAATTGAATTGATCATATCTTGACAACCACACATGGGATTTGAGAGTTCTTGGACTTTTTGAAAATGGGAAGACAAGATCTTCAACTTTCATGTTGGGCAAAAATTCATTTGAAGCTTGTATCATGATGCAAGTTTAAGATCAAGAAGTTTCCATTTTTGGCAGTTGAAATTACAGGTCCACTTTCTATTTCTGGAAATTTCTGATTTTACTTCAAATTCTTCCATGATGAGGTTGGACATGATAGATGAGACTTATATAAGCATGAATGAGCTTCTTCAAATCAATTCTATCCATCAAATCTCTGATTAAATCCACAGTTGACCAAGTTTGACTTTCTGTTGACTTTTCTAGGGTTTTGCATGATTGAACCACTTCTGATGAATTCCAAACCCTAATTCCTTGAGACCTTGACTTCAAATGATGTCCCAAGTTGTATGAACTCTTGATTATGGGTCATGGTGCCCAAATTCCACAAGAATGGCCACCATCCACTGCTTTGACTGACTGTTGACTGTCTTTGACCTAATTGGCTGATGATTGCTTCAACTGCAAGCAACAAGGTTAGACTGACAATATTTTTGTACTTTTTGAATGATAAACATATGAAAAGCAAGAATATACAAATGCAAAGTATGCTTGGTGATCAAGAAACAACCCACAAGGCAACCTACCCACTAGGAGGACAGCTAGGGTATGCAATGATCCTCGAGGTTATGATATGATATGATATGGGCCATGAGGGATCTTAGGGCCCAAAATTGGGGTCTTACAGATCCAGTGAAGTACATCTTTGAGAGTCCGGCTCTCACTGGACGTGTTGCCCGTTGGCAGATGATTTTAACAGAATATGATATCCAGTATACGTCACAGAAGGCCATCAAAGATAGTATTCTGTCAGACTACCTTGCCGAGCAGCCGATTGATGATTATGAGCCGATGAAGTTTGAATTCCCTGATGAAGACATCATGTTCCTCAAGATGAAAGACTGTGAAGAGCCAGTTGTTGAGGAGGGACCTGATCCAAACGAAAAGTGGACTTTGTTGTTTGATGGGGCTGTCAATGCTAGAGGAAGTGGAATTGGCGCTGTCATTACTACTCCGAAAGGTGCCCACATGCCTTTCACCGCTCGTTTGACTTTTGAGTGCACAAATAATGAAGCTGAGTACGAGGCCTGTATCTTGGGTATTGAGCAAGCCATTGATCTGAGAATCAAGACTCTGGACATCTTCGAAGATTCAGCTCTGGTGATCAATCAAGTGAATGGTGATTGGAATACTCTCCATCCCACTCTGGTCCCCTACAGAGATTACACGAGAAGACTGTTGACTTTCTTCACAACAGTAAAATTGTATCATATACCTCGTGATGAGAACCAGATGGCAGACACACTTGCTACTCTATCCTCCATGATCAAGGTAATTCGTTGGAACCATGCTCCCAGGATCGATGTGATGCGCCTTGACAGGGCCGCATATGTGTTTGCTGCTGAACTGGTAGTCGATGACAAGCACTGGTATCACGATATCAAGTGCTTTCTGAAGAATCAAGAGTACCCTGCAGGGGCATCCAACAATGACAGAAAGACTTTGAGAAGATTGGCAGGCAGTTTCTTCTTGAACAAAGACGATGTGCTGTATAAGAGGAACTTCAACATGGTTTTGCTCAGATGCGTGGACAGACACGAGGCGGACATGTTAATGCAGGAAGTTCATGAAGGTTCCTTCGGTACTCATGCCGGCGGACATGCAATGGCTAAGAAATTGTTGAGAGCGGGTTATTACTGGATGACCATGGAATCAGATTGCTTCAAATATGCTCGGAAGTGTCATAAATGCCAGATTTATGCTGATAAGGTGCATGTACCGCCAAATCCTTTGAATGTGATGTCGTCGCCGTGGCCTTTCGCTATGTGGGGCATCGATATGATTGGAAAGATTGAGCCGACTGCCTCTAATGGGCATCGTTTCATCCTTGTTGCCATCGAATATTTCACCAAGTGGGTCGAAGCAACGTTGTTTGCGAATGTCACCAGACATGTGGTTGCCCGTTTCATCAAGAAAGAAATCATTTGTCGCTATGGGATTCCCGAAAGAATCATTACTGATAATGGTTCTAATCTCAACAACAAAATGATGAAGGAGTTGTGTCAGAACTTCAACATTCAGCATCACAATTCTTCCCCTTACCGCCCTAAGATGAACGGCGCAGTTGAGGCGGCAAATAAGAACATAAAGAAGATTGTGCAGAAGATGGTCGTCACGTACAGAGATTGGCATGAGATGCTACCCTTCGCCTTGCATGGGTACCGTACTTCAGTACGTACGTCGACCGGGGCAACCCCTTACTCCCTGGTGTATGGTATGGAAGCAATCCTACCTGTTGAAGTGGAGATTCCTTCTCTAAGAGTCTTGTTGGATGTCAAGTTAGACGAAGCCGAATGGATTCGGACAAGGTTCAATGAGTTGAGTCTTATCGAAGAGAAGCGAATGGCAGCCATTTGTCATGGGCAGTTGTATCAGAGTCGGATGAAGAGAGCCTTTGATCAGAAAGTGCGTCCTCGTTGTTTCCAAGTCAGAGATTTAGTGTTGAAAAGGATCCTTCCTCCTCAGACAGATCACAGGGGCAAGTGGACTCCTAACTATGATGGACCGTATATTGTCACCAAGGTTTTTGATGGTGGGGCCTTAATGCTTGCAACTATGGATGGTGAAAACTTCACTTCCCTTGTGAACTCAGACGCAGTTAAAAAATACTTCGCATAAAATAGACCCGCTGGACAGTAAAAAGAATAGTCCAGGCAAAAATGGGCATCCCGACGAACCAAGAAAATGAAAAGGTTCGGGCAAAAATTAGGGATTAAAAATGAAAAGATCGTACACCCGGTAAGTTGAAAACCTGAAAAGGCAACTTAGGCAAAAATGGGTATCCCGGTGGATTGAAAACCCGAAAAGGGCGATCCAGGCAAAAGTTAGGGATTAAGAGAATGACTGCGTTCTGAGTTAGTTCTGAATCTCATCTCATGTCGATGACTGGAAATTTTCGAAAGGTAGGAAACAGTCCAATCACCTTTTCAGAAGGCTGATCATCTGGAGGATCTTGAAGACGAGCAAGTCATAGCAGAATTGGAACCCAATAGAAATCCATTTCACATTGCCATTAGATTAATTTCTGTTTTTATCTTTTGTGCGATTACCTCTTTCCAGGGATTGCTTCCTGATGTAAATGCCTATTCAGAGGCCATTCAATCTCTGTTTTCATTTTCATTTTACTGTTTTGTTTGCAAAAATGACGTCCGAATTTTTGATAAACATTGCATCATGACACATAAGGGCTTTACAGGTACATGCTCAATAAACATTTAAAATTGCTGTAAATTTTAAGTGCTTTGGATCGTCTATTCAGAACAGATACCCTCGGGGCATTTCCTTAAAATCCCCTGCAGATGACCGTGAATATCTTCCCCAGTGAAGTCACCAACAGACGAATTCGGTATCTTATCCCTGCAGAGCTGATCAGAGTGTTGGATTCTTCAATCCCCAGCAGGTTCTCACCACCGTACTTCCACAAGCAGTTGTTTCAGAATATACACTCCCAAGTAGAGTTGATAGTGCCAAATTGTATACCCCCAGCGGAGTTGACAGTGCCAGACTGTATCTTCCCAGCAGAAGTGGCTGCTCCTTAGAGTTCGAGGCCAGATCGATAATCCCAATGCCAGATCCATGGTTTCTTTCCTTGAAGCAGAACCTCGGTACCGTATCAGTGTTTGCTTCCCCTGTTGAGTCATCTCTCGCAGATCGTGGTTGCCAGAACCACTATCGCTTTCCCCAACAGCAGGTTTTCGGTGCCGTCCTCTCCCCAGTCAGAATCTCGGTACTTCGTCATTGCTAGAAGACCGTGTGGCGGACCATTTCCCCAGCAGATCCCCTTGCCTCAACTTGGCATTCTACCCAGCATTTCGCATCCCTGCATGTAGAATCATATTGCATTGCATCCTCCCAAATCGCGTATCATTTCCATTTTCATGGAGCATTACGCCATTGAAAGATTCAAACATACGCATGTAAGCATAAAACATTCTCGGTATCCCAAGTGATAAGCTAGAAGTTGTTTCCAGTACTCAGACTGAAGATTGTTCATGACCCACCTTGGTTATCCCCAGCAAGTGTCATCGGCCCATTCGCCGCCTCTATTATCTTTCCCTATTTCTGCCGATGCTGACAGGCATGAAGTTTTTCCGATATCCAGACCGAAGTGGCATTCAGGCCAGTTTTCCGGTATCCAGACCGAAGTGGCATTCAAGCCAGTGTTCCGATATTCAGATCGAAGTGGCATTCAGGCCAGTTTTCCGGTATCCAGACCGAAGTGGCATTCAAGCCAGTGTTCCGATATTCAGATCGAAGTGGCATTTAGGCCAGTTTTCCGGTATCCAGACCGAAGTGACATTCAGGCTAGTGTTCCGATGTTCAGATCGAAGAAGTTTCCGACGGTCAGGTCGATGCGACTTGTGGCATTCAGGCCAGTGTTCCGATATTCAGATCGAAGTGGCATTCAGGCCAGTGTTCCGATATTCAGATCGAAGTGGCATTCAGGCCAGTTTTCCGGTATCCAGACCGAAGTGGCATTCAGGCCAGTGTTCCGATGTTCAGATCGAAGAAGTTTCCGACGGTCAGGTCGATGCGACTTGTGGCATTCAGGCCAGTGTTCCGATATTCAGACCGAAGTGGCATTCAGGCCAGTGTTCCAATATTCAGATCGAAGTGGCATTCATGCCAGTTTTCCCGATATTCAGACCGAAGTGGCATTCAGGCCAATTTTCCGATGTTCAGATCGAAGAAGTTTCCGACGTTCAGGTCGACGCAACTTGCGGCATTCAGGCCAGTTTTCCGATGTTCAGATCGAAGAAGTTTCCGACGTTCAAGTCGACGCAACTTGCGGCATTCAGGCCAATTTTCCGATGTTCAGATCGAAGCCATTTCCAGTATTCAGACTGATGAGCGGCATTCAGGCCATGGTTATTTCTGTGTTACCATTTATTTTGGTATCAAGGTCAACATTCTCTTTTCGGTATTCAGACGGACTCTCACCGTGCCAGACGGGCTCTTCCCTCGGGACCATTTCTTTGCCGATTCTGACAGACATTGTTACTTCACTTCACTTCAGTGCAAATTTTTGGGCTTTTATTTTATTCAATCCCTTGATACCTCGAAAGTACGAAAGCAGCTGCCCTCTTCTTTCCGGGTCTCCAGTTGATTGAATAGGGGCAGCTGTAATACCCTAAAATTTACCCTTCATTTTTCCTGGAAGCATACGCTTTACACCTCATGCATGCATTCATTTTTAGGTCATTTAACATTAGATACATTGCATTTCATCATGTCAATCAGAATTAGATCCAAGAAACTTAAAAAAAAAAAAGAAGAAGAAAACAAAAAAAAGAAAAAAAAAACAAAAATAAAAGTTAAAAATAAATAAATAAATAAAATTAATTAAATAAATAAATAAAATATAACAAATTTTTTTGGACTTGGGTCTCCCTCATTTGAGCCCACTACCCACGAAAATCAGTCTATAAATACTGAAGTTTCAGTAGAGGAAAACACACTTGGAGTTACACTGGGAGATTCACTGGAGAAAGATTTTGAGAGAAGGAAACCTAGGAACTACTCTGCAGCGACCTTCAGGTAGCCCTGAGAAGTTCACTCCGCCTCACACAAACCCTAGTATTACTTTGCAGATCCGGCCGTACCATTCAATCTTAATCAATCTCTCCAATCAGGTTTGCCATATATCCATCATCTTTATGCCTTTAATTTGAATGCTCTAAATGTATGAGGTATTATGGGTGAATTTGATACCCTTTTGATGCATGTGTTTGACAAGAGGTTTAGGCCTCCTACCCTTGACTGCTTTTTGTGAGCTTTTTATGAATTTTGATGGAATTATTCATGTGGTTACATTTTGATTTAGGGGCAACTCTTGGTTACCCTATTTTGTTTCTCTAACCTGTCTTTGTGTTGCCATGGCATTGTTTTCCCTGGATTTCACCTTGTTTGTCTAACCTTTCTGTTGAGTTTTCGTGAGGGCTCACATACTCTTGCAGGGATACCATCCGGAGGTTTATCCTGATTAATCGTATTGACTGATTTTCTTTGATGGTTTAGCTGGAGAGATCTCAGGGTTACTAATCCTTTAATTGCTGTAACTTCGGATCTTTATCCGTGTGGTAATTTTTTCCTTTTCTCGTACTTTATCGCTTTCTTAGATGGAAGACCTCGATAGGAGGCAATGTTTGAGCCCCTTGGTGGCATTTTACTTTGAGATACATGTTTTGTGTTTTGTATTCATATCCCCACATGTAGCGCGGTTCCTTCGTCAAGGGCTGCCTGTTTGCCCTCGAGCATCCCAAACCCTAAAACCCAAAGCAACACGTGTACTCCTTCTACTACAGGCGAGTAAGTCTCCAAAGGTCGAGCATCCGGTAGATTGCGTAGTGACGTCATTCGTCCAAAACCCACTCCATAACCCCGTAGTTAGCCGAACTACGGCTTGCTCTGATTCTCATTCCAGATGAGATACGAAGGCATAAGGCGTGATGTCTTAGCGAGCACACATCCCCCAAACCCATAGGTCAGCCGAGCTACGAAGACTCTGATTCTCATATTCAGATGAGATACGTATGCAGTGGATGCGACATCCGCGCGAGTCATTTCTCTTAAACCTTTTTAGTAAATAAACACATTAGGTAAACCCACACCCTTTAGACAAGAACTACAAAAGTGGATCCCGTAGAGTACTACGGATGCGTAGGGGTGCTAATACCTTCCCTTCGCATAACCGACTCCCGAACCCAAGATTTGGTTGCGAGACCCCGTCTTGTCCTTTCCTTTTTCAGGTTTACTTCGAGCGTTTCCTTTCCCTCCTTTGGGATGAATAACGCACGGTGACGACTCTTCTGTCTTTTTCTTTCGCCGGTTGTTTTTTCGCGCACTGTATTTTTCAGGTTGCGACAGATAGGCGTCCACAAACGAAATCCGGAGAAACTAAAAATCCCAAGGAGTAATACACTCACTAGGGAGACAGAGACTCTGGGGGAGTAAAGGTTGAAAATGCGTAAGCAGGTCACGACTTGAGACTTGCTGAGAGACACGGAGAGAATCCATGAAATAAATCAATGGAAAGACTCGAGCTGACTCGAAGATGCATGTATTGGGGAATATGCCAATACAGCCAGAAATTATCCGCGACGGACACTTCAGATAAAAATCCGGACTCAGGTGGGGATGTCCACTAAGGACTCAACTGAGGAAAATCTCAACAGAAATCTCCTGGGGAAGCAACGGGATGAGGTATTACCGGTTACTGGGTAATAAGCTCAAGGAGACGTGTGATCTGAACACCGGCATAAGGGTGAGAGAACAACATGTTCGGGAAGAATGAGTATCTAAGACCGGTATAAGGGTGAGAGATATCAATCAACCAAATCATCTGAGGAAGACCTAGAAAGGTATATCTCAACTCAAGAGAATCTGACTCCACAGGGGACAAAAAGTCATAATAGGGAGTAGAAGGAAGGAACACCAGGGATGCCGGTTACTGGGCATATAATAAGTGACAAACCAAAGCGTGAATTGGGGAATATTCCCAAAACACTCATCATCCGAAAAGAGGGCAAAAAGCAAACTCGATTATGGGATGGACATTCGATTCCAAAATGGGATACGAATCTTACTCAACTGGGGAAGAACAAAAGGCTTCGACCAAAGAGTGCATGAGATATATTATCTATTACCGTCAGAACATAGATAATATACTCGCATGGAAGATTATCCACAATCGGTTACTGGGTTAATAAAGGATAAATCGACCGAGAGAGAAAGGCATCGGGATACCGAAACTAGGTATATAATGATGACCAATCAAAGGGAGCAACAAACATTACCGGCGTCCGGTATATGAAAGATGACTTGCTGGGGATAAACTGCCTAACCAGAGCAATTATCCAAGAGAAGGGAATATCATCACTGAATATTGGATAATGATAACCATCAAGGAGGGGATTACATCTATCGGATACTGGGTAGAAAACCACAGAAGAGTAACCGTCATCGATTAGGATGAACAAAAAGGTTAACTCTGCAATAGGGAGAAAATAGGGCTTACAACTACCGGTATAAGGGTAGAAAACCATAGGCTCCACCGAGGAAATGATGAATAATTACCGATTACAGAGCAATTATTCATTTATACCACGGGGAAACACAGGAAACAGTCACAAGAGGCCAATTTAGGATCAAACCAAAGAGGCAAACTGAATCAAGACTCGTCCCAGTGAGGATGTAACTCAATGGGGAATCCCATCCCAATATATGTGTTGGGAGGAAACGAAAACAGTCGTCGTCCACAAGGATATAACTCAGTGGAGAATGCGGAAAGAAAGATAAATACTTTCTGCTTAATGGGCTGACTCTATATTGAGGGATCAGACGCCGAAATCTGCTTGGGGAATGTATTACCAACTAGCAGAGGAATAACAAACAAAGATATATGGCAAAAATGCAATATGAATATCCGCATGTTTGAAAATTATATGCACACATGCGTGGTTTATGTATGATGAATGCTGACAAACAGACATTTCTAACATAAACAGCTTCAAAGAAATAAGCACACAAACATCCGGTACTACATCTCAAGAGAGAAAGCCAGATTCCACGGAGAGTATCCGATGTGATGAGGGCAAGAGAAAACAAGAAGCAACAAAATCTCTGCAGGGGATAAATCATCAGTCGTTCCAGCTGGGGACATGAATTTATTGCACATATCAAATCTGTCACAAGCAAATCTACTAGGGAATCTATCCAAGGGATAAAGGGATTCTGGGGATCAACCACCAAGTACCGTACCTACTAAGGAGATCACATCTGCTGAGGAGTAAAGGTCGCTACTCTGCTGAAGGGGAGAGTGGTGAATATCTCAACAAGCATTTCACTCAGTAGGATAAACCACAAAAGGCTCCGGAGTAAGAAGATACAGTCAATGCCAGGAATATGAACAAATGTCTTACCATGTTGGAGATCATACTATCCTTGGGAGAGCACTGAGGATCTCCTAAGTATCTTTTCGTCGTTGTGAATGTTCACTTTGTTTAAAAAACAAGTTATGAAAAATTTGTTTCTTCAAAACAATGATATTTTCTCAATTAAAACATGCAAACCATTTGTCAAATAGAAACAAATAAGAGTGCAAATAATTGGATAAAAGGCTCAAATTTATTTGAGGGAATGGTAGTCTGCAAATGGCAAGACCCCATAGATCTTTACAAATTTGAAATTGGTGATATATGTTGGAAGAGGGCTACATTGAACATAATGACCATTTCTCCACCAATTCTGAATTCGATGTATTCGAAGCTTCGGTCGATGACGAATGAGTAAGAATCTCTGACGGATGACAGCTATAGAGCAAAGCCTTGTCAGGATGCAGTTACTTGCCAAATCCCTAACTTTTGCCTAGATATTGCCCCAGGATGAGGTACTCAATCTAGCGGGATACCTATATTCATTTTTTTCATGTCTCTAACTTTTGCCTGGATCGCCCTTTCGGGTTTTCAATCCACCGAGACGCTCATTTTTGCCTAAGTCGCCCTTTCAGGTTTTCAACTTAGCGAGCTATTCTGTTTTTATTTTTTAGGCAAAGTATTTCTTGATTGCATCTGAATTCACAGGACGAGTGAAATCCTCCCCATCCATAGTTGTAAGTATCAAAGCACCGCCTGAAAAGGCTCTCTTAACAACATATGGACCTTCATAGTTTGGAGTCCACTTGCCCCTGGAATCGGGCGCGAAAGACAAGACCTTCTTGAGCACAAGGTCACCTTCTCGGAACACACGAGGCTTGACCTTCTTATCAAAAACTTTCTTCATTCTCTACTGATATAACTGACCATGGCACATGGCAGTCAATCTCTTTTCTTCAATCAAGTTCAATTGCTCATAACGACTCTGAACCCATTCAACATCAGTCAACTTGGCTTCCATCAGGACTCTCATTGATGGGATCTCCACCTCTACTGGGAGTACAACCTTCATGCCATAAACAAGAGAGAAAGGGGTTGCCCCTGTTGAAGTGCGGACAAATGTGTGATATCCATGTAAAGAAAATGGCAACATCTCATGCCAATCCTTATACGTGACAACCATCTTCTGGATAATTTTCTTGATATTCTTATTAGCAGCTTCAACATCCCCATTCATCTTGGGTCTGTAAGGAGAAGAATTATGGTGTGCAATTTTGAACTCACTACACAGTTCTTTCATCATTTTGTTGTTCAAGTTAGATCCATTATCAGTAATGATCTTGTCTGGCACACCATAACGACATATGAGTTGATTCTTGATAAACTTCACGACCACCTGCCTGGTCACGTTCGCATACGATGCCACTTCAACCCACTTGGTGAAGTAATCAATTGCTACGAGAATAAATCTGTGTCCGTTGGACGCTTTCGGTTCTATCATGCCAATCATGTCAATTCCCCACATGGAGAAAGGCCAAGGTGATGAAATCACATTCAGAAGTGTCGGGGGAATATGAATCTTATCCGCATAAATCTGACACTTATGGCATTTCTTCACATGTTTGCAGCAGTCAGACTCCATTGTCAGCCAATAGTAGCCTGCTCTCAACATCTTTCTAGCCATGGCATGTCCATTGGAATGAGTAACAAATGAACCCTCATGGACCTCAGTCATCAACAGGTCTGCTTCGTGTCTATCCACGCATCTGAGTAGCACCATGTCAAAATTTCTCTTATAAAGCACATTGCCATTGAGGTAGAAACTTCCTGATAATCTCCTCAAAGTCTTCCTATCTTTTATAGATGCCCCAGGCGGGTAAACCTGTTTCTGAAGGAAGCACTTCATGTCATAATACCATGGCTTATCATCTTTTACCTCTTCTACTGCGAATACATGAGCTGGTCTGTCCAAGCGCATCACCGTGATATTGGGAACTTCATTCCATAGTTTAACCACGATCATCGAAGCAAGTGTAGCAAGAGCATCTGCCATCCGATTCTCATCTCGAGGAATGTGATGGAAGTCAACCTCAGTAAAGAACTTCGAAATCCTCCTCGCATAATTCCTATATGGAATTAGACCAGGCTGATTCATTTCCCATTCACCCTTAATCTGATTAACAACGAGGGCCGAATCACGAAATACATCAAGATGCTTGATCCTTAGATCAATGCACTCCTCTAATCCCATAACACAGGCCTCATACTCAGCCATATTATTCGTGCATTTGAAAGTTAGCCTTGCTGTAAACGGAATATGTGCGCCCTGAGGAGTAATAATCACAACCCCAATACCATTCCCATACTAATTTACAGCGCCATCAAACACCATACTCCATCTGGAACCAGGCTCTGGCCCTTCATCGAGTGCAGGCTCATCACAATCTTTCATTTTCAAATACAGAATCTCCTCATCTGGGAAGTCATATTGAACTGATTGATAATCCTCAATCGGATGATGTGCCAAGTGGTCAGCCAAGATACTACCTTTAATAGCCTTCTGAGCTCGATACTCAATATCATACTCAGATAACAACATTTGCCAACGGGAAATTCTCCCTGTTAAAGCAGGCTTCTCAAAGATATACTTGATTGGATCCATTCTGGATATCAACCAGGTCGTATGATTCAACATATACTGGCGTAAGCGCTTAGCAGCCCAAGCCAAAGCACAACATGTCTTCTCAAGCATCGAGTATCGAGACTCACAATCAGTGAACTTATTACTCAAGTAGTAAATAGTATACTCTTTCTTCCCTGATTCGTCTTGCTGACCAAGGACACAACCCATTGAGTCTTCAAGAACAGTCAGATACATGATCAAAGATCTTCCTTCCACAGGCTGAGACAGGATCGGAGGTTCAAACAGATACTCTTTAATACTGTCAAAAGCTTTCTGGCAATCCTCGGTCCAATCATGGGACTGATCTTTCCGGAGGAGCTTAAATATCGGTGCACATGTGGCATCCATGTGGGATATGAATCTGGAAATATAATTCAAGCGGCCAAGAAAACCTCAGACTTGCTTCTCAGTTTTGGGCGCAGGCATCTCTTGTATTGCTTTGACCTTTGCAGGATCAACCTCAATACCTCTTTCACTAACAATAAGCCCAATAATTTGCCGGAGCGGACTCCAAATATACCCTTGTTGGGATTCAGACGGAGCTTGTACTTCCTCAAACGCTGAAAAAGCTTCAACAAGTGCTCTACATGTTCAACTTCCGTTCTTGACTTAGCAATCATATCATCAACATACACCTCGATTTCTTTGTGCATCATATCATGAAACAAGGTGGTCATAGCTCATTGATACTTGGCTCCGGCGTTCTTCAAACCGAAGGGCATCACTCGATAACAAAATGTTCCCCAAGGTGTGATGAATGTTGTCTTCTCCATATCCTCGGGTGCCATTTTGATCTGATTATATCCGGAAAATCCGTCCATAAATGAGAAGACATTGAATTTAGCTGTATTATCTACCAACATATCGATATGTGGTAGGGGAAAATCATCTTTTGGACTAGCCTTATTCAAGTCTCTATAGTCCACACACATCCGGACCTTTCCGTCTTTCTTAGGCACGGGCACGATATTGGCCACCCATTGAGGATATGTAGAAGTCACCAGAAACCCTGCATCAATTTGTTTCTGAACCTCCTCTTTGATCTTTACTTCCATATCAGGATGAGTTCTTCTGAGCTTCTGCTTCACAGGCACACACTCAGGCTTTAAAGGTAGAAAATGTTGCATAATATTTGTATCTAGACCCGACATGTCTTCATATGACCAGGCAAAGACATCAACATATTCTCGTAGCAATTCAATCAACCCCTTCTTAACAGATCCTTCCAAGAGTGCCCCAATCTTTACTTCTCGCACACAATCTTCAGACCCCAAGTTGACTGTTTCCAGATTCTCGATATGCGGCTGAATGATCTTCTCTTCATGCTCATGTAGACGGGTAATCTCGTCAGGAATCTCCTCAACATAATCTTCTTCTGCTTCAAATACAGGGAATTCAAAGTTGGGAGATGGTGTTGGATCATTATGTTCAATGGGTTTGATTAACCTGCATAATGATTTAGGATATGAAAATCTTTAGAATTTAAACAAGGCAAATCATTATGCAGATGAAAAGATTGATTTTATTCTTATTTTTAGGTTTTATGTGATCACCAATTTCATGCAAAAGCAAAAAGGGGAAATAATTGGAAAAACAAACATTTAACATGAATTTATTGAATGAAAATATCATTGTATTAATGCGCCAACAATGTCATCACTCCTCCTTTTGGCATGGGAGGAGGGTTTTTAAACACGGTGAACATTACTTTGACTTATGGATAACTGTTGGAATATCCACAACGACCCAATTATTGCAGATTCCCCCAAGGATGACGAAATTGCCAGAATCCTCTTCGTCTCCCAAGATGGCAGCAGCCTCCTCATCTTGACCAGTGTGGATGAAACCTCCACTCTTGAACAGCCCTTGCGTGTTGAAAACCCCAGACGAATAACCTATGCCAGCCCGAGACTTGTTGTCTTCTAGCTCAATCATCTTCCCTAAACCAGCGGTTACGCCACGCTTAATGGCCAACTTTGCATCTTTATAGGAAGCAAATGAAGGAGTTCTCTTCTCAATAGGCTCAGCAACAGATAAAGCTTGGAAAGGGGTTCCAACTTCATCCTCAGCATCTATGTATGAGAAGGAAGACAAGTGGCTAACCAGGAGAGCCTTTTCTCCCCTACCACTACCAGTTTCTTATTCTTCACAAATTTCAATTTCTGGTGTAGGGTGGATGTCACGGCGCCTGCTTCGTGAATCCATGGTCTACCTAAGAGACAGCTATACGATGGGTGAATGTCCATAACCTGGAAGGTAATCTGGAAATCACTTGGTCCGATCTTGATTGGGAGATCAACTTCCCTGATCACAGTTTTGCGAGACCCATCGAAAGCCTTCACAACTACTCCATTCTGCCTCATGGGAGGCCCCTGATATGATAGTTTTGAGAGAGTGGTTTTCGGAAATACGTTTAGTGATGACCTAGTGTCCACCAGCACATTGGACATGGCGTCGTCTTTGCAACCCATAGATATGTGTAATGCCAAGTTGTGGTCTCTTCCCTCCTCGGGGAGATCAGAGTCACAGAAACTCAAGTTGTTACAAGCAGTAATGTTTGCAACAATGCTATCGAATTGTTCTATCGTGACATCGTGATCCACATATGCCACATCCAAAACCTTCTGCAGAGCCTCTCGGTGTGGTTCTAAATTCGAAAGTAAGGATAACACCAATATCTTGGATGGCGTTTGTAGAAGCTGGTCTACAACATTGTACTCGCTTCTCTTAATGAGCTTCAACATCTCATCACAGTCTTCTTTCATATTGCCACTTGGGCCAACAGAAGTAGGAGTTATCAATGTAGAGGAGGGCTTAGCAACAGGTGCCGGATTCGGATTGCTCACCGCATTCCCAATCGGGCGTTCAACAGAATCAGCATTAGCTTGGGGCCTTGAGGGCGCTGAAAATACACGACCACTGCGGGTCAAACCACTAACATCCGCAATGTTAATAACAGAGGAAGATGGTAAGGACACTTCTTTCCCATCTTCTACCGTGACAACATTGTAACGATAGGGAATTTCTTTTTTGGAAGAGTACGGCACTGGTCCGACTGGCTTGATGGTTAATGCGGGAGAAACCTTCTGCTTGCTACCATCATACTTGATGATAACAGGCTCAGGGATCCGGAACACCGGAGAAAACACATTGACTTTGTCAGCATCTTCGTCAACATTTCTGTTTTGAAGGATCTCAATGACTCCTTCATCCAACATTTCCTGAACATCTTTGCGCACCTGGCGACAACCTCGTTGATTGAGAGAACAAACTCAGCATCTATCATGGTCATGTTCATAATGACTATACTCGCATAGCAAACGATGTATCTCGACCAGAGATTGTCGAATATGACTGACTGTCATACCCCAAAATTTGCCCGTTCATATTACAAGGCATTTTTTAAGGTACTCCAACTTATTTTTCAAGGCATTGACCTTAAAGGAACAAAAGCCCAGCTCACAACAGGCCCAATCCAGAAAAAGGCCCAAACTAGCTTGCTCGCTAGGCGAGCAGCTCCTTCGCCTAGCGAAGCTTGCGAATACCAGGATTATTGGGCTTCATTCTGATCCCATTAGGTCACAGATGGCCTGCTCGCTAGGCGAGCATATCCTTCGCCTAGCGAAGTCTGCAAATGTCAGAATTTTTGGGCTTCATTCTGAGCCCATTAGGTCACAACAAGAGCATTATAAATAGCCAAGCTTCAGTCACGAAAGAGGACAGACAACGACGGACGGAAACCCTGGCATAGAAACCCTGGAGAATAGCCCAGAGAAGTCGGAGTGAAGAAAACCCTGACGGCCGCTCAACGGCACCAAAGTTTACCTCCGCCCAATTCAATCCGGTCGGCCAATTCAAGGTCACAATTCGATTACAAACAGGTTTGCATTGCTATTACCGACTTATATTCTTAATTTGCATATGGTATTATGATTGAATTTATGAAACTATCTTAAGTTTTGCATGTGAATTTAAGTATGTATGAACATCTGAGTGTCTAACCACATGATCTCTGTAATGAGTGCGATAAGGTGTGAAGCCTGCTGCCATTGTGCTATTATCAAAACCGGAATCCGCAGCCGCTCGCTAGCACATCGCTAAGCGAGCATGCAGCGAGTGTTCGCTAAGCCTTCGCTAGGCGAGGCAGGAGCGAACGCAACAGTAGCCGACTTTTCTGCTCTGACTTTTGCTCATCTATCATGTTTTTATCATAGCCATGCATTGTTTATCTGACCCTATTGCTGTTGTGATTTCATTTGTGGTGTAACTCTCGATTGCACCCTGATTTGGTATTCTGACATGTTTGCTGAGTTTTGCAAAGGTTCACACATCGCCGGGAAAGATAGCTTGATAGATATTCCACTTTATTTGTTTGATACCCTTGTGGAGTTTCACCCTAAATTACCTAATTAATTTTAATGTATTAATTTTAATATGGAGATCCACCCTCAATTACTTGGCTGATTTTAATGTATTGATTTAATGTGGAGATTCATCCTAATTGCCTAATTAATTGTAAAACACGGCCTTTAAATATGTGATCTCGGACCTCTCTTTGCTGCCCTAAGGTATTACTATATTACGGTCATGTCCCGCGAATGTGGGGATACCCTTAGCAATGACCCTTCGATTAAATCATCATAAAATAAATCATAGTCCCTCGGATGTTGCCTTCGAATATATGATTTTGTCCCTCGATGACCCTTTCGATGTAGCCTACGGTTAAATGATGATCGTCCCTTCGAATGCTAAGGTATCCTTACAAATGTTGCCTTCAATGACCAGTTATGACCCTACGATGACCCTTTTACATCCAAAGGATAAAACTACTTACTTCTCAATAGTAAGGACGGTTTTACCCTCATAAGAATAGGAAACGTCCATAAAGACCTTGGGTAGGTATAACTTTTAATTGCTGGCCCGCAACCTAAAACATTTTTCATACATCACACTTTACAAAACATCTACTAGAAAATCACCACTTGGTATACATTCATACGAGAATCATTACCAAGCTATATTTTTCTAAACCATTTCAAAATTAAATGAGATAAATACTTTGTATACATTCGCACGAGAATCATTACAAAGTTAAACTCTCTTTTCAAAACATTTTCTAAGCAATTCACCAACACCTTTTCAGACAAAAACATAAGTGATCCAGCAATTAAGAGCCCATGGATAACCATGGATACAAAGGGTGCTAACCCCTTCCCTTTGTATAATGTACCTCCCGAACCCAAAATCTGATTAAGGTCTTTTCTGTTCTTTTCCTCCTTTCCTTATTGGATAAAAGAAAAGTCGGTGGCGACTCTTGCTATCCGCGACATTGCGATTAAAAGCAAAACACCCCAAGTCAGTTCACCGTATGACAGAACTGGCGACTCTGCTGGGGATACAAAGAGAGGTTACCTAAAAAAAAAAAACAAGATCACTTATTTGAATTGTCTGATTTACTTTTAAGGGATTGCTTGGGTATCCTATGCTTGAGTGAAAGATCCTACACCCGGATCTAGTGTACCTTAGGTAAGTAGCAATAGATCATCGCGACTATCCGGCGTATACTAGAATGGTTAAAATGATGGCTACGGTTAATGTGACACTTTGGTTGTCCTGATGTTCCTCATGTTTACTTGAGGAAAAATTTGGCTTCCGCGTGGTGTCATCAAAGCATTAACCAGACCTTTAGAACCCTAATTGACTCATCCTGGCCATTAGAAAGTAGTGAGATAACTGACTTCGGTTCCGACTGGGGTTGGTTGAGACTCGATACTACACTCTTTGAGATTGGACTTTAGGGAAGCTTCGGTTAACCACTTGGTGTTGCACTGAAGTGGACTTAAGGAAAGGTCGATGATTTGAGATCCTTCTAGAACCCGGTTACTATTCTAGGACAGGTTGAACCGACCAAACTTCAGTGGGGAGGGTACTTACCTATGGAACTCATGCAAGCCTTAAAACTTAGGAATGATGGTTGTGTGACTTGTGTGTGCTTGTTATTTACTTAACGTCATAACATCATAACATCATAACATCATGACATCATGGCATTGTACTAACCATTTCAAGGACTTTAAACATTGAAAACATTTCATACATTGCATAGCATGACATAACATTGCATAACAGGTACTCTAAAGGGATCAATGTTCTCACGGTTTTCCTCCAAACAGAAAAATGGACCTCGAACAAACTGTCAAAGATCTCCATGCTCAGAATGCTCAACTCCAGAAGATGATCTTGAACTTATCCAAGGGGCAGGAGGAACTGAAGGCTCTATTGCTTGAGAAGAAAGACAAGAAACCTGTGAGTTACATCAACCCGGGAAGACGGCTTAAAGGACAGACCACAGGAGTCAAGATTAGAATCCCGAAGGATCAAGAGGAGGAGACAGAAAATGATTCAGAAGAGGAGAATGTTGATCTCTTCAACCCTGAGGACGACGATGAAGATTATGAGAACGAACAGTACTCTCCAAAAGATGATAAGTACCAGTCGCTGGAAGAACGTATGCTAGCTATGGAGGGTCAGAAGGCGCCCAGTCTGGATCTCGAAAGCTTAGGTCTGGTCTCTGGTGTGGTCATTCCCCGCAAATTCAAGGTCCCCGCTTTCACTAAGTACGATGGGGCATCTTGTCCTCAGATGCATCTAAGAGCTTATGTGAGAAAGATTCAGCCGTATACCACCAATAGGAAACTATGGATCCATTTCTTCCAAGAGAGTCTGTCTGGCACACAGTTAGAATGGTACTATCAGCTCGAGAGCTCTGACATCCGCACCTGGATTGATTTAGCGACAGCTTTCTACAAACACTACCAGTATAACTCTGAACTAGCGCCTACCCGGCTACAGTTGCAGAATATGACTATGGGATCTAAAGAAAGCTTCAAAGAATATGCTCAGAAATGGAGAGATTTGGCTGGCAGAGTCAAACCCCCTATGACTGATCGAGAATTAGTGGATATGTTCATGAGCACACTGACTGGCCCATTCTACAACCATCTATTGAGGAGTTCCTCATTGGGTTTCACTGAACTTATATTAACAGGTGAACATGTTGAAAGTGGCATTCGAAGTGGAAAGATACAGGCGACTACCTCTGATCCTCCGGAGACTCCTAATGTCATCAATGCTCCTCTGTCTAATCATGACAAGACTGTTAATGCTGTAGAAGATGCTGATAACGATTATGACTTGGATAGCGGGATTTTCCCAACAATTGGTGACAGACTCAATAATTGGAAGGCTGAAGACACTATCCCGATTTCCTTTAGTCAGGAGTAATTGTTATTACTATTTTAGCATGTTAGAGCATTGTGTCTAGGCCTAGGGCACAATAGCTAATCTGTTAAGGGTTTTGTCATTTTCATAAGCATATTCACATTCAATGAATCAATGGACTTTTTGCATTCAAATATTGCGCTCTTTATCTTTCCTGTCATCTTAAAAAAAAGCTATGTATTCTTACACACACTCACGTAACAAATCGCAAATCCATATCCACTCTGGATCCTATTGATAGTAATTCTGCTACTGTTCATTATGACTTTGAAAATCCGATCTACCAAGCCAAGGATGGAAGTGAGGAAGATTGTGAAGTACCCGAGAACTTGCCAGACTACCGCTAGAAGGAAAAAGACTATACAGCCGCATGAGGAATCAAGTGAAATTGTAAATCTGGGTACTGAAGTGGACAAGAAAATTACCGAGGAAAAATCAGGAGACAATACGAAATGATGAATATCAAAAGGCTTTTGACAAAGTCAAGAAGTATCTCCAAGAACCTCCATTTCTGATGCCACCAATTGAAGGAGGACCTCTAATCATGTATTTGACCGTGTTAGAAAATTCAATGGGGTGTATGCTGGGGCAACATGACGAATCTGGTCGAAAAGAGCATGCAATATACCACCTTAGCAAAAAGGTACCGACTGTGAAACAAGATACTCATAGCTCGAGAAAGCTTGTTGTGCTTTGGCTTGGGCTGCTCGCCGACTGAGACAGTATATGTTGGATCATACCACTTTATTGATTCCTAAGATGAATCTTATCAAATATACATTTGAGAGACCTGCTGTCTCCTGAAAGAGCTATCACTGATAATGGTGCTAATTTGAACAACAAGATGATTACTGAACTCTGCACGCAGTTCAAAATAAAACACCATAATTCCGAAGTGGCGGCTTGGTAATAAAGCGTATCATTCCACCACAAGGTGATTCTAGAGGCAAATGGACCCCCACATACAAAGGGTCATTGGTAGTTAGGAAGGTATTCTTTGGTGAAGCCATGATACTTGCTACAATGGATGACGAAGAATCCCCGCATCCCGTGAACACGGACATAGTTAAAAAAAATACTACGCATGTACACCTGGCAAGTCGAAAACCTGAAAAGGCGGCTTGGGCAAAAAAGGGTATCCTGGTGGACTGAAAACCTGAAAAGGCGGTCCAGGCAAAAATTAGGGATTAAAGCGTATGACCATGTCCCGTTCTCGGTCAGCTTCACCCAAGTTCGAAGGACTGAACAAGCTAATCACCTTTATCCGACAGCAGGAGATGAGAGGCTTGAAGACATAATGACAGTAGTGGAATTAAAATCAATAGGACTTTTCTGCATAGCTTTCTCTTTGTTTCTTGACAATTTCCTCTTACTAGGACTTCTGTCTCCACATTGCCTGTTTATAGGCTCTCCGTCAGAATTAATACAATTTTATTTCCAAAAAAAACGCTGTTGTTTTAATTCCTCTGGTTTGTTTGCGTAAACGTCCGTTTATTTAGTTTGAATTAATATATGCATTTGAATATGATTGAGGTTTATCAAAAATACATGCATAAAATAGCGATAGCAATTACTAACAGACTTCAGGATCGAGGAGAAGGTCTAACCATGCTTTCCAATGAATCCGGCTGCTAATCCTATTCCCCAACAAAAGCCAGCTATTCCCCAGAAGAGAATGGCATCACTAGACGGACTGGTCATCTCTTCCATCCCCAGCCAGGCTCTGTTGAATATTTCTACCATCAGACGGAAATCAAGTACCCCCAGCTAAGAAAGGGTCATCAATACAAACATCTCCGACCAGAAGACTGAGATTTATTTCCCTAGTAGAGTCCCCGGGAAGAACCTTCCTCATGCATTCATTACATCATTTCACAACATACGCATGCATACATTGTTCGCATTTAGTTTCAGAAGCATAAAACATCTCATGCATCATGACATGGCATGAAGCTAACTTTCTTTTTCAGGTTAATTATCCTCCTGATACAGTCAAAACAAAGATCCACTCAGACGGACATCTTTATCAATTACATTCAGGATTCAACTACATCTTTCAGATATACTCCATGTCAACAATCATTCTGACATCCTCCTAACGATGGCATCTATAAGCCCATCCCAGACATTTATTGCAAATACAACATATACAAATACTATCAGATATAGCCTAGCGTACGATTCATTCTGATTCAGCTCAACATATGACTCCTTCAACTCAGATGCGATCAAGCGTACAATCCATTCTGACCTTCAACAACTCCAAGACGGTCTAGCGTACGACCCATTTGGATCTTCAAGTTCTCAGATGCTACCTAGCGTACGGTACATTTCTGAAGTGTAGTCTAGCGTGTGACTACCCCCCTTTTCGTCATCAGATTCAGCCTAACGGACGACTCATTCTGCTCAGAGACGGTCTAGCGTACGACCCATTCGGATGTTCATCTCCTCAGATGCTACCTAGCGTACGGTACATTTCTGAAGTGTAGTCTAGCGTATGACTACCCCCTTCATCATCAGATGCAACCTAGCGGACGGTTCGTTCTGCTGCTCAGAGACGGTCTAGCTTACGACCCATTCGGATGTTCATCTCCTCAGATGCTACCTAGCGTACGGTACATTTCTGAAGTGTAGTCTAGCGTATGACTACCCCCTTCATCATCAGATGCAACCTAGCGGACGGTTCGTTCTGCTGCTCAGAGACGGTCTAGCGTACGACCCATTCGGATCTTCACTCCTCAGATACTACCTAGCGTATGGTACATCCCGAGGTGTAGTCTAGCATACGACTACTTTTCGTTAGATACAGCCTAACGGACGGCACCTTCTGCAACTCAGATACGATCTAATGTACGATTTATTCTGACCTTTACAGCCTAACGGACGGCTCATTCTGCAACTCAGATACGATCTAGCGTACGATCCACTCTGATCTCTCATCCCCAGTGAAGTCACCCGCCTAATGGACAACTCATTCTACTATTCAGATGCGGTCTAGCGTACGATCCACCCTGATCCTTTATCCCCAGCAGTATATAACACACTCCGACTCCCCAGCGAAGTCGACAGCCTAATGGGCGACTCACTGTACGGTCTAACGTATGACCCGGTATGATACCCCTGTCTTCAGATATCGTCTAACGTACGACACAATCTGAAGCTCTCATCATCGAACTTCCTAAACGGCATCTTTAAGCCCATCTCCATCAAGACTATTTAACAAGTGCAAATTCTTGGGGCATTCTAAGTGTTCAATAATCTTCCACCTCCAGACCGCGGATGGCATACATACCATTCTAACTCTCTCGGTTCAAGAATATTGAACAGGGGCAGTTGTCATACCCCAAAATTTGCCCGTTCATATTACAAGGCATTTTTTAAGGTACTCCAACTTATTTTTCAAGGCATTGACCTTAAAGGAACAAAAGCCCAGCTCATAACAGGCCCAATCCAGAAAAAGGCCCAAACTAGCTTGCTCGCTAGGCGAGCAGCTCCTTCGCTTAGCGAAGCTTGCGAATACCAGGATTATTGGGCTTCATTCTGAGCCCATTAGGTCACAGATGGCCTGCTCGCTAGGCGAGCATATCCTTCGCCTAGCGAAGTCTGCAAATGTCAGAATTTTTGGGCTTCATTCTGAGCCCATTAGGTCACAACAAGAGCATTATAAATAGCCAAGCTTCAGTCACGAAAGAGGACAGACAACGACGGACGGAAACCCTGGCATAGAAACCCTGGAGAATAGCCCAGAGAAGTTGGAGTGAAGAAAACCCTGACGGCCGCTCAACGGCACCAAAGTTTACCTCCGCCCAATTCAATCCGGTCGGCCAATTCAAGGTCACAATTCGATTACAAACAGGTTTGCATTGCTATTACCGACTTATATTCTTAATTTGCATATGGTATTATGATTGAATTTATGAAACTATCTTAAGTTTTGCATGTGAATTTAAGTATGTATGAACATCTGAGTGTCTAACCACATGATCTCTGTAATGAGTGCGATAAGGTGTGAAGCCTGCTGCCATTGTGCTATTATCAAAACCGGAATCCGCAGCCGCTCGCTAGCACATCGCTAAGCGAGCATGCAGCGAGTGTTCGCTAAGCCTTCGCTAGGCGAGGCAGGAGCGAACGCAACAGTAGCCGACTTTTCTGCTCTGACTTTTGCTCATCTATCATGTTTTTATCATAGCCATGCATTGTTTATCTGACCCTATTGCTGTTGTGATTTCATTTGTGGTGTAACTCTCGATTGCACCCTGATTTGGTATTCTGACATGTTTGCTGAGTTTTGCAAAGGTTCACACATCGCCGGGAAAGATAGCTTGATAGATATTCCACTTTATTTGTGGGATACTCTTGTGGAGTTTCACCCTAAATTACCTAATTAATTTTAATGTATTAATTTTAATATGGAGATCCACCCTCAATTACTTGGCTGATTTTAATGTATTGATTTTAATGTGGAGATTCATCCTAATTGCCTAATTAATTGTAAAACACGGCCTTTAAATATGTGATCTCGGACCTCTCTTTGCTGCCCTAAGGTATTACTATATTACGGTCATGTCCCGCGAATGTGGGGATACCCTTAGCAATGACCCTTCGATTAAATCATCATAAAATAAATCATAGTCCCTCGGATGTTGCCTTCGAATATATGATTTTGTCCCTCGATGACCCTTTCGATGTAGCCTACGGTTAAATGATGATCGTCCCTTCGAATGCTAAGGTATCCTTACAAATGTTGCCTTCAATGACCAGTTATGACCTTACGATGACCCTTTTACATCCAAAGGATAAAACTACTTACTTCTCAATAGTAAGGACGGTTTTACCCTCATAAGAATAGGAAACGTCCATAAAGACCTTGGGTAGGTATAACTTTTAATTGCTGGCCCGCAACCTAAAACATTTTTCATACATCACACTTTACAAAACATCTACTAGAAAATCACCATTTGGTATACATTCACACGAGAATCATTACCAAGCTATATTTTTCTAAACCGTTTCAAAATTAAATGAGATAAATACTTTGTATACATTCGCACGAGAATCATTACAAAGTTAAACTCTCTTTTCAAAACATTTTCTAAGCAATTCACCAACACCTTTTCAGACAAAAACATAAGTGATCCAGCAATTAAGAGCCCATGGATAACCATGGATACAAAGGGTGCTAACCCCTTCCCTTTGTATAATGTACCTCCCGAACCCAAAATCTGATTAAGGTCTTTCCTGTTCTTTTCCTCCTTTCCTTATTGGATAAAAGAAAAGTCGGTGGCGACTCTTGCTATCCGTGACATTGTGATTAAAAGCAAAACACCCCAAGTCAGTTCACCGTATGACACTGACATATTTGACTTTGTATTTGCCAGGGCAGCCCTGGACCATGTTGACAGATTTCCCATGCTCGGGCAATGGGTTCTTCTTCACGTTAGGACCTACGTCCTCAAAACACAGAATGCCACACCTCACAAGGTCTTGAACCTTGGTCTTCAAAGGGTAACAATTCTCCACGTCGTGGCCTGGAGCACCAGAATGGTAAACACAGTGTAATTCGAGCTTATACCACCACTGGGGGTTAGCAGGTATAGCCGGTGGGTCTCGCGGAGTAATCAACTTCCTCTCAATCAAAGAGGGATATAACTCTGCATACGTCATCGAAATAGGATCGAAGGTGACCCTTTTCCTCTCGTAACTTGTGCTGGTTTGATTACTGTTTCGAGGCAGGTAGGCCTGCTGTTGCGGACGGTGCTGTTGATGTTGATATTGCGGATGTGGTTGTTGATTGGTGTTGTGTTGCTGGTACTGCTGATTGTCTCTGAAAACAGGTGCTATGTGAGCCACCTGGTGCTGGTTACCGGAGGGACGCACGGTCTTCCTCCTCACAGAGGGTCTTCTTGGTTTTACATGGGAGGTCACAGCATGTGCCTCTCCATCTTTCTTCTTCGCAAACGACCCATAATGTTTGGTAGAAGAGCCTTCTTCTCTAGTCAGACGTCCTTCTCTAACCCCTTCTTCTAGACGCATCCCCATATTCACCATCTCGGTGAAGTCAGAAGGAGCGCTAGCAATCATCCGCTCATAATAAAAAGAACTTAAGGTCTTCAAAAAGATCTTAGTCATCTCTTTCTCTTCTAGCGGAGGCACGATCTGTGCTGCTAACTCTCGCCACCTTTGGGCGTACTCTTTAAATGTTTCCTTGTCCTTCTGGGACATGGCCCTCAATTGATCCCTATCGGGAGCCGTATCCACATTGTACTTGTACTGCTTGACGAAGGCCTCGCCAAGATTGTTGAAGGATCGGATGTTTGCGCTGTCTAAACCCATGTACCAACGTAGAGTGGCACCGGACAGAATGTCCTGAAAGTAGTGGATGAGCAATTGGTCATTGTCGGTCTGAGTTGACATCTTCATGGCATACATAACCAGGTGGCTGAGAGGACAAGTATTTCCCTTGTATTTTTCAAAGTCAGAGACCTTAAGTTTCACAGGGATCTTCACATTGGGGACCAAGCAAAGTTCGACAGCAGGCTTGCCGAAAAGATCCTTTCCTCTGAGAGTTTTCAATTCCTTGCGAAGCTCAAGAAATTGATCGTTCATAGCGTCCATCTTCTCATAGACATCTGGGCCTTCAGATGGCTCAGAATGATAGATGGTGTCGTCTACCCTGGGCATAGTGTGCACGACAGGAGGAGGAACAACAAGGACCGGGCTAGATGCCGGCATAGAAGCAAAGGTGGGAGCAGGACCCTCGGGCATGAAATTGGGAGGCATCCCCCACGGGAATGCCGTTGGAGCAAAGTATGCACTGGCTGCAGGCACAATCGAGGAGACAATCTCAGAGATGACTGTCCTCTAGGGAGGAGTTGAAGGTGTCGGAGAAGACTGGCTTTGGGCAGCCATGAATGACTCCATCAAGGCACTTAATCTGGCCACTTCCTCTTTCAGCTCGCGGTTCTCTTATTCCAGATGATCCATCAGTCTCGAAATGTTGGCTCTCGTGTAGTACCGGTGAGTCAGCTTGTCTTCAAAATAAATGAAGAACACATAGTTAAACCACAGGACAAGAAGCCAGGAACAAAACCTGCTTATGCACATGATGCATGCAATGCTCGTGCATATGTTTTTTTTTTATTTCCAAAGGAACTTTAGGGTTTTATTCGCAAATTTTGGAAATATTAAACATTTATCACATATGGAAATATCTCATCAAATAATATCGGGGAAAAGAAGTACAACATTGTCAACCATATATAGGAGAAAAGGAAAATAATCATCCTATGGATCCCTAGAAACAATCATCTAAAGTTCGGGACACAGGAAGATAGGATGCACGAAGCCTCTTCACCTCCCTCTCGTAGGCTGCCTCCATATATGCCTTCTCCTTGGCGAGTCGGTCGTACTTCCTCTTCCAAAACTTGGAAGACTGAGGAAGTAGAGAAGTCCATGCATCATTAGGATCATCAATAACCTGATGTTCGAGGAACTCTATCAAAGCATCCTTTTCCTTGATCTGCTGAAGCAACTCCTCCCTTTCACGGATCCAAGCACGTGATCGGTCTTCGTCTCTCAACTCCTCTACTCCTTGGTTAGGAAGGGTTGAAGGCCCAGCCATAACCAAAGGTGTAGGTCTTGGATACTCGTAAGGCATGAGATACTCGGACGCTCTCTTCCTAACCCAAGCAGTGTAAGGTTCCAAAGCGACGCAATTCTTAGGACCCAAGTCCTTCCTTCCTTTCCTATGAATCTTGCGCCAAGCGCGAACCATTCTGCCCTTCAAGCCTTGGGGATCTTTACCCTCCTGGAAGAACACACCCTCTAACAGAATGTTATTAGGTTTACTCTTTAGGGGGAACCCAAGCTGACGACGTGCCAAAACAGGGTTGTAGTTAATCCCACCACACGTACCAAGAAGAGGTACATTGGAGAATTCACCACAAGAGTCAATAATCTGCACACCATCATACACACGGTTGTACCAAGAGATATCATCATTAGTGAGAGACATAAGTCTCGTGGACCACCGTAGACATCCCTTGTTCTCCTTGAAAGCGACCGTCTGCGGTAAGTGAGAAATAAACCACTTATACAACAGAGGCAAACAACACACAATGGCACCACCACCCTTTGAATTCCTCATATGCAAAGAAAAATAGGTATCACCCAACAGAGTCAGAACGGGATTAAGAGTAGAGAAGATCCTAATAGCATTCACATCCACAAACTTGTCGATGTTGGGGAACAATACCAATCCATAAATGAGAAGTACAAATATGGCTTCAAAGGCATCCTCACTCATGGCCTTCCCATACATAGTAGCCTGAGCAATGAGGAACTCAAAAGGGAGACCTTGAATTCCACCTTTGGGAGTTATATGAGCACCAACCAAAGATTCATCTATGTGCAACATGTCTGCTATCTCTTGAGAAGTGGGAATACTCTCTAATCCACTGAATGGCAACTGGTCTAGAATAGGTATACCCACAAGGTAGGCATACTCCTCAAGTGTAGGCAAAAGCTGGAAATCCGGAAACGTGAAGCAACGGTACAAGGGATCGTAAAACTGCACCAATACACTCATCAACCCTTCGCCCACCTGAGTAGTCAGAAGAGGAAGAAGCTTCCCAAAACGAGCCTTGAAACCCAAGGGATCTAATACATAGGATGTCAAATTCCTTAACTCTTTCAAATCTGGTTGTCTGAAACTGTACTTCTTTGTATTCCTTCGTTGTCTTTCCATGTCTGAAAATTTTGCAAATAAACCCCTTTAAGTTCCTTGAAAATTTTCTTCATTATTGATGATATGGATGCAAATGGGTGCATGAATGCATGAATTCAACAATCACACTCAAGGATCAAGCAAAGCGCACCAAACAAAGGTCATGGTATGGATCATAGCATCCTTAATATCAATCATCCATTTTGGTGGATTGTGGTTTACACCTCATCAACACCCAAGTTCCATTGATATTAAGGATACATGAACGGATCAACCATAAATAAAGGGTTTGTTGCAAGTCACGAGCATGGAGTCTCGGTTAAGAACCACCCAAAGGGAATGTACTAGGGTTTAAACCTGCCAAACATGTTCTACAAGAGGTTCCCATAGTCATCATCCCATCTTTCGGATATTAGCGGAGAAACGACTACTCGTATTCCAAAAATATTCTCAAGAGAGACTCTTATGAGTGTAGTATCGCGGAACAATCGAATCAAATCTTGCATTTGAACGACTTTCGCACTACATCCTTATCGTACCTCATATGAAAAATATGGGAATACGACCTAGCGAAACGCAATCGCACGCTTGCAATGATGGACTGAACAGAGTCGCCACCGAACTTTATTTATTCCTAAAAAGGAAAGGGGAAATATCGATAAAACCCAAGGAAAAAAACGACAATGATTATTGGCCGTCGCAACCAAATCAGGGTTCGGGAGTCGATTACGCAAGGGGAAGGTATTAGCACCTCTCACGTCTGTTGTACTCAACGGGAACCATTAGGTCAATTGTGCGCGTTAATGTTAGTTTGAAATGTTAGGCTTTTCAAGTTATTAGGTGGGAAATAAAGAATAGAAGAGAGAAGAAATGTTTTTGGACTTTTTGACAAAGGACTAAACCTAAGTTTTTTATTAGTGGGCCTGACAAGATTTACAAATCCTGCTCCTACGTATCTCAACAGAGAAATCAAGGCTTACGTAGTTCTGGGTAGAAAAATGTTTGTTTGTTGGTCGATTTTAGCGAAAGCTACTTTGTGTCAAACCGACGAAAACATTGTTGGACTACCCAAAACAGGTGGAAAAACATTGCCTTGCATTGTTTTGAAACAAAGTACCTTTCGTTTGAGAAAAGGTTTGAAGGGTTAATCGCACGGCGGCGAGAAAAAGAAATTGTTTGGTTTGATGTGTTTTGAGTAATGGTGAGAACTTGGATGAGCGAGATATCCATCTCGAATCCTAGTCTCAGGAGTGCGTGGTATACACCATGTTCCATTTCCATCTTATTTGCAAAAGTGTTTAATAAGAATTAAGTGTTTTGAGGTTTGATTGAGAAAGGGTTTGAAGAAACCGCATTGACAATTTTAAATGATGGCGAGAGTTAAGATAGGCGAGGCATCCGCCTCGAATCTTAATCTCAGGAGTGCATGGTATACACCATGTTCCATTTCCATCTTTATTGAAAAGTGTTTAATAATGGAATTAGGTATTTTTGAGTTTTTGTTATGAAAATGACTTGACATTAGATCAACCATTTAATGAGCGATTGAGAAAGATTTGAATGAGTGTTTGAGATAAACAGAATAGATAAATTTGGATGATGGCGAGAGCTAGGATCGACGAGATATCCATCTCGAATCCTAGTCTCAGGAGTGCGCGGTATACACCACGTTCCATTTCCATCTTTATTGAAAAGTGTTTAGATAGGAATTAATATTTTTTGAGTTTTTATTATGAGAAATGGCTTGATGTTGGATCAAGCGTTTGATGAAAGTTTGAAAGGAATGGAATAGAACGGGAAAAAAGAAATGAATTTATTTGTTTATTGAGAAAATACTCGACGTTGGATCGAGTCTTATTTTTTGATATTTTTGGAAATGGTTGATTTTATTCTTGTGTTAGTCGCTAACTAAACAGGCAAACAAATAAAGAAATAAAACAGTACAAAATTATTACACATCGGGGGAATGGGGTACATTTTGTCAAATGGGGATTCAAAGTCATGAAATAATTAAATCGGGACCAAACAACAAATAATACAATGTATGAGTGTAAGTGCAAGAGAATTGTCTCATTGTAAGAAGGCCCAAGAGTAAGCCATGTGGAGAAAATAAATAACACAACAAGTTATATTTACAACACGCTTAAAAATTAAATCGAAAAAAGGTACGATCGGGATTTGCACGGATGAAAATTGAGGGACACACAAAACCTAAATAATGTGCCCAAAGCCGGTTTGCACATGTTGACAACAATCGAAATGTCATATGTGATTAATCAAAACGCGGCGAAATACTATCAATGTATCGATAAAAATAATCATAGATAACAACATGGAAATTGTTGAATCTATAAATTAAAATCGATATTTAACAATTAAAATAAATAAAAGGGGTATTAAAAAGAAATTAAAAATGTTGTAAAATCAAATATGGCGCCCACAAGTATTGAACCTAAACCAAGGGTTTGCCAAAGCATTCCTTTACCAACTCCACCAGACAGGTATCCTTATCATATAGTCTCAAGCACTAATACATAACATAAAAAAAACCAAGCCTTTTAAATAAAACACAAAGTTTAAAACAGTAGTATAACTCAAACAAGCTCATCTTAACGCACGGAGATTTCTTTCCATTTTGAACATTAAAGATTTACAGCAAGATATTATCACAAACAAACAGGCAACAATATTGCTAAATGAAAACAAATTGGAACAACAACCATGGTTCCCTCAGAAGGATGCAAAGCAGAATCGAAACATAGAAATAATGTTCGGAAAGGAAGCTAATTGGTTGCGGCGAGCTCGACCGACGAATGTAGGTAAACTCTTCTCGTTCGCTGTCAAGAAAGATTTAAAGGAACTTCGGTGGAATTTTGATTAAGAGCGCCGCTTCATAGAACATGATAGGGCTTTTCTTTCTCTTCTTTATGGTTTCCTCTGTTGTTGGGATTTTTTGCTGTTTCGCCGTCGAAGGAGTTCCTTAGGGATTTGCTGTTTTAACAGTAGCCGCTAATGTTCTCTTCTTCTTTTCTGAATGGTAGCCGCTAATGTTCTCTAGGGTTTTTTTGTGAACAGTGATCCTCCTTTTATATGCCATTAATCTCTTTCCTCTGCTGTGTTTCTGTGTCTTCTCAGAGTAGTGGGAAGTGTCTGTACGGAGGTTGGGAAGTTTGTCCTTATTCCCAGTTGGTGGTCCCTCTCTTCTGTCCTTTTCAACTCCAAGAATTTTTACTACTAGTAAGAAGCTTACTTGCTGCAGTGTATTTCACTTGAATAGCATATACACTTTCCCTAAGATTATAGAAATATAACTGTGTTGTTTGATGCTTGCAGGAGGGAGGTACAATGTTGCTCTTCTCAAAGAGGCTTATTATATCATTTTTCACATCTTTTTATGGTTTCGCTGGAGCTAAACTTGGTGTCTCAGAAAATCAAGTCTGTTGTATTATAAGACATCGCAACTTCACCTGAAACAGATACGACAACCAAACCAACAGCTCCTTTTGGTGTGCACTCATGTACAACACAATCCGCAGCTTCCTTTAACGAAAGGCCTTTGAATTCCATTATCGCAGCCACATCTCTTGCTACGATCGCGTGGATTATTGCTTCACTTATTCCTGTTGCAGAAACTGCACAAAACTCATTGGCATATGTTCCAGCGCCTATGACGGGCGTGTCACCAACGATGACCTCAAATGAAACAGGCTCAATATCCAACACAATATATTCGACTAATTGTCTGCTAGTAAGTAAGGACTTAAAGGATGTCCTCCAATACTGATCAGCGTCTAAGAAACCGAATTTCAGGGTATGTGGATTAATCAAAGCAATGCTGTTAATCACATTCTTGGTTTCCTAGGATTGTTTTCTCCATAACCAAAACCGGTTTTCTAACATAAGCAATGTATGATATTCATACAAAATCTGTAACCTCTGGTGCCCATATCTCTTCATATTTAGATGCAATAAGCATTGAGCTTATGCCAACAAGCTGAAATTCCTTTCTAGGAACAGCCTTCATGGACAAGAATCGGTCCACTATGTTAAGAGTCAGATAGAAAGTTTCTAGCATGAGTTCGAATTTTCGATGAACTTCAATCAACCAATCAATAAGAATCGCCCTCATCTTAGCATTTATATCCGACTGTGAAACCATGTAATCATGTACAGGACAGTCATCTTCACTGAGTTTGTAAAACTTGTAAATATCATCAATATACTCAGTTGCAGCCAATTCATTATCTTTGTCAGTTGCATCAATGTTCATTCGTTCTTCCATAGTTAAACTTTCAACGATTGCCAACAAACTCCATAGACTTGTAAGTTGCACCGGCCACAGATATTTCACCAATAATTTGCAGAATTAAATCCTTTGCAAGCAAATAACTTGGCATTCCTCCATCCAATACAAATCTCAGAGTTGGAGGCATGAGTTTTTGTGGCTGGGATGCATTTTGCAGTGCCAAAATCAGAAGGATGAGCTTCACAGTTTTCATCCAGCAAAATATTTGAAGCCTTAATGTCCCTGTGAACAATTTGAGGGTTGCAGTCATGGTGAAGATAAGCAAGTCCTTCAGCAACTCTAACAACAATCCTCATCCGTGTTTCCCAATCAAGTTTTACCTTCAGCGGACCATGTAGAAGATCCCAAAGAGAGCCGTCGGCCATGTACTCGTAAAAAGGAGATTTGCATAAGGAGTAAGGGAATAGCCATGCAAGACGACAAGATTTCTATGTCTAATGCTGCCTATAGTTACAAGTTCCGTTTCGAATTCCCTTAAACTGTGTGGATGCTGATTGTACAACTGCTTGACTGCAATCGGTCGGGAATTTTTCAAGACACACTTGTATACAGTACTAGAGGCACCATAACCTATGATAAATTTCTCACTGAGATTTTCAGTGCTTCTCATTATATCATCCAAAGTGTGTATTGCCAAATCCATATGAAGAACCACAAGCTTGGGAGGCACTGGGTCGGACATGCTAGGTGCTTTCAACAACTGCTTTGACTAGATGGATCTATAGATAGCAATAATAACCATAGCCAGTAACACGATGATACCGAGAGTGAGACATGCAACTGCAACTCTAGAAAATATCCCTCTTAATTTTGGGTAGATATGGACGGCATACGGATCCTACCCAATTTCCACATAATAAAGGATTCCCAAAGAAGCTGTCAGCTGGGAACCGCGTGAAGTTCTTAGAAGATGGAGCTACTCCGGTGAAGTTGTTATAAGAAAAGTTCATGGGAGAAAGCCTGAAACAGTTGGTGAGCTGCTCCGGATGGCATGTTGTTTTAACAACAAGGCCATGGCACTTGTAGTAACTTTTATTTGATAGGCCCCCTGTATCTCACCTTGTAAAATCCATCATTTCAGACCCGACTCCACCTCTCCCTGGAAATCCAAGTCGGCCTTTTGTCAATTTACTTAATTCTCTGTTGGTCAGAGATCCAACCGAAAGAATACAGTGGCCTGAGCTTTGTGGTCATGCCTTTTGGAAAACCAAATTCTCTCTAGTGTCTCTTCCTTCTCAACCTGCATTTGATGATATGATAGAGCTTCACTCTAAACCATGCTTATCAGAACATAATGGAGATAAGTCTTCTCATAACACAACCCCCTTCCAAAAATAGTCTTGCAACAAACGCAGCCGAGACACCAGTTCGCGGCTGCTGTACATGGCTCCTGTTAGGCCGGGTTGTGCCGCCATCGCATATAAACCATATGAGGAAGAAGTTATAACAACCATTACTTAGGTCTTCCAGATTAGTAAGCACTCAGGAAATGAAGGTGATCCATCAAAATCAAAGGATTCTCATGCTATATGGAAATTAGGATTAACATTTTCGTTTGAGCACCGAACTTCACACACGACAAATACAGCATACCACGCGGCATCTGCTACCATCCAGGACAAGTGCGCAACCAAAACGAAGCAAAAGCTGAAACCACAACAAACAGCGTTCAAGCATCATCACTAATGTATCGAAACAACAACCACCTTCATAGACTTGGCAATGCATCCTGCAGTCGTCGAAGCCAACACAACAACCGAGAGGTAGCAGCAATTCTGATCAGTACCATGGCAACCGAACCACCGGGGAGTCTGTGCTTCTATGGATGTACAGCATAGTAGTTACTCATGGTCATAATGCTGATGAAGAATCCACTACACATGAGCTTGATTCGGTGTAGAGAAATTATGATGCAAGAAAGTGTTTGGTCTTAAAGACCTGCCAAAATCCTCAATATCTCTAGGAGTCGCAGCTTGGTTAGATTGAGATGCATCCGATGTGCTTTTCACAACATGTTCCTTCACGCATGAAGCGCTTGCCGTCCCATCAGCAACATCAACAACTTCAAGCAACATCTGTTTTTCTCCACGAGCATTGTGTTCAGATGAATTCCTAGAAGACGATCCTTGAGCTTGGTCCCGTAGTTCTGTTACGATTTCCCTGTTGAAGCAATGCCATCACTTTATCGGCGGATTAAACTTTGTATTGCGTAAGGCCTGCTGCTCTCAAAACAAGAGGCCTTCCAGGGGAAATCAAATCTCTTACAGTTTCGTTATAAACCTCGAGATAGGACAGATGAACTACATGGTTTCCATCATAGCTTCTGGTCCTGATTTTACTGAAGAGAACCTTAATTGCCAACACCATCACTCCTGGGTTTTCTACTGTACCAAGCATTGTGTATGTTTTTCCAGCTCCAATAGCACCGTAACAGACAACTGTCCCATTCTTCCTTTGCATAACTGCTTCCACAAGTTCTGAGGTTCTGTGAACTGCTGCTATCAGTAACACCAACATTCAAATGAAAAGTGTTTTGTTTTTCTTCTCCTTATTACTGATAACATGGCTCTGCTTGGCTTCAGTTTGGATTAAAGCACGAACATCTTCCAAAATAATCTCGCAAATCCCGATAACCTGATGGTTTGATTGAGATTCCCATGTTATTTTCTTCCTTCTTATATTCTAGGATTTAACGTGTTTGGTGGTTTGAAAATGAACTGTTATTGCAGGATGATATTGCACCGCATCGAGTTTCTCTGAGGTCTCTAAGCACCATGGTCGGTTCAGAAATTAAACCGGCATTGACGTGAGATTGTGTAACTGTTTATCATTGATCAACATTCTGTTTAACTTATCAATTTGCATTCTTTGCAGGTTCGGTATTCTCAAGTTGGGAAAAGCTAAAACCTTTAGACTGTCCAGAACCAACGGTAGCCATTTCGCAAAACAGGATGTGTCCAACAGTAGAAAAAGTGTCATGTAAAGCCCTGGAATCAAATGTCTTGTCCAAATTCTTCATAAAATACTTGCGTTTCTTAGCTTGTGGTAGGATATCAAAAATGTCATTATCCGTCGACAAACTGCTAGCAACATTTACATCCTTTACATGAAAAGGCTTTCCACCAGTGCTACCAGGAACGTTTGGAGTGTTGGCATTTGTAGATCTGTCATAAAACACGGGGTGGAGCTGAAAGAAAGCGATGGATGTCGTTGAACTTGCCACGACCCTCAGCCTCTAGATCACACGCAAGTTGATGATTTCTCTCCACAAGATTCAAAAGCTTGTCAGGGGAGTTCTCAGGAGACATAATCTTCATTGTCCTAAGGGCATTGGCGTTTATATTGTGAAAGAAATAAGTATACTTCAAATGTATGGACTCAAAGACCACAATGGAACCAGTTCACCCGTTCTGAAATGTTCATTCCAAAATGTGAATGTGCTATACAACTATCAGCTGCACAATCCCAAGACCCTGTGTAATTGCTTTTTGCTGATTCTGCATGAAGCTCTGCAGTCACAATATACTCATTTATTGCGAGCCGCGTTTGACGTATGTAGGGAGTACTAACAAAGCTTTCCCTTATGATGGTTATCAGGTGACCAAAGTGGATTCCAAGTCTTTGGTAAATACAAATAAAGCACTTGCATGAAACTATCGAAAATAGCAGTTTGCGGCTTGTGTCATAGCAGTGGATGCTCATGGCAAGGAATTTTGGCTAAGTGTACTTCTCATGCAGTTCTCCTGTTGTTTGCAGTAGGTGTGGGATTTAAATAGTGCATAGTCAAGTTCAAGAACTTCACCAATAGCCCATTGCAGAAGTATTGTGATATCACCAATTGGAAGTTGACGGGAACGAGGTCTTTCCCCAGCTACAAACATAATTACGGATAATCCACTCATCTCACCAAACAACTTCAAAATGTGATGCAGCCCCTAAGCTGATAAGGACATCAAGGCGTTGATAAGGAGAACTTCAACCAAAATCTGCAGGAAGCTTCATCCATGTTGACTCATTATTTCAACTTGTTCTCTCTGCATTTCCTTCTTCTGATAAGCTGACAAGGGTAACGTATATGTATCACGACCCAACGGCGACCCTGCAGCCTCTACATTATTCAAAATGTCATGAGCAGACTCAAACCACCCCATCTCAATGCAACAGGTGATCATATCAGGAGATAAAACTGGACTCTGCCACTGGATATAAAATTCACTAATTTTTCCATCTTCCTCTCAGTTTAAGCACAGAGTCTCTCTGCAATAGCTTAGGCTCTACATGTATTTTTAATGCGCTCTTCAAATTAGTCGATCCGAATATGATAAAGCAAGGCTTTTGTAAATGATTCCTACATTCTTCACTATTGTGACAATTATGCGAGCTATTCCTATCCAAACAAACTTATCCGCATTATTAATATCGTTAAATTTGAGGTGCAAGCTTAACAAACTATCATAGAATTGACAATAGTGCCGAACATAAGCAGCCGAAACTCCGTCAATATGCCATTTCAATTCCATCATTTCATCTCTCAAACCATTCATCTCTAGTATTTGTGAAATGATCACAATTGAGTGCGATTAAACACCAGAGTATCCGGTTTCAACATGATTGCAAATTGCGCAGGTAATTGTTTCACCCCAAGACCAGATTTAACTCTGCATGGTCAATGTGAAAAGTATTTTGGAAAGGCGTGCCCATTTCATCTCCTTCAGCTTCTTCATTGAATGGCTGGCCTTCACCAGAAATATATGGAGCACAAGATAACTGTTGCACTGATTCACCGTCTTCAAATATAACATTACTAGAAAAAAATGAAGGATATTCACCATCCGTTGACATAAATTGCATGTCCTGAAAAGGGGTCTGACCATTGGTATTCAAATGCATGCCGCCAATCATGTTTGCAGTATCAGTTAAAAACTCCATTTTTTCAACCTTCATGTTCCCCGTTGTCTTTCCATTTTTTCCGAAATTCAGGACAAACACCATTAGGTAAATAAGCAGAACTGTCAGTAACAACAGGCCTAACATGTATACCTTGGTAACAATTCAAAGATGGATAGTAGCCACTAAAATCACTAGGAGCATCGGAACCATGACAAAAAGTAGAATCAGTTGAAGTTCTAAAATATGTAGGCATGTCAACATCCACTCCAAAATGTGTAGGCAAGTCAACATCCACAAACGGCATTTCAAAAGTTGTACATGAGTCATTTTCCTCAGAATCATTGTTATGAAGCATGTTTATGAGGCGAGCAACAAAATTTTGTTCCTCACTGAAATCTTCCTTATCGATCTCATCCTCATATGTTCCATCCAAATCCATTAAGCTCTCGATGAAATTGGAACAAAACATGAGGTTCACTTGATTCTAACAAATGAAAGAGTTTTTTCGGATCTCGCATGGCTAAGGAGATTAATCATCCCATACCAAAATAAAGAAATAGAACCCAAAAGACAGGCATGGACTGGTCGTGATAGCAAGTCCAACCACTAATGTTGGTGGGTAGCATCATGATCAGATGAAATGGTCATGAAAAAAAGAATGCAAACGCATGATTGATGGGAAAAAAAATTCAGGGCTAAAATCGGGGTATGACAGTTGCCCCTATTTAAACATCCTCCACTAGAGGAAAATGAAACAACGCTTTTTCATTGGATCGTAGTGGGGGATGGTTAAATACCATGGAGACCCAGATTTTGATCTTGAAAAATGCAAATGTTATGATATGATATGCATGGATGCATGACTCTTTATTTTTTTGAATTTATCTGTTAGGGACACAGTGAATCCTTACCAGGAGGTGCTACTGGACAGACCGATCTGTGGGGAATGCTGATGGTCCACAAGGAGACAGACAAATGGTAAAAACCAACTCACTGGGGAAAACAATCCTACTGGAGAATCAGGCACACACTAGAGAGTACTCAAAGTGAAATTCGATGAACGACACTTAGAATACAAGATATTTCGGCAGTAAGTTCACACATGACTTACTAAACCCGAATAAGAAAGAAAATTGGACAAAGTTTCCACAACAAGTTCATACATGACTTGATAACACTGAAACAATCATAGAGAAAGATTCTTCAAAACAGGTTCATACATGACCTGGTAACACTGAAATAAAGGCTCAACAACAGGTTCATACATGACCTGGCAATGTTGGAACATCAAGAAGTTCTGACAGTAGGTTCAGACATGACCTAACAAACTCAGAAAAATTCAAAAAGAGTATATCAACAGGTTCATACATGACCTGATGACCAACTTGAACATTTTGAGAAAATTTCCACAACAAGTTCATACATGACTTAACAACATTGGAACAAAAGGTTCAGCAACAGGTTCATACATGACCTGACAACACTGGAATAAAGGCTCAACAACAACGTGTTCATACATGACCTGACAATGTTGGGTAATATCAAGAAGTTCTGATAGTAGGTTCAGACATGACCTAACAAACTCAGAAAAATCAAAGAGAGTATATCAACAGGTTCATACATGACCTGATGACAAACTTGAACATTGTTGAGAAAATTTCCACAACAAGTTCATACATGACTTGACAACATTGGAACAAAAAGTTCAGCAACAGGTTCATACATGACCTGACAATACTGGAATAAAGGCTCAACAGCAACGGATTCATACATGACCTGACAATGCTGGAGAATATCAAGAAGTTCTGACAGTAGGTTCAGACATGACCTAACTAACTCAGAAAAATTCAAAAAGAGTATATCAACAGGTTCATACATGACCTGATGACAAACTTGAACATTTTGAGAAAATTTCCAGAACAAGTTCATACATGACTTGACAACATTGGAACAAAAAGTTCAGCAACAGGTTCATACATGACCTGGTAACACTAGAATAATCGAAGAAAAAGATTCTTCAAAACAGGTTCATACATGACCTGGTAATACTTGAATAAAGGCTCAACAGCAACGGGTTCATACATGACCTGACAATGCTGGAACATCCAAAGAATTTTCACCAACAGGTTCATACATGACCTGACAACACTTGACTATTCAAAGAATTTCGATTAACAGGTTCATACATGACCTGACAAAACAGGAACATTCAAAGAATTTTCAACAACAGGTTCATACATGACCTGACAACACTTGATTATTCAAAGAATTTTCAACAGCAGGTTCATACATGACCTGACGACACTGGAACATTCAAAGAATTTTCAACGAGAGGTTCATACATGACCTGACAACACTTGACTATTCAAAGAGTATTCAATTAACAGGTTCATACATGACCTGACATTTCTTGGGAAAAAATCAAAGGGAGTTTTACCAATACGTTCATACATGACCTGAGAATATTGGAAAACATACAAAGCAAGTTTCATCAATAGGTTCATACATGACCTGACACTTTAGAATACACCTGATAGTTTTGGAGATTTCTCACAGGAAATTCATCCAATCACAGATTTTGGAGATTCCTAACAGGGAATTTATGCAAAACAAAGATAAACGGGAGTCTTCTTATAAGTATATTATCCACGCAAAAGGCTACGGTGATTCTTTACAGAGAAATCAAACAAAACCAACATCATTGGAGTTTTCTAACACGAAAAAAACTCCAAGCTTCATGGAACTCCTCAAGATGATGAGTCATACATGACTTTCACGAAACCATCAGGAAAGACAGGGTATTCAAACTCTCTGTATGTGCCAACAACAATTGGACTTTGACCGTAAGCAATGGATTACAACCAGATTCTTTAACGGATTTTGCCAACAACAATTGGACTTGATGAAAGTCATTAGTAAACAATTACCGGCTACAACGGAGTTTGCCAACAACAACTGGACTTGAAATGATGTTGGCGACAACCAAACTTCAGATATCAATCACAAATGTATTTACAAACAGACTGACAATGATGCCAACGACAATTGGGTTTAAAATAAATGTTGGTTACAACCTGACCTTAAAGGATACCAGTTACAACTGGATTTGGTCAAAGACACTGGTGACAACCAGACTTAACAGACGACGCCAGTAACAACTGGTCTCAGAGGTCAAGGGATACAATCAACAACGAGACCTGAGATTATGCAAATGAGCGCGAAGCACTTCGGGCTATGCATGATTTGGATTTTGCTTATATGCATGATGCATGAATGATCATGATATGCAAATGCTGACAATATACAGACTGGAAATTAGGGAAAGCTTTATGGAGGTACTGAATCCTCAACACCAATAACTCAACCGAAGGAGTGAGTAAATGCATCAAAGGAGGATCTATCAAGCTGAATAGTTACAACTGGCCCAATAATCCTTCCAGAGAATGATAAATTTGTGCTCTCTGGAGATAGGTATTGATCATCCCAGGGGGGTCTTGCAACTTGAGACTTGCGGGGAAAGACGAAAGATTTCCTTTTAATATTTCCACATGTCAAAGCAAAATTGTGTTCTCAATATGTTGAAAAATTATTTTTGAGTTCAAAATTCATTATTAACAAATAAATGACAGTTTGTATAACAAAGAAAACCAGAGAAAAATAGCAAATGAAAGAATTTGATGGGCAAACTTGTATTTATTCAAGAATGGTAGCACACAAATGGCGTAGCTCCATGGAATGTTACAAATTTGAAAATGGCAATAGGGAAAGGTTTACATTGAATCGCAATGACTACTACTATCCCTAATAACAATGACTCCACGAGACCTCGCTTCTGAAGGGAGTAACTAGATTGATCTTCCATTTTTAGCTCTTTTGTGTTGATAAGTGACGAACCGATGCAGTCTATGCCTTTTATCCCTAATTTTTGCCTGGATCACGCTTTCAGGTTTTCAATCCACCGGGACGCTCTTTTTTGCCTAAGTTGCCCTTTCAGGTTTTCAACTTAGGGAGCTACCATTTTTTTATCCCTAACTTTTGCCTGGACCGCCCTTTCGGGTTTTCAGTCCACCGGGATTTGTTAGGCATAGTTGTGAGAAATAGAGCACCTCCAGAGTATGCTCTCTTTACAACGTATGGGCCTTCATAGTTGGGAGTCCACTTTCCACGTGAATCTTTGTGTACTGGCAAGATCTTCTTGAGCACGAGATCTCCTTCCTTGAACTCTCGAGGACGAACCTTTTTGTCAAACGCCTTCTTGATTCGTTGCTGGTACAATTGTCCATGGCACAAAGCGGTCATACACTTCTCATCAATGAGGTTAAGCTGATCATAGTTGTTTTGGATCCATTCAGCTTCGTCCAGCTTGGCTTCCATCAATATTCTCGTTGAAGGTATCTCTACTTCGACTGGGAGAACTGCGTCCATCCCATACACTAAGGAGAACGGGGTTGCCCC
The DNA here is from genome assembly GCF_024323335.1 of Lathyrus oleraceus. NCBI lineage: Eukaryota > Viridiplantae > Streptophyta > Magnoliopsida > Fabales > Fabaceae > Lathyrus > Lathyrus oleraceus. Next base: position 504,836,754 of record NC_066584.1, on the reverse strand, counting down.
TGTTGAAGTGCGGACTGAGGTCCGGTATCCATGCAAAGCAAAGGGTAGCATCTCGTGCCAATCCTTATAAGTTTTCACCATCTTTTGTAGGATCTTCTTGATATTTTTGTTGGCAACTTCAACAGCACCATTCATATTTGGACGGTATGGAGAAGAATTATGGTGGTCAATCTTGAAACTCTCACATAATTATGTCATTGTATTGTTGTTCAAGTTTGAACCGTTATCTGTGATGATCTTGCTTGGGATTCCATAGCGGCAGATAATCTCCTTCTTGATAAAGCGAGCAACCACATGTCTTGTCACATTGGTGTAGGAAGCAGCCTCTACCCATATAGTAAAGTAATCGATGGCAACCAGGATGAAGCGGTGACCATTGGAAGCTTTAGGCTCTATAGCACCAATCATGTCGATGCCCCACATTGAGAAAGGCCAAGGCGACGTCAAAACACTCAGTAGTGTTGGCGGTGCATGCACCTTATCAACATAAATTTGGCATTTATGACATTTTCTTGCATAGCTGAAACAATCAGACTCCATGGTCAACCAGTAATAGCCAACTCTCAAAATCTTTTTGGCCATGACATGTCCATTAGCATGGATTCCAAAGGATCCTTCATGAATCTCCTTGATTAACATGTCTGCTTCGTGTCTATCCACGCATCTGAGCAGAACCATGTCATGGTTTCTCTTGTAAAGCACATCATTGCTCAAAAAGAATTTGGACGATAACCTCCTCAGAGTTTTCTTATCTAACAATGTAGCATCTTCTGGATACTCTTGACTTAAAAGATATCGCTTGATGTCATGAAACCATGGTTTACCATCAGTTTCTTCTTCAATCAGCTGACAGTAGGCAGGCTCATCTCTTTGCTCGATTCGAATAAGTGGAGCTTCATTATGGAATCTGACTAGGTACTGTAAGACCCCAATTTTGTCCCTGAGATCCCTCATGGCATCATATCATATCATTTCATAGCCTCAAGGATCTTTGAGCATAATTGCTTCCTTTCCCTTTGGGTGGGGTCTCCTTGTGAGTGGTTCTAGATCACCAGGAATTGTTTGCATTGTATATCATTGCTTTTCTTGATTAATCACTAACCAAAAGTACCAAAAATATGTCATCTAACATTTGTTTTGCAATCTAAGCAAGGACAGGTCAAGCAATTCAAGGTTTTCCTTTGAGCAAGAGCAGAGGGTATGTTCTTGGTATGAGGACCACATGGCATTATATTGAGCTTATATGAGCTATGGTTCCATTTTGGAGCAAATTCCCCAAGAGGTTGAGGCTCAATTTCACCAGGCATTGCCAAGGTCATCTAAGGACCATACAATCAACTGTACATTCAATTGAAGGCTTGGAGGTGTGGGAAATGATTTGAGACATCCCATTCATGTTCAAACAAGGCCTATTCATCATGTCAAACATTTATATCGAAGAATTTGAAGCCAGTGCAAAAGTTTCCCAAAATGGAAAGTGACCTGTAATTTCAAGTTTCCAAAAATGGCAAGTTTTTGGTCCACATTCAACTTGACTTTCCAACATCAAAGAAGCTTCAAATAAAATTTTGGCCAACATGAAAGTTGAAGATCTTTCTCTACCATTTCCTAAAAGTCCAAGATCATGAGCATATGATGAATGGTTGAGAAGATATGATCCAATGATTGCCAAGTGTGCATGGAACTTCAACAAGCCATAACTTTTGATCCAAAACTCCAAATGGAGTCACTCTTTTGGCAAATTGCTTGTCTTGACCTATATTTTCCAAATCCATCATTACATTGCATGAAATTTAATCACATGATCATTTGGCCATGCATAAGTATTTTGGAAGGAAAATGAAGAATTCAAATTTGGTGTATCATATGAACTTAATTCCATTTCCATGTTGTGCATGAGATGATTTTAAGTGAAAATACACCTCCACATGGTACTGTTCACGTTCAAATTTGCCATGCACCACACACTTTTCCATTTTTGGTCATGCACCTTATTTTCATTAACTTCTCATTAACCATTGCTAATTACATTTTCAGAGTGATTAACATGTCATATAAAGCCTTAATCATAATAGAATTGTTGATAACATCACTTTCTAGATCTCAAATTTTCTTTCCCTCCAAATTTTCTCCAAATTGAAACTTCAAAATTCTTCACATAGCATAGTAATTTTCTTGCATATTCTGGTTTATTGAGTGTGATTGATGAAGATTCAAGCTCTGGATTGAAGATTTCGAGCCAAGATCAAGCACATCAAGCTCATGAACATGAAGATGGAAGTTGCAAATTGATCAAGATCCAGTACATTTCAAGCCTCAATTTTTACATCAAGCTTCATAACAAGAGTAAGGGAGAAGATCTGGACACTTTTGATAGCTTGGATCCACGATTTCATCATTCTGCTCTTCAAGAGATTAAAATTTGATCATCACCTTTCTTCATTTTATGCACATGTTATTGTAGATCTTTTCATGCTGATTATGCTGATGCTTTTAGAATTTGATTTGGTGAAGTATTGATTGAGTTATACTGAGTAGAAGTTTTGAATGCATAAATGTTTCTCTTCGATTTGCATTAGTTAGGAAGAATTATTGTGAATTAAGCCTGGATTTGGAATGTACATGGAATAAGCTTTCGATTGGTATGCTTTTTGCTGTTTTCTGGAAAATTTTGATGAACATGCTACTGTAGCGCCACCGTCTCCACGAAGAAGACGGTGGAAACCACCGTTCTGGCCGCCGCTGCATTTAACCGCTAGGGTTTCTACATTGCTGGCGCCACGCGTGCTTCCGTTGGCAAGATGATAGGCCAGGATTCCTTTGACTTTCCCATGCGTACATTGACTATGACTAGGCGCCACCTCATTTAATGAGACGGCAGCGTTTTGTACAAAACGCGCTTGCCTTGACCTACCTTGCCTCTGTTCGATTCCAGCGAATGTTATTTTGATTTTCCAATTTGAATTTTATGCTAGCGCTTCTTTTGACCAGAGTGTCCTTGGTTCGAACCATGCATTGTACAGTTTCCAATTTCTCATTTCAATTATCATTTTATTTCATGATGCACATTATTTTCATATTATTTTCATGCTAATTCAAAAAATCATAATAAATAGCATGTTGATCCAATTAAATCCAAGTTTTTTTCTACATGATCATGTGAATGTCTATTATTTTGTGGTGTTGATTTTCTGATTTTATCATTTCTGGATTTTTAATTGTGTTAGATTATTTGAACATGTATGCAAATGTACCATGCTTCATTCAATCTTTTGTGGAATGCTCAATAATTGTCTAATTGCCATGAAATTTAATATGCTGATTCCTAACATGATACATGAATTGTGAGATTTTGTTTAGCATTTTTAGCATTTTCCATCTCTGTTTTGGATACATGGATGTATGGTGTGACAATGTGTGTCACACATTTTGACGTTATACTTGTTCATTTTCTTATACATGTCAATTGAGCTTTTCTGTTTCCAATTTTTTGCATGATGCTTGTGTTTAACATGCTGTGTGCACATAAAAGTTTTCATGATTGTTTGATTCATTTCTGTTTTAATATGGAATTTTTATTCTTGATGTTCAATTGTGTGCTTTGTAATTGTCTTTGCCTTATCTTGCTCATGTGATGACTTTGCTTAATGCTTTAGACTTGGTCCTTTTTAGGACATGTTCTTACTTGATTAAAGATGCTTCTTGTTGAATATCAACTTCTGTTTTGACTTTTTGCTTTACCTTTGACCCTAGGCTTTGCACTAGGGGTTTGTACTCACAATTTGAGCTTTGTATTTCAGGTTCAAGCATTTAGCTCCATGGTTGATGTGGCCTCATCATTTGAGATTGCCATTTGCTTTGTTTGCTAACCTTTGGTTATGTTGTAGGTCCTTTGGTGGATAATTCACTTGAGTGTTTGCCTTTTATGGCCTACATGTTGTACATATTGAGAATGTCTGACTGTTGTTATCTGTTGGTTGTTTATCTGAATATAATACTGATTATTTAGCTTTTCATACAGGTACCTTAGCCGCTTTAGCTCATTATTTGAGCTTTACTTTGCTTGTGGTTGGTTTACCACTTAGGTAACCGCTCTAACTCCATGTAGTCTGGAAGCCCTGTCGTTTCTTTTGACAGGCATTTGGCTGAAGTCCTCCTTAAGAAGCAATGTCTGTGATTGTTTATATTTGTGCCATGTACTTCAAGTCCTCCTAAGTGAAGAGGCAATTGGAAGATAGAAGGGATTTGTAATCAATCCCCTGCTATTCGTTTGAGTCGTTCATTATGCTCGCACTACGTGCTAAGGCTCTTGAACCTAACCCAAGATCTTTGTATATAGAGTCAGTCATGTGGAATAGGGTCCCTCATTCTGGATCCCCACACATTCTTTGATTCAAGCTCACCCAGGCCAGGGTTAAGAGCTATGAGGTCTAATCCTCATTTCCCATTTCATCCGCTTCACCCTAACTCTCAATGTTAGGGTTAAGAGCTTAAAATCACCCATACATTTGGCTTGTTTGTCGAGGTTGATATGACCCCTTGACTAAAGCCCGACTTGTTTGTCGAGATTGATATGACCCCTTGACTAAAGCCCAACTCTTGTCTGAGCCTCTTGCTTGTGTATAGAGTGTGCTAATTAATTGATGTGATTGCTTGTGTTTGCTTTTGCATATTGTTCTTGCATATTGCTTTTGCATATTGTTCTTGCATATTGCTTTTGCATATTGTTCTTGCATATTGCTTTTGCATTTGTTATTTGCTTTGTTTGAGGAGTCAGATGTAAGACCATTGATTGGCTATCTGTTTCCTGTTCCTTTTGGGGAGCTGGATATAAGACCATTTATTGACACTCCATTTCCTTTCCTGTTTTCTTTTGTGGGGTCAGATGTAAGACATTTGATTGGTGTCGCATCACGCGAAAAACCGGCGGGAAAAGAAGAAACAACAGAGCCGCCACCGTGCGTTATTTATCCCAAAAGAGGGAAAGGAAACGCTCGAAGTAAACCTAGGAAAGAACATGGTCTCGCGACCAAAGAGGATGGGTTCGGGAGTCGGTTATGCGAAGGGAAGGTATTAGCACCCCTACGCATCCGTAGTACTCTACGGGATCCACGCACAATAGAAAGGAAAATGGTTGCTAAAACGCTGCTCACACTCACACACACTGGCTGAAAGAGACACAAGAAAACAAGACTGAAACTGACTCGGCAGGATATCGCATCCTGGGCCTACTTAGTCTATCAGGCATAGACATCAGAGTCGAAGTAGTTCGGACTGGGGGAAACGACACATGCTCGCTAGGATATCGCATCCTATGCATACGTATCTTCTCGGACGAGAGAAGAATCAGAGCATTCGTAGCTCGGCTGACACGCACACAAACAAACACAGGCAAAGGCAAACATGGAGCCTGAACGCCAATCACTGGACTTACATCAGCATCCGAACCAAAACGCGCTCAAGAAGGCAAACATGGAGCCTGAGATACGTAGGCACCAGTGTGTTTGGTTCGGATGCTGATGTAAGCCCAGTGATTGGCATTCAGGCTCCATGTTTGCCTTCTTGAGCGCGTTTTGGTTCGGATGCTGATGTAAGTCCAGTGATTGGCGTTCAGGCTCCATGTTTGCCTTTGCCTGTGTTTGTTTGTGTGCGTGTCAGCCGAGCTACGAATGCTCTGATTCTTCTCTCGTCCGAGAAGATACGTATGCATAGGATGCGATATCCTAGCGAGCATGTGTCGTTTCCCCCAGTCCGAACTACTTCGACTCTGATGTCTATGCCTGATAGACTAAGTAGGCCCAGGATGCGATATCCTGCCGAGTCAGTTTCAGTCTTGTTTTCTTGTGTCTCTTTCAGCCAGTGTGTGTGAGTGTGAGCAGCGTTTTAGCAACCATTTTCCTTTCTATTGTGCGTGGATCCCGTAGAGTACTATGGATGCGTAGGGGTGCTAATACCTTCCCTTCGCATAACCGACTCCCGAACCCATCCTCTTTGGTCGCGAGACCATGTTCTTTCCTAGGTTTACTTCGAGCGTTTCCTTTCCCTCTTTTGGGATAAATAACGCACGGTGGCGGCTCTGTTGTTTCTTCTTTTCCCGCCGGTTTTTCGCGTGATGCGACAGCTGGCGACTCTGCTGGGGACAATGCAAATGCTATGCAATGGACCATGATATGCTATGACCTAATATGAAAATGTATGCATAATGATAGGTGCAAATTTGAGGTGCTACAATTGGCTATCTGTTTCCTATCTTATTTCTTTTGTGGAGCTAGATGTAAGACCATTGATTGGCTATCTGTTTCCTGTTTTGCTTGGTGGAGTTGGATGTAAGACCATTTATTGGTAATCCGTTTCCAGTCGTTGTTCTCTTATGAGACCCTGCTTATTTGCTTATTGCTTTGTGTTGCCTAATTCCAAAGGATGGTACTTGCTTAGATCATCTACATATGATCTCAAGAGAGGAACTCCTATGAAGTTTTGTTCCTCATCCTCCCACCTTTTTGTTCTTTAAACCTCCATTGGCATGTTAACCCAAACCAGAAAACTTTTGTGCAAACATTTTCACTTGTTTTCAAAACTAGAAACCTAGGCCTTAGGTCTTTGATTTTCAAACTTCATTTTCACAATACTTCTTCTGAATTGAACTTTAATGTCAACTTTTACTATTTTTGTGAATATTTCTAATTGGTTAATTCCACTCACTCAATTGTTTTTGTGGCCCTTGTCCACTTCTTAATCAAGTTTTCATACATTAGCCATAGATCTGAGTTATCTTAGTGGTTGATGTGAATCTCACCTTTTGTCCTTAGTGATTGAATTGTAAGATTTCCTTGCTTATTATAGGGTTAACCCCTCACTAGCACGTTGAAGCTGCTCTCACATGGTGGACTTGTGGTTGTTCAAGTTGAGTTTTCTCCCGTTGATAACGAAAGACCTTAAGGCTTTTGTTTAAAATCAACCCACTTATCTTTTTTTGGAAATCTTTTAGCCGAACTACGAGGTTTTGATCATGTAAAGGTACGTAGGCAATGGATTCTTCCATCCAAACACAAAAATGATAAATTTGTACATTCTTCTCTTATCCCTTCAATCGTGTTTGCACAAAAATATTTCATAAACAAATAATAATACAACATTTGTGAAAAGAGGTTCCCTAGGAGTACCTAGGATGTTGTGGGTGCCTAACACCTTCCCACAACATAATTACCCCCTTACCCAGATCTCTGACCTTTTATTAGTTTTCTTTGCAAAACTTCTTAGGCTTTTGTTCACTTTCTAGCCATTCCTTTGGATAAATAGAAGTGCGGTGGCGACTCTACCTTGTATGATTTACCTTGGATATAATTAATATTTCCAATGGTGACGAATACACCACTACAGGTACATTGATGCTAATGTTGCCAAAGCGTCAGCCACTTGATTTTCTACCCTTGGGATGTGATGGAAAGTGATATCATCAAAGTATTCTATCATCTTTGCAACATGAGCGCGATACGGGATCAGCTTCGCATCGCGAGTTTCCCATTCACCTTTGACCTGATAGATCACCAAGGCTGAATCTCCATACACCTCAAGGATCTTGATTCGGAGATCAATTGCAGCTTCAAGACCAAGGATACAAGCTTCATATTCAGCGACATTATTCGTACAATCAAAGCATAACCTTGCTGTGAAAGGGGTAAAACCACCATTAGGATTCATCAAAACAGCTCCCACACCATGACCACTGTAATTGGAAGAACCATCAAACGCGAGCTTCCATCGAGATCCTGGTTCTGGTCCTTCATCTGGGTCGGGGGTCCACAATCTTTTATCACCATTATATCCTCATCGGGGAAATCAAACTTCAATGACTGATAGTCTTCAACTGGTTGATGAGCAAGATACTCGGCTAACACGCTTCCCTTGATTGCCTTCTGGGTTACGTACTGGATGTCGTACTCTGACAAGAGCATCTGCCAACGGGCAAGTCTTCCAGTCAAGGCAGGTTTCTCAAAGATGTACTTTATTGGATCCATTTTTGATATCAAAAAAGTAGTATGGCAAATCATGTACTGCCTCAAACAACGAGCAGCCCATGCTAGTGCGCAACAAGTTTTCTCCAAAAGCGAATATCGACTTTCACAATCGGTAAACTTTTTACTCAGATAGTAAATAGCATGTTCTTTCCGACCAATTTCGTCATGTTGCCCCAGCATCCCATTGACCCTTCAAGCACATTCATATACATGATTAATGGCTTTCCTGGGACAGGTGGAATCAGAATAGGAGGCTCTTGCAAGTATTGACGAATCTTCTCAAAAGCATTTTGACAATCAGAATTCCATTCAACATCTTGATCTTTTCGAAGCAATTTGAAGATAGGCTCACACGTGGCCGTCATGTGTGAGATAAACCTTGAGATATAATTCAAACGTCCCAGGAAACCTCTAACCTCTCGCTCGGTGCGTGGAGCAGGCATTTCTTGTATAGCTTGGACCTTGTCAGGGTCTACCTCAATTCCTCGTTGACTAACGATGAAACCAAGCAACTTCCCTGAACGGACACCAAATGTGCATTTTGCAGGGTTTAACCGTAATCTAAACTTTCTGAGGCGTTCAAACAACTTCTTCAGATGGCTCATATGATATTCTTCATTCTGAGATTTAGCGATCATGTCGTCAACATAGACCTCTATCTCCTTGTGCATCATATCATGGAAAAGAGTGACCATAGCTCTTTGGTAAGTTGCCCCAACATTTTTGAGACCGAAAGGCATTACCTTATAGAAAAAATGCCCAAGGGGTAATAAAAGTGGTCTTCTCCATGTCATCTGGAGCCATCTTGATTTGATTATATCCCGAAAAACCATCCATAAAGGAGAATACAACAAAACTTGTAGTATTGTCTACCAGAGTATCAATGTGTGGTAGGGGAAATCATCCTTTGGACTAGCTCTGTTCAGATCCCTATAGTCAACGCACATCCTCACCTTGCCATCCTTTTTAGGCACAGGTACAATATTAGCTACCCATTGTAGGTACTTCGCCACTACGAGAAAACCAACGTCAAATTGTCTTTTGACTTCTTCACGAATCTTCAGAGCCATATATGGTCTCGTTCTTCGGAGTTTCTGTTTTACTGGCGGGTAGTCTGGCTGAAGTGGCAGCTTATGCTCAACGATGTCGGTGTCTAGACCTGGCATATCCTGGTATGACCATGCAAATACATCCACATATTCTTGTAGCAGCTTAACCAATCTCTCTTTGATGCTTGCTCGTGGTGTCGATTTTGACTTCTTTCTTCTCTTCCTCTGTGCCAAGGTTGATTGTTTCCACCGGTTCTTCATGTGGCTGAAGGGCTTTGGACTCGTGCTCGAGCAGCCTTGCCAATTCGTCGGGGATGTAACAATCTTCTTCACCCTCTTCTTCCGCTTGGTAGATATGGGAGTCAAAGTTATGAGAGGTGGTAAAGTCATTGGATTCAACGGGGTTATCATTTATTCTGCATGTTTGAATGATTGATTTCTTTTAGAAAAGTAAAAATAAAAAGATGCATAAATGAAATGTATTTTTTGTTTTTGAAAAGATTTCCATTTTCTTAAGAGAAAGCAAAATAAATGAATAAGAAGAATTTAACAAAATGCCTTTCATTCATTGAATATGATTATTTGAAAATGAAAAGGGGCCCTACAACATGATCCATTAGCCTTGGGCAGAGCTAAGGATTTGAAAGGAAAAATACAACAATTATTACTTTGACAAAGGAAAAATTTCGAGGATCTCAACTGCCTTCCAGTTGTTCAAAGCTGTCTCACACCGGTAAACCAAACATGGCTCATCTTCATTTGCGGTGCTATCTTCAATTGCATTGACTTGATCTCCATGGATGAATCCTGTGCTGAGGAATACTTCCTGGATGCTTCGGGTGTTGTCCTTTGCAGGGACTCAGGCTCCTTTCGTAGCGGAATGCACATATCCCATACCAAAGCGATCATGCTTCTCACGAATATCAATAAGTTGACCCCAACCTTCAGGGTTTCCTCCTTCAATACTAGACCTTGCGCTTTTCAGAGACGCGAAAGATGAACAAGCTTTCCCAACAGGGTCCTTCATCTCCACAAAAGTGGCATTGGCTATTTCAAGAGCTTGGAAAGAAGTTTCCAAAGCGTTCTCATCAGCCTCGATGTATCTGAAGGATGAAAGGTGACTGACCACGAAGTCCTCCTCCCCAGAAATAATAATCAGTTGATTGTCCACCACAAACTTCATTTTTTGATGTAGAGTGGAGGTGACTGCCCATGCAGCATGAATCCAGGGACGCCCCAATAAACAACTATATGCTGGATTAATATCCATGACTTGGAAATTAATCGGGAATACATGAGGGCCAATCAATATGGGCAATTCCACCTCTCCAATCACGGTTCTCCTGGAACCATCAAAAGCTTTTACTACCAAGGCACTAGGCTTCATAGCTGGTCCTTGACAAGATAGCTTGGCGAGTGTTCTCTTTGGCATACCATTTAGAGAAGATCTGGTATCAACCAAAACTCTTGCCAAAGCATCATCTTTGCATTTTACCGAGATATGGAGAGCACAATTGTGATTTTGTCCATCCTCAGGTAATTCCTCTCCACTGAAGCTCAAAGTGTTACAAGCTGTGATGTGTGCAACTACTCCATCAAATTGGTCAACTGTTATGCTTTGCGTTACATGAGCTTGAGCAAGCACCTTCAACAAAGCCTACCTATGGGCTTGGGAGCTCAATAACAGAGACATAATAGAGATTTTAGATGGTGTCTGATGCAACTGGTCCACAACCTTGTAGTCACTTTTCTTGATCAACAGTATCTTCGGATTGAACCACTTCGGGTTCTTTAGTAGGGGCTACAACTGTTGATTCCTTGGCCGACCCTTGAGGAGTCACATTGAATTCAGGCGTATAGATTCGACCACTATGGGTCATCCTGCTCATTCCTGCAATATTGGTGACGTCTTCACTTACAGATTCTGTCACTTCGACGTCTGCATTTCCTTCAACAACCTTATCCACAGCGGTAATCTCATATTTCCAAGGCACAATCTTGGTGCTCTCGTAGGGAAAAGGCGTGGGCATACATATTTCCACAGGCGAAAGCTTACTACTCTCAGGAACCACTCCACCACTATAATATGGGATTTCAACTGGTTCAGGTAGATTGAAGCAAGGTTCAATTACCAACACGTCTTCGCTCTTTGCGAAACTTGAGATTTGAAGCACTCCTTCATCCATCAAGTTTTGGATATTGTCTCGTACCACCTGACATCCTCTTGGGTGTGTGGCACACTCTTCACAATTGTCATGATCAACATTAACCAGGCCAGCTTCCACCAATCGGGCATGGAATGCTGCCAAAGGAGTCTTCACATCATCCACCTTATCAATCGCAATACCAACAAAGGCATCCTCAATGGCATTTACCACAGGATTTCCATGGGGAGGAAGAGGATTGTTCTTCACATTCGGTCCCATGTCCTTAAAAGACAAGATCTTGCTCTCAATCAGTTCACGAACCCTATGCTTTAGAGCGTAACAACCCTCTAAGTCATGCCCGGGGGCACCTTCATGGAAAGGGCAATGTGCATTAGGGTTATACCATGGAGGAAGACGGTCGGGTGGAGGTCCCATAGGTCTAGGAACCACCAACCCCTTTTGCAATAGGGACGAATACAACTCAGTGTACGACATTGGGATTGAATTGAAGGTCGCCCTCTCCCCTTGCCTCCTGTTCTGGTTCTGAGCATTTTGCCTCGGAGCTTGAGCTCTCGGTTGTTGATAAACAGGAGCTGTTGGTGCTTGTTGATAAGCTGGAGGAGCCGTAGCACGTTGTTGAACTGGGGCTGGTCGATAAACTGGAGGCGCTTGATAATCCTGAGCAAGCTGTTGATTGAATGCGGGCGTCACAGCGGCTACGTACGGCTGAGGAGCGTACTGGACGGGATAGATGGGTTGCTGATAGGGAATTGGTTGTTGAACATACTGTTGAGGTGAGTATTATTGTCGTCTCCTTCTTAGAGGAGCTCTTCCCTGTCCAATAGTCACAACATTTGTTTCCCCTTCCTTCTTCCTGGGAAACCCTCCAGAGAACTTCTTTTGATTGGCATTTAAAGTTCCAGCTACAGCCTCCAGTTTGCCATTCCTTACACCATATTCAACGCGAGCTCCTATAGCCACAAGCTCGGAGAATCCCAAAGAAGCACTTCCAACCATCTTCTCGTAGAATTGGGTTTGGACAGTGTCAATAAACAGTTCAGCCAATTCCTTCTCAGCCAGAGGTGGTTCAACTTGAGAAGCCAACTCCCTCTATCTCTGAGTGTATTCTTTGAAGGACTCCTTGTCATGCTGGAACATGCTCTGCAACTGTCTTCTGTCAGGCGCCATGTCCATATTATATTTGTAATATTTTATGAACGCGTCCGACAGGTCTTGGAAACACCTGATCCTATTCTGATCCAGACTTAGATATCATTTGGAAGGAGCCCCACTCAAGCTGTCTTGAAAGCAATGGATCATCAGCTTGTCGTCCTCCACGTGTGCAGCCATTTTTCGGTAATACATGATAAGATGGCTTTTTGGACAAGTATGCCCCTTGTATTTGTCGAAGTCTGGAGTTTTGAATTTGGCCGGAATCACCAAACCGGATACAAGGCACATTTCTTTGGCAGCAGATCCAAAGACGTGGTCTCCTTCTAGATCTCGGAACTTCTTCTCGAGGAGCTGCATGTTCTCCTTTACCTCCCTGAAGTCCTCAAACCTTACTTCGTCACCAGCAACGGTTGAGTCGACGGTCTGATACATGTGGTTTTGATCTTCATAATGGGGAATATGCCTAGCATAGGCAGCTGGTGGAACCATAATACGGATGACTGGACGCGCGTCAGTGTAAACCGGTAATGGCACGGCTTGTTGGACAGATCGCCCCATGTCGTGCACCACCTCCGCTCGGGGGACGAAGTCATAGGGTAACCCATATGGAGGAAGGTTGAGGGTAACGTCCTCTGAGGCGGGATTTCTATTGCTGGGCTCGTGGTCTCTGAAATCATGGTCGCTTGCGGAATCTCAAACCTGAAGGTTAAAGCTTGCAACATCTCTCGCATCTGGGACATGCCTCCCTTGATTTCATCTAGTTCAGCTCTAACTCGGGCGCTCTCTTGTTCTTGTTCAGCCATTCTCTGTCTTGCTCTGGCGCGAGTATTATACTGGTGTTGAAAATTCAGCGTGAAACTGGAGGAAGAAAGGGCGGAGTGAGACTCTTTTTTTATTTTTAGAATGTATGAATGCATGTATGAATGCATCTTGTTTGATAAAAACCAAAAGTTTTGCTTTTTATGCATATGCAATGAATGGATGGATGCAATGTTTTTTTTTAGATAGGTTCAAAGGTCCGGGGTATGGATAAATTTGATTGCTTTCCAAAACAGGGGTTCTCACCGGGTATGATCTAGGGCTTTGTTACAAAGGATCCCCAGAGTCATTGATTTAAAAGACTATTTGACGCTTACGGAAAATACTTTCCGGTCGTCAACTCCATCTAGGGAATCTATTATGAGCGAGGTTCTCGTATCGATTCTTAAGAAGTATTCACCTTGGGAGTCCGTACTACGCAACCATCATTTCTAGTTGGCCAAAGGTTCAATGTTCTAAAAGGTTCTTAGAGTCATGGACCCCTTTGAAACATCGAAGCTTACGAGGTATACACCTCGGGCGGCAATATTTGCAAAAGGATCTACTCTAAGTGAGGTTCTCGTACCGACTCTTACGAAGTATTCACCTCGGGAGTCCGTACTACTCAACCATCGTCCTATCTTATGTTTTTTCACTCTAGACTCGGGTGTAGAGTCTTTCCCACATGGTTTGCAATCAAATACCCAAGTACCCAACACAGTGGAACCAATATTCAACAAATATATCAATATAATAATAAAGATAATGAAAAGCAATAAATAAGTAAAAGCCACACAATTAAACAAACAAAGGCACATAAATGTCCTAACTAGGCTTGAATCCCTTAGGGATTGATTTTTTCCCCAGCAGAGTCGCCATTTGTCGTACGTCATATGAAAAATATGGGAATACGACGTAGCGAAACGCAATCGCACGCTCGCAATGATGGACTGAACAGAGTCGCCATCGATCTTTATTTATTCTTAAAAAGGAAAGGGGAAATATCGATAAAACCCAAGGAAAAAAACGACAGTGATTATTGGTCGTCGCAACCAAATCAGGGTTCGGGAGTCAATTACGCAAGGGGAAGGTATTAGCACCCCTCACGTCCGTTGTACTCAACGGGAACCATTAGGTCAATGGTGCGCGTTAATGTTAGTTTGAAATGTTAGGCTTTTCAAGTTATTAGGTGGGAAAGAAAGAATAGAAGAGAGAAGAAATGTTTTTGGACTTTTTGACGAAGGACTAAACCTAAGTTTTTTTATTAGTGGGCCTGACAAGATTTACAAATCCTGCTCCTACGTATCTCAACAGAGAAATCAAGGCTTACGTAGTTCTGGGTAGAAAAATGTTTGTTTGTTGGTCGATTTTAGCGAAAGCTACTTTGTGTCAAATCGACGAAAACATTGTTGGAATATCCAAAACAGGTGGAAAAATATTGCCTTGCATTGTTTTGAAACAAAGTACCTTTCGTTTGAGAAAAGGTTTGAAGGGTTAATCGCACGGCGGCGAGAAAAAGAAATTGATTGGTTTGATGTGTTTTGAGTAATGGCGAGAACTTGGATGAGCGAGATATCCATCTCGAATCCTAGTCTCAGGAGTGCGTGGTATACACCACGTTTCATTTCCATCTTATTTGCAAAAGTGTTTAATAAGAATTAAGTGTTTTAAGGTTTGATTGAGAAAGGGTTTGAAGAAACCGCATTGACAATTTTAAATGATGGCGAGAGTTAAGATAGGCGAGGCATCCGCCTCGAATCTTAATCTCAGGAGTGCATGGTATACACCATGTTCCATTTCCATCTTTATTGAAAAGTGTTTAATAATGGAATTAAGTATTTTTGAGTTTTTGTTATGAAAATGACTTGACATTAGATCAAGCATTTGATGAGCGATTGAGAAAGATTTGAATGAGTGTTTGAGAGAAACAGAATAGATAAATTTGGATGATGGCGAGAGCTAGGATCGGCGAGATATCCATCTCGAATCCTAGTCTCAGGAGTGCGCGGTATACACCACGTTCCATTTCCATCTTAATTGAAAAGTGTTTAGATAGGAATTAATATTTTTTAAGTTTTTATTATGAGAAATGGCTTGACGTTGGATCAAGCGTTTGATGAAAGTTTGAAAGGAATGGAATAGAATGGGGAAAAAGAAATGAATTGATTTGTTTATTGAGAAAATACTCGACGTTGGATCGAGTCTTATTTTTTGATATTTTTGGAAATGGTTGATTTTATTCTTGTGTTAGTCGCTAACTAAGCAGTCAAACAAATAAAGAAATAAAACAGTACAAAATTGTTACACATCGGGGGAGTGGGGTACATTTTGTCAAATGGGGATTCAAAGTCATGAAATAATTAAATCGGGCCCAAACAACAAATAATGCAATGTATGAGTGTAAGTGCAAGAGAACTGACTCATTGTAAGAAGGCCCAAGAGTAAGCCATGTGAAGAAAATAAATAACACAACAAGTTATATTTACAACACACTTAAAAATTAAATCGAGCCTTTTAAAAAACCAAGCCTTTTAAATAAAACACAAAGTTTAAAACAGTAGCAGAACTCAAACAAGCTCATCTTAACGCACAGAGATTTCTTTCCATTTTGAACATCAAAGATTTACAGCAAGATGTTATCACAAACAAATAGGAAACAATATTTATAAATGAAAACAAATTGGAACAACAACCATGGTTCCCTCAGAAGGATGCAAAGCAGAATCGAAACATAGAAATAATGTTCGGAGAGGAAGCTAACCGGTTGCGGCGAGCTCGACCGACGAATGTAGATAAACGCTTCTCGTTCGCTGTCAAGAAAGATTTAAAGGAACTTCGGTGGAATTTCGATTAAGAGCGCCGCTTCAGAGAACATGATAGGGCTTTTCTTTCTCTTCTTTATGGTTTCCTCTGTTGTTGGGATTTTTTGCCGTTTCGCCGTCGAAGGAGTTCCTTAGGGATTTGCTGTTTTAACAGTAGCCGCTAATGTTCTCTTCTTCTTTTCTGAATGGTAGCCGCTAATGTTCTCTAGGGTTTTTTTGTGAACAGTGATCCTCCTTTTATATGCCATTAATCTCTTTCCTCTGCTGTGTTGCTGTGTCTTCTCAGAGTAGTGGGAAGTGTCTGTACGGAGGTTGGGAAGTTTGTCCTTATTCCCAGTTGGTGGTCCCTCTCTTCTGTCCTTTTCAACTCCAAGAATTTTTACTGCTGGTAAGAAGCTTACTTACTGCAATGTATTTCACTTGAATAGCATATACACTTTCCCTAAGATTACAGAAATATAACCGTGTTGAATAACATACCCTCAAAGAGGCTTATTATATCATTTTTCACATCTTTTTATGCTTTCGCTGGAGCTAAACTTGGTGTCTCAGAAAATCAAGTCTGTTGTATTATAAGACATCGCAACTTCAACTGAAACAGATACGACAACCAAACCAACAACTCCTTTTGGTGTGCACTCATGTACAACATAATCCGCAACTTCCTTTAACGAAAGGCCTTTGAATTCCATTATCGCAGCCACATCTCTTGCTACGGTCGCGTGGATTATTGCTTCACTTATTCCTGTTGCAGAAACTGCACAAAACTCATTGGCATATGTTCCAGCGCCTATGACGGGCGTGTCACCAACGATGACCTCAGATGAAACAGGCTCAATATCCAACACAATATATTCGACTAACTGTCTGCTAGTAAGTAAGGACTTAAAGGATGTCCTCCAATACTGATCAGCGTCTAAGAAATCGAATTTCAGGGTATCTGGATCAAGCAAAGCAATGCTGTTAATCACATTCTTGGTTTCCCAGGATTGTTTTCTCCATAACCAAAACTGGTTTTCTAACATAAGCAATGTCTGATATTCATACAAAATTTGTAACCTCTGGTGCCCATATCTCTTCATATTTAGATGCAATAAGCATTGAGCTTGCCAACAAGCTGAAATTCCTTTCTAGGAACAACCTTCATGGACAAGAATCGGTCCATTATGTTAAGAGTCAGATAGAAAGTTTCTAGCATGAGTTCGAATTTTCGATGAACTTCAATCAACCAATCAATAAGAATCGCCCTCATCTTAGCATTTATATCCGACTGTGAAACCATGTAATCATGTACAGGTGTCGCAACCTAAAAAATAGAAAGCGAAAAAACAATCGGCGAAAAAGAAGATGACAGAAGAGTCGCCATCGTGCGTTATTTATCCCGAGGGAGGGAAAGGAAACGCTCGAAGTAAACCTGGAAAAAGGAAAGGAAAAGACAAGGTCTCGCAACCAAATCTTGGGTACGGGGGCCGATTATGCGAAGGGAAGGTATTAGCACCCCTACGCATCCGTAGTACTCTACGAGATCCACTTTTGTTGTTCTTGTCTAAAGGGTGTAGGTTTATCTAATGTACTATTTACTAAAAGGGGGTCAAAAGGAAATGACTCGCGCGGATGTCGCATCCACTACATACGTATCTCATCTGAACATGAGAATCAGAGTCTTCGTAGCTCGGCTACCTATGGGTTAAAGAGGAGTGTGCTCGCTAAGACATCGCGTCTTATGCCTACATATCTCATCTGGAATGAGAATCAGAGCAAAACGTAGTTCGGCTAACTACGGGGTTTGTTTTGGATGAACAACGTTACTGCGCAATCTACCGGATGCTCGACCTTTGGAGCTTACTCACCTGTAGTAGAAGGAGTTGACATATTCGTAGGAGAAGAAAAATCAATGAATTTGTTTGTATTTTAGGAATGCTCATGCAAAAAGGAAGTCCTAGACGAAGGAACAGTGCTACCTTAATGGACATGCAACGAGAGACTATACGAAGCCTAGCAATCCTATGGGGAGACGATCACACCATACAAAACAAACATGCATAAAGTAAAATGCCAACAAGGGGGCTTAAACATACATGGTAGGGCTTTAGTCAAGATGGGTCATATCAACCTCGACAAACAAGCTTTGGAAGGGTAATCAAATGGACTCTTAACCACTGACATTGAACGTCAGGGTGAGCAGATCAAAAGGGTAATGAGGATAAGACCTCATAGCTCTTAACCCTGGACAGGGTGAGCTCATGACAAAAAGGGGGGATTCAGAAAGGTGGAACCCTCTCCACTGACTGACCGGAAAAAAGATCTTGGGCTTTTGTTCTGAAGCATCGACACGTAGTGTGAGCATAAAGAACGACACACTGAATAACGAGGGATTGACTACTAATCCCTTTTATCCGTGAATTGCCTCTTCAGGGAGGTCTTTAGCATTGATGCCTCTTCTTGGAGGTCTTTGGGCACAAAAGTAAACAAACAAAAGAAAACATTGCCTCCTATTGAGGTCTTCTAGCTAGGAAAGCGGTAAAATGCGGGAAAGGTAAAGGGATCAAGAGATCTACCACACGGATAAAGATCCGAAGTAATAACAGCTAAAGAAGCAAGAAACCCAGAGATCTCTCAAACTAGCACCATCAAAGAAAGCGAGTCAGTACAGGTAATCGGAATAAACCTCCAGGTGGTATCCCACAAATAAAGTGGAATGCCAAGCAAGCTATCCTTTCAGGAGTCATGTGAGCCCTCACAAAAAACTCAACAAACAGGTTAGAGTGACAAGATGGGGCGCAATCAAGAGTTGCCCCAAATCAAAATGTAACCACATGAATCATGCCATTAAAATTCATAAAAAGAGCTCACAAAAAGCAACCAAGTGTAGGATGCCTAAACCTCTTGTCAAACACATGCATCAAAAGGGTATCAAAATTCAAAGTCAAGGGCAAGGATCCACACATCAAGACATGACATACATACTAAAACATGTGCCCACATGCAAAATCTAACGATAATACCTCATACATTCAGAGCATTCAAATTGAAAGCATAGAGTAATGGAAATAGGGCAAACTTAATTGGAGAGATCGAATGAAACTGAATTGCCCGGTCGGGTTTGCAAAGCAATCTGAGGGTTTATATGAGATGGAATTGGCTCTTTGCAGATGAGTTCCTTTCAGTCTCTGGAGGTTGCTCTGAATTTTTTTAGCTCTTCTCTCACTATCTTTTTCCCCAGGGTTTCTTGGGAGATGGAAGTCTAGAATTTATAACCTGATTTTTGTAACTTTGTGAGCTCAAAAAGAGAGAGGTCCAAGTCCAAGATTTTTCTGTTATATTTTATTTATTTATTTATTTATTTATTTATTTATTTATTTTTCAAAACGTGTGGGCTTCGCCTAGCAAGCATGACAGTTCATGAACAAACTTTTGCTCCTTCAAGATTAACGTTTTGACTGATGAATAAACCATATTCGAACATGTTGGAAGTATCTCAAGCCATTCCCTTGTGTTGACTGATCACCCAGATAGGACCCACAAAGTGTCTTGGATGACATTCAAGCTTCTGGGATCTGATTCTGATTGATATGATGAAATGCAATATGAAATGTTAAATGACCTAAAAATGAATGTATGAATGAGGGGGCAAATTTTGAGGTATTACAGCTGCCCCTATTCAATCAATTGGAGACCCGAAAAGAAGATAGTAGCGGCTTTCGCACTTTCGAGGTATCAAGGGATTGAATACAATAAAAGCCCAAAAATTTACACTGAAGTGAAGTGAAGTAACAATGTCTGTCAGAATCGGCAAAGAGGTGGTCTTGAAAGAAGAATCTGTCTGGTACGGTGATAGTCAGTCTGAATACCGAAAAAGAATGTTAACCTGGATACCAAAATAAATGGTAACACAGAAATAACCATGGCCTGAATGCACCTCATCAGTTTGAATACTGGAAATGACTTCGATCTGAACATCGGAAGATATGCGATTACTAATATCGGTCTGAACACCGAGAGGCTGGCCTGAACGCCACAAGTTGCGTCGACCTGAATGTCAGAAACTTCTTCGATCTGAACATCGGAAAACTGGCCTGAATGCCGCAAGTTGCATCGACCTGAACGTCGGAAACTTCTTCGATCTGAACATGGGGATAATAAGTCATGAACAACCTTCAGTCTGAGTACTGGAAACAAGCTTCTGGCTTATCACTTGGGATACCGAGAATGCATTATGCTTTACATGCGTATGTTTGAATTTTTCAATGGCGTAATGCTCCATGAAAATGGAAATGCTACGCGATTTGGGAGGATGCAATGCAATATGATTCTACATGCAGGAGATACGATGTGCTGGGGAGAACGCCAAGCCGAGGCAAGGAATTCTGTTGGGGAAATGATCAAAACCTTCTGGACCTTGGCAATGCTGTTGGAGATGCCCATCACAAAGAACTCTATGGGGAAATGACCCGCCACACGGTGTTCTAGCGATGACGAAATATCGAGACTCTGATTGGGGAGAGAACGACACTGAAAACCTATTGTTGGGGAAGCGACGGTGGTTCTGGCAACCATAACGAGAGAGACGACTTAGCAGGGGAAGCAAACACTGATACGGTACTGAGATTCTGCTTCAAGGAAAGAGACCATGGATCTGGCGTCGAGATCACCGATATGGCATCGAACCCTGAGGAGCAGCCGCTTCTGCTGGGAAAATACAGTCTGGCACTGTCAACTCCGTTGGGGATATATAGTCTGGCACTGTCAACTCTACTGGGGAGTGTATATTCTGAAACAACCGCTTGGGGGAGGTACAGCAGTGAGAGCCTGCTGGGGATCGAATAATCCAATGCTCTGATCAGCTATGCAGGGATAAGATACCAACTTCGACTGTTGGGGGAAAACATTCGCGATCATCGGCTGGGAACCTTAAGGAAATGCCCTGAGGGTACCTGTTCTGAATAGACGATCTAAAGCACTTAACATTTACAACAATTTTAAATGTTTATTAAGCATGTACCTGTAAAGCTCTTATGTTTCATGATGCAATGTTTATCAAAAATTCGGACGTCATTTTTGCAAACAAAACAGTAAAATGAAAATGAAAACAAAGATATACTGAATAACATGATTTTATTGAATGGCCTCTGAATAGGCATTTACATCAGGAAGCAATCCCTGGAAAGAGGTAATCGCACAAAAGATAAAAACAGAATTTAGTCTAATGGCAATGTGAAATGGATTTCTATCGGGTTCCAATTTTGCTATGACTTGCTCGTCTTCAAGATCCTCCAGATGATCGGCTTTCTGAAAAGAGTGATTGGACTATTTCCTATCCTTCAAAAGTTTCCAGTCATTGACACGAGATGAGATTCAGAACTACTCAGAACGCAGTCATTCATTTAATCCCTAACTTTTTCCTGGATCGCCCTTTTCGGGTTTTCAATCCACCGGGATACCCATTTTTGCCTAAGTTGCCTTTTCAGGTTTTCAACTTACCGGGTGTACGATCTTTTCATTTTTAATCCCTAATTTTTGCCCGAACCTTTT
The DNA here is from genome assembly GCF_024323335.1 of Lathyrus oleraceus. Taxonomy (NCBI): domain Eukaryota; kingdom Viridiplantae; phylum Streptophyta; class Magnoliopsida; order Fabales; family Fabaceae; genus Lathyrus; species Lathyrus oleraceus. The sequence goes on along the minus strand of NC_066584.1, from coordinate 504,815,215 downwards.
CATTTTCTTGGTTCGTCGGGATGCCCATTTTTGCCTGGACTATTCTTTTTACTGTCCAGCGGGTCTATTTCATGCGAAGTATTTTTTAACTGCGTCTGAGTTCACAGGGGAAGTGAAGTTTTCACCATCCATAGTTGCAAGCATTAAGGCCCCACCATAAAAAACCTTGGTGACAATATACGGTCCATCATAGTTAGGAGTCCATTTGCCCCTGTGATCTGTCTGAGGAGAAATGATCCTTTTCAACACCAAATCTCCGACCTGGAAGCATCGAGGACGCACTTTCTGATCAAAGGCTCTCTTCATCCGATTCTGATACAACTGCCCATGACAAACGGCTGCCATTCGCTTCTCTTCGATAAGACTCAACTCATTGAACCTTGTCCGAATCCATTCAGCTTCGTCTAACTTGACATCCAACATGACTCTTAGAGAAGGAATCTCCACTTCAACAGGTAGGATTGCTTCCATACCATACACAAGGGAGTAAGGGGTTGCCCTGATTGATGTACGTACTGAAGTACGGTACCCATGCAAGGCGAAGGGTAGCATCTCATGCCAATCTCTGTACGTAACGACCATCTTCTGCACAATTTTCTTTATGTTCTTATTTGCCGCCTCAACAGCACCGTTCATCTTAGGGCGGTAAGGGGAAGAATTGTGATGCTGAATGTTGAAGTTCTGGCACAACTCCTTCATCATTTTGTTGTTGAGATTAGAACCATTATCAGTAATGATTCTTTCGGGAATCCCATAGCGACAAATGATTTCTTTCTTGATGAATCGGGCAACCACATGTCTGGTGACATTCGCAAACGACGTTGCTTCGACCCACTTAGTGAAATAGTCGATGGCAACAAGGATGAAGCGATGCCCATTGGAGGCAGTCGGCTCAATCTTTCCAATCATATCAATGCCCCACATATAAAAAGGCCACGGCGAAGACATCACATTCAGAGGATTCGGCGGCACATGCACCTTATCAGCATAAATCTGGCATTTATGACACTTTTGAGCATATTTGAAACAATCAAATTTCCATGGTCATCCAGTAATAACCCGCTCTCAACAATTTCTTAGCCATTGCATGTCCGCCGGCATGAGTACCGAAGGAGCCTTCATGAACTTCCTGTATTAACATATCTGCTTCGTGTCTATCCACGCATCTGAGCAAAACCATGTCGAAGTTCCTCTTATACACAACATCGTCTCTATTCAAGAAGAAACTGCCTTCCAATCTTCTCAAAGTCTTTCTATCATTGTTGGATGCCCCTGCAGGGTACTCTTGATTCTTTAGAAAGCACTTGATGTCGTGATACCAGGGCCTGTCATCAACTACCAGTTCAGCAGCAAACACATACGCGGCCCTGTCGAGGCGCATCACATCGATCCTGGGAGCGTGGTTCCACCGAATCACATTGATCATGGAGAATAGAGTGGTAAGAGCATTTTCCATCTGATTCTCATCACGAGGTATATGATACAACTTTACTGTTGTGAAGAAAGTCAACAGTCTTCTCGTGTAATCTCTGTAAGGGACCAGATTGGGTTGGAGAGTATTCCAATCACCACTCACTTGATTGATCACTAGAGCTGAATCTTCGAAGATGTCCAGAGTCTTGATTCTCAAATCAATGGCTTGCTCAATACCCAAGATACAGGCTTCATACTCAGCTTCATTATTTGTGCACTCAAAAGTCAGACGAGCGGTGAAAGGCATGTGGGTACCTTTCGGAGTAGTAATGACAACACCAATTCCACTTCCTCTGGCATTGACAGCCCCATCAAACAACAAGGTACACTTTTCGTCTGGATCAGGTCCCTCCTCAACAACTGGCTCTTCACAGTCTTTCATCTTGAGGAGCATGATGTCTTCATCTGGAAAATCAAACTTCATCGACTCATAATCATCAATCGGCTGCTGAGCAAGATAGTCTGACAGAATACTCCCTTTGATGGCTTTCTGGGATGTATACTGGATATCATACTCTGTCAGTACCATTTGCCAACGAGCAACCCTTCCGGTGAGAGCTGGATTCTCGAATATGTATTTGACTGGATCCATCTTGGAGATCAGTAAGGTTGTGTGAGTCAGCATGTATTGTCTCAAACGCTTAGCAGCCCATGCAAGTGCACAACATGTCTTTTCAAGCATTGAGTATCTCGACTCGTAATCTGTGAATTTCTTACTCAGGTAGTAGATGGCATGCTCTTTCCTACCTGTCTCATCGTGTTGACCGAGAACACAACCCATGGAATTGTCTAGTACTGTCAAATACATAATCAGCGGTCTCCCTAGGACCGGAGGCATAAGGATTGGAGGATTCTGCAAATACTCCTTTATCTTCTTGAACGCCCTTCGACAATCATCATTCCACCTGATAGCCTGATCTTTTCTCAACAATTTGAATATTGGCTCGCACGTGGTTGTTAGGTGAGAGATGAACCTTGCAATGTAGTTCAACCTCCCTAAGAAACCACAGACTTGTTTCTCTGTTCTTGGCTCAGGCATTTCCTGTATCGCTTTCACTTTGGCCGGATCCACCTCAATCCCTTTTTCGCTAACAATGAAACCCAGCAGTTTTCCAGATCTCACCCCGAAAGTACACTTGTTCGGATTAAGCCTCAGCTTGAATTTCCTCAAATGCTCAAACAGCTTCTGCAAATTCACCAAATGTTCTTCTTCTGTCTGAGATTTGGCAATCATATCATCAACATAAACCTCGATTTCATGATGAATCATATCATGGAAAAGAGTCACCATCACTCGTTGATATGTTGCTCCGACATTTTTCAGACCAAACGGCATCTCCTTGTAGCAGAAGGTGCCCCCTGGGGTTATGAATGTTGTCTTCTCCATGTCTTCTGGTGCCATCTTAATTTGATTATAGCCAAAAAAGCCATCCATGAAGGAGAATACCGAGAACTGAGCCGTATTGTCCACCAAAACGTCAATGTGAGGTAATGGGAAATCATCTTTAGGGCTAGCTCTGTTCAGATCCTGGTAGTCGACACACATTCGTACCTTTCCATCCTTCTTAGGTACTGGAACGATATTTGCAACCCATGGCGAATAATTTGTGACTGCTAGAAACCCTGCATCCAACTGTTTTTGCACTTCTTCCTTTATCTTGACAGCCATCTCTGGTCTTGTTCTTCTGAGCTTCTGCTTGACCGGAGGACAACCTTCTTTAAGAGGCAAACGGTGTACCACAATATTTGTGTCAAGCCCTGGCATGTCCTGATAAGACCAAGCGAAGATGTCAACATATTCTTGCAGCAATTCAATCAACCCCTTCTTCACATTATCTTCCAAAGCAGCCCCTATCTTGATCTCTCTCTTGACGTCCTCGGTGCCGAGATTAATCACTTCAATAGACTCTTGATGCGGTTGAATGACCCTTTCCTCCTGTTTTAATAACCTGGCAAGTTCTTCAGGGAGTTCACAGTCTTCATTACCCTCTTCTTCCGTTTGAAAGATCGGATTTTCAAAGTCGAAGCGAGCCATAGCAGAACTGTTATCAATAGGATCCGGTGATGTGCATTTGCATGAGTGATGGTATGTGCTTATGAGTGTGAAAAAAATGAAAACTAAACGAAACATTGCCAAATATTTTTTTGATTTTTGAAAACTGCAAAAATAGAAAGACAGTGAACAAAATGTTTGAATGCAAAAAGACGTCCTTTATTTATGATAAAAAATGCAGGTATCCACATAGATGAGCCCTACAATGAGTCATTATGCCCTGGGTGGAACGTAAGACTTGGATATGCATGAATAAACGAAGAAAATTACTCCTCTAGAAAAGTGACTTGGACAATCTCCTCAGAAGACCAATTGTTGATGACTTCACCCGGGATCCTCGGACGCACCCAGTCGTCGATGTCGCAGTCACTATCCCCATCCTCTTCGTTGATCCCTTCGGGTACCATATCGGTGAATGCCTGAGTCATCTATCCTAGCTAGTGGAACACCGAACAAACTGAGAACACTGTGGCGGTACCTATGATGCAAGACATGCTAATGAATATGTAAATGCAATGACATGTTTATCAATTCCAAAGGGTATTCTACCCCTTGATTCCAGTCTCACATTTGATAAACAGTGTAAAAAGATCGAGCTGTTAGGAGAACCAGAAAACCCTGACTAGAATCAAGAAGAAGATATAAACCCCTGGGAATAGATAAACATGTGTTAAATGATATGAATGCAAAATGATGTGATGCAAACTAATGTGAATGTAATGTTGTGAATGCGATGCAGTGGCATGTCAATCAGGATTGCTGTATCTGCTTGAACATCTGTCAGGTTGCACTGTCTGAAGAGAAACCCACTGAGGAATATAATACGGAATCAAAGCTTGCTCCAGAAAACCGGGTTGGTTGGAGGTTAAGGTTTCCTGAATTTAGCTCGCCCCTTACTGGTAGGTTCTAAGAACAGAAGTTTGTTCGCTTCGGCCCTTCAGTCGAGAATAATACGTTTACCACTGAAGGTTTGGCATTATTACGGGATAAAAGACCTCCACTGACTCCCCTCAACAGGATATTCTAATAGCAAGTTCCCAGTCTCGGGGTCCTCGGATTGAGTAGCGAGAATGCGCCCACCAGAGCTAACATAAACGCGTCTCGGTGGAGAGGCCTCGACTGAGTTCTCGGGAAATGGTCACCAGAGTCGACGATTTCTAAAGGAACATCGTGTCGTTATGGAACACCCATGGGACATAATATATCCAAAAGAAACCTCGTCTGAAATGTGGGTCTCATGAACGAGTTAACGTAGCAACACGCCACGCAAGCCTCATGACTATCCACTCTAAAACCTGTGTGTACACTCAAGCCTGGGTAGTGGGCTTATCTCTCATAGAACATCCCACCCCAACAAACAAACCAACAGAGCCAACAGACACAACAATGATATGTACACAAATGCAATAAAGTAGGTAAATGCCGAAAAAATAAATAACTGTACAAAAGAAGGGGACACCCAACAATCAAGAAACCTACAAAATCTAGGAGGGACTCGCTTAGAGAAACCGGGTCCCCAGCAGAGTCGCCAGCTGTCGCAACCTGAAAAATAGAGAGCGAAAAAACAACCGACGAAAAAGAAGATGACAGAAGAGTCGCCACCGTGCGTTATTTATCCCGAGGGAGGGAAAGGAAACGCTCAAAGTAAACCTGGAAAAAGGAAAGGAAAAGACAAGGTCTCGCAACCAAATCTTGGGTTCGGGGGCCGATTATGCGAAGGGAAGGTATTAGCACCCCTACGCATTCGTAGTACTCTACGGGATCCACTTTTGTTGTTCTTGTCTAAAGGGTGTAGGTTTATCTAATGTACTATTTACTAAAAGGGGGGTTAAAAGAAAATGACTCGCGCGGACGTCGCATCCACTACATACGTATCTCATCTGAACATGAGAATCAGAGTCTTCGTAGCTCGGCTACCTATGGGTTAAAGAGGAGTGTGCTCGCTAAGACATCGCGTCTTATGCCTACGTATCTCATCTGGAATGAGAATCAGAGCAAAACGTAGTTCGGCTAACTACGGGGTTTGTTTTGGATGAACGACGTTACTGCGCAATCTACCGGATGCTCGACCTTTGGAGACTTACTCACCTGTAGTAAAAGGAGTTAACATGTTCGTAGGAGAAGAAAAATCAATGAATTTATTTGTGTTTTAGGAATGCTCATGCAAAAAGGAAGTCCTAGACGAAGGAACAGTGCTACCTTAATGGACATGCAACGAGAGACTATACGAAGCCTAGCAATCCTATGGGGAGACGATCACACCATACAAAACAAACATGCATAAAGTAAAATGCCAACAAGGGGGCTTAAACATACATGGTAGGGCTTTAGTCAAGAGGGGTCATATCAACCTCGACAAACAAGCCATGGAAGGGTAATCAAATGGACTCTTAACCACTGACATTGAACGTCAGGGTGAGCAGATCAAAAGGGTAATGAGGATAAGACCTCATAGCTCTTAACCCTGGACAGGGTGAGCTCATGACAAAAAGTGGGGATTCAGAAAGGTGGAACCCTCTCCACTGACTGACCGGACAAAAGATCTTGGGCTTTTGTTCTAAAGCATCGAGACGTAGTGTGAGCATAAAGAACGACACACTGAATAACGGGGGATTGACTACTAATCCCTTTTATCCGTGAATTGCCTCTTCAGGGAGGTCTTTAGCATTGATGCCTCTTCTTGGAGGTCTTTGGGCAAAAAAGTAAACAAACAAAAGAAAATATTGCCTCCTATTAAGGTCTTCCAGCTAGGAAAGCGGTAAAATGCGGGAAAGGTAAAGGGATCAAGAGATCTACCACACGGATAAAGATCCGAAGTAATAACAGCTAAAGAAGCAAGAAACCCAGAGATCTCTCAAACTAGCACCATCAAAGAAAGCGAGTCAGTACAGGTAATCGGAATAAACCTCCAGGTGGTATCCCACAAATAAAGTGGAATGCCAAGCAAGCTATCCTTTCAGGAGTCATGTGAGCCCTCACAAAAAACTCAACAAACAGGTTAGAGTGACAAGATGGGGCGCAATCAAGAGTTGCCCCAAATCAAAATGTAACCACATGAATCATGCCATTAAAATTCATAAAAAGAGCTCACAAAAAGCAACCAAGTGTAGGAGGCCTAAACCTCTTGTCAAACACATGCATCAAAAGGGTATCAAAATTCAAAGTCAGGGGCAAGGATCCACACATCAAGACATGACATACATACTAAAACATGTGCCCACATGCAAAACCTAACGATAATTTCTCATACATTCAACGCATTCAAATTGAAAGCATAGAGTAATGGAAATAGGGCAAACTTGATTGGAGAGATCGAATGAAATTGAATTGCCCGGTCGGGTTTGCAAAGCAATCTGAGGGTTTATATGAGATGGAATTGGCTCTTTGCATATGAGTTCCTTTCAGTCTCTAGAGGTTGCTCTGAATTTTGTTAGCTCTTCTCTCACTATCTTTTTCCCCAGGGTTTCTTGGGAGATGGAAGTCTAGAATTTATAACCTGATTTTTGTAACTTTGTGGGCTCAAAAAGAGAGAGGTCCAAGTCCAAGATTTTTCTATTATATTATATTTATTTATTTATTTATTTCGAAACGCGCGGGCTTCGCCTAGCGAGCATGATAGTTCATGAACAAACTTTTGCTCCTTCAAGATTAACGTTTTGACTGATGAATAGACCCCATTCGAACATGTTGGAAGTATCTCAAGCCATTCCCTTGTGTTGACTGATCACCCAGATAGGACCCACAAAGTGTCTTGGATGACATTCAAGCTTCTTGGATCTTATTCTGATTGATATGATGAAATGCAATATGAAATGTTAAATTACCTAAAAATAAATGTATGAATGAGGGGGGAAAATTTTGAGGTATTACAGTTGCCCCTATTCAATCAACTGGAGACCCGAAAAGAAGATAGCAGCGACTTTCGCACTTTTGAGGTATCAAGGGATTGAATACAATAAAAGCCCGAAAATTTGCACTGAAGTGAAGTGAAGTAACAATGCCTGTTAGAATCGGCAAAGAGGTGGTCTTGAAAGAAGAATCCGTCTGGTACGGTGAGAGTCATTCTGAATACCGAAAAAGAATGTTAACCTGGATGCCCAAATAAATTGTAACACAGAAATAACCATGGCTTGAATGTCGTTATCAGTCTGAGTACTGGAAATGACTTCGATCTGAACATCGGAAGATATGCGATTACTAATATCGGTCTGAACACCGAGAGGTTGGCCTGAATGCCACAAGTTGCGTCGACCTGAATGTCGGAAACTTCTTCGATCTGAACATCGGAAAACTGGCCTGAATGCCGCAAGTTGCATCGACCTGAACGTCGGAAACTTCTTCGATCTGAACATCGGAAAACTGGCCTGAACGCCACTTCGGTCTGAATACCGGAAACTGGCCTGAATGCCACTTCGGTCTGAATACCTGAAACTGGCCTGAATGCCACAAGTTGCATCGACCTAAACGTCGGAAACTTCTTTGATCTGAACATCGGAAAACTGGCCTAAATGCCACCTCGGTCTGAATACCGGAAACTGGCCTGAATGCCACTTCGGTCTGAATACTGGAAATTGGCCTGAATGCCACAAGTTGCATCAACCTGAACGTCGGAAACTTCTTCGATCTGAACATCGGAAAACTGGCCTGAATGCCATCTCGGTCTGAATACCGAAAAAACTTCATGCCTGTCAGTATCGGCAGAAATAGGGAAAGATAATAGAGGCGGCGCATGGGCCAATGACACTTGCTGGGGATAATAAGTCATGAACAACCTTTAGTCTGAGTACTGGAAACAAGCTTCTGGCTTATCACTTGGGATACCGAGAATGCATTATGCTTTACATGTGTATGTTTGAATTTTTCAATGGCGTAATGCTCCATGAAAATGGAAATGCTACGTGATTTGGGAGGATGCAATGCAATATGATTCTACATGCAGGGGATACGATGTGCTGGGGAGAACGCCAAGCCGAGGCAAGGAGTTCTGCTGGGGAAATGATCAAAACCTTCTGGACCTTGGCAATGCTATTGGAGATGCCCAGCATAAAGAACTCTATGGGGAAATGACCCACCACACGGTGTTCTAGCGATGACGAAATACCAAGACTCTGACTGGGGAGAGAACGACACTGAAAACCTGTTGTTGGGGAAGCGGCGGTGGTTCTGGCAACCATAACGAGAGAGACGACTTAGCAGGGGAAGCAAACACCGATACGGTACCGAGATTCTGCTTCAAGGAAAGAGACCATGGATCTGGCATCGAGACCACCGATATAGCATCGAACCCTGAGGAGCAGCCGCTTCTGCTGGGAAGATACAGTCTGGCACTGTCAACTCCGCTAGGGATATATAGTCTGGCACTGTCAACTCTACTGGGGAGTGTATATTCTGAAACAACCGCTTGGGGGAGTGTAGCACCTCAAATTTGCACCCCGCATTCATTCAATCATTTCATTTTTAGGTCATTGACATTACATTGACATTACATTAACATTGCATTGCATTGTATCTCATCAGTCAAGACTGGCATCAGGAGAATTCATCTGTGCAAGAGAACAAGCATTTCCTTGATATGAAGGCCCTATGGTTGTTCTAGAGAGCTTATGTGAATCAAGGATCATTTTGAAGCAACTTGACCAAAGGCTAGAGGCTCAAAAGTCATCAGTACATGTCTAGGTCATCTGAGGCCCATAGAAGTCAACTGAAAGTCAGTTGAGGGCTAGGAGGTGGAGAAATGGTTTGAGACACTTCATTCATGTCCAAAAGAGGCTTATTCATCATGTCAAGTGTCTACCATGAAGATTTTGAAGCCAGATCAAAAGTTTCCAAAAATGGAAAGTGACCTGTAATTTCAAGTTTCCAAAAATGGCAAGTTTTTGGACCAACTTCAACTCAAATTTCCAACATCAAAGAAGATTCAAATGAATTTTTGTCCAACATGAAAGTTTAAGATCTTTCTCTCCAATTTCCAAAAAGTCCAAGATCAGGAATTTATGATGAATGGTTAAGGAGTTATGATCAAATCATTGCAAAGTGTGCTTGAAACTTCAAATGGCCATATCTTTTGTACCAAGACTCCAAATTGAGTGGCTCTTTTTGCATAATTCTTCTCATGACTCATATTTTCCAAATACCTCATCACATTGCATGAAATTTGAACATATGATCATTTGCTTATTCATGAAGTTTTTGAAGGAAAATTGCCAAAATCAAAATTGGTTGATCACATGCATATAATTCCAATTCTAATGTGTGCATGGGCTGATTTTGAGTGAATTTAGGCCTTCTTTGTGCACTGTTCACGTGGGTTTTCCATGCATAAGGTGAAAATGATAATTTGTGCATACACCTTATATCCTTCTAGTCTCCATTAACTTTGCCTTAGTGATAATTTCAGATTGATTAGGAGGGCATATATAAGGTTAATTGTAACTGCATTGCTGATAACACACAATTTCAGATCTAGAAATCCATTTTTCACTCTCAATTTTCTCTTGATCGATTTTCCAATTTCCACACATAAACCTGGAATTTTCTTGCACAATCATGAACATGGAGTGCTTTTGAGTGTGATTCAACGTGCATTTGGTGAATTTCTGCTTAGATTTGTGCATACCACAAGCTTGAAGGTGTTAATGGAAATTTTAACTTGAGCTGGTTTCAAGCCTTTTCACGTGATGTTTCTTGCATATAACTTCAGTGGAGCTCAAAGGAGGTGAATCTGGAGATTGCTAGCGCTGGAAACCACTGTTTACATCCACTACTCTCCAAGAAGGTTGGAAATCGAACCTCCTATTTCTTGTTTTTATTGCCATGTTCATGTAGATCTACTCTTGCTAATCAATCTGATGTAAATTTCGTGTGATTTGGTTAAGAATTAAGAGAGATATGTGTGATTGAAGTTTGTTGCATCAAAATGTTTTCCATCGTTTCTCTCTATTCATGTTGAATTAGGATTAAATATTGGTTGACCTGTAATCTCCATTGAACAATGGTTCGTTTGGTATAGGCATTTGTGATTTCTGCAAAAAATTGTTTGAACATCGTACTGTTCATCATCGTCTTCGCGAGGAAGACGATGTAGCGTCCATTTTGCGACCATTTTGTGTCCGCCTCTAGTTTCTGTTAGGGTTTTGTACGCTGGCATGCCATGCGAGCGCTTCGCCGGCCTTTCCATTGGCCAGCATCCTTTTGACCGTGCCACATTGGTGTTGACTGGCTGACTGAGCGCCCGGTCATTAATGAAACGCAGCGCATTAACCAGCGCTTCATTTTGAATGGCAACACGGTTCGATCCCTCCTGATGCCAGTTTTCAAATTTCACTTCCATTTTCCTATTTCCCTCCATATTTCATGCATATGCTTCATTTTGATTTCAAATTTTTTATCAACTTTGAAAATTCATAACAATTTGAAAAATTCTCCAAATAATACCTGGTTTTTTGCTACTTGTTCATTGAGATATCCTCTATTTGATGATGTTAAATTCTGAAGTTGTGCATGGTTGGATTTTGAGTTGTTTTAGAATATGTGATCATGTGTACATTTGTGAGCTTGCTCCATTCATCTTATCATAAAATGCTCAATATTAATCCAAATGCTCTGAAATTTTGCATGATGTTTCTTGACATGTTTGCGGATTCATGTGATTTTATTTGGCATTTTTTTATATTGGCTTCACTATTTTATACACATGTTTGCATGGTGTGACAATTTGTGTCACACATTTGGTTGTCGTAATTGTGCCATGTTATTTCCATGCCAATTGATCTTTGATGCTTCTGATTTTTTGTATGATGATTGGATGTGATGTGTTGAATGCTCATAATTTTTTCCAGAATTGTTTGAATCATTTCTGTTTTGATTTGGAATTTTCATTCTCAATGTCCATTTGAATGCTTTGAAATTGTCTTGGACTTCCCTTGCACATGAAATGCCTTTACATGATGATTTTGTTTTGGTCCTTTTTAGGACATGTTAATATGTGTTTGAAGTTGCATTGTGTTGAATATTAGCTCCTGTTTTGAATTTTTTCTTCACCTTTGACCCTAGGATTTGACCTAGTGGTTTGTACTTACATGTGAGCATTGAATTTCCGGACCAAGCACCTAATCTCCATGGTTGATGTTGCTTCATCATTTGAATGTTGATATTTGCTATTGATTGCTAACATTTGGTTGTTTTGTAGGTTGATGATAATTCACTTGAGTTTGCCTTATGGCTTATATGTTGTACATTGGGATTGTCTGTTTGTTGTTGACTGTTGTCTGTTTGTCTGAATACTGTACTGATTTATTTAGTTGTTTACACAGGTACCTAAGTTGCTTTAAGTTCATTTGAACTTTGCTTTGCTTTGCTTGTGGTTGGTATACCACTTAGGTATAATCCCTATTCTTCATGTAGTCTGGAAGACCTGTCATGTTACTTTGGCAGGCACCTGTCTGAAGCCCTCCTTAAGAGGCAATGTTTGTGCTTGTTTATCTTTATGCCTTGTACATTCAAAGACCTCCTAAGTGAAGAGGCATTGGCAGATAAAAGGGATGTGAAATCCATCCCCTGCTATTCAGTTGTGTCATTCATCCTGCTCACACAATGTGTTGATGCACTTTGAATAAAAACCCAAAATCTTGTTGTGTTAGTCATGTGGAGTAGAGTTCCTGATTCTGGACTCCCACACTTTCATTGTTTCAAGCTCTCCCAGGCCAGGGATAAGAGCTATGAGGTCTTACCCTCACTTCCCATTTCATCTGCTTCACCCTAACTCTCAATGTTAGGGTTAAGAGCTCAAAACACCCTTTTCCAGTTGGCTTATTTGTCGAGGTTGATGTGACCCCTTGACTAAAGCCCAGCTTTGTATGAGCCACTTGTTTGCATATAGTGTGTGTGCCTGCTCTCTTGTGCTTGTGTTTGCTTGATTGATGTTTAGGGTAGCTTGCTCCCTGTGCAAGTTAGGGCTAGAGGCCTCAACATAGGGATCGTATGCATGACAACTTCTAGGCTCGAGTCGTAGTCTCCCTAGTAGCTTGTCATCTCCCTAGTCTCTGATTAGGATAGGAGTTCTTTCCCAGTTAAGGGGAACTACGTCGCCCTGATCCTCATACCAGATGAGGTACGTAGGCAGGAGATGAGCTGATCTCTCCGGGCGCCCTTTTTCTTTTTCAACCCTCTTGTTTGTGTTTGGAGTCTGATGTAAGTCCAGCGATTGGCATTCGGTTTCCTATCTGTGTTTCTTTGTTTGGATTCTGACATAAGTCTAGCGATTGGCAGTCGGTTTCCCGTGTGTGTTTGCTTGTTGGAGTCTGACGTAAGTCCAACGATTGGCAGTCGGTTTCCTGTGTGTGTTTGTTGGTTCGGAGTCTGACGTAAGTCCAGCGATTGGCAGTCGGTTTCCTGTTTGTGTTTTGTTTGGCGTGCGTTAGCCGAGCTACGAGTGCTCTGATTCTTCCTCTGGTTAGAGAAGATACGTATGCATAGGATGCGACATCCTAGCGAGCACGTTTCCCCTGTCCCCGAACTAGGTCGACTCTGATGTTTGTGTCTGACAAACTACGTAGGCCCAGGATGCAATATCCTGCCGAGTCCCGCTTCTTCCGTCTTTCATCTGTGTTTCATTCCAGTTGTGTGCAGTTTTTGAGCAGTTTTAGCAACCTTCTTTCTATTCTTTCTGAGCGTGGATCCCGTCGAGTACGACGGATGCGTAGGGGTGCTAATACCTTCCCTTCGCATAACTGACTCCCGATCCTTGCATCTCTGGTCACGAGACCATGTCCTTTCCATGTTTACTTAGAGCGTTTCATTTCCCTTCTTTGGGATAAATAACGCACGGTGGCGGCTCTGTTTCTTTTTCCCGCCGGTTTTTCGCGTAATGCGACAGCTGGCGACTCTGCTGGGGACTATTCCGAGAGGTTGACCTATTGCTGGTCCATCTTCCCTAAGCGAGTCAATCCTAGCGCTGTTTAGGATAGGTTTTGGTTGCTTTTACTGTTTTATTTATTGCATTTATGATTATGCTGTGCATTTATGTTTGCATTTATGTTTGCACGCATCATACTTTCATTGTGCTGGCTGTGTGTCTGTCTCTCTGTGGGGTGGGAGTTACAAGAGGTAAAAGGCCCAATACCCAGGCTATGAGTAAACTTTAGGACACCTAGGAATAGAGTGATTCATGGGAAGCGGGTGGTATAGCGCCACTTAGCGGAACATGATATCACGAGCAATCCAGATCCTAATGGGGTATTATCGTTGCATACATCTGGTGTGTACATGATGATATTTTTGAAAAGGTTGTTTATCCTGCGTTTCTCTTAACCTTACCCTGGCCTAGATGACACCCGTGAGTGGGGAGGGAATGAATCATTATAGGTACCGTGGGTGACTTGATCTTTTGGTGACTTGATCTCTTTGGTGACTGTATCTGTTGGTGACTCTTGGTTCCTGTTGGTGACTTGGTTCTGAAGCATGGGTTTCAGATGACTTTGATTTGTGGGTTCCGGTTCCGATGCCGAAGTTCTGATCCTGTGCTCCGTGATGCACAGCCAACCATTCATCATTGCATCATTTGCATCATTGATCGCGACTTTATGAGTCGAATGGGGTACTAACTGCAAGTGCACAGTTCTATCGCGTAGTTTTAAAAGATATCGATCCCACAGGGACTTATGAATCGATATACCGTTTTCTAAGGTTACTTCGTAAAGCTAAGGCGGACGAGACTTTGACTGTTTGGGGGAAAAATAAAACTAAAATAAGATCTGGGTTAAATATCAAATAAGCGGATATCGGTATGTAGTTCGTCGTAATTAGGGAATCAAATCTTCGTTGGTTTCTTGGTTTTAAAATAAATCTTTTCAGTAGACACTATTGATTAAAAGTCTTATCTCAAACTCTCGCTCTGTTGAATAGACCATGACTTTATATTAACGTAGCTGTCACTTATTAGTTAAGTCCAAAATCACTTTTTGAAAACAACTGGATCTATAGAAACTCTTTTTAAGAAAATACTAATCGTTTAAACACCCTCGTCTCAAACTCTCGCTCTGTTGACTTAGATTATATAATTAAACTTAAATGCTTAACTCTCGTCCTCACAATTAACCTTTAAAAATACTTTTTGGAAAAGATTAGAATTTAATTAACTCTAAAAATTTCTTTCGCCCTGATTTAGAATTAATGTCCAATTTACACTGTCCAGTTAAAAACTCAAACTTTCGTTCTATTGATTTTAACTTCTTTATGTCTTTTACTCTCGTACAAAAACTTTGGGGATTAATGCTGTAAATTGAGACCATAAAAAGAGTGACTTTATTTTTAAATGAAATTAAACCAACTTAGTTTTGATTCCTTCATTCCGCTTACTTTACATACCGATATCTAATTCAATTAGCTGGACATGCTAAACAGGTCTAAACAATCATCATGCTTAAATAAAAACATCTCAGGAAAACAATATAAATAAACAGCAATGCAGAGCATATATAAATTCAAACAATAAATTAAAGAACCTGAATAATTAATAGCAATCTTGAACACTCCACCACAGGCCGGTTGGATTTGTTCTTGAATTCTTCAATTGGATAGGAAAATAAAAAATAAAACGAAGGAATAAAATACTATGATCTAACGTAAGGTTAGATCCAGTAAAAGATACACAATAGTTTCCGGTGTAGAAACTATTGTGTGAAAAATTAATTAAGTGCTTGAAAATTGACTGGAAAAGAAAAGGAAATAAAAATTGCTATGGAGGTAGAATGCTGAAAAAAAATAGAAGGTAGTAACAATAAAGCTATGCCAAAAACTGGAAAAAATTCTGAACTCTCTAGGGTTCCATAACTGGTCCTATTTATATTAATCCAATAAGTAACCGTTTTCCCTTTGGTAGGTTTCTCACGTCAATTGGTCAAGCGAAGAAGGAGGAGGAACGTGCATGCTTCCGTTGCTTCTGTTACGCGTCACACCCAAAAATATAGGAATGGGGATGTGACGGTAGTCACAGGTTGTGTTACGCTCGTAACACTTAGCAGGGGGCGTGACGCTCGTCACGCCTTGTGTCGTGTTCGTCACAGGTTCAGCGCTCCTGGCTTGTAATTGTGGGCTAGGCTTTTGCTTTCCTCATCTTTTTGCACCCCCTTTTCTTCCTTTTTCACTTATGCTTCAAATAAGTTACCTGAGATAAATAGAAGGAAAAATACCAAGTAATATCGAATAAAATGAAATAAATCGAAACAAATAATAATATAATTTAGTTAAATTGAGCCCAAAAATGTGATATTATTTCACGTTATCAAACTCCTCCATACTTAGACCTTTGCTTGTCCTCAAGCAAGATACAGTATAGAAATCGTTTTAAAAATTTAGCCAGATGAAATTTCAAAACACACATCAATTCGTACTAGGTTGCAAGTAAACCTTGTTTAGAAGTAACCTGGGTTTAATCTTGACATCAACAACTACCGTTACAACCTCAGATAACCTCACCTTATGCAAACCAGTTCGAGTCATGCTATTATAACTAGCCTAGTTCTTTTACTCTTATTTCACCCGTTTTCATTCTAGCGAAATCACATTAAGCCCTTTATCGTTTCGCGCACATAGTGGAGCGACCAGTTAATGATTCTGATCCCCTTTTTAGCTTGAAGCTCTGGTACATAAGTTGGATAACTTCGTTATTTAGTCCATTGCAAATTGCGGGGGATCGGACCGTAGTCCGCCCTACCAAGTTCAGCACCAGATACCTGCTGAACCAATTCATAATGGATCTTTCGTATTATGCTTTTGTATGATCTGCAACCTTTAGATTAAATGATCTGGTAAGGATCACCTAACTCAATCAGTGCATTTCCTGATATATATATTTTTGTTGTTTTGGGAGTCATTCACTTATATTCATCGGTCCTCCACGTAGTTTGCTATTAAGATGGTGCTGACTTCTTGTATAAACTACTCAGGGTTACTATAAAACTAAAAGTTCAAGGGATTGGTATAATATGTACTTTTCCTGATCTAACATGTTGAGGTTTGTTTAGAGCGTTGGGGCGGTAATAATTTTTGTCTTAATTTCACTCAAGTTTGATAAAATAAGCAACCTTTATATTTACTGAGTGTGTTGAATTTTTGTTATGGCTCATGAAAATTGAGGGGAATAGATAAAAAAAATTCACACTAGGGACTTAACTTAAAATAAATATATATTATAATTAATTTTTTTTATATAAAAGAGAAGGAAATAACAATGAAAAGGGAAAATAACATACTTGAAAAGGGAAGGTTGAAAGAACAAGGTTTTTCCTCCCATACTTAAATGAAACATTGTCCCTAATGGTTCAAAGAAAGCAAAAGAAATAAATAAAAGAAAAATGGAAAAGAAAAAGGGAACCAAAAAGTCAATGCTGCCTTCCGCCTCGTGTTCTTGGACCTGGTGATCTTTGACGGACTTCCAAGTCATCAAACCTGCTGAGCAACTCAGTAAACCGCTGGTCGGTTATGGCATTCCTCGCTTCCTTTTGTTGTTGCATCTGGCGCATCATTTGCATCATTTCGAGATTCTGCGTTTGCATACCATCAATAGCATCCATGATGTCGTCGTTGGTTGCTGGCCTTCTTCGTCGACGACGTCGGGAGGATGGACCAGCTGCATTATCGGAAGGGTTGAGCGGGACTGATTGTTGTGCAGGAACCTGATCACCTTGCTCCATTTCTTCAAACTCGTCTGGAGGCGGGTTTGCGTGTGTAGGCTCGGTAGGCTCAGGAGCATTCAGATCGTAGATGAAATGGTTGGGGTTGGTGACATCTGTGAGGGCAATGTTGGGTAAAACAACGCTTGGGACTTCTTGGTTGTTTACCATAAGATAGTATCTTCCGCCTACCCTGTTTTTGATTAGGCGGCTGGACCGACAATAGCTTATGTCCATAAATAGGGGTGGCAAAGATTCTAACTTTTGGAGTCGGTCCCCTAGATTTAAGCCAAGTGCTATTGTGGTTATTAATCCTCCAATCACGAAAGGTTGGCGGCCTCTAACACATAGGGTGCGGATATGATGAAATAAGAAAGAGGCAGCGTTTACCTTAGTATCCATTTCAAAGACGCATTGGAGGAAGAATAATTCCTTTGCGTTGACTTTGTTGTTGTTTGGTCGACCAAAAGTGGTGTTTTGCAGGATGCGAATGAAGTACCGGATGGTTGGGTTATGAATATGTGAAGCAAGTAGTGCATCCCAGTTGTTGGTTTCCACACCGGATATTTTTCTGAAGAGGTCGAAGGCGCTTATGTGCCACTGGGAGTTCGGAGGTATTCTTGGGTGGACTCGGTCTCCTACGGGGAATTGGAGCATGGTACTCAATTGGTTCTGGGTTAGGGAGTACTCGGTGTTGAACATGCGGAAGGTAGCGGTACCGGTTAGGTACTCGTCTTCACCGGTGGGAGTGTTGTACGAATAAGAACTTAAAAATTCTAAGGTGAGGGATGGGTAGGTAGGTTGATTGTGTATGCAAAGAAAGGTTAAATCAGCGAGGCGGAGCATCCATTGTATACCTTGAAGTAATCCTAATTCTTGTAAACAAGTTGAATCAGGATACCTTGTGGATACGACACCGCGCTGTTGGAAACACTCGAACTGCTCCCTTTGATAATTATCATCTTCGGATCGGAAGATGATATTTCCGAATGCTTGGTTTCCCGCCATACTGATAAGTGGGTTGAAAGAAGTATAAGGAAAGAAAATGAAATGTATTTTATAGAATGGTTTGTGGTGTATGAAGAAAGGTATGGTGGGTATTTATAGGAAAAGTTTTGGAAGTTGGAAAGGGAGTGGTTGAAAAATAAATAAATGTGGGTAAATGTGAATAAATGGGGAAGTTAAAAAGTGGGGTGGTGTAACGGTCGTGTCTCCAACGGTTACTAACGTTCACCTAGTCTGAAGGTGTGACGCTCGTGACAAGGGTGTTACGGGCGTCACAGGCACTTGGTGTGACGACCGTGATAAGGGTGTTACGGGCGTCACACAGTAAGCTGCAACGGTCACTGCTTGCGTTCTTCATAATTTGTTTTTACTATAATTTATTTTTGTTATTTTGTTTTGCTTATGTTTATTTTATTTTGCTACTGTAATGCTTTTAAATTTCCTTGCATGCTATTCTACTACCATAATATATGTATTTCTTTAACAGGCATAGTAATTATTAGCATATAGTGGATATCATTACTCGTAATTATAGAAATTGCACAGATCAAAATAAAATAAACCAATAATGCAATAACTTCATAAAATAATCATAATGTAACATTGGAAGACAAAAGCGAACGTGCGAAAGAAAAACAAATACTAATATTAAAAATAATGTGAAACAAAATTAATAAATAGCCTAAACTAAAACTAAGTAACTAAGAAAAACAACAACTTCTAGCCACTTGCATGATCTCTGGCTGGAGGAGCAAAGGAGTTAACACGGTTTAGCAACTCGTGGAATTGATTTGTCATACTGCTCATGTATCCCAGAAATTCTTGTCCCATGTTGGCCAACTCTTCTCTGAGGGCGTCTTGTTCCGACATCAAGGCTTGAATGGTGGTGTTATAATTAGCTCCGGGCATATGATGTCTATGATCGGGTATTGCCGACTCTTCGGTCGGGATAGGTTGAGGAGGAGGGTCAATATCATAATAACCAGATGGTGTCTGAGGATCAGACTCAGCATAAGGAATCTGGTCGTCACAAATCTCATAGTCCTGGATGGATTCAGTAGATCTAGCAGGAGAGGGTATTCCGTTCAAATTATAGAGCCAGTTATTGCGGTTATGAACACTAGTCCTTGGACTAGGCAAGGTGAATAGGCAAAGAACTTGGTTGTTAACTATAAGCTCAAACTCTTCAGACCCGAGGTTTGCTATAAACATAGTGTTGAAGAGGAAGGGTATACTCATAATCGCAATGCCACAAAAAAGGCTTAGGTCAAGCATAGGTTGACGTAATCCGATAGCATTACCAATCATGATTATCAATCCGCCTATTTGAATTGGTGCTCGTTCATCTTGGATAAGGCGGTCAAAATTTGCCAACATAAAAGTGGCACCGTTTACTGGACGGTTCTGGGAAGCACAAAATATGATGAAGAGTTCATCGCGTGAAACTGTGGTACTGTTTGACTTCTTCCCAAAGAGTGTGTGGGCCAGGATCTTATGGAAATAACGAAAGGCCGGGTTATGTATGTTTCCAGAAAGAAACTCATGTTCCTCGGGGTCGTCATTTCCAGTCAAGCTTCCCCAAAAATGTTCAAGTTCCCTATATTCAAAAAGGTCTTCTTGGCTCACTGTGAATGTATCAAAAGAGGTAGGGAAACCTAAAAGGTTGGTAAAGTCTTGAATGTTGAATTGATACTCCATGTTGAACATTCTGAACTGAATGAAACCTCTGCTTATTCCTTTTCCATGGCTGGGTAGATAGATCATGGAGCTAAGGAATTCGAGCGTTAGTCTCCGGTAAGTGACGAAATGTCTTCGGATAGGAGTGGTTTCCCACCCTATTTGACTTAGCAAATACAGGACACTCTCTCTTAGTCCAAGGGCAGTCATTGCCCAATTATCAGCATACAAACTAGGTAGCATCTCTCTCTCTGGTAGTTCCTCAAACTTTTGTTTCTGAGCTTTCCCTCTGAATTTGATACCCATACGATCAATTTGTCCCATCAGGTTAGTATTAGCTAGAAAGAAAAACAAGAGTTTTTGTCAGGATTTGGCCAAATGCCGAAAGAAGAAAAAAAGAAATTTTTTATAAATTAAAATAAATTAAGAATGAATACTAAATAAAATTTAAAATAATAATTAAAGAGGAAATAGGAATAAAAATATTTGTGGGTTGTCTCCCACTAAGCGCTTTGTTTAATGTCGCAAGCTCGACATAAAAACTATCAAATATAATCTATAAATTCTGGAGGCATTACGTCTAAGTGCAGGACTTGCGAATCTTCATTGTTCTCTGCTAGTGATAATGTTTTAGACGTTGCCCGTTTACGATAAATGGTTCCATAGATTTGCCTTTAATTTCCACTGCTCCACTAGGGAAAACATTAGTAACTTGGAAAGGGCCTGACCATCTAGATCGTAGTTTTCCCGGGAATAACTTTAGCCTAGAGTTAAATAACAGGACTTCGTCGCCTTGTTTGAAGGTTTTCCTTGATATGCGCTTGTCATGCCATTGTTTTGTCCTTTCTTTGTAGATTCTGGCGTTTTCGTAAGCGTCTCGTCTGAGTTCCTCTAATTCGTTTATATCAAGGATTCGCTTTTCACCGGCGGCCTTATAGTTTAAATTTAGATTTTTAATAGCCCAATAGGCTTTATGTTCCAATTCTACCGGGAGGTGGCAAGATTTTCCATAAATAAGCTTAAATGGGGTTGTCCCTATAGGAGTTTTGTAAGCAGTTTGATATGCCCATAAAGCTTCTGGTAATTTCAATGACCAGTCTTTCCTTGAGGTGGCGACTGTTTTTTCCAATATTTGTTTGATTTCTCTGTTAGACACTTCCACTTGTCCACTTGTTTGAGGGTGGTAAGGTGTCGCTACTCTATGTCTTACGCCAGACTTAAACAGTAGTTTTTCGAGTAACTTAGATATGAAGTGCGATCCACCATCACTGACGACTACTCTTGGGACACCAAATCTCGGGAAAATTATATTCTTAAAGAGTCTAGCTACTACTCGTGTGTCGTTTGTTGGAGAAGCTATAGCTTCAATCCATTTTGATACGTAGTCAACCGCTACGAGTATGTACTTGTTTCCGAATAAGGGTGGAAAAGGTCCCATGAAATTTATCCCCCACACGTCGAAAATCTCTACTTCCAAAATGCCCTTTTGTGGCATCTCGTCGCGTCTAGATATGTTTCCTGTGCGTTGACATCTATCACATTTCTTGATAGCCGCATGCATATCTCTCCATATGTTTGGCCAATAAAAACCGACTTGTAGGATTTTGGAGGAGGTCTTGATGTACTTGCATGTCCACCATAAGGAGCGGAGTGACAGTGTTGGATTATATTTTCTATCTCTTCTTCAGGTATACACCGACGGAAAATACCATCGGAGCCTCTTTTGAAAAGTAAAGGGTCATCCCAGTAATAGTGTTTTATGTCATGGAAGAATCGTTTCTTTTGTTGGTATGATAAATTAGGTGGAACTATTCCGGCAGCTAAATAATTGACGAAGTCTGCGTACCATGGTGTAACACATATAGCTAAGGTGGTCTCTACCTGTTTATCAGCTTTGTTTTCTTCCAAGGTAGCTATAAGTTTATCGTACGAGAATTCATCGTTGATCGATGTTCTTTCCGGTTCCAGGTTTTCGAGTCTAGAGAGGTGATCTGCTACTACGTTTTCAGTTCCTTTCTTATCTTTGATTTCCAGATCGAATTCTTGTAGCAACAAGATCCACCTTAGGAGTCTAGGTTTAGCATCCTTTTTTGTTAAGAGGTACTTAATGGCGGTGTGGTCAGTGTAAATGATTATTTTAGCTCCGACCAAGTAAGAACGAAACTTATCTAGTGCAAACACTACCGCTAAAAGTTCTTTCTCGGTTGTGGCGTAATTCATTTGTGCTTCATCTAGGGTTCTACTCGCATAGTATATGACGTGAAGTTTCTTATCTTTTTGTTGTCCTAGGACAGCGCCTACACCGTAGTCACTTGCGTCACACATTATTTCGAATGGTTCATTCCAATCCGGTGTTTGCATTATGGGTGTGGAGATCAATGCTTGTTTAAGCGTTTGAAATGCTTCTAAGCATTTATTGTTAAAGATGAATTCAACATCTTTCATCAATAGTCCGGTTAAAGGTTTAGTTATTTTAGAGAAATCTTTAATGAATCGTCGGTAAAAACCGGCGTGTCCTAGGAAGCTTCGTATTTCTCTCACAGTTTTCGGAGGTTGAATGTTTTCGATTACCTCTATTTTGGCTTTGTCTACCTCAATTCCTCTATTTGAGATGATGTGTCCTAAACAATTCCTTCTTGTACCATAAAGTGACATTTTTCCCAATTAAGTACTAGGTTTACTTTTACACATCGTTCTAGAACTCTTTCTAGGTTTTCAAGACATTCTTCGAAACTTTGTCAGCATACAGAAAAGTCATCCATAAATACTTCCATGATGTTTTCGAGAAAATCGGCGAATATTGCCATCATGCACCTTTGGAAGGTTGCGGGAGCATTGCACAAGCCAAACGACATTCGTCGATAAGCGAAGGTACCAAAAGGACATGTGAATGTTGTCTTTTCTTGGTCATCAGGATGAATTGGTATTTGAAAGAAGCCTGAGTAACCGTCTAGATAGCTGAAATGAGAGTGTTTTGCTAATCATTCTAACATCTGGTCAATGAATGGTAAAGGGAAATGATCTTTTTGGGTTGCTTTGTTTAGTTTCCTATAGTCAATGCACATTCTCCATCCCGATTCGATTCGTTTAGTTATAGTTTCTCCTTTTTCATTTTCAATAACTGTTATACCTCATTTCTTTGGTACTACGTGTACAGGACTAACCCATTTGCTATCAGATATAGGATATATGATACCTGCCTCTAATAACTTTGTTACTTCCTTCTTCACTACCTCACTCAGGATCGGGTTTAGTCTCCTCTGATGTTCCCTAGAAGTTTTACAGTCTTCTTCTAGCATGATGCGGTGCATACAAATAGAAGGACTTATTCCTTTAAGATCGGTGATGTTGTATCCTAGTGCGGTTGGATATTTTCTTAAGATATGTAGCAGTTTTTCGGTTTCGAGTTTTCCTAGGTCTGCATTGACTATCACTGGTCGTTCAAGATCTAAGTCTAGGAATTCATATCTCAGATTTTTGGGAAGTGTTTTCAGGTCGAGGGTTGGTTTCTTAAGGCATTGCGTAGGATCTGATGTTATTGCTAAACATTGGTTGAGTTTGTCTTCTACAAGATAGTCAGACGATTTGTCATTTTCTAATTCTGTTTCTTTTATGCATTCATCGATGATATCCATGAAGTAACATGTATCTTCTATTGCAGGTGCTTTCAAAAATTTGGAAAGAATGAACTCAATTTTCTCTTCTCCTACTTCAAAAGTGAGTCGTCCTCGTTTTACGTCTATGATAGCACCGGCAGTTGCTAAGAATGGTCTTCCCAATATAATGGGTGTAACTTCATCTTCTCTAATGTCCATGATTATAAAATCGGTTGGAATGTAGAATTGACCTATGCGCATGGGAATGTTTTCAAGAATTCCGACAGGATATCTAACGGAACGATCTGCTAATTGCACAGACATTTTAGTTGGTCTTAACTCTCCCATTTCCAGTTTCTTGCATATGGATAAAGGCATAACACTAATACCGGCTCCTAAATCACACAAGGCTTTATCTATGACAAATTTTCCTATGTGACAGGGTATAGAGAAACTACCTGGATCTTTAAGTTTATGAGGCATATTCTGGATTATAGCGCTACATTCAGCAGTAAGTGTAACGGTTTAGCTATCTTCAAGTTTCCTTTTATTAGAAAGAATTTCTTTTAAGAACTTAGCATATGAGGGCATCTGCGTAATAGCTTCTGTAAATGGGATTGTGACGTTTAATTGTTTTAGTAGGTCAACAAATTTTTTAAATTGGCCCGCATCTTTGGTTTTAATAAGCCTTTAAGGGTAAGGGATAGGTGGTTTATAAGGTGGTGGAGGTACATAAGGTTCTTTCTTTTCTACGGTTTCCTTATTACTCTCTTCCTTTTCCTTAGGTTTACTTTCTTCCTCAGTTGACTTTTTAGAGTTTTGGTTCTCAATCCTTGGATCTACTGGTCCTTCCACTTCCGTCCCACTTCTTAATATGATTGCATGAGTCTGGCTTTTCGGGTTAGGTTGGGGCTGTCCAGGAAATGTTCCAGTTGGGGCAGCAGTAAGCGCTTGTTGTTGAGCTACTTGTGATATTTGTGTTTCCAGCATTTTGTTATGGGTAGCCAGGGCATCTACTTTACTTGCTAGTTGTTTAATCTGTTCGTTAGTGTGTACATTCTGGTTTAAGAACTCTTTATTGGTTTGCTGTTGAGAAGCTATGAAG
The DNA here is from genome assembly GCF_024323335.1 of Lathyrus oleraceus. Taxonomy (NCBI): domain Eukaryota; kingdom Viridiplantae; phylum Streptophyta; class Magnoliopsida; order Fabales; family Fabaceae; genus Lathyrus; species Lathyrus oleraceus. The sequence goes on along the minus strand of NC_066584.1, from coordinate 504,790,636 downwards.
TTCTCCATCATGATTTCCAAGTTGGATTTTCTAGGAACATTATTGTTAGGTGTAGATGGGGTCGACTTTTGATATCCAGGGGGTATAGCTGGGGATTGATTGGGAGCTTGTCCTGGTGCGTATAAAGCATTATTACTCTTATATGAAAAATTAGGATGGTTCTTCCAGTTTGAGTTATAGGTATGCGAGTAGGGATTTCCTTGAGCATAGTTCACTTGTTCTGCTTGGATTCCTATTAGAAGTTGACAATCAGCAGGAGTGTGACCTTGGATTCCACAGACTTCGCAATTTTGAGTTACGACAACCACGGCGGCTGGAGGTGATACATTTAAACTTTCAATTTTCTGGGCCAGAGCATCCACTTTTGCATTAACATGATCAAGGCTACTTATCTCGTACATGCCACCTTTCGTTTGAGGTTTCTCTACCATTGTCCGGTCGCTTCCCCACTGATAATGATTTTGGGCCATGCTTTCGATAAGTTGATAAGCATCGGCATAAGGTTTATCCATAAGTGCACCACCTGCGGCGGCGTCTATTGTTAACCTTGTGTTGTACAAGAGACCATTATAGAAGGTATGAATTACTAACCAGTCCTCTAAACCATGGTGTGGACAAAGTCTCATCATGTCTTTGTATCTTTCCCATGCTTCGAAAAGAGACTCGTTATCTTTCTATTTAAATCCATTTATCTGGGCTCTCAACATAGCTGTTTTGCTTGGAGGAAAATATCGGGCAAGGAAGACTTTCTTCAACTTGTTCCATGTGGTAACTGAGTTGGAAGGAAGAGACTGAAGCCATCTTCTAGCTTTATCTCTTAATGAGAAAGGAAAAAGACGAAGTCGAATTGCCTCTGAAGTGACACCATTAGCTTTAACAGTGTCAGCGTATTGGACAAATACAGATAAATGAAGGTTTGAATCCTCGGTGGGATTTCCAGAGAATTGATTCTGTTGCACTGCTTGTAACAGCGAAGGTTTAAGTTCGAAGTTGTTTGCTTCGATTGCGGGTGGAGCAATACTCGAATGCGGCTCATCTTGCGATGGAGCGGCGTAATCTCGAAGAGCACGAGCTGGTTCTGCCATCTCGGGTATCGGCGAAGGAAGAAGATTTTTGAGGTCGGGCACTTCGATAGGAGGGAGATTGTTTGCAGCACGATATTCCCAAATTCGTCGTAAGACTCGGAGATATAGTTCAATGTCGTTGATTCGTAAGTAAAACGGCTCGCCTTGTGAGCGAGTGTGTGGCATACAAATCAACGAAAGAAAGAAAAAGGAAAATAAAAATTGCCTTAGTCTCTACAACGTAGCAGAAGAGTTACGATATCGACTAAATAAAAGTCCCCGGCAACGGCGCAAAAAACTTGATCGCGACTTTATGAGTCGAATGGGGTACTAACTGCAAGTGCACAGTTCTATCGCGTAGTTTTAAAAGATATCGATCCCACAGGGACTTATGAATCGATATACCGTTTTCTAAGGTTACTTCGTAAAGCTAAGACGGACGATACTTTGATTGTTTGGGGGAAAAATAAAACTAAAATAAGATCTGGGTTAAATATCAAATAAGCGGATATCGGTATGTAGTTCGTCGTAATTAGGGAATCAAATCTTCGTTGGTTTCTTGGTTTTAAAATAAATCTTTTCAGTAGACACTATTGATTAAAAGTCTTACCTCAAACTCTCGCTCTGTTGAATAGACCATGACTTTATATTAACGTAGCTGTCACTTATTAGTTAAGTCCAAAATCACTTTTTGAAAACAACAGGATCTATAGAAACTCTTTTTAAGAAAATACTAATCGTTTAAACACCCTCGTCTCAAACTCTCGCTCTGTTGACTTAGATTATATAATTAAACTTAAATGCTTAACTCTCGTCCCCAAGCGGATCGGTTTCAGTAGAGGTCATCCCTAGTGAGGATCATCTGTTCCCAAGTAATAGTATTATTCCCCCAGCATGTTTGAGAGGTTGGTGTTTTCCCCAATAGATGACTCCCCGGTTGAGTTGGTTTCTCTGTCGTTCCCAGAGTGTCAGATCAGCAAGCATCCGCAGCAGATTTGTTGTGACTCCCCACAGAGTTAGAAGATCCAATCAGATTTGGGCGCTCGGCAGAGTGATCCTTTGCTTCCCAGCAGGGGTTTTCCTCTTTTGCATCTTGCATGTAGTAATCATTGCATCCTTAAATCGCGTAGCATTTCCATTCAGTATGGAGCATTACGCCATAAAACTTAAACATATGCATACATGTGTTACACCAGATTCGATGATATCCCCAGTAGAGGTGGACCGTTTTGCAACATCTGTATGGCACAGTTGCTGCAGTTGCTCTTGACGGACAGCATTCAAGATTGATAATCCCCCAGAGAGGTTTATTTCCTCACCCGTCAGTGAAAGGAAAGTTTGATTCTCCCTAGTGAGGTCCTCGGCAAGTGACTGGCCTTGTTCTGACACATGTAGATGTCATCCTTGTGATACCGGTAAGTGTCATGTCAACACCCGTATGTGTTCCTTTTTTTTTTATGTCGGTAAACATCCTATTTAGATGTCGGTAAACATCGAGTCCCATCCCAGTCATCGGTAAATGTCTGGTCATCCTTTTTTTTGATGTCGGTAAACATCATCTTTCGATGTTGGTAAACATCGAGTTTTTCCAGTCATCGATAAATGTCTGGTTGTGCTTGTTTTTTCCCAGTCATCGATAAATGTCTGGTCGTCTTTTTTGATGTCGGTAAACATCATCTTTCGATGTCGGTAAACATCGAGTCTCATCCCAGTCATTGGTCTCTGGTCGTCTTTTTTGATGTCGGTAAACATCATCTTTCGATGTCGGTAAACATCGAGTCTCATCCCAGTCATTGGTGTCTGTTCGTTTTTTTGATGTCGGTAAACATCATCTTTCGATGTCGGTAAACATCGAGTTTTTTCAGTCATCGGTAAATGCCTGGTTATGAAGTGTTTTCTTTATCAAATCCCCAGTAGAGTCGTCGGTAAACGTCTTGCCTGGTTCCAGTTGTAAATACCCTTTTCCTCCCCAGTTGGAGCTGCCATCGGTAAATGGCCCCGCTTTCTTCGGTATCGGTAAATATCGAATGCCCAGTTTATCCGCCATCGGTAAATGGCCTCGCTTTCCTGAGGTATTTTTATTGTACAGCCGCCATCGGTAAATGGTCTTGCTGACGTTGATAACGGTAAATATCAAAGGTTGTTTTGAAGCCACCATCGGTAAATGGTCATGCTTCCTTTTAATGACAAATTCCCAGTTGAAGCCACCATCGGTAAATGGTCCCGCTTCCTTTGGATGATGTTCCCCAGCAGCCATCGGTAAATGGCCTCGCTGACGTTGATATCGGTAAATATCAAGTTTCCAGTAAAGCCGCCATCGGTAAATGGCCTCGCTTTCCTGAGGTACTTTGTTGTGAAGCCGCCATCGGTAAATGGCCTCGCTTTCCTCGAATCATTCCCCGCAGAGTGCAAACTTCCAGGTTCTTTTGGGTATTCAATCCCTGTGTACCTTAAAGGTCTGACAGCCGTTGCTCTCATCCGTTCAGGTTCCCAGCCGATTGAATAGGGGCAGCTGTAGCACCTCAAATTTGCACCCCCATTCATTCAATCATTTCATTTTTAGGTCATTGACATTACATTAACATTGCATTGCATTGTATCATATCAGTCAAGACTGGCATCAGGAGAATTCATCTGTGCAAGAGACCAAGCATTTCCTTGATATGAAGGCCCTATGGTTGTTCTAGAGAGCTTATGTGAATCAAGGATCATTTTGAAGCAACTTGACCAAAGGCTAGAGGCTCAAAAGTCATCAGTACATGTCCAGGTCATCTGAGGCCCATAGAAGTCAACTGAAAGTCAACTGAGGGCTAGGAGGTGGAGAAATGGTTTGAGACACTTCATTCATGTCCAAAAGAGGCTTATTCATCATGTCAAGTGTTTACCTTGAATATTTTGAATCCAGATCAAAAGTTTCCAAAAATGGAAAGTGACCTGTAATTTCAAGTTTCCAAAAATGGCAAGTTTTTGGACCAACTTCAACTCAACTTTCCAACATCAAACAAGCTTCAAATGAATTTTTGTTCAACATGAAAGTTGAAGATCTTTCTCTCCCATTTCCAAAACGTCCAAGATCATGAATTTATGATGAATGGTTAAGGAGTTATGATCAAATTATTGCAAAGTGTGCTTGAAACTTCAAATGGCCATATCTTTTGAACCAAGACTCCAAATTGAGTGTCTCTTTTTGCATAATTCTTCTCATGACTCATATTTTCCAAATACCTCATCACATTGCATGAAATTTGAACATATGATCATTTGCTTATTCATGAAGTTTTTGAAGGAAAATTGCCAAAATCAAAATTGGTTGATCAGATGCATATAATTCCAATTCTAATGTGTGCATGGGCTGATTTTGAGTGAATTTGGGCCTTCTTTGTGCACTGTTCACGTGGGTTTTCCATGCATGAGGTGAAAATGATAATTTGTGCATACACCTTATATCCTTCTAATCTCCATTAACTTTGGATTAGTGATAATTTCAAATTGATTAGGAGGGCATATATAAGGTTAATTGTAACTGCATTGCTGATAACACACAATTTCAGATCTAGATATCCATTTTTCACTCTCAATTTTCTCTTGATCGATTTTCCAATTTCCACACATAAACCTGGAATTTTCTTGCACAATCATGAACATGGAGTGCTTTTGAGTGTGATTCAACGTGCATTTGGTGAATTTCTACTCAGATTCGTGCATACCACAAGCTTGAAGGTGTTAATGGAAATTTCAAATTGAGCTGGTTTCAAGCCTTTTCACGTGCTGTTTCTTGCATATAACTTCAGTGGAGCTCAAAGGAGGTGAATCTGGAGATTGCTAGTGCTGGAAACCAATGTTTACATCCACTACTCTCCAAGAAGGTTGGAAATCGAACCTCCTATTTCTTGTTTTTATTGCCATGTTCATGTAGATCTACTCTTACTGATCAATCTGATGTAAATTTCGTGTGATTTGGTTAAGAATTAAGAGAGATATGTGTGATTGAAGTTTGTTGCTTCAAAATGTTTTCCATCGTTTCTCTCTATTCATGTTGAATTAGGATTAAATATTGGTTGATCTGTAATCTCCATTGAACAATGGTTCGTTTGGTATAGGCATTTGTGATTTCTGCAAAAAATTGTTTGAACATCGTACTGTTCATCATCGTCTTCGCGAGGAAGACGATGTAGCGTCCACTTTGCGTCCATTTTGTGTCCGCCTCTGGTTTCTGTTAGGGTTTTGTACGCTGGCATGCCACGCGAGCGCTTCGCTGGCCTTTCCATTGGCCAGCATCCTTTTGACCGTGCCACATTGGTGTTGACTGGCTGACTGAGCGCCCAGTCATTAATGAAACGCAGCGCATTAACCAGCGCTTCATTTTGAATGGCAACACGGTTCGATCCCTCCTGATGCCAGTTTTCAAATTTCACTTCCATTTTCCTATTTCCCTCCATATTTCATGCATATGCTTCATTTTGATTTCAAATTTTTTTATCAACTTTGAAAATTCATAACAATTTGAAAAATGCTCCAAATAATCCCTGGTTTTTTGCTACTTGTTCATTGAGATGTCCTCTATTTGATGATGTTAAATTCTGAAGTTGTGCATGGCTGGATTTTGAATTGTGTTAGAATATGTGATCATGTGTACATTTGTGACCTTGCTCCATTCATCTTATCATAAAATGCTCAATATTAATCTAAATGCTCTGAAATTTTGCATGATGTTTCTTGACATGTTTGTGGATTTATGTGATTTTATTTGGCATTTTTTGCTATTGGCTTCACTGTTTTACACACATGTTTGCATGGTGTGACAATTTGTGTCACACATTTGGTTGTCGTACTTGTGCCGTGTTATTTCCATGCCAATTGATCTTTGATGCTTCTGATTTTTTGTATGATGATTGGATGTGATGTGTTGAATGCTCAAAATGTTTTCTAGAATTGTTTGAATCATTTCTGTTTTGATTTGGAATTTTCATTCTCAATGTCCATTTGAATGCTTTGAAATTGTCTTTGACTTCCCTTGCACATGAAATGCCTTTACTTGATGATTTTGTTTTGGTTCTTTTTAGGACATGTTAACATGTGTTTGAAGTTGCATTGTGTTGAATATTAGCTCCTGTTTTGAATTTTTTCTTCACCTTTGACCCTAGGCTTTGACCTAGTGGTTTGTACTTACATGTGAGCTTTGAATTTCCGGACCAAGCACCTAATCTCCATGGTTGATGTTGCTTCATCATTTGAATGTTGATATTTGCTATTGATTGCTAACATTTGGTTGTTTTGTAGGTTGATGATAATTCACTTGAGTTTTCCTTATGGCTTATATGTTGTACATTGGGATTGTCTGTTTGTTGTTGATTGTTGTCTGTTTGTCTGAATATTGTACTGATTTGTTTAGTTGTTTACACAGGTACCTAAGTTGCTTTAAGTTCATTTGAACTTTGCTTTGCTTTGCTTGTGGTTGGCATACCACTTAGGTATAATCCCTATTCTTCATGTAGTCTGGAAGACCTGTCATGTTACTTTGGCAGGCACCTGTCTGAAGCCCTCCTTAAGAGGCAATGTTTGTGCTTGTTTATCTTTGTGCCTTGTACATTCAAAGACCTCCTAAGTGAAGAGGCATTGGCAGATAAAAGGGATGTGCAATCCATCCCCTTCTATTCAGTTGTGTCATTCATCCTGCTCACACGATGTGTTGATGCACTTTGAATAAAAACCAAAAATCTTGTTGTGTCAATCATGTGGAGTAGTGTTCCTGATTCTGGACTCCCACACTTTCATTGTTTCAAGCTCTCCCAGGCCAGGGATAAGAGCTATGAGGTCTTACCTACACTTCCCATTTCATCTGCTTCACCCTAACTCTCAATGTTAGGGTTAAGAGCTCAAAACACCCTTTTCTAGTTGGCTTATTTGTCGAGGTTGATGTGACCCCTTGACTAAAGCCGAGCCTTGTATGAGCCACTTGTTTGCATATAGTGTGTGTGCCTGCTCTCTTATGCTTGTATTTGCTTGATTGATGTTTAGGATAGCTTGCTCCCTGTGCAAGTTAGGGCTAGAGACCTCAACATAGGGATCGTATGCATGACAACTTCTAGGCTCGAGTCGTAGTCTCCCTAGTAGCTTGTTATCTCCCTAGTCTCTGGTTAGGATAGGAGTTCTTTCCCTATTAAGGGGAACTACGTCGCCCTGATCCTCATACCAGATGAGGTACGTAGGCAAGAGATGAGCTGATCTCTCCGGGCGCCCTTTTTCTTTTTCAACCCTCTTGTGTGTGCTTGGAGTCTGATGTAAGTCCAGCGATTGGCATTCGGTTTCCTATCTGTGTTTTTTTGTTTGGATTCTGACATAAGTCTAGCGATTGGCAGTCGGTTTCCTGTGTGTGTTTGCTTGTTGGAGTCTGACGTAAGTCCAGCGATTGGCAGTCGGTTTCCTGTGTGTGTTTGTTGGTTCGGAGTCTGACATAAGTCTAGCGATTGGCAGTCGGTTTCCTGTTTGTGTTTTGTTTGGCGTGCGTTAGCCGAGCTACGAGTGCTCTGATTCTTCCTCTGGTTAGAGAAGATACGTATGCATAGGATGCGACATCCTAGCGAGCACGTTTCCCCTGTCCCCGAACTACGTCGACTCTGATGTTTGTGTCTGACAAACTACGTAGGCCCAGGATGCGATATCCTGCCGAGTCCCGCTTCTTCCGTCTTTCATTTGTGTTTCATTCCAGTTGTGTACAGTTTTTGAGCAGTTTTAGCAACCTTCTTTCTATTCTTTCTGAGCGTGGATCCCGTCGAGTACGACGGATGCCTAGGGGTGCTAATACCTTCCCTTTGCATAACCGACTCCCGATCCTTGCATCTCTGGTCGCGAGACCATGTCCTTTCCAGGTTTACTTCGAGCGTTTCCTTTCCCTCCTTTGGGATAAATAACGCACGGTGGTGGCTCTGTTTCTTTTTCCCGCCGGTTTTTCGCGTAATGCGACAGGGAGGTACAGCAGTGAAAGCCTGTTGGGGATCGAATAATCCAATGCTCTGATAAGCTCTGCAGGGATAAGATACCAACTTCGATTGTTGGGGGAAAACATTCGCGATCATCGGCTGGGAACCTTAAGGAAATGCCCCGAGGGTACCTATTTTGAATAGACGATCTAAAGCACTTAACATTTATAGCAATTTTAAATGTTTATTAAGCATGTACCTGTAAAGCTCTTATGTTTCATGATGCAATGTTTATCAAAAATTCGGACATCATTTTTGCAAACAAAACAGTAAAATGAAAATGAAAACAGAGATATACTGAATAACATGATTTTATTGAATGGCCTATGAATAGGCATTTACATCAGGAAGCAATCCTTGGAAAGAGGTAATCGCACAAAAGATAAAACCAAGCCTTTTAAATAAAATACAAAGTTTAAAACAGTAGCAGAACTCAAACAAGCTCATCTTAACGCACAGAGATTTCTTTCCATTTTGAACATCAAAGATTTACAGCAAGATATTATCACAAACAAACAGGCAACAGTATTGCTAAATGAAAACAAATTGGAACAACAACCATGGTTCCCTCAGAAGGATGCAAAGCAGAATCGAAACATAGAAATAAAGTTCGGAAAGGAAGCTAACCGATTGCGGCGAGCTCGACCGACGAATGTAGGTAAACGCTTCTCGTTCGCTGTCAAGAAAGATTTAAAGGAACTTCGTGGAATTTCGATTAAGAGCGCCACTTCAGAGAACAAGATAGGGCTTTTCTTTCTCTTCTTTATGGTTTCCTCAGTTGTTGGGATTTTTTTCCGTTTCGCCGTCGAAGGAGTTCCTTAGGGATTTGTTGTTTTAACAGTAGCCGCTAATGTTCTCTTCTTCTTTTCTGAATGGTAACCGCTAATGTTCTCTAGGGTTTTTTTGTGAACAGTGATCCTCCTTTTATATGCCATTAATCTCTTTCCTCTGCTGTGTTGCTGTGTCTTCTCAGAGTAGTGGGAAGTGTCTGTACGGAGGTTGGAAAGTTTGTCCTTATTCCCAGTTGGTGGTCCCTCTCTTCTGTCCTTTTCAACTCCAAGAATTTTTACTGCTGGTAAGAAGCTTACTTACTGCAGTGTATTTCACTTGAATAGCATATACACTTTCCCTAAGATTATAGAAATATAACCGTGTTGTTTGATGCTTGCATGAGGGAGGTACAATGTCGCTCTTCTCAAAGAGGCTTATTATATCATTTTTCACATCTTTTTATGGTTTCGCTGGAGCTAAACTTGGTGTCTCAGAAAATCAAGTCTGTTGTATTATAAGACATCGCAACTTCACCTGAAACAGATACGACAACCAAACCAACAGCTCCTTTTGGTGTGCACCCATGTACAACACAATCCGCAGCTTCCTTTAACGAAAGGCCTTTAAATTCCATTATCGCAGCCACATCTCTTGCTACGGTCGCGTGGATTATTGCTTCACTTATTCCTGTTGCAGAAACTGCACAAAACTCATTGGCATATGTTCCAGCGCCTATGACGGGCGTGTCACCAACGATGACCTCAAATGAAACAGGCTCAATATCCAACACAATATATTCGACTAACTGTCTGCTAGTAAGTAAGGACTTAAAGGATGTCCTCCAATACTGATCAACGACTAAGAAACCGAATTTCAGGGTATGTGGATCAATCAAAGCAATGCTGTTAATCACATTCTTGGTTTCCCAGGATTGTTTTCTCCATAACCAAAACCGATTTTCTAACATAAGCAATGTATGATATTCATACAAAATCTGTAAATTAATTTATAAATACAATTTGGTTTTTAAATTAAATTAAAATCATTTTATCAATTAAGTCTGTATTTTTATTGAAGTGGTAATTACAAACTGAATCAAACCATAAATGTGATTTGATTCAGAGCAATTCATGATCGATTAACACTCTCAACTTAAATATGATACCTCACCAATAAAATAAAAAAGATATTACCTCTCATCTTATTTATAAAAAAAAAATTACTTTAAAATTTCTTGAATATATATATATATATATATATATATATATATATATATATATATATATATATATATATATATATATATATATATATATATATATATATATATATATAAAGGACTAAATACATTAATTTTTTAATAAATTTAAAAAAATCAAATAAGAACAAATGAGTATTAAGAGAAAATAATAGAAGTTCCAAACATGATTTATCTTTGAATATAAAATAGTGAGATTTTTCTTTTAAATAACTACTATTTTTAAAAACAATTCCAAAATAATCATTATTTTAATTTTTTTTCCAAAATATCCTTTTCGGGACTTAACTCCGGTATAACTTTGCTAAGAAGTGGTATACAAACACCGATTGCACCTGCCACCATTATCGACATTCTTGGTTTCCCAGGATTGTTTTCTCCATAACCAAAACCGGTTTTCTAACATAAGCAATGCCTGATATTCATACAAAATCTGTAACCTCTGGTGCCCATATCTCTTCATATTTAGATGCAATAAGCATTGAGCTTATGCCAACAAGCTGAAATTCCTTTCTAGGAACAGCCTTCATGGACAAGAATCGGTCCACTATGTTAAGACTCAGATAGAAAGTTTCTAGCATGAGTTCGAATTTTCGATGAACTTCAATCAACCAATCAATAAGAATCGCCCTCATCTTAGCATTTATATCCGACTGTGAAACCATGTAATCATGTACAGGACAGTCATCTTCACCGAGTTTGTAAAACTTGTAAATATCATCAATATACTCAGTTGCAGCCAATTCATTATCTTTGTCAGTTGCATCAATGTCCATTCGTTCTTCCATAGTTAAACTTTCAACCGTTGCCAACAAACTCCATAGACTTGTAAGTTGCACCGGCCACAGATATTTCACCAATAATTTGCAGAATTAAATCCTTTGTAAGCAAATAACTTGGCATTCCTCCATCCAATACAAATCTCAGAGTTGGAGGCATGAGTTTTTGTGGCTGGGATGCATTTTGCAGTGCCAAAATCAGAAGGATGAGCTTCACAGTTTTCATCCAGCAAATTATTTGAAGCCTTAATGTCCCTGTGAACAATTCGAGGGTTGCAGTCATGGTGAAGATAAGCAAGTCCTTCAGCAACTCTAACAACAATCCTCATCTGTGTTTCCCAATCAAGTTTTACCTTCAGCGGACCATGTAGAAGATCCCAAAGAGAGCCGTCGGCCATGTACTCGTAAAAAGGAGATTTGCATAAGGAGTAAGGGCATAGCCATGCAAGACGACAAGATTTCTATGTCTAATGCTGCCTATAGTTACAAGTTCCGTTTCGAATTCCCTTAAATTGTGTGGATGCTGATTGTACAACAGCTTGACTGCAATCGGTCGGGAATTTTTCAAGACACACTTGTAAACAGTACTAGAGGCACCATAACCTATGATAAATTTCTCACTGAGATTTTCAGTGCTTCTCATTATATCATCCAAAGTGTGTATTGCCAAATCCATATGAAGAACCACAAGCTTGGGAGGCACTGGGTCGGACATGCTAGGTGCTTTCAACAACTGCTTTGACTAGATGGATCTATAGATAGAAATAATAACCATAGTCAGTAACACGATGATACCGAGAGTGAGACATGCAACTGCAACTCTAGAAAATATCCCTCTTGATTTTGGGGAGATATGGACGGCATACGGATCCTACCCAATTTCCACATAATAAAGGATTCCCAAAGAAGCTGTCAGCCGGGAACCACGTGAAGTTCTTAGAAGATGGAATTACTCCGGTGAAGTTGTTATAAGAAAAGTTCATGGGAGAAAGCCTGAAACAGTTGCTGAGCTGCTCCGGATGGCATGATGTTTTAACAACAAGGCCAAGGCACTTGTAGTAACTTTTATTTGATAGGCCCCCTGTATCTCACCTTGTAAAATCCATCATTTCAGACCCGACTCCACCTCTCCCTGGAAATCCAAGTCGGCCTTTTGTCAATTTACTTAATTCTCTGTTGGTCAGAGATCCAACCGAAAGAATACAGTGGCCTGAGCTTTGTGGTCATGCCTTTTGGAAAACCAAATTCTCTCTAGTGTCTCTTCCTTCTCAACCTGCATTTGATGATATGATAGAGCTTCATTCTAAACCATGCTTATCAGAACATAATGGAGATAAGTCTTCTCAATAACACAACCCCCTTCCAAAAATAGTCCTGCAACAAACGCAGCCGAGACACCAGTTTGCGGCTGCTGTACATGGCTCCTGTTAGGCCGGGTTGTGCCGCCATCGCATATAAACCATATGAGGAAGAAGTTCTAACAACCATTACTTAGGTCTTCCAGATTAGTAAGCACTCAGGAAATGAAGGTGATCCATCAAAATCAAAGGATTCTCATGCTATATGGAAATTAGGATTAACATTTTCGTTTGAGCGCCGAACTTCGCACGCGACAAACACAGCATACCACGCGGCATATGCTACCATCCAGGACAAGTGCGCAACCAAAACGAAGCAAAAGCTGCAACCACAACAAACAGCGTTCAAGCATCATCACTAATGTATCGAAACAGCAACCACCTTCATAGACTTGGCAATGCATCCTGCAGTCGTCGAAGCCAACACAACAACCGAGAGGTAGCAGCAATTCTAATCAGTACCATGGCAACCGAACCACCGGGGAGTCTGTGCTTCTATGGATGTACAGCATAGTAGTTACTCATGGTCATAATGCTGATGAAGAATCCACTACACATGAGCTTGATTCGGTGTAGAGAAATTATGATGCAAGAAAGTGTTTGGTCTTAAAGACCTGCCAAAATCCTCAATATCTCTAGGAGTCGCAGCTTGGTTAGATTGAGATGCATCCGGTGTGCTTTTCACAACATGTTCCTTCACGCATGAAGCGCTTTCCGTCCCATCAGCAGCATCAACAACTTCAAGCAACATCTGCTTTTCTCCACGAGCATTGTGTTCAGATGAATTCCTAGAAGACGATCCTTGAGCTTGGTCCCGTAATTCTGTTACGATTTCCCTGCTGAAGCAATGCCATCACTTCATCGGCGGATTAAACTCTGTATTGCGTAAGGCCTGCTGCTCTCAAAACAAGAGGCCTTCCAGGGGAAATCAAATCTAGATGAACTACATGGTTTCCATCATAGCTTCTGGTCCTGATTTTACTGAAGAGAACCTTAATTGCCAACACCATCACTCCTGGGTTTTCTACTGTACCAAGCAGTGTGTATGTTTTTCCAGCTCCAATAGCACCTTAACAGACAACTGTCCCATTCTTCCTTTGCATAACTGCTTCCACAAGTTCTGAGGTTCTGTGAACTGCTGCTATCAGTAACACCAACATTCAAATGAAAAGTGTTTTGTTTTTCTTCTCCTTATTACTGATAACATGGCTCTGCTTGGCTTCAGTTTGGATTAAAGCACGAACATCTTCCAAAATAATCTCGCAAATCCCGATAACCTGATGGTTTGATTGAGATTCCCATGTTATTTTCTTCCTTCTTATATTCTAGGATTTAACGTGTTTGGTGGTTTGAAAATGAACTGTTATTGCAGGATGATATTGCACCGCATTGAGTTTCTCTGAGGTCTCTAAGCACCATGGTCGGTTCAGAAATTAAACCGGCATTGACGTGAGATTGTGTAACTGTTTATCATTGATCAACATTCTGTTTAACTTATCAATTTGCATTCTTTGCAGGTTCGGTATTCTCAAGTTGGGCAAAGCTAAAACCTTTAGACTGGCCAGAACCAACGGTAGCCATTTCGCAAAACAGGATGTGTCCAACAGTAGAAAAAGTGTCATGTAAAGCCCTGGAATCAAATGTCTTGTCCAAATTCTTCATAAAATACTTGCGTTTCTTAGCTTGTGGTAGGATATCAAAAATGTCATTATCCGTCGACAAACTGCTAGCAACATTTACATCCTTTACATGAAAAGGCTTTCCACCAGTGCTACCAGGAACGTTTGGAGTGTTGGCATTTGTAGATCTGTCATAAAACACGGGGTGGAGCTGAAAGAAAGCGATGGATGTCGTTGAACTTGCCACGACCCTCAGCCTCTAGATCACACGCAAGTTGATGATTTCTCTCCACAAGATTCAAAAGCTTGTCAAGGGAGTTCTCAGGAGACATAATCTTCATTGTCCTAAGGGCATTGGCGTTTATATTGTGAAAGAAATAAGTATACTTCAAATGTATGGACTCAAAGACCACAATGGAAGCAGTTCACCCGTTCTGAAATGTTCATTCCAAAATGTGAATGTGCTATACAACTATCAGCTGCACAATCCCAAGACCCTGTGTAATTGCTTTTTGCTGATTCTGCATGAAGCTCTGCAGTCACAATATACTCATTTATTGCGAGCCGCGTTTGACGTATGTAGTGAGTACTAACAAAGCTTTCCCTTATGATGGTTATCTGGTGACCAAAGTGGATTCCAAGTCTTTGGTAAATACAAATAAAGCACTTGCATGAAACTATCGAAAATAGCAGTTTGCGGCTTGTGTCATAGCAGTGGATGCTCATGGCAAGGAATTTTGGCTAAGTGTACTTCTCATGCAGTTCTCCTGTTGTTTGCAGCAGGTGTGGGATTTAAATAGTGCATAGTCAAGTTCAAGAACTTCACCAATAGCCCATTGCAGAAGTATTGTGATATCACCAATTGGAAGTTGACGGGAACGAGGTCTTTCCCCAACTACAAACATAATTACGGATAATCCACTCATCTCACCAAACAACTTCAAAATGTGATGCAGCCCCTAAGCTGATAAGGACATCAAGGCGTTGATAACGAGAACTTCAACCAAAATCTGCAGGAAGCTTCATCCATGTTGACTCATTATTTCAACTCGTTCTCTCTGCATTTCCTTCTTCTGATAAGCTGACAAGGGTAACGTATATGTATCACGACCCAACGGCGACCCTGCAGCCTCTACATTATTCAAAATGTCATGAGCAGACTCAAACCACCCCATCTCAATGCAACAGGTGATCATATCAGGAGATAAAACTGGACTCTGCCACTGGATATAAAATTCACTAATTTTTCCATCTTCCTCTCAGTTTAAGCACAGAGTCTCTCTGCAATAGCTTAGGCTCTACATGTATTTTTAATGCGCTCTTCAAATTAGTTGATCCGAATATGATAAAGCAAGGCTTTTGTAAATGATTCCTACATTCTTCACTATTGTGACAATTATGCGAGCTATTCCTATCCAAACAAACTTATCCGCATTATTAATATCGTTAAATTTGAGGTGCAAGCTTAACAAACTATCATAGAATTGACAATAGTGCCGAACATAAGCAGCCGAAACTCCGTCAATATGCCATTTCAATTCCGAACATATCACATCCATTAAACTAATTTAATTGAAATTGAAATTGCAATGATAAAAATATGAACTCCTCTTTTGGTAATCAATGAAAATAAATAAACAAAAAAAATCATCAATCTTAATTCTGGAAATCATTAACTAATTTAAACGAAAATTTTGGAATGCAATGATAAACTAAACTAATAATTCTTTCTATAAACACTCCTAAGCCATTTAGCTATAAGAGACATAGCACCAGCTCCTAATAGAAGAGATACATTACACCCTAATCTAAGACTACCACTCTTTTGCATCCTTGGATTCATAAAATCAGCAGCAAGAAGATCTACAAGTGCCATATAAATCAAGATCCCAGCTGAAGCTGCATTGAAGATTCCTTCAACTATAAGGGCTGTTGGACTGTTCTCATCATAAACACTAATGACCCCTATTCCAATTCCAATTCCAATTGGTGTTGTCAATGCAAAGAACAATCCCATGACTACAATCCCATGACTGTAATAGATAGATTCTTGAAATTTGCCTGCAATAGTTGCACATAGTTGATGGTGATTATTGAATTTCTCATTCATGAATCAAAATCATTTTAATATGCTTATGTTTAAGATACTGTTTTTCATAAAAATAATTAAGAACTAAGAACATAGAAAAGCATGCTAAAAAGTTGTGCATGACACAAAGAAAGTAAAAATGAGATCAAAAGAATATAAAAACATATTTCGAAAAGTCAAATAAGTACTATCTTAAAGTGTCTTATCAATATCATTTTGATGAAAAAACTTACAGTACCTATATTTCAAACTTTATAAAGAAATCAAAGTTTATCTTAAAGTGTCTTATCCTTATGATTTTGATGAAAAGGCATATAATTTACCCATATAATTTGATACAAACTAAATCATTTTCTGTAGTTGACGAATAAATAGCATAGTTATAATACCTGAGTTATACAACTTCCAAGTCCCATGCCCTCAAAAAATTGATGAAAAGTTAAGGCAGCTACCCTCAAAAAATTGATGAAAAGTTAAGGCAGCTACCCTCAAAAAATTGATGAAAAGTTAAGGCAGCTACCAGTGGCTTTATGGTCTTTGGACTCTCCGAAGTACCAAGAGAAATTCCTATTATAACAGAGTGAACAACAATCCCCAACTCCAATACCTATAACAAAATCAAAACAATGCATCACAATCAATTTAAACTAAAAGTTAAGCATATATCAATCAATTAATTTGAAGTATATTATTACCTGTGATATAATCCTATGACGAAGAAGTTCTGATGATCGATCCAAAGAAGAAACCTGCCCATGTGCATGAACATGTGAAGCATGCGTATGAACATGCACATGTCCTTCATGACCTGCATGCTTCTCTACATCTGAGCATGACTCGTGATTCTCGACTTGTTTCGGTGTCTTCTTAGAATTCTGGTTTTGAAAATAAGAAGTGGCGTAAGTCTCCACCATAAGAGTCCCCATAGCCAAAAAACCGGTGAACGGAAAATCACCCCAAGGATGTTCCTTTAAACAAGGGGAAGTAAGATTTTCATCAAAAGCATCTGGAAGCACATGTATGAAAGAGGTAGATAATATCACACCGGCAGCAAAAGTTTTGATGAAAAAAAATATATCCTTTTCGGGACTTAACGCCGGTATAACTTTGTTAAGAAGTGGTATACAAACACCGATTGCACTTGCCACCATTATCGATATTAAAGCTGCTATCTTGTAACGAAGAGATTCGGATTTGTTCCTATCTTCATCTTCCTAATCGCATTGTACATTCTGCAGCAATTAGGGAGAGTGTGTTCAATTTCAATTATTTGAAACTAGTACCGTGAGAGATTGATAAATTGAAACTAGTACCGTGAGAGATTGATAAATTGAAACTAGTACCGGGAGAGATTGATAAATTGGGAGAGTGTGTTATGGGATTTAACTATGCAATCTCTATATATAAGAGGAGGTTAGGGTTTTCTAGAAGTAGATTAACTATACTTATAGTGTTGTAAAAGTGTCCTAGGATTTTCTAGAAATAGGTTAACTATACTTATAGTGTGGTAAAAGTGTCCACATATCCTAAAGAGTAGCTATAATAAGAGAATGTTTTAGAAAAATATTTTTTTCTGAAAATTAAAAATAAATTAATGCCACAATAAAAAAAATTCTACATTTTCTTTCAAAATAATTTTTTTTCTGAAAATAAAATAATATCAAAAAAACAAATTATCTGAAGAAAAGAAAACCTTTTTTTCATCCAAAAATAAAAACTATAATTCTTTTTGAAAATAAATAGAAAGAAGAAAGAAGAAGAAGAAGGAGATGAAGAATATATATAGAAATGGAAAGATCAAAATGCATCAAGTGAAATAAAATGTACCAATCCATATGTAATAACCAAATGACATTGAAAGTCAAAGTCAAACAATGAGAAATTAGAAATGAGATGAAGATTGGAGATCAAACAATAAGCATAATATTTTTGGCATTTTTAATATTAAAATAAACTTGAATTAAAATAAAAGAAAGGTCAAACTTCAAAATCACTTCAAATCAACCTTGAAAGGTCCAAGTGATTTATCCCAAATTCAACAAGGTCAAACAAAGTTTGACAAAAAATTTCAGCATTTTTAAAAGTCAGAAACTATTTTTAATCAATTAAAAATGAATAAAAATAACCTAATTGAACTAAAATCTCAAATAAATCTCAAATCAATTAAAAAATTAATGAGAATATTTTTCATAGATCCATCATCATTCAAATAGGTTAGAAAAATATTTTTGTATTTTTTGAATATCAAAAACTATTTAAAATGAATTAAAAATAACCAGAAAAGAGAAAATTCACAAAAAATATCAAATGATAAAATAAAAAATATTAAAAATCAGAAATAGAAACTAGAATTTATTTGGAGGCTAATGCAATTGGTCCCATAATTTTTGGATAAAAAATGAGAGAGTTATGAATTTTGGAAATAAAAAGGAATTAAAGAAAAAAAATCAGAAATTAGAAAATGTGGAAAATCAGGAAGCGTTGGATCACGTTCATTAATTGACGTGGCCAATCTGATGGTCCTGAGGCGCGCGCTCATGGTGAACCTTGGTCAACCGCGTCACACAAAGAATTAAAAAAAGTCATAACAAACAAAGGCTGAGATTGAATCTGGAAATGAGATCCAACGGTCCAGATTCAAACTGGCAACGGGCGGCCACCGGAGCCACCTTCTTCTCCGGTGAGCTTCCAAATTCCGGCCAGATTTGCAGGTTTTCAAACTTTCACCATATTGCACGATCCTTATACCAAAATGAAGCTGGGGTGATGTACATCACCCCTGTAACCTTGAATCACACTCAAGATTCCTATAGGTTGAGAAATCTGAGGTAGAAAATTCAGGTGTGAAAAATACAGATCAAAGAAAAACAAAATTGAAGTTACCACTAGCTTGCCTCTCAAGTGAGGACTTCAGAAAACACTTTGGCCAAGCAAATAGATCAAAGAGATGAGAGATTCGAAGCAAATACCAGTTGAAGAACAAACTTGAATTCTGGAAACTTGAGCTTGATTCCTTGCTTTCTTTGCCAAAACAGAAGATCAATGAGATGCAGGATGAAGGTTTAGAAGCTTTAGATCCAAGGATTCAACCAGACGTAGTTGAATTTTGGATCTGAAAAATTTGGAGAAAAATGAACTAGCTTCTTTAGTAATGGTTATGGATTCAATTGTGCAGCATCTTAGGCGCCATTAGGTTGAGAATTGAATGAAGAGGAACATGTTATTTATAGCCAAGGCTGATGCAAGCAAGGAGAAAAAATCGTGTGCATGGAATTTGGACTCTTCATGCATGGGCCTGTACAGGCGCGTGCAAAGCCCAAAAACTGATGCAAATGCATGATGAACACAAACCAAGTTGAATTGGACGTGTAGTTTAAATGGCATTTGCTTGTGTATCAAGATTTCATGTGAATTCCATATTTGAACCTAAACATTCACCTCTTCGAAAATGCAATTAGAAAATCCAAACATAAGCATGTGGGTAATGGTTGGAAAGGTATTGATGTAAGGAACAATTGTTATGTTGGGAAAAAATCCATTTGAAGTGTGGAAATTGGTGAATTTTGAGTTTAAAGTGTAATGTGCAAAACATGTTAATGCAAGGTTTCCAAATTTGGCCAATGTTCAAGCCCTTCTGTTTTGATGATGCAAGCTTCAAATGAAAAAACCTCCAACATCAAAGTTGTATATCTTTTCAATACAATCAAAATGGACTTAAAGTTTTCATCATTTGTATTTTTTATGAAAGAGTTATGGGCACTTGAAGTTGGACTTTTTTGCCTTTCAATGCATTTGGTCCAAAAGGACCTATAATGTCTTGCATTATCACATGTATTTCCTTTGAGATTTTGAAATTTTGCTAAACATAACATTTGAATTATACATCTTAATATTTCCAATGCATTTGATCCCACCTAAAAATCATAAAAAATGAATGAGTTATGTCCTTGGGAAGTTGACCCAAAATTAGGGTTTCAGTCAAAATGACCTATAATGTCTTGGAATGGGAGATGTCCTTCCAAGCTTCAAACCAATTTTTGATGAACATGAAAGTTGTTCATATTGTCCTTAAGAACATTATTTCTTTTGGAATCATCTCCATTTGACCAACACATAAAAAGTTAGGTCTCAGTGCATTTCAAAATAATCAGATGAATCGATTGATCAACTTCTCAAGTCCATGACTCATATCTTGATGAATTGATGATTTAGGATACTCAAATAAGTTCAAATATGAATTAAATGAAGAATTAAAGAACTTCCCTTGATTGTTTTTGAATATGGGCTGAGGTTGCTTCAAGAGCAAGGCATTGTGGTGCATAGATGAATTAGGGTTTCCTTGGGGCACAAACCTCAAACCCTTTGACTTGCTTTGATAAAAATGGTGAATTTAGATGCTAGGGAGGCATATTTGATGGAGAAGATCTTTGGGAACCATTACCATGCTTGATATCATCTTCACTTGGCCATATCCATGCACAAAGGATCTCCTTGAAGCTCTTGACTTTGTGATTGCTCTAGCTACAAACAAAAGATGTTAGTGACATATTTTTGTGCTTTTGGTTAGTAAAAATAAGAAAAGCAATGATATAGAATTCAAGTATGCTTGGTGATCTCAAACCACTCACAAGAGGTCCCACCCAAAGGCAAAGGGAACCAAGATGCTAGTGATCCTTGAGGCAATGCAAATGCAATGTTATGATGCCATGAGGGATCTTAGGGACAAAATTAGGGTCTTACAGATGCCCCTATTTAAGGTCATTCTAGCCGGAGAAGTGAAGGTTAAAGTCTTCGTCTTGACGGGGTAGAATGGGCTTAAATAATATCAAAGAGACGAATTTTGGTCCCTAAGAGACCTCATGATGCAGATGTATGCATGCAAATGGTAAAACTCTGTGGGGATAGGCGTCCACAAAAGAAATCTGGAGAAACTAAAAATCCCAAGGATTAATACACTCACTAGGGAGACAGAGACTCTGGGGGAGTAAAGGATGAAAATGCGTGAGCAGGTAACGACTTGAGACTTGCTGAGAGACACAGAGAGAATCCATGAAATAAATCAATGGAAAGAATCGAGCTGACTCGAAGATGCATGTATTGGGGAATATGCCAATACAACCAGAAATTATCCGCGACGGACACTTCGGATAAAAATCCGGACTCAGGTGGGGATGTCCACTAAGGACTCAACTGAGGAAAATCCCAACAGAAATCTCCTGGGGAAGCAACGGGATGAGGTATTACCGGTTACTGGGTAATAAGCTCAAGGAGACGTGTGATCTAAACACCGGCATAAGGGTGAGAGAACAACATGCTTGGGAAGAATGAGTATCTAAGACCGGTATAAGGGCGAGAGATATCAATCAACCAAATCATCTAAGGAAGACCTAGAAAGGTATATCTCAACTCAGGAAAATCTGACTCCACAGGGGACAAAAAATCATAATAGGGAGCAGAAGGAAGGAACACCAGGGATGTCGGTTACTAAGCATATAATAGGTGACCAACCAAAGCGTGAATTGGGGAATATTCCCAAAACACTCATCATCCGAAAAGAGGGCAAAAAGCAAACTCGATTATGGGATGGACATTCGATTCCAAAATGGGATACGAATCTTACTCAATTGGGGAAGAACAAAAGGCTTCGACCAAAGAGTGCATGAGATATATTATCTATTACCGTCAGAACGTAGATAATATACTCGCATGGAAGATTATCCACAACCGGTTACTGGGTTAATAAAGGATAAATCGACCGAGAGAGAAAGGCATCAGGATACCGAAACTAGGTATATAATGATGACCAATCAAGGGGAGCAACAAACATTACCGGCGTCCGGTATATGAAAGATGACTTGCTGGGGATAAACTGCCTAACCAGAGCAATTATCCAAGAGAAGGAAATATCATCACCGAATATTGGATAATGATAACCATCAAGGAGGGGATTACATCTACCGGATACTGGGTAGAAAACCACGAAAGAGTAACCGTCATCGATTAGGATGAACAAAAAGGTTAACTCTGCAAAAGGGAGAAAATAGGGCTTACAACTACCGGTATAAGGGTGGAAAACCATAGGCTCCACCGAGGATAAGATGAATAATTACCGATTACTGAGCAATTATTCATTTATACCACGGGGAAACACAGGAAACAGTCACAAGAGGCCAATTTAGGATCAAACCAAAGAGACAAACTGAATCAAGACTCGTCCCAGTGAGGATGTAACTCAATGGGGAATCCCATCCCAATATATGTGCTAAACCGTCGTCCACGAGGATATAACTCAGTGAGAATGCGGAAAGAAAGATAAATACTTTCTGCTTAATGGGCTGACTCTATATTGAGGGATCAGACGCCGACATCTGCTTGGGGAATGTATTACCAACTAGAAGAGGAATAACAAACAAAGATATATGGAAAAAATGCAATATGAATATCCGTATGTTTGAAAATTATATGCACACATGCGTGGTTTATGTATGATGAATGCTGACAAACAGACATTTCTAACACAAATAACCTCAAAGAAATAAGCACACAAACATCCGGTACTACATCTCAAGAGAGAAAGCTAGATTCCACGGAGAGTATCCGACGTGATGAGGGCAAGAGAAAACAAGAAGCAACAAAATCTCTGCAGGGGATAAATCATCAGTCGTTCCAGCTGGGGACAAGAGTTTATTGCACAGATCAAATCTGTCACAAGCAAATCTACTGGGGAATCTATCCAAGGGATAAAGGGATTCTGGGGATCGACCACCAAGTACCGTACCTACCAAGGAGATCACATCTGCTGAGGAGGAAAGGTCGCTACTCCGCTGAAGGGGAGAGTGGTGAATATCTCAACAAGCATTCCACTCAGTAGGATAAACCACAAAAGGCTCCGGAGTAAGAAGATACAGTCAATGCCAGGAATATGAACAAATGTCTTACCCTGTTGGAGATCATACTATCCTTGGGAGAGCACTGAGGATCTCCTAAGTATCTTTTCGTCGTTGTGAATGTTCACTTTGTTTAAAAAACAAGTTATGAAAAATTTGTTTCTTCAAAACAATGATATTTTCTCAATTAAAACATGCAAACCATTTGTCGAATAAAAACAAATAAGAGTGCAAATAATTGGATAAAAGGCTCAAATTTATTTGAGGGAATGGTAGTCTGCAAATGGCAAGACCCCATAGATCTTTACAAATTTGAAATTGGTGATATATGTTGGAAGAGGGCTACATTGAACATAATGACCATTTCTCCACCAATTCTGAATTCGATGTATCGAAGCTTCGGTCGATGACGAATGAGTAAGAATCTCTGACGGATGACAGTTGTAGAACAAAGCCTTGTCAGGATGCAGCTACTTGCCAAATCCCTAACTTTTGCCTAGATTTCCCCAGGATGAGGTACTCAATCTAGCGGGATACCTATATTCATTTTTTTCATGTCTCTAACTTTTGCCTGGATCGCCCTTTCGGGTTTTCAATCCACCGAGACGTTCATTTTTGCCTAAGTAGCCCTTTCAGGTTTTCAACTTAGCGAGCTATTCTGTTTTTATTTTTTAGGCGAAGTATTTCTTGACTGCATCTGAATTCACAGGACGAGTGAAATCCTCCCCATCCATAGTTGTAAGTATCAAAGCACCGCCTGAAAAGGCTCTCTTAACAACATATGAACCTTCATAGTTTGGAGTCCACTTGCCCCTGGAATCGGGCGCGAAAGACAAGACCTTCTTGAACACAAGGTCACCTTCTCGGAACACACGAGGCTTGACCTTCTTATCAAAAGCTTTATTCATTCTCTGCTGATATAACTGACCATGGCACATGGCAGTCAATCTCTTTTCTTCAATCAAGTTCAATTGGTCATAACGACTCTGAACCCATTCAGCATCAGTCAACTTGGCTTCCATCAGGACTCTCATTGATGGGATCTCCACCTCTACTGGGAGTACAGCCTCCATGCCATAAACAAGAGAGAAAGGGGTTGCCCCTGTTGAAGTGCGGACATATGTGCGATATCCATGTAAAGCAAATGGCAACATCTCATGCCAATCCTTATACGTGACAACCATCTTCTGGATAATTTTCTTGATATTCTTATTAGCAGCTTCAACAGCCCCATTCATCTTGGGTCTGTAAGAAGAAGAATTATGGTGTGCAATTTTGAACTCACTACACAGTTCTTTTATCATTTTGTTGTTCAAGTTAGATCCATTATCAGTAATGATCTTGTCTGGCACACCATAACGGCATATGAGTTGATTCTTGATAAACTTCACGGCCACCTGCCTGGTCACGTTCGCATACGATGCCGCTTCAACCCACTTGGTGAAGTAATCAATTGCTACGAGAATAAATCTGTGTCCGTTGGACGCTTTTGGTTCTATCATGCCAATCATGTCAATTCCCCACATGGAGAAAGGCCAAGGTGATGAAATCACATTCAGAAGTGTCTGGGGAATATGAATCTTATCCGCATAAATCTGACACTTATGGCATTTCTTCACATGTTTGCAGCAGTCAGACTCCATTGTCAGCCAATAGTAGCCTGCTCTCAACATCTTTCTAGCCATGGCATGTCCATTGGAATGAGTACCAAATGAACCCTCATGGACCTCAGTCATCAACAGGTCTGCTTCGTGTCTATCCACGCATCTGAGTAGCACCATGTCAAAATTTCTCTTATAAAGCACATTGCCATTGAAGTAGAAACTTCCTGATAATCTCCTCAAAGTCTTCCTATCTTTTATAAATGCCCCAGGCGGGTAAACCTGGTTCTGAAGGAAGCACTTGATGTCATAATTGTAACACCCCGATAAAAATAAGATAATTATTTAAAATAAGTTAATAATATATTTATTAATTTAATTAAATAATTGGATTATTATTATTGGAATTATTATTATTGGAATATAATGTTGGAATCAGTAAAAGAGTCCCATTTGGCAAAAAGAGGTTTTCACGTGAAAACAGAGAAACGACTCTAAAGTGGAAAAAGGGCAAAGAGCCAGAGAACAAGGGTTGAAGAGAGGAAGAGCTCGAAGCTAAAGGATTGCCGGATTAACTCAGGTAAGGGGGGTTTATCGTCGTTTAATGGGTATTATGGGTTAACATGTAATGGGTAGTGATAAACCATTGATTTGACTCTAATTAGATGATGAATGTTGAAATTGTGAAATTTTGGATGAATGAGATATGAGTATGATTGAGGAAATTCGTAGGAATTAGAGGTAATAAGGTTAGAATTTGTGAGATTGAATGTGTATGATCTGTGTTAGACAATATGAATGAATGTTGTGTAAAAATTGGAATGTGGAAGGTGGGATCTGAAAATCTCGTAGCAGAGAAAACCATAGCAGATCTGGAATTCTGGTTTCTGATCATACGCGTATGGCACTAGGCAATACGCGTATGAGATGGTCTGGTACGCGTATGGCACTAGGTAATACGCGTATGGATGAAGAAGATGATGATTTTAACGTGGTTTTGTCTCTGTTGGTACGCGTATGAGGATGTGGTACGCGTAGCATACGCGTATGGGATTGGCTGAGAAATGGGCCATACGCGTATGGGACTAGGCAATACGTGTATGGGCAGAATTGTGATTTTTCTGTGCTGTTGTTGTGCAGTTTTTGGTTGTTCAGCTGAGTAATGTAATTTTAGCTGATGTATGATATAGTAGGGATCGTTTCCCGTTGTTTTGAGCAGTGTAGGTATTAGTAGAGTGTGATAATACTGTGATTATTAATTGGCATGACATGATATGATTTTTGTGATAACATGCTGATGATGTATGATGGTATGCATAATACTGTGAATGTATCTGTTCTGTATGCAATTGTGAATGGACTGTTTATGGCTTAGAGTGTGAGCATATGTCTATTTTGAATTGTTGTTGATGTTTGCATGCTAGGTGATTTAGCATGTATATTATGGCCTTTATGGTGGTAGCTAATTCCCATGGTGAGGAATTAGTGAGTGAGTTGTTGTGGATTGTTGTTGATGTTTGCATGCTAGGTGATTAGCGTGCATATCATAGCCCTTGGGGTGGTAGCTAATTCCCATGGTGAGGAATTAGTGAGTGAGTCACTAGGTCTCAAATGAGTGGGACTAGTGAGCTTGGTAGCCGTATCTGGATTTGATCGGTGAGGTTGAACTATATGTTCACGAATAGTCGGTACCGCATGCATGGAGTCTCATTGCATAATGTATGTATGGCGTATAATATGAATGGATGTATTCCAATATTATGCGTGTGTTTTGTGTTTGTGTTGAATATGATTTTGAGTTGATGTTACCATTGCTGAATGTGTAATCTGATTTGGGTGATGAATGCGTTAAGTTACTTAGCATTACATGATATTTTATAATGCTTATTATATCGATTGAGGAACTCATCCTTACAACTATGTTTCAGGTAACTGTTAGGGACCAATTTGTACTACTTTTTATACCATTTTATTGGTCCCTTTTACCAAGTTTTGATTTAATTACACACTTTTATCTTCATTATTTTGTATAAATGCAATTAGGTTTAATTTATTTTGTTTTGAATAGTTATTTCACATTTTATGTTAGTTGTGTAGAATTGTGGATAAGCAAGACCTTGGATTGCAACAATACATTTTGGAGGAAGCTTGCCAAACAAGGAAGCTGGAGAAGCAACAGTTCGCGCCGCGAACTTCCTTCGCGCCGCGAAGGCTGCGAATCCAGCAAGCTGACCAAGGGTCAAAAGTGCTGCTGTGCAGGAAAAGTTAATTGCCATTTTGATGTCTGCCTGGGAATTGCTTTTCTGCTTTAGATGACAAGGTCCAATTAGGGAAATGTCAACCTTTTTTGGTAGAGACAAAATACATTAACCTAGGGGATTGAAACATTATTCATTATCATTCATACATTGTTCTTGAGAGCTTTTGTAAGGGAGAAAAACAGAGTTTTTCTGCTTGAACTTTCTGCTTTGTAACAATGATGATGAGGAGCTAAACTCCCTTTTGTCAAGATTGGAGGTAGTAGCTATTCTCATCTGTTTATGTATTCACTTTGATTTATATATGAGATAAAGATTGTTGATGTATTGAATACTGTTTTTGCTTTAAGTTGAAAACCAGATTTGAGTAGTTGTCGAGAGAGATTACTCGAGTTTAGACATAAAACAAATTTTCAAGTAGTGAATAAGTTGTAGAGATAGATTTATTCATTACTATTCTTTGATATTGAACATTAAAGATTGCTGTATTGATAGTTAGGTGGAGAGATCGTCTAAGGATCAATATAGTGATTATCACGATATCATTTAGACATAAATGACTTTGAGAGGATACTTGAACATCATCAATAATCTTGAATCTATTTATTTATCATAGGGAATCATAGACATTTGAAATAGTGAACTCCAATCTTGCCAAACTTCTATATTTGACTAAAACCACTTCATAGTTTTGTTAATTTTCACTCACAAAATATTTCTCCAAACAAAACAACCCTGTTACTTTCTAAACTTATAACATTTGAATTATAGAACGGCGGTAATATTATCCAATCTCTGTGGATACGATACAAAAATATTTGCCGAAGATATACTTTTCAACAAATTGGCGCCGTTGCCGGGGATTGGTGTCAATATTACAAGCATTGCAATAATTCTTTGTTTTTAAGTTGTGTTACATTTATTACTATACCTCTTTTGTTTCACTTGGTTTGTTAGTTTTGTAGATTCTAGTGTATGCGAGGAAAAGTAACCGAGGAGCAACTTCAATTCGATCCTGAAATTGAAAGAACACTTCGGAAGCTCAATAGCAAAACACGAAGAAGAAGGAAACTAGCCGAAGAGAGGAACCGGAGAGAAGAAGCATCTACTTCCGCACTTGTTTCAATTGAAGAAGTGGTTGTAGAGGCTTGTGACGGAAACATGGCGGAGGATAATCGTACCGAAATGTCCGCTAATAGTCCAAGAAGGAATGCTCAATTTGCCCGTGGAGGAAGAAATACGGAGATGAAGACCGGAATCCTCCAACTTCTCTATGCGAATCCATTCACCGGAATGGATCACGAAGATCCGTATACCCATCTCATCAAATTCTATGAGATTGCGGGTTCTACGGGAATAGACGAAGCGGGTGAAGAAACATTATTCAAGAGGATGTTCCCACACTCCTTAGTGGGAAAGGCAAAAGAGTGGTACCTTGATCAAGAATCAAGAGTGATGACGGATTGAAATTTGTTAGAAGAAAAGTTCTTGGAAAGGTACTTCCCTCAATCCCGATTCATGGAAGCCAAAACGGCTATTGCGGTATTCACTCAAGGAGGCAACGAGTCTCTAAATGAAGCTTGGGAAAGATTCAAATCAATGTTGAGGAAATGTAAGGGACATGGTTTTGATGAGCTCACTCAAATCCATATTTTTTTAAATGGTCTCCAATCAACTCATAAGACACTTCTGGACGCCACCGCGGGTGGGTCGCTTATATCAAAAACTGCGGAAGAAGCTAAAGTCATTATTGAACGGATGGCCCTCAATGATCATCAAGGTCAACATGATCGTAGCCCTTCACAACGTAAGCCTGGAGTTCTAGAGTTGAATACCAATGATGCCATCCTTGCTCAAAACAAGCTACTCTCTCAACAAGTGGAGCTTCTTACTCAACAAATGGCCAAGCTTCCACAGCAAATAAAAGAGATTCAAGGGTTTCAAGTTCAGCATCAGGTAGCATGTTGCGAATTATGTCAAGGGGATCACCCTACTGGTTTTTGTCCTCCACCCCAAGAAGAAGTGAGTTATGTGAACAATCAAAATCAGGGCTATCAAAGACAACAGCCTAACAATCAAGGCTATCAACCAAGAAACAATCAAGGGTATCAACCGTCAAGGTTCAACAATCAGAATTTTCAGCAGCAAAGTCCTTACCAACAGCCAAACTCTCAGGGACAGCAGTCGCAAGGAGGAAATTCCAAGCTAGAAGACACTCTTCAACAATTCATGCAAGCTTCCATGGAAAATCAGAAGAGTAACGAAGCGGCAATAAAAAATCTGGAAAATCAAGTAGGCCAACTCGCGAAGCAACTGTCGGAACAAAACGCAGGGCCTTCTTTCTCTGCTAACACTCAACCGAATCCAAAGGAGCATTGCAAAGCAGTCGTCACAAGGAGCGGTAAAGCATTGGTAAGTGAAAAAGGTGAAGAAATTGTAGAAGAGAACACCAATGATGGGATGCTGGAAGGAATAGATATAGTTGGTGAAAGGGAAAATGCTTCTGGAAATGCTCAGTTCGCGCCGCGAAAAGAGCAGGTTTTGCCCACTGATGTGCAGACTGATTTAGAAGGGAAAAAAGATGCTGAATCAAAGAAAAAGAAGAAATCTGAGAAGGGAGTGAGCGTCATTCCAACTCAACATCTACCCTACCCACATGCTCCATCAAGGAAGGATAATGCTAGGCATTATGCACGGTTCTTGGACATCTTCAAGCAACTCCAAATCAACATTCCATTTGCTGATGCATTAGAACAAATGCCACGGTATGCTAAATTTATGAAGGACATTCTTACCAAGAAAAGGCGACACGTGGAAGATGAGACCATATTTCTTGATGCACGGTGTAGCGCCATCATCCAGAAGACTCTACCAAGGAAGGAGTCCGACCCGGGCCGGGTTGTTCTACCGGTAACCATTGGAAGCACATACGTTGGGAATGGTTTGATAGATTTAGGCTCTAGTATAAATTTAATCCCCCTTTCCATTGTCAAACGATTGGGAAATGTGGAGATTAAATCAACAAGAATGACCCTACAACTAGCAGACAAGTCTACAACCTCACCATACGGAATCGCCCAAGACATGCTTGTGAAAGTGGACAAATTTTTGTTTCCGGTGGACTTTGTAATAGTGGAGATGGATGAGGACTGCGATGTACCCCTAATTCTTGGAAGACCTTTTATGAAGACAGCTCGGATGATGATCGACATAGATGATGGGCTAATGAAGGTGAGAGTGCAAGATGAAGAGGTGACCTTTAACCTTTTCGAAGCAATGAAACATCCAACCGACAAGCATGATTCTTTCCGAATCGATGCAAGTGAAGAGGAAGTAGTGGAGGTCGTGAATCAAATCCATATTTCTAACCCTCTGGAAAGATCCCTTATCGGAGCATACAATGTGTTAACCGACAATGAGGAACGAGAGATCGAAGCGATGTTGCACGAGCTAGAATCTTGTGGTGAGCTAGCCTATCAAGAAGAATTAGTGGAAGATTTGGATGCAAAGAAGGAAACTGAAGAGCAAAAGTTAGAATTGAAAATGCTTCCGTCGCACTTGAAGTATGTGTTTCTTGGAGATGAGTGTACTAAACCAGTGATTATAAGCAACACATTGTCCACGCAAGAGGAAGATAAGTTGATTCAAGTATTGAAAAAGAACCAAGGTGCGATAGGGTGGGTGTTATCCGATTTGAAGGGTATTAGTCCGGCCTATTGCATGCACAAGATAATGATGGAGGAAAATTTCAAACCAGTTGCGCAACCTCAGAGGCGTCTGAATCCATCAATGAAAGAGGTGGTTCGGAAAGAAGTTGTCAAACTTTTAGAAGCCGGAATGATTTATCCTATATCTGATAGTGCATGGGTGAGTCCGGTACAAGTGGTCCCCAAGAAAGGCGGAATGACGGTGATTAAAAACGACAAAAATGAGTTGATTCCGACGAGAACAGTGACAGGGTGGAGAATGTGTATCGACTATAGAAGGTTGAACCAAGCCACAAGGAAAGATCATTTCCCACTACCCTTCATGGATCAAATGTTGGAGAGGCTCGCCGGCAAAAATTTCTACTGTTTCTTGGACGGATATTCGGGGTATAATCAAATTTCAGTGAACCCGACAGATCATGAGAAGACAGCTTTTACGTGTCCTTTTGGCATCTTTGCTTACCGAAGAATGCCTTTTGGATTATGTAATGCACCGGCCACATTTCAACGGTGTATGCAAGCTATATTTTCAGACTTGATAGAAGAATGCATTGAGGTGTTCATGGACGATTTTTCTGTTTATGGATCATCTTTTGAAATGTGCTTAAAGCACCTTGATGTAGTTCTGGGGAGATGCGTGGAGACCAACCTAGTGCTCAACTGGGAAAAATGCAATTTTATGGTCACTGAGGGTATAGTGCTTGGTCACAAGATTTCTTCTGAAGGGCTAGAGGTGGACAAGGCCAAGGTGGAGGTTATTGAAAAACTGCCACCTCCAACTAACATAAAAGGAATAAGAAGCTTTCTAGGACATGCCGGTTTCTACCGGAGATTCATACAAGACTTTTCAAAGATTGCAAAGCCATTGAGCAATTTGCTCAACAAAGGTACGCCTTTTCTTTTTGATGAGTCATGTCTTAAAGCTTTCTTAGATTTGAAAGAAAAGTTGATCACCGCACCAATAATCGTAGCCCCAAACTGGAACCTTGATTTTGAACTCATGTGTGATGCTAGCGATTATGCAGTTGGTGCGGTGTTAGGACAAAGAAGCGATAAAGTTTTCCATGCCATACACTATGCTAGTAAGGTGTTGAATGACGCGCAAGTTAATTATGCAACAACTGAAAAAGAATTACTAGCCATAGTATATGCACTGGAAAAATTTAGAGCTTATTTGATTGGTTCAAGAGTTGTAATCTACACTGACCACTCTGCGATAAAATATCTGCTTACCAAGCCGGATTCAAAACAAAGGCTTATTCGCTGGATCCTTTTATTACAAGAGTTTGATCTAGAGATTCGGGATAAAAATGGTTCCGAGAACTTGGTGGCAGATCATTTGTCTCGATTGGTCAATGTAGAAATTACAAACAAAGAAGAAGAGGTGAGAGAAGAATTTCCAGATGAAAAACTCTATGCGATTCAAGTGAGGCCTTGGTTTGCTGATTTTGCTAACTACAAAGCAACTGGTTTAACACCGAAAGACCTCACTTGCAATCAAAGAAGGAAATTCTTAGCTGATGCAAAATATTATGTCTGGGATGACCCTTATCTTTTTAAAGTAGGAGCAGACAATATTTTGAGAAGGTGTGTAACAATTGAGGAGTCAAGAGACATTCTGTGGCACTGTCACAACTCTCTGTATGGAGGTCACTATAGTGGTTTGAGAACAGCCACTAAAGTACTCCAATCGGGTTTTTATTGGCCATCTTTATTCAAAGATGCACACGAACATGCGAAGAGTTGTGATGCATGCCAACGGAGTGGAGGAATAGGTAAACGGGATGAAATGCCTCTAACCAACATGCTAGAAGTAGAAGTTTTTGATTGTTGGGGTATTGATTTCGTTGGCCCATTCCCCTCTTCTTTCTCAAATGAGTACATTTTAGTAGCTGTTGATTACGTTTCGAAGTGGGTGGAAGCAATTGCCTCACCCAAGGCCGATGCCAAAACTGTGATCAAATTTTTAAAGAAGAACATATTCTCGCGTTTTGGTGTGCCTCGAGTGTTGGTGAGTGATGGAGGCTCACACTTCTGCAATACACCCTTAGAAAAAGTTCTGCAACATTATGGTGTAAAGCATAAGGTGACCACTCCCTACCACCCACAAGCGAACGGTCAAACTGAGGTTTCAAACCGGGAAATTAAACGGATCCTTGAGAAAACAGTTTCGAACTCAAGAAAGGATTGGTCCTTAAAACTTGATGAGGCTTTGTGGGCGTATCGCACTGCTTACAAAGCACCTATTGGGCTGACTCCGTTTCAACTGGTGTATGGGAAGACTTGTCATCTTCCAGTTGAAATGGAGCATAGAGCATTATGGGCTCTTAAGTTCTTGAACTTCGACTCCACTCTAGCTGGAGAAAGAAGGAAAGGTCAACTCCATGAGTTGGAGGAACTAAGGAACGATGCATACCATTCTAATAAGCTGTACAAGGAGAAGACAAAAGCATACCATGATGGAAAGGTCCGCCATAAAGAGTTTCATGTTGGACAGATGGTATTGCTTTTTAACTCAAGGTTGAAGTTATTTCCGGGTAAATTGAAGTCTAAATGGTCAGGACCATTTGTTGTCAAGGAAGTACGGAATTATGGAGCCATTGTGATAGAGGACCCAAAGTCGCAAGAAAGCTGGACTGTCAATGGTCAAAGATTGAAAGTCTATCATAGCGGTGACATAAACCGTGATGTGTGTGTCCTTTCCTTATCTGGATCAAGCTAATCGAGGTACCGTCGAGCTCTTAACGACGTTAAACAAAGCGCTGGTTGGGAGGCAACCCAATGTTGTTAGTTGCATTTTAATTTTCTCTATTCTGTGATTTTCAGCTCTGTTAATCCTTTAGAAATTTGAAGTTCTGTTTTTTGCAGTTCGCGCCGCGACCTCCTTTTCGCGCCGCGAACTGATTGAATAAATTTGAGTAGGTTCTGTTTTTTGCAGTTCGCGCCGCGACATCCTGTTCGCGCCGCGAACTGAATGAAAAATTTTAATTGGTTCTGTTTTCTGCTGTTCGCGCCGCGAACACTGTTCGCTCCGCGAACTTTGCGTGACAGAACCATTTAAATACTGTTTAGGTCATTTCTTTTTCATTTCAAACTTTCCTCATTTCAAATCACTTTGCCGCGCTTTCACCCAAATCTCAAAATCCCACCAAATCTTAAAATCCTTCATCTTCCATTGTTCAAATCATTCATCTTTAGCAAGCTTTAGCGATTCAAAAGGTATGTACCCTTAAATTTCCCTTTGCCAATCCCTTTTTGGGTTTTTCAATTAGGGTTGGTTAGAAATCAAATTTCTCTGTTGAATATTGTTTGAAATCGCTATGCATGTTTGTATTAGAATAGGATTAGTGTAGGGTTGAGCATTTTGGATGGTTGGGAGTAGTTTAATCCCTCAATGGTGGAACCCTAGGAAGTTTTGGGGATTTCCTGAATTCGCAGAGTTCGCGCCACCCTATGTCTCAGTGGAAAATCTTATGAAGTATCATGGAGGTAGCCAACAGGTGGAATCTGGAAGCGGTCAATGCCACCCTATGTCTCAGTGGAAAATCTTATGAAGTGAATGATCAAGGGCATCCGAAATTATGGAAAAGGGAAAATTTCAATTTAGAAGCTAGGGCTTTTTTGGTGCTACTGTTGACTAATATCAAACCAAGAAGCCACACCACCACAATTCCTATGGATGTCGGGTGTCTATTGTACTGCATCATGATCGGGAAGTCGGTGGATGTCGCAGCCCTCATTGCAGGAGAATTGAGAAAGATAGTGTTAAGCGGAACCAATTTCGGGGGCAAAGCTGGTGTGCTAGCTTATCCAGGACTTATCATAGGACTGTGCCGTAAGGCAAATGTTCCCATCCCTGAGGAAGTACACTTCTCGATCACCAGTGTGATCAGTGACGCTTATTTGAACAGGTTTCTGCAAAACCCAAATGAAAAGACTGATGCATCTGGTACTTCTTCCTCTCGAGCCCGAGCCAGATCCCGACCTCAACCTCAACCTCAAAGTACCCCAGGTTTTGATCAGATGGCATTTGCCAACTACTGCTGTGAGAACTTTGAGGCCTCCAGGAGGTCTTAATCCTTTCTTTTCGATGTCATGCAGCAACAGTTCCAGAACACGTTTCTGGCACCAGAGGCCCGAACTTTTCCATCGCAAGCTGACTATGCAGCTTATGCTAATTGGCCTGTGGGCAGGCCAAATTTTATGGGGGGTGCAGGAGGTAGTGCTGACCCAAATGAGGAGATGGAAGATGTTCTCGGAAGTGTAGGTGGTGATGAAGAGGAGGAGGATTGAATTTGTGGAGTTTTGAGAGTGTTGTATGTTTGAGTTTCTTTTTACTAATTCTGTTTTTGTTTTTGGGAATTTTGTAATGTACTTTTGGGTGGCTCTAGTTCACCATGACTTTACCTTAGCACTTTAATTTTTCTTTAGTATTTTTATAATTGCATGAGTACTTTTTGAAATTTAAGTGTGTTTTTAATCAAATTGGTTTACCAACATCTCTATTTAATTGTTCTTACTCGTAAGTCAAGCTTAAAGCAACCAAGAATTGTTCGCAAAGAAAGAAGCATAGGCTACTTCGAGTGGTGATGATAAGAATTAGTGTCGGCATTTCAAGGTACACTTTATCGCTTTCTAGACTTAACATGAGTAGGTTGATGTTGTGTGCAAATTCCATTTCATAAATTCATTGAAATATATGTCATCTTTGAATCAAAATAGGACCTAACCATTTGTGAGGAAGCTTTCCATTGTGCACTAAAAAGCGGGAAACCGAGCATTATGTTAACTCATTCTTATCATGCTAAATCATGCATCAATCTAATTTTGTGTGAAATTTTTGAAAAGGATAGAGGCATTGTTTGTGAGAAAAACTACTTGACCAAAAAGCTTGAATCAACTAACCTTGTGAGGAATAATCCTTAGTTAACCCCCTTTTGAGCTTATTTTAGGATTCATTTGATTGATCATTGTAAAATCAATTGAAAATTGTGGAATAAGTGAATCCTAATTTCTTTCGTATCAGTTGAAACCTCAAACCGAGTTGTTTGCAAAATTTTTGCCTTTTGCTTATATCTAAGTAGAGAGCATTATTGAATACATTTGGTTTTGGAATCTAAAGTTGGGGAGAGTTTAATGAAAAGTTGAGTAGAAACTTGGAAAAGTGAGTTTCTATGAAAAGGGAAAAATATAAAAAGAAACAAGAAAAAGAAATCACCCTTGAAACCATAGAGCATAGAAAAATTAGAAAAGAAAAGCAAAGAAAATGCTCATGGTTGTGTGGATTTGAAAAGAAAAAGAAAAAAAAAAGTTAGGGATCAAAGAAAAGGAAAGTGTGTAGAGTGAATCTTTGGGAATGCTCCCTTAGGATAAGCAATTTGGTTGAATTCTCTTAATCATATCCTTTCTGGTAACCTAAGCCACATTACAACCCTTGAAAGACCTCTTGATTCTCATTTTTCACATAATTTGGTACTTGCTGTGATAACCGCATGATTTGAGTTGTTGTTGATTTAATTGCTTGGATGAGTGAAAGTAACCCTTCATGTTATTCATCAATATTATGATGTGTGTGTAAGTTTGATTCAAGTTTGACATGTATGACTTTGAATTCCTTGGAATGATTTTTGCACTTTACCATTTCCCTTATTCATGTTTTGTCTAGAGTTGAGATAGGTGAATTGAGAAAACGCCAAACGCTTTTGAACCATTTGAATATCCTTGATAAATTCTTGTCTGAATCTTTTGTGTCATGACTTTGGTTGTAAGGGTGGAAACTTTTGTTTAGGGACAAACAAAATGCTAAGTTGGGGAGAGTTGTTAGGGACCAATTTGTACTACTTTTTATACCATTTTATTGGTCCCTTTTACCAAGTTTTGATTTAATTACACACTTTTATCTTCATTATTTTGTATAAATGCAATTAGGTTTAATTTATTTTGTTTTGAATAGTTATTTCACATTTTATGTTAGTTGTGTAGAATTGTGGATAAGCAAGACCTTGGATTGCAACAATACATTTTGGAGGAAGCTTGCCAAACAAGGAAGCTGGAGAAGTAACAGTTCGCACCGCGAACTTCCTTCGCGCCGCGAAGGCTGCGAATCCAGCAAGCTGACCAAGGGTCAAAAGTGCTGCTGTGCAGGAAAAGTTAATTGCCATTTTGATGTCTGCCTGGGAATTGCTTTTCTGCTTTAGATGACAAGGTCCAATTAGGGAAATGTCAACCTTTTTTGGTAGAGACAAAATACATTAACCTAGGGGATTGAAACATTATTCATTATCATTCATACATTGTTCTTGAGAGCTTTTGTAAGGGAGAAAAACAGAGTTTTTCTGCTTGAACTTTCTGCTTTGTAACAATGATGATGAGGAGCTAAACTCCCTTTTGTCAAGATTGGAGGTAGTAGCTATTCTCATCTGTTTATGTATTCACTTTGATTTATATATGAGATAAAGATTGTTGATGTATTGAATACTGTTTTTGCTTTAAGTTGAAAACCAGATTTGAGTAGTTGTCGAGAGAGATTACTCGAGTTTAGACATAAAACAAATTTTCAAGTAGTGAATAAGTTGTAGAGATAGATTTATTCATTACTATTCTTTGATATTGAACATTAAAGATTGCTGTATTGATAGTTAGGTGGAGAGATCGTCTAAGGATCAATATAGTGATTATCACGATATCATTTAGACATAAATGACTTTGAGAGGATACTTGAACATCATCAATAATCTTGAATCTATTTATTTATCATAGGGAATCATAGACATTTGAAATAGTGAACTCCAATCTTGCCAAACTTCTATATTTGACTAAAACCACTTCATAGTTTTGTTAATTTTCACTCACAAAATATTTCTCCAAACAAAACAACCCTGTTACTTTCTAAACTTATAACATTTGAATTATAGAACGGCGGTAATATTATCCAATCTCTGTGGATACGATACAAAAATATTTGCCGAAGATATACTTTTCAACAAATTGGCGCCGTTGCCGGGGATTGGTGTCAATATTACAAGCATTGCAATAATTCTTTGTTTTTAAGTTGTGTTACATTTATTACTATACCTCTTTTGTTTCACTTGGTTTGTTAGTTTTGTAGATTCTAGTGTATGCGAGGAAAAGTAACCGAGGAGCAACTTCAATTCGATCCTGAAATTGAAAGAACACTTCGGAAGCTCAATAGCAAAACACGAAGAAGAAGGAAACTAGCCGAAGAGAGGAACCGGAGAGAAGAAGCATCTACTTCCGCACTTGTTCCAATTGAAGAAGTGGTTGTAGAGGCTTGTGACGGAAACATGACGGAAACATGGCGGAGCTAAACTCCCTTTTGTCAAGATTGGAGGTAGTAGCTATTCTCATCTGTTTATGTATTCACTTTGATTTATATATGAGATAAAGATTGTTGATGTATTGAATACTGTTTTTGCTTTAAGTTGAAAACCAGATTTGAGTAGTTGTCGAGAGAGATTACTCGAGTTTAGACATAAAACAAATTTTCAAGTAGTGAATAAGTTGTAGAGATAGATTTATTCATTACTATTCTTTGATATTGAACATTAAAGATTGCTGTATTGATAGTTAGGTGGAGAGATCGTCTAAGGATCAATATAGTGATTATCACGATATCATTTAGACATAAATAACTTTGAGAGGATATTTAAACATCATCAATAATCTTGAATCTATTTATTTATCATAGGGAATCATAGACATTTGAAATAGTGAACTCCAATCTTGCCAAACTTCTATATTTGATTAAAACCACTTCATAGTTTTGTTAATTTTCACTCACAAAATATTTCTCCAAACAAAACAACCCTGTTACTTTCTAAACTTATAACATTTGAATTATAGAACGGCGGTAATATTACCCAATCTCTGTGGATACGATACAAAAATATTTGCCGAAGATATACTTTTCAACAGTAACGAGCAGTGATTGAGTAGAAGCTAGTCCTTGGAGTCTAGTGTAGTTCCTTAGTGAGTCATGCTCTGGTAGATGTAACATCGGGACGGGATGTTTTACCTTGTTTTCATTTTTGGTTGTTGAACAACTTTACATGTGATGTGTTACATGTTTGAATGTTGTTAGATTTTTATCCGCTGCGAGTTATGCAATGGTTTGTTTGATTAAATAAATGAGCATGACAGGATATTTTGATGATTGGTGTGAAGTGTCAAGTGTGACACCCTTAATTGCATATCTACTCTGATTTATGTTTTGTTGATTTAATTAAATATTGGGGTATTTTAGAAGGGTGTTACATTAGTGGTATCAGAGCATAGTCGGTCGAGTCGAGTCGTAATTATTCTGTTTCCTTGTACGTGATAGGTGTTGTGTAACCCTATCAGTACTTATTGTTTTAGCTTGTTGGGCTTTCAGAATAGAGATGGCTGGAAGAGGTAGAGACGATGCTGCGATTGCTGAGGCTCTGGGTATGCTAGCTGGAGTACTTGGAGGGAATCCGAATGTTGTGGGATTGGGAGCTGCTCGTCAACTGAGTGAGTTCCAGAAGAACAATCCTCCAATGTTCAAGGGAGCATACGATCCAGATGGTGCTCAGAAGTGGTTGAAGGAGATCGAGAGGATCTTCCGAGTGACTGAGTGTGCCGATAACCAGAAGGTCAGGTTCGGTACGCATATGCTGTCAGAGGAAGCAGATGATTGGTGGGTTTCTGCCCGCACTGAGTTGGAAGCTGCTGGGAGTGCTGAGATCACTTGGGCGGTGTTCAGAGAGAGATTCCTGAGGAAGTACTTTCCAGAGGATGTCAGAGGAAAGAAAGAGATAGAGTTCTTGGAATTGAAGCAGAGCAACCGGTCTGTTACTGAGTATGCTGCTAAGTTCACAGAGCTGTCGAAGTATTACACTCCCTATAACGAGGCTACTGGGGAATTTTCAAAGTGTGTGAAGTTTGAGAACGGGCTACGTCCCGAGATCAAGCAGGCTATTGGGTATCAGCGGATTAGAGTGTTTTCTGACTTGGTTGACTGTTGCAGGATTTTTGAACAGGATACCAAGGCCAGAGCGGAGAGCTATCAGCAAAGGGTTGATAGGAAAGGCAAGAATCAGAATGATCATGGGAAACCGTATGCAGCTGGCAAAGGTTTCCAGAGACAAAGTGGGATGAAGAGGCCTAGTGGGGGAGACTCCAGTGCCCCTTCTAAGTGTTACAGATGTGGTCAGGCGGGACATCGTATCCATGAGTGTACCAGTAATGAGAAGAAGTGTTTTAAGTGTGGAAAAGGTGGTCACTTGGCTGCAGAGTGCCGGTTGAAGACTGTGACTTGTTTCAACTGTGGAGAAGTGGGTCATATCAGTCCACAGTGTCCTAAGCCGAAGAGAGAGAACCAGTCGGGAGGCAAGGTTTTTGCTTTATCGGGTTTTGAGACTTCTGCAGATGATCGTTTGATCCGAGGTACGTGTTATATTAATGGCTTTCCTCTTGTAGCTATTATTGACACAGGTGCGACTCATTCCTTTATATCCTTGGATTGTGCTGTGAAACTTAATTTAGAGATATCTGAGATGCATGGGAGTATGGTGATTGATACTCCTGCGAAGGGTTCAGTGACTACTACTTCAGTTTGTTTAAATTGTCCTTTGAGTATTTTTGGTAGAGACTTTGGGATGGACCTCGTGTGTCTTCCACTAGTGCAGATTGATGTTATCCTGGGTATGAACTGGTTGGTGTTTAACCGAGTTTATATCAACTGTTTTGATAAGACTGTGATCTTTCCTGAGATTGAGGAAGGAAAGAGTTTGTTTCTCTCAGCAAGGCAGGTGAATGAGGCAGTAGCAGATGGGGCGGAGTTGTTTATGTTGTTAGCGACTTTGGAGGCGAAAGATAAACTGGTGATTTGCGACCTAGCCGTGGTGTGTGATTTTCCTGATGTGTTTCCTGAAGAAGTGAATGAATTACCGCCAGAGCGTGAAGTTGAGTTCTCGATTGATTTGGTACCTGGTACTAGGCCGGTGTCGATGGCTCCGTACCGTATGTCTGTTGTTGAATTAACTGAATTGAAGAGTCAGTTGGAAGATCTGTTGGATAAGAAATTTATTCGTCCGAGTGTGTCGCCGTGGGGTGCACCAGTGTTATTGGTTAAAAAGAAAGAAGGTATTATGAGGTTGTGTGTGGACTACAGGCAACTGAATAAAGTGACGATCAAGAATCGGTATCCTTTGCCGAGGATTGATGATTTGATGGATCAGTTGGTTGGTGCGAGTGTGTTCAGCAAAATAGATTTGAGATCGGGGTATCATCAGATACGTGTGAAAACTGAGGATATTCAGAAGACTGCTTTCAGAACAAGGTATGGACATTATGAGTATTCTGTGATGCCTTTTGGTGTGACTAATGCGCCTGGAGTATTTATGGAGTATATGAATAGGATTTTCCATCCGTACCTAGACAAGTTTGTTGTGGTGTTTATTGACGATATTTTGGTGTATTCGAAATCTGAAGAAGAGCATGTTGAACATTTGAGAGTGGTTTTAGGAGTTCTACGAGAAAAGAAGTTAGTTGCTAAACTGTCTAAGTGTGAATTTTGGTTAGAAGAGGTTAGTTTTCTTGGTCATGTGATTTCAAGAGGTGGTGTTGCTGTTGATCCTTCTAAGATAGAAGCGGTATCTAAGTGGGAAGCTCCGAAGTCAGTTTCTGAGATAAGGAGTTTTCTTGGACTTGCAGGTTATTATAGGAAATTTATTGAGGGATTTTCTAAGTTGGCATTACCGTTGACGATGTTGACTAGAAAGGGGCAAGCGTTTGTTTGGGACTCAAAATGTGAAGAAGGTTTTCAAGAGTTAAAGAGAAGGTTAACTACTGCTCCTGTTCTGATATTACCGAGTCCGTCGGAACCATTTGAGGTTTACTGTGATGCTTCATTGTTGGGTTTAGGTGGTGTTTTGATGCAGAATAAGCAGGTTGTAGCTTATGCTTCGAGACAACTGAAGGTTCATGAGAGGAACTATCCGACACACGATTTAGAGTTGGCAGCTGTGGTATTTGTTCTGAAGTTATGGAGGCATTACTTGTACGGGTCAAGATTTGAGGTTTTCAGTGACCATAAAAGTTTAAAGTATTTGTTTGATCAGAAAGAACTGAATATGAGACAGAGGAGATGGTTAGAGTTTCTGAAGGATTATGACTTTGGTTTGAATTACCATCCGGGTAAAGCAAACGTAGTGGTTGATGCATTGAGTCGGAAATCATTGCATATGTCTATGTTAATGGTTAAGGAATTGGATTTAATTGAGCAGTTTAGAGACTTGAGTTTGGTGTGTGAGAGTACTCACAATAGTGTTAAATTGGGAATGTTGAAGTTAACGAGTGGTATTCTGGATGAGATTAGAGAGGGTCAGAAATCCGATGTGCTTTTGGTTGATAAGTTGACTCTAGTGAATCAAGGTCAAGGTGGTGAATTCAGAGTTGATGAGAATGGTGTTTTGAAATTTGGTAATCGGGTGTGTATTCCGGATGTTACCGAACTTAAGAAGAGTATTCTTGAGGAAGGACATCGTAGTGGCCTGAGTATTCATCCTGGGGCTACGAAGATGTATCATGATTTGAAAAAGTTATTTTGGTGGCCGGGAATGAAAAGAGAAATTGCAAGTTTTGTTTATTCTTGTTTGACTTGTCTGAAGTCAAAGATTGAGCATCAGAATCCGTCTGGGCTAATGCAACCGTTGGCTATTCCAGAGTGGAAGTGGGATAGTATCAGTATGGATTTTGTTTCTGGTTTACCGAGGACAATTAAGAATTTTGAAGCTATTTGGGTGATTGTTGACAGATTGACAAAATCGTCTCATTTCATTCCGATCAGAATGGATTATCCGTTAGAGAGATTAGCTGAGTTGTATATTGAGAAAATTGTAAGTTTGCATGGTATTCCGTCGAGTATT
Organism: Lathyrus oleraceus; assembly: GCF_024323335.1. NCBI lineage: Eukaryota > Viridiplantae > Streptophyta > Magnoliopsida > Fabales > Fabaceae > Lathyrus > Lathyrus oleraceus. The sequence goes on along the minus strand of NC_066584.1, from coordinate 504,748,356 downwards.
GTTTCGGACAGAGATCCTAGATTTACATCGAAGTTCTGGGAAGGTTTGCAGAGGGCTTTGGGAACTAAGCTGAGATTGAGTTTTGCATATCATCCGCAGACTGATGGTCAGACTGAGAGGACGATTCAGTCACTAGAGGATCTTTTGAGGGCTTGTATTTTGGAAAAGGGAGGTGCTTGGGATTGTTATTTACCTTTGATTGAGTTTACCTACAACAATAGTTTTCATTCGAGCATTGGTATGGCACCGTTTGAAGCCTTGTATGGTAGGAGATGTCGGACACCTTTATGTTGGTATGAGTCCGGTGAGAGTGTTGTGGTTGGACCGGAGATTGTTCAACAAACTACGGAAAAGATTAAGATGATTCAGGAGAAGATGAGGATTGCTCAGAGTCGTCAGAAGAGTTATCACGACAAGAGGAGGAAGTCACTTGAGTTTCAAGAGGGAGATCATGTGTTTCTTCGTGTTACTCCGATAACTGGGGTTGGTCGAGCTTTGAAGTCGAAGAAGTTGACACCTCGATTTATTGGTCCTTATCAGATTTTGGAGAGGATGGGGGAGGTAGCCTATCGTATCGCTTTACCGCCGTCACTTGCGAATTTGCATGAGGTTTTTCATGTGTCTCAGTTGAGGAGGTACATTCCTGATCCGTCGCATGTGGTCCAAGTAGATGATGTACAGGTGAGAGATAACCTGACTGTTGAAACATCACCTATGAGGATCGAGGATCGAGAGTTGAAGCAGTTGCGGGGTAAAGAGATTGTTTTAGTAAAGGTAGCTTGGGGAGGACCAGCAGGTGGCAATGTGACTTGGGAACTTGAGAGTCAGATGAAGGAGTCTTATCCTGAGTTATTCACTTGAGGTATGTTTTCGAGGACGAAAACTCTTTTAGTGGGGGAGAGTTGTAACACCCCGATAAAAATAAGATAATTATTTTAAATAAGTTAATAATATATTTATTAATTTAATTAAATAATTGGATTATTATTATTGGAATTATTATTATTGGAATATAATGTTGGAATCAGTAAAAAGAGTCCCATTTGGCAAAAAGAGGTTTTCACGTGAAAACAGAGAAACGACTCTAAAGTGGAAAAGGGCAAAGAGCCAGAGAACAAGGGTTGAAGAGAGGAAGAGCTCGAAGCTAAAGGATTGCCGGATTAACTCAGGTAAGGGGGGTTTATCGTCGTTTAATGGGTATTATGGGTTAACATGTAATGGGTAGTGATAAACCATTGATTTGACTCTAATTAGATGATGAATGTTGAAATTGTGAAATTTTGGATGAATGAGATATGAGTATGATTGAGGAAATTCGTAGGAATTAGAGGTAATAAGGTTAGAAATTGTGAGATTGAATGTGTATGATCTGTGTTAGACAATATGAATGAATGTTGTGTAAAAATTGGAATGTGGAAGGTGGGATCTGAAAATCTCGTAGCAGAGAAAACCATAGCAGATCTGGAATTCTGGTTTCTGGTCATACGCGTATGGCACTAGGCAATACGCGTATGAGATGGTCTGGTACGCGTATGGCACTAGGTAATACGCGTATGGATGAAGAAGATGATGATTTTAACGTGGTTTTGTCTCTGTTGGTACGCGTATGAGGATGTGGTACGCGTAGCATACGCGTATGGGATTGGCTGAGAAATGGGCCATACGCGTATGGGACTAGGCAATACGTGTATGGGCAGAATTGTGATTTTTCTGTGCTGTTGTTGTGTAGTTTTTGGTTGTTCAGCTGAGTAATGTAATTTTAGCTGATGTATGATATAGTAGGGATCGTTTCCCGTTGTTTTGAGCAGTGTAGGTATTAGTAGAGTGTGATAATACTGTGATTATTAATTGGCATGACATGATATGATTTTTGTGATAACATGCTGATGATGTATGATGGTATGCATAATACTGTGAATGTATCTGTTCTGTATGCAATTGTGAATGGACTGTTTATGGCTTAGAGTGTGAGCATATGTCTATTTTGAATTGTTGTTGATGTTTGCATGCTAGGTGATTTAGCATGTATATTATGGCCTTTATGGTGGTAGCTAATTCCCATGGTGAGGAATTAGTGAGTGAGTTGTTGTGGATTGTTGTTGATGTTTGCATGCTAGGTGATTAGCGTGCATATCATAGCCCTTGGGGTGGTAGCTAATTCCCATGGTGAGGAATTAGTGAGTGAGTCACTAGGTCTCAAATGAGTGGGACTAGTGAGCTTGGTAGCCGTATCTGGATTTGATCGGTGAGGTTGACTATATGTTCACGAATAGTCGGTACCGCATGCATGGAGTCTCATTGCATAATGTATGTATGGCGTATAATATGAATGGATGTATTCCAATATTATGCGTGTGTTTTGTGTTTGTGTTGAATATGATTTTGAGTTGATGTTACCATTGCTGAATGTGTAATCTGATTTGGGTGATGAGTGCGTTAAGTTACTTAGCATTACATGATATTTTATAATGCTTATTATATCGATTGAGGAACTCACCCTTACAACTATGTTTCAGGTAACGAGCAGTGATTGAGTAGAAGCTAGTCCTTGGAGTCTAGTGTAGTTCCTTAGTGAGTCATGCTCTGGTAGATGTAACATCGGGACGGGATGTTTTACCTTGTTTTCATTTTTGGTTGTTGAACAACTTTACATGTGATGTGTTACATGTTTGAATGTTGTTAGATTTTTATCCGCTGCGAGTTATGCAATGGTTTGTTTGATTAAATAAATGAGCATGACAGGATATTTTGATGATTGGTGTGAAGTGTCAAGTGTGACACCCTTAATTGCATATCTACTCTGATTTATGTTTTGTTGATTTAATTAAATATTGGGGTATTTTAGAAGGGTGTTACATTAGTGGTATCAGAGCATAGTCGGTCGAGTCGAGTCGTAATTATTCTGTTTCCCTGTACGTGATAGGTGTTGTGTAACCCTATCAGTACTTATTGTTTTAGCTTGTTGGGCTTTCAGAATAGAGATGGCTGGAAGAGGTAGAGACGATGCTGCGATTGCTGAGGCTCTGGGTATGCTAGCTGGAGTACTTGGAGGGAATCCGAATGTTGTGGGATTGGGAGCTGCTCGTCAACTGAGTGAGTTCCAGAAGAACAATCCTCCAATGTTCAAGGGAGCATACGATCCAGATGGTGCTCAGAAGTGGTTGAAGGAGATCGAGAGGATCTTCCGAGTGACTGAGTGTGCCGATAACCAGAAGGTCAGGTTCGGTACGCATATGCTGTCAGAGGAAGCAGATGATTGGTGGGTTTCTGCCCGCACTGAGTTGGAAGCTGCTGGGAGTGTTGAGATCACTTGGGCGGTGTTCAGAGAGAGATTCCTGAGGAAGTACTTTCCAGAGGATGTCAGAGGAAAGAAAGAGATAGAGTTCTTGGAATTGAAGCAGGGCAACCGGTCTGTTACTGAGTATGCTGCTAAGTTCACAGAGCTGTCGAAGTATTACACTCCCTATAACGAGGCTACTGGGGAATTTTCAAAGTGTGTGAAGTTTGAGAACGGGCTACGTCCCGAGATCAAGCAGGCTATTGGGTATCAGCGGATTAGAGTGTTTTCTGACTTGGTTGACTGTTGCAGGATTTTTGAACAGGATACCAAGGCCAGAGCGGAGAGCTATCAGCAAAGGGTTGATAGGAAAGGCAAGAATCAGAATGATCGTGGGAAACCGTATGCAGCTGGCAAAGGTTTCCAGAGACAAAGTGGGATGAAGAGGCCTAGTGGGGGAGACTCCAGTGCCCCTGCTAAGTGTTACAGATGTGGTCAGGCGGGACATCGTATCCATGAGTGTACCAGTAATGAGAAGAAGTGTTTTAAGTGTGGAAAAGGTGGTCACTTGGCTGCAGAGTGCCGGTTGAAGACTGTGACTTGTTTCAACTGTGGAGAAGTGGGTCATATCAGTCCACAGTGTCCTAAGCCGAAGAGAGAGAACCAGTCGGGAGGCAAGGTTTTTGCTTTATCGGGTTTTGAGACTTCTGCAGATGATCGTTTGATCCGAGGTACGTGTTATATTAATGGCTTTCCTCTTGTAGCTATTATTGACACAGGTGCGACTCATTCCTTTATATCCTTGGATTGTGCTGTGAAACTTAATTTAGAGATATCTGAGATGCATGGGAGTATGGTGATTGATACTCCTGCGAAGGGTTCAGTGACTACTACTTCAGTTTGTTTAAATTGTCCTTTGAGTATTTTTGGTAGAGACTTTGGGATGGACCTCGTGTGTCTTCCACTAGTGCAGATTGATGTTATCCTGGGTATGAACTGGTTGGTGTTTAACCGAGTTTATATCAACTGTTTTGATAAGACTGTGATCTTTCCTGAGATTGAGGAAGGAAAGAGTTTGTTTCTCTCAGCAAGGCAGGTGAATGAGGCAGTAGCAGATGGGGCGGAGTTGTTTATGTTGTTAGCGACTTTGGAGGCGAAAGATAAACTGGTGATTTGCGACCTAGCCGTGGTGTGTGATTTTCCTGATGTGTTTCCTGAAGAAGTGAATGAATTACCGCCAGAGCGTGAAGTTGAGTTCTCGATTGATTTGGTACCTGGTACTAGGCCGGTGTCGATGGCTCCGTACCGTATGTCTGTTGTTGAATTAACTGAATTGAAGAGTCAGTTGGAAGATCTGTTGGATAAGAAATTTATTCGTCCGAGTGTGTCGCCGTGGGGTGCACCAGTGTTATTGGTTAAAAAGAAAGAAGGTACTATGAGGTTGTGTGTGGACTACAGGCAACTGAATAAAGTGACGATCAAGAATCGGTATCCTTTGCCGAGGATTGATGATTTGATGGATCAGTTGGTTGGTGCGAGTGTGTTCAGCAAAATAGATTTGAGATCGGGGTATCATCAGATACGTGTGAAAACTGAGGATATTCAGAAGACTGCTTTCAGAACAAGGTATGGACATTATGAGTATTCTGTGATGCCTTTTGGTGTGACTAATGCGCCTGGAGTATTTATGGAGTATATGAATAGGATTTTCCATCCGTACCTAGACAAGTTTGTTGTGGTGTTTATTGACGATATTTTGGTGTATTCGAAATCTGAAGAAGAGCATGTTGAACATTTGAGAGTGGTTTTAGGAGTTCTACGAGAAAAGAAGTTAGTTGCTAAACTGTCTAAGTGTGAATTTTGGTTAGAAGAGGTTAGTTTTCTTGGTCATGTGATTTCAAGAGGTGGTGTTGCTGTTGATCCTTCTAAGATAGAAGCGGTATCTAAGTGGGAAGCTCCGAAGTCAGTTTCTGAGATAAGGAGTTTTCTTGGACTTGCAGGTTATTATAGGAAATTTATTGAGGGATTTTCTAAGTTGGCATTACCGTTGACGATGTTGACTAGAAAGGGGCAAGCGTTTGTTTGGGACTCAAAATGTGAAGAAGGTTTTCAAGAGTTAAAGAGAAGGTTAACTACTGCTCCTGTTCTGATATTACCGAGTCCGTCGGAACCATTTGAGGTTTACTGTGATGCTTTATTGTTGGGTTTAGGTGGTGTTTTGATGCAGAATAAGCAGGTTGTAGCTTATGCTTCGAGACAACTGAAGGTTCATGAGAGGAACTATCCGACACACGATTTAGAGTTGGCAGCTGTGGTATTTGTTCTGAAGTTATGGAGGCATTACTTGTACGGGTCAAGATTTGAGGTTTTCAGTGACCATAAAAGTTTAAAGTATTTGTTTGATCAGAAAGAACTGAATATGAGACAGAGGAGATGGTTAGAGTTTCTGAAGGATTATGACTTTGGTTTGAATTACCATCCGGGTAAAGCAAACGTAGTGGCTGATGCATTGAGTCGGAAATCATTGCATATGTCTATGTTAATGGTTAAGGAATTGGATTTAATTGAGCAGTTTAGAGACTTGAGTTTGGTGTGTGAGAGTACTCACAATAGTGTTAAATTGGGAATGTTGAAGTTAACGAGTGGTATTCTGGATGAGATTAGAGAGGGTCAGAAATCCGATGTGCTTTTGGTTGATAAGTTGACTCTAGTGAATCAAGGTCAAGGTGGTGAATTCAGAGTTGATGAGAATGGTGTTTTGAAATTTGGTAATCGGGTGTGTATTCCGGATGTTACCGAACTTAAGAAGAGTATTCTTGAGGAAGGACATCGTAGTGGCCTGAGTATTCATCCCGGGGCTACGAAGATGTATCATGATTTGAAAAAGTTATTTTGGTGGCCGGGAATGAAAAGAGAAATTGCGAGTTTTGTTTATTCTTGTTTGACTTGTCAGAAGTCAAAGATTGAGCATCAGAAGCCGTCTGGGCTAATGCAACCGTTGGCTATTCCAGAGTGGAAGTGGGATAGTATCAGTATGGATTTTGTTTCTGGTTTACCGAGGACAATTAAGAATTTTGAAGCTATTTGGGTGATTGTTGACAGATTGACAAAATCGGCTCATTTCATTCCGATCAGAATGGATTATCCGTTAGAGAGATTAGCTGAGTTGTATATTGAGAAAATTGTAAGTTTGCATGGTATTCCGTCGAGTATTGTTTCGGACAGAGATCCTAGATTTACATCGAAGTTCTGGGAAGGTTTGCAGAGGGCTTTGGGAACTAAGCTGAGATTGAGTTTTGCATATCATCCGCAGACTGATGGTCAGACTGAGAGGACGATTCAGTCACTAGAGGATCTTTTGAGGGCTTGTGTTTTGGAAAAGGGAGGTGCTTGGGATTGTTATTTACCTTTGATTGAGTTTACCTACAACAATAGTTTTCATTCGAGCATTGGTATGGCACCGTTTGAAGCTTTGTATGGTAGGAGATGTCGGACACCTTTATGTTGGTATGAGTCCGGTGAGAGTGTTGTGGTTGGACCGGAGATTGTTCAACAAACTACGGAAAAGATTAAGATGATTCAGAAGAAGATGAGGATTGCTCAGAGTCGTCAGAAGAGTTATCACGACAAGAGGAGGAAGTCACTTGAGTTTCAAGAGGGAGATCATGTGTTTCTTCGTGTTACTCCGATAACTGGGGTTGGTCGAGCTTTGAAGTCGAAGAAGTTGACACCTCGATTTATTGGTCCTTATCAGATTTTGGAGAGGATGAGGGAGGTAGCCTATCGTATCGCTTTACCGCCGTCACTTGCGAATTTGCATGAGGTTTTTCATGTGTCTCAGTTGAGGAGGTACATTCCTGATCCGTCGCATGTGGTCCAAGTAGATTATGTACAGGTGAGAGATAACCTGACTGTTGAAACATCACCTATGAGGATCGAGGATCGAGAGTTGAAGCAGTTGCGGGGTAAAGAGATTGTTTTAGTAAAGGTAGCTTGGGGAGGACCAGCAGGTGGCAATGTGACTTGGGAACTTGAGAGTCAGATGAAGGAGTCTTATCCTGAGTTATTCACTTGAGGTATGTTTTCGAGGACGAAAACTCTTTTAGTGGGGGAAAGTTGTAACACTCCGATAAAAATAAGATAATTATTTAAAATAAGTTAATAATATATTTATTAATTTAATTAAATAATTGGATTATTATTATTGGAATTATTATTATTGGAATATAATGTTGGAATCAGTAAAAAGAGTCCCATTTGGCAAAAAGAGGTTTTCACGTGAAAACAGAGAAACGACTCTAAAGTGGAAAAGGGCAAAGAGCCAGAGAACAAGGGTTGAAGAGAGGAAGAACTCGAAGCTAAAGGATTGCCGGATTAACTCAGGTAAGGGGGGTTTATCGTCGTTTAATGGGTATTATGGGTTAACATGTAATGGGTAGTGATAAACCATTGATTTGACTCTAATTAGATGATGAATGTTGAAATTGTGAAATTTTGGATGAATGAGATATGAGTATGATTGAGGAAATTCGTAGGAATTAGAGGTAATAAGGTTAGAAATTGTGAGATTGAATGTGTATGATCTGTGTTAGACAATATGAATGAATGTTGTGTAAAAATTGGAATGTGGAAGGTGGGATCTGAAAATCTCGTAGCAGAGAAAACCATAGCAGATCTGGAATTCTGGTTTCTGGTCATACGCGTATGGCACTAGGCAATACGCGTATGAGATGGTCTGGTACGCGTATGGCACTAGGTAATACGCGTATGGATGAAGAAGATGATGATTTTAACGTGGTTTTGTCTCTGTTGGTACGCGTATGAGGATGTGGTACGCGTAGCATACGCGTATGAGGCAGGCAATACGCGTATAGGATTGGCTGAGAAATGGGCCATACGCGTATGGGACTAGGCAATACGTGTATGGGCAGAATTGTGTTTTTTCTGTGCTGTTGTTGTGCAGTTTTTGGTTGTTCAGTTGAGTAATGTAATTTTAGCTGATGTATGATATAGTAGGGATCGTTTCCCGTTGTTTTGAGCAGTGTAGGTATTAGTAGAGTGTGCTAATACTGTGATTATTAATTGGCATGACATGATATGATTTTTGTGATAACATGCTGATGATGTATGATGGTATGCATAATACTGTGAATGTATCTGTTCTGTATGCAATTGTGAATGGACTGTTTATGGCTTAGAGTGTGAGCATATGTCTATTTTGAATTGTTGTTGATGTTTGCATGCTAGGTGATTTAGCATGTATATTATGGCCTTTATGGTGGTAGCTAATTCCCATGGTGAGGAATTAGTGAGTGAGTTGTTGTGGATTGTTGTTGATGTTTGCATGCTAGGTGATTAGCGTGCATATCATAGCCCTTGGGGTGGTAGCTAATTCCCATGGTGAGGAATTAGTGAGTGAGTCACTAGGTCTCAAATGAGTGGGACTAGTGAGCTTGGTAGCCGTATCTGGATTTGATCGGTGAGGTTAAACTATATGTTCACGAATAGTCGGTACCGCATGCATGGAGTCTCATTGCATAATGTATGTATGGCGTATAATATGAATGGATGTATTCCAATATTATGCGTGTGTTTTGTGTTTGTGTTGAATATGATTTTGAGTTGATGTTACCATTGCTGAATGTGTAATCTGATTTGGGTGATGAATGCGTTAAGTTACTTAGCATTACATGATATTTTATAATGCTTATTATATCGATTGAGGAACTCACCCTTACAACTATGTTTCAGGTAACGAGCAGTGATTGAGTAGAAGCTAGTCCTTGGAGTCTAGTGTAGTTCCTTAGTGAGTCATGCTCTGGTAGATGTAACATCGGGACGGGATGTTTTACCTTGTTTTCATTTTTGGTTGTTGAACAACTTTACATGTGATGTGTTACATGTTTGAATGTTGTTAGATTTTTATCCACTGCGAGTTATGCAATGGTTTGTTTGATTAAATAAATGAGCATGACAGGATATTTTGATGATTGGTGTGAAGTGTCAAGTGTGACACCCTTAATTGCATATCTACTCTGATTTATGTTTTGTTGATTTAATTAAATATTGGGGTATTTTAGAAGGGTGTTACAATAATACCATGGCTTATCATCTTTTACCTCTTCTACTGCGAATACATGAGTTGGTCTGTCCAAGCGCATCACGATGATATTGGGAACTTCATTCCATAGTTTAACCACGATCATCGAAGCAAGTGTAGCAAGAGCATCTGCCATCCGATTATCATCTCGAGGAATGTGATGGAAGTCAACCTCAGTAAAGAACGTCGAAATCCTCCTCGCATAATCCCTATATGGAATGAGACCAGGCTGATTCGTTTCCCATTCACCCTTAATCTGATTAACAACGAGGGTCGAATCACCAAATACATCAAGATGCTTGATCCTTAGATCAATGCACTCCTCCAATCCCATAACACAGGCCTCATACTCAGCCATATTATTCGTGCATTTGAAAGTTAGCCTTGCTGTAAAAGGAATATGTGCGCCCTGAGGAGTAATAATCACTGCCCCAATACCATTCCCATACTGATTTACAGCGCCATCAAACACCATACTCCATCTGGAACCAGGCTCTGGCCCTTCATCAAGTGCAGGCTCATCACAATCTTTCATTTTCAAATACAGAATCTCCTCATCTGGGAAGTCATACTGAACTGATTGATAATCCTCAATCGGCTGATGTGCCAAGTGGTCAGCCAAGATACTACCTTTAATAGCCTTCTGAGCTCGATACTCAATATCATACTCAGATAACAACATTTGCCAATGGGCAATTCTCCCTGTTAAAGCAGGCTTCTCGAAGATATACTTGATTGGATCCATTCTGGATATCAACCAGGTCGTATGATTCAACATATACTAGCGTAAGGGCTTAGCAGCCCAAGCCAAAGCACAACATGTCTTCTCAAGCATCGAGTATTAAGACTCACAATCATTGAACTTATTACTTAAGTAGTAAATAGCATACTCTTTCTTCCCTGATTCATCTTGCTGACCAAGGACACAACCCATTAAATCTTCAAGAACAGTCAGATACATGATCAAAGGTCTTCCTTCCACGGGCGGAGACAGGATCGGAGGTTCAGACAGATACTCTTTAATACTGTCAAAAGCTTTCTGGCAATCCTCGGTCCAATCATGGGACTGATCTTTCCGGAGGAGCTTAAATATCGGTGCACATGTGGCAGTCATGTGGGATATGAATCTGGAAATATAATTCAAGCGGCCAAGAAAACCTCGGACATGCTTCTCAGTTTTGGGCGCAGGCATCTCTTGTATTACTTTGACCTTTGCAGGATCAACCTCAATACCTCTTTCACTAACAATAAAGCCCAATAATTTGCCGGAGCGGACTCCAATTGTACATTTGTTGGGATTCAGACGGAGCTTGTACTTCCTCAAACGCTGAAAAAGCTTCAACAAGTGCTCTACATGTTCAACTTCCGTTCTTGACTTAGCAATCATATCATCAATGATAACATGAAATTATATCACATTTTAGGACTTAATTCAATTAAATTATATTATTATTTACTTTAATTTATTTCATTTTATCAGATATTACGCGGTATTTCCTTTCTATTTATCTCAGGTGGTCTATTTGAAGCAAAAGTAAAAAAAGGGAGAAAAGGAGGTGCAAAAAGAAGTTTTTGGAAACAAATAGCAAAAGCCAAGCCCAGCCCAAAGAAGGCACAGACGTTGTGCCTGTGACGAGCGTCACAGAGGCTGTGACGAGCGTCACGCTGTATACACTCCTGTGACGAGCGTCACACATGGTGTGACAGACGTCACACCATTCCCCTACATTTTTGCCTTCAGAGACGTTGAGTCCTATTTGCACGTTGAATCCTATTTCCACGCCTATACCTCCGTTACGTGAAGACCCTTTGACGCGGACTGCTTCTGAAGACCGTTACGGAAAGTGCCAATATAAATACCAGCTTTGCAAATCCTTACGGAGTTCGACGCTTTCCAGACAGTTTCCAGTTTTCGTTTTCTTTGCATTTTTCTTTTTCCAGCAGCTTAAGCATATTCCTTATAGTATTTCTTTTATAATTTTTAGATTGTTTCTTTTGCAATTCTATTTTCTTTTATAGCACTTAATTAATTTTTCGCACAATAGTTTCTACACCGGAAACTATTGTGTACCTTTTACCGGATCTAACCTTACGTTAGAATCTAGTTTTTTATTCCTTCGTTTTATTTTTCTGCCTAATTGAAGAACTCAAGAACAAATCCAACCGGTCTGTGGTGGAGTGTTCAAGACTGCTATATAATTATTCAGGTTCTATATTTATTTGTTGAATTTATATATGCTTGTTTTTACTATTAATTTATACTGCTTGCCTGCGATGAATCTGTTTATGCATGTTATTTATTTAAGTCTGTTTAGCATGTCTGGCTGATTTATTTAGGTATCGGTATGTAAAGTAAGCGGAATAAAGGAATCAAAACTAAGTTGGTTTAATTAAGTTTAAAATTAAAATCACTCTTTTTGCGGTCTCAATTTATAGGTTTAGTAACAAAGTTTTTGTACGAAAGTAAAAGACATAAAGAAGTTAAAATCAATAGAGCGAGAGTTTGAGGTTTTGACTGGACAGTGTAAATTGGACATTAATTCTAGATCAGGGCGAGAGCAATTTTTAGAGTTAATTAAATTCTAACCTTTTTCAAAAAGTATTTTTAAAGATTGAATGTGAGGACGAGAGTTAAGCATTTGAATTTAATTATATAACCTAAGTCAACAGAGCGAGAGTTTGAGATAAGGGTGTTTAAACGATTAGTGTTTTCTTAAAAAGAGTTTCTACAGATTCTATTGTTTTCAAAAAATGGTTTTTGACTTAACTATAAGTGACAGCTACGTTAATATAAAATCATAGTTTATTCAACAGAGCGAGAGTTTGAGATAAAACTTTTAACCAATAGCGTCAACTGAAAAGATTTACTTTAAAACCAAGAAACCAATAAAGAACTGATTCCCTAATTACGACGAATTACATACCGATATCCGCTTATTAGATATTAATTTTAGATCTTATTCTAGTTTTAGCTTTTTCCCCCAAAAATCAAAGTATTACCTGCCTTAGCTTTACGAAGTAACCTTAGATAACGGTATATCGATTCATAAGTCCCTGTGGGATCGATATCTTTTAAAACTATGCGATAGAACTGTGCACTTGCAGTTTGTACCCCAAATTCGACTCATAAAGTCGAGCGATCAAGTTTTTGGCGCCGTTGCAGGGGACTTTTATTTAGTCGATATCGTAACTCTTCTGTTACGCTGTAGATACTAAGGCTTTTCTTTCTCTTTTCTTTCTTTCATTGATTTGTATGCCACGCACTCGCTCACAAGGCGAGCCGTTATACTTACGAATCAACGATATCGAACTATATCTCCGAGTCTTACGACGAATTCGGGAATATCGTGCTGCAAACAATCTCCCTCCTGTAGAACTTCCTGATTTCAAAAATATTTTCCCTTCGATACCCGAGATGGCAGAACCAGCTCGTGCTCTTAGAGATTACGCCGCTCCATCGCAAGATGAACCGCATTCAAGTATTGCTCCACCCGTAATCGAAGCAAACAACTTTGAACTCAAGCCTTCACTGTTGCAGGCAGTGCAACAGAACCAATTCTCTGGAAATCCTACCGAGGATCCAAACCTTCATTTATCCGTATTTGTCCAATACGCTGATACTGTTAAAGCTAATGGTGTCACTTCAGAGGCAATTCGACTTCGTCTTTTTCCTTTCTCACTAAGAGATAGTGCTAGAAGATGGCTTCAATCTCTTCCTTCCAACTCAGTCACCACATGGAACGAGTTGAAGAAAGTTTTTCTTGCTTGATATTTTCCGCCAAGCAAAACAGCTATGTTAAGAGCCCAAATAAATGGATTTAAACAGAAAGATAACGAGTCTCTTTTCGAAGCATGGGAAAGATACAAAGACATGATGAGACTTTGTCCACATCATGGTTTAGAAGACTGGTTAGTAATTCATACATTCTATAATGGTCTCCTGTACAACACGAGGTTAACAATAGATGCCGCCGCAGGCGGTGCACTAATGAACAAACCTTATGCTGACGCTTACCAACTTATCGAAAGCATGGCTCAAAACCACTACCAGTGGGGAACCGAAAGAACAATGGTGGAAAAACCTCAAACAAAAACTGGCATGTACGAGATAAGTAACCTTGATCATGTTAATGCAAAAGTGGATGCTCTGGTCCAGAAAATTGAAAGTTTAAATGTATCACCTCCAGCCACCGTAGTTACCATAACTCAGAATTGCGAAGTCTGTGGAATCCAAGGTCACACTCCTGCAGATTGTCAACTCCTAACAGGAATCCAAGCGGAGCAAGTAAACTATGCTCAAGGAAGCCCCTATTCGCACACCTATAACTCAAATTGGAAGAATCATCCCAATTTTTCATATAAGAGTAATAATGCTCTATACGCACCTGGACAATCTCCAAATCAAGCCCCAGTTATACCTCCGGGATATCAGAAGCCGACCCCATCTACATCTAACAATAACGCCCCTAGGAAATCCAACTTGGAAATCATGATGGAAAACTTTATAGCTTCTCAACAGCAAACCAATAAAGATTTCTTAAACCAGAATGTACACACTGGCGAACAAATTAAACAACTAGCAAGTAAAGTAGATGCCCTGGCTACTCATAACAAAATGCTGGAAACGCAAATATCACAAGTAGCTCAACAACAAGCGCCTACTGCTGCCCCAACTGGTACATTTCTTGGCCAACCCCAACCTAACCCAAGAAGCCACGCTCATGCAATTATATTGAGAAGTGGAACGGAAGTGGAAGGACCGTCTGACCCACGGATAGAAAACCAAAACTCTAAAAAGTCAACTGAGGAGGAAAGTGAACCTAAGGAAAAGGAAGAAAGGAATAAGGAAACCGTAGAAAAGAAGGAACCTTATGTACCTCCACCACCTTATAAACCACCTATCCCTTACCCTCAAAGGCTTATTAAAACCAAAGATGCGGGCCAATTCAAAAAATTTGTCGACCTTCTAAAACAATTAAACGTCACAATTCCGTTTACAGAAGCTATTACGCAGATGCCCTCATATGCCAAGTTTTTAAAAGAAATTCTTTCTAATAAAAGGAAACTTGAAGATAGCGAAACCGTTACACTCACCGCTGAATGTAGCGCTATAATACAGAATATGCCTCCTAAACTTAAAGACCCAGGTAGTTTCTTTATACCCTGTCACATAGGAAAATTTGTCATTGACAAAGCCTTATGCGATTTAGGAGCCGGTATTAGTGTTATGCCTTTATCCATATGCAAGAGACTTGAAATGGGAGAATTAAGACCAACTAAAATGTTTGTGCAACTAGCAGATCGTTCCGTAAAATATCCTGTAGGAATTCTTGAAAATGTTCCAGTGCGCATAGGTCAATTCTACATTCCAACTGATTTTATAATTATGGATATTAGAGAAGATGAAGTTACACCCATTATACTGGGAAGACCGTTCTTAGCAACTGCCGGTGCAATCATAGACGTAAAACGAGGACGACTCACTTTCGAAGTAGGAGAAGAGAAAATTGAGTTCATTCTTTCCCAATTTTTGAAAGCACCTGCAATAGAAGATACATGTTACTTCATGGATATTATCGATGAATGCATAAAAGAAACGGAGTTAGAAAAAGACAAATCATCCGACTATCTTGTAGAAGACACTCTTAACCAATGTTTAGCAATAACACCGGACCCTACGCAATGCCTTAAGAAACCAACCTTAGACCTGAAAACACTTCCCAAGAATCTGAGATATGAATTCCTAGACTTAGAGCTCGAACGACCAGTGATAGTTAATGCTGACCTAGGAAGACTCAAAACAGAAAAACTCCTGCATATCTTAAGAAAATATCCAACCGCACTAGGTTACAACATCACCGATCTTAAAGGAATAAGTCCTTCTATTTGTATGCACCGCATCATGCTAGAAGAAGACTGTAAAACTTCTAGGGAACACCAGAGGAGACTAAACCCGATCCTGAGTGAGGTAGTGAAGAAGGAAATAACCAAGTTGTTAGAGGCAGGTATCATATATCCTATATCTGATAGCAAATGGGTTAGTCCTGTACACGTAGTACCAAAGAAAGGAGGTATAACAGTCATTGAAAATGAAAAAGGAGAAACTATAACCAAACGAATCGAATCGGGTTGGAAAATGTGCATTGACTATAGGAAACTAAACAAAGCAACCCGAAAAGATCATTTCCCTTTACCATTCATTGACCAGATGTTAGAACGATTAGCAAAACATTCACATTTCTGCTATCTAGACGGTTACTCAGGTTTCTTTCAAATACCAATTCACCCTGATGACCAAGAAAAGACAACGTTCACGTGCCCTTTTGGTACCTTCACTTATAGACGAATGTCGTTTGGCTTGTGTAATGCTCCTGCAACTTTCCAAAGATGCATGATGGCAATATTCGCCGATTTTCTAGAAAACATCATGGAAGTATTTATGGATGACTTTTCCGTATGCGGACAAAGCTTTGAAGAATGTCTTGAAAACCTAGAGAAAGTTCTAGAGCGATGTGTAAAAGTAAACCTAGTACTTAATTGGGAAAAATGCCACTTTATGGTACAAGAAGGAATTGTTTTAGGACACATCATCTCGAACAGAGGAATTGAAGTAGACAAAGCCAAAATAGAGGTAATCGAAAATCTTCAACCCCCGAAAACTGTGAGAGAAGTACGAAGCTTCTTAGGACATGCCGGTTTTTACCGACGATTCATTAAAGACTTTTCTAAAATAACTAAACCGTTGACCGGATTATTGATGAAAGATGCTGAATTCATAATCGACAATAAATGTTTAGAAGCATTTCAAACGCTAAAACAAGCACTGATCTCCGCACCCATAATGCAGACACCAGATTGGAATGAACCATTCGAAATAATGTGTGATGCCAGCGATTACGCTGTAGGTGCTGTTTTAGGACAAGGAAAAGATAAAAAGCTTCATGTTATATATTACGCAAGTAGAACTCTAGATGAAGCACAAATGAATTACGCCACAACTGAGAAAGAACTTCTAGCAGTAGTGTTTGCGCTAGATAAATTTCGTTCTTACTTGGTCGGAGCCAAAATTATCATCTACACTGACCACGCTGCTATCAAATACCTCTTAACAAAAAAGGATGCTAAACCTAGACTCCTAAGGTGGATCCTGTTACTACAAGAGTTTAATTTGGAAATCAAAGACAAGAAAGGGACTGAAAACATAGTAGCAGATCACCTCTCTAGACTTGAGAACCTTGAACCGGAAAGAACATCAATTAACGATGATTTCTCGTATGATAAGCTTATAGCTACTTTAGAAGAAAATAACGCTGAAAAACAGGTAGAAACTACCTTAGCCATATCTGTTACACCGTGGTACGATGACCTCGTCAATTATTTAGCTGCCGGAATAGTTCCACCTACCTTATCCTACCAACAGAAGAAACGATTCTTCTATGACATAAAACATTATTACTGGGATGACCCCTTACTTTTTAAAAGAGGCCCCGATGGTATTTTCCGTCGGTGTATACCCGAAGAAGAGGTAGAAAATATAATCCAACACTGTCACTCTGCTCCTTATGGTGGACACGCGAGTACATCCAAGACCTGCTCTAAAATCCTACAAGCCGATTTTTATTGGCCAAGTATATGGAAGGATGTACATACAGCTATTAAGAAATGTGACAGATGTCAACGCACAGGAAACATATCTAGACGTGACGAGATGCCACAAAAGGGCGTTTTGGAAGTAGAGATTTTCGACGTGTGGGGAATAGACTTCATGGGACCTTTTCCATCCTCTTTCGGTAACAAATACATACTCGTGGCAGTTGACCACGTATCAAAATGGATTGAAGCTATAGCTTCCCCAACTAACGACACACGAGTAGTAACTAGACTCTTTAAGAATATAATATTTCCAAGGTTTGGTGTCCCAAGAATAGTAGTCAGTGATGGTGGATCGCATTTCATATCCAAAGTACTCGAAAAACTACTGCTTAAGTATGGCGTAAGACATAAAGTAGCGACACCTTACCACCCTCAAACCAGTGGGCAAGTGGAAGTATCTAACAGAGAAATCAAACAGATACTAGAGAAAACAGTCGCCACTTCAAGGAAAGACTGGTCATTGAAATTACCAGAAGCTTTATGGGCATACCGAACTGCTTACAAAACGCCCATAGGGACAACCCCATTTAAGCTAATTTATGGAAAATCCTGTCACCTCCCGGTAGAATTAGAACATAAAGCCTATTGGGCTATTAAAAATCTAAATTTAAACTATAAAGCCGCCGGTGAAAAGAGAATCCTTGATATAAGCGAATTAGAGGAACTCAGAAGAGACGCTTACGAGAATGCCATAATCTACAAAGAAAGAACAAAACAATGGCATGACAAGCGCATATCAAGGAAAATCTTCAAACAAGGCGATACAGTCCTTTTATTTAACTCCAGACTAAAGTTATTTCCGGGAAAACTACGATCTAGATGGTCAGGTCCTTTTCAAATCACCAATGTTTTTCCCAGTGGAGCAGTAGAAATTAAAGGCAAATCTATGGAACCATTTACCGTAAACGGGCAACGTCTAAAACATTATCGCTATGCAGAAAACAATGAAGATTCGCAAGTCTTGCACTTAGACGAAATGCCTCCAGAAATTATAGATTATAATTGATTGTTTTTATGTCGAGCTTGCGACATTAAACAAAGCGCTTAGTGGGAGACAACCCACAAATATTTTATTATTTCCTTATTCTATTATTATTTTTCTATATCTTCCTTAATTATTCTTTTAATTTTTGTTTAGTATTCATTCTTAATTTATTTTAATTTATTAAAAACTTTTCTCTTCTTTCGGCATTTGGCCAAATCCTGACTAAAACTCTTGTTTTTCTTTTCTCTAGCTAACACTAACCTGATGGGACATATTGATCGTATGGGTATCAAATTCAGAGGAACAGCTCAGAAACAAAAGTTTGAAGAACTAGCCACGAGAGAGATGCTACCTAGCCTGTATGCTGATGACTGGGCAATGACTGCCCTTGGACTAAGACAAAGTGTCCTATATTTGCTGAATCAGATAGGGTGGGAAACCGCTCCTATCCGTAGACAATTTGTCACTTACTGGAGACTGACTCTAGAATTCCTTAGTTCTCTGATCTACCTACCCAGCCATGGGAAATGAATAAGCAGAGGTTTTATCCAGTTCAGAATGTTTAACATGGAGTACCAATTTAATATTCAAGATTTTACCAACCTTTTAGGCTTCCCTACATCCTTTGACACATTCATAGTGAGTCAAGAGGAACTTTTAGAATATAGAGAACTTGAACACTTTTGGGGTAACTTGACTGGAAATGAAGATCCCGAGGAACATGAGTTTCTCTCTGGAAACATACATAACCCGACCTTCCGTTATTTCTATAAGATCCTGACACACACCATATTTGGGAAGAAGCCAAACAGTACCACAGTTTCACGTGATGAACTCTTCATCATATTTTGTGCTTCCCAGAACCGTCCAGTAAACGGTGCCACTTTTATGTTAGCAAATTTGGACCACCTTATCCAAGATGAGCGAGCACCAATTCGAATAGGCGGTTTGATAACTATGATAGGTAATGCTATTGGATTACGTCAGCCTATGCTTGACTTAAGCCCTTTTTGTGGCATTACTACTATGAGTATACCCTTCCTCTTCAACACTATGTTTATAGCAAACCTAGGGTCTGATGAGTTTGAGCTTATAATTGATAACCAAGTTCTTTGCCTATTCACCATGCCCGATCCTAGGACTAGTGTTCATAACCGCAACAACTGGCTCTACAATCTGAACGAAACCCCCTCTCCTGTTAGATCCACTGAATCCATCCAGGACTATGAGATTTGTGATGACTATGAGATTTATGATGACCAGATTCCTTATGCTGAATCAGATCCTCAGACACCATCTGGCTATTATGATATTGATCCTCCTCCTCAACCTGCTCAGACCGAAGAATCGGCAATACCCGACCTTAGACATCATATGCCTGGAACTGATTATAACACTGCCATGGAAGCTTTGATGTCAGAACAAGATGCCCTCAGAGAAGAATTCACTAGCTTGAGGCACGAATTTCTGGGATACATGAACAGTATGACAAACCAGTTTCACGAGTTACTATACCGTGTTAACTCCTTTGCTCCTCCGGCCAGAGATCGTGCAGATGGATAAAATTTTATTTTTCTTAGTTATTTAGTATTAAGTTAGATTATTTATTTAATGTTATTTCAAATTATGTTCGCATTTGTTTCTCTTTCGCATTTTTGTTTTTCTCCATTGTTACATTATGATTATTTTATTGAAGCTATTTATTCATTTTATTATGTAATATCTATTATGCTCTCTACTGTTGCTACCTACATGACTTATTAAAGAACAATATATTTATGCATCATTATGCAAAGTAGAATGGCATGCAAGAAAATTAAATAGCAAAATAAAATAATCTGAAGCAAAACAAAACAAATAATAAAAAAAAAATAAAAAAAAATTACCAAGTTATTCTGAAGAACGCTAGCTGAAGCCATGCCAAAAAGACTGTGTGACGAGCGTCACACAATCTATGACGGACGGCATGCCAAGTACCTGTTACGACCGTCACGCCCCTGTGACGAGCGTAACACCTTTCTGACTAGGTGAACGTTACAGTACCGTTGGAGACGAACGTTACACCCTTTTACTTTTTACCTTCCCCCTTTATTCCCATTAACCCACATTTATTCACTTTTCAACCACCTCCTTTCCAACTTCCAAATTCTTTTCCTATAAATACCCATCAAAACCCTCCTCCATTCACCACAAACCACTCTCTAATATCAAATACATTTCTTTCCTTTACCACTCCTTTCAATTCATTCATCAGTATGGCGGGAAATCAGAATTTCGGAAATATCATCTTCCGATCCGGAGATGAAAACTATCAAAGGGAGCAATTCGAGCGCTTTCAACAGTGAGGCGTCATCTCTACCAGGTATCCCGATTCAACTTGTTTACAACAATTAGGATTACTTCAAGGTATCGAGTGGATGCTCCGCCTTGCCGATCTAACCTTTCTATGTACGCATAATCAACCCACCTACCCATCCCTAACCTTAGAATTCTTAAGTTCATACGCGTACAACACTCCAGCCGGTGAGGACGAATTCTTAACCGGTACCGCAACCTTCCGTATGTTCAACACCGAGTACTCCTTAACCCAAAACCAATTGAGTACCATGCTACAATTCCCCACAGAAGGTCAAGTCTACCCCAGAATCCCTCCAAACCTCAACTGGAGCACAGTTGCTGCTTTCGACCTCTTTAGGAAAATATCCGGAGTAGATGCCAACAACTGGGAAGAGCTCCTTGTTTCCCATATACATAACCCAACTATACGGTACTTTATCCGTATCCTACAAAACACCGTTTTTGGAAGACCGAACAACAGCAAGATCAACGCAAAGGAACTCTTCTTCCTCGAATGCGTCTTCGAACCGCAGGCTAAGGTAAACGCCGCCTCCTTCCTATTTCATCATATCCGCACCTTATATGCTAGAGGCCGTCAACCTTTTGTAATTGGTGGATTAATAACCACCATAGCACTTGGCTTAAACCTAGGGGACCGACTCCAAACTTTAGAATCTTTACCTCCCCTATTTATGGATATAGGCTACTGTCGGTCCAGCCGCCTAATCAAGAACCGAGTAGGCGGAAAATATTACCTTATGGTGAATAACCAGGCCGTCCCAAGCATTGCTCTCCCCAACATTTCCCTAACAGATGTCACCAATCCCAACCGCCACCTCTATGATCTGAATGCTCCCGAAGCTACCGAGCCTTCACATACAAACCCGTCTGCAGACGAGTTCGAAGAAATGGAGCAAGGTGATAACGCTCCTGAGCAACAATCAGTCCCGCTCAACCCTTCCGATACTGCAGCTGGCCCATCCTCCCGACGTTGTCGACAAAGAAGGCCTGCAACCAACGACGACATCATGGATGCTATTGATGGTATGCAAGCGCAGAATCTCGAAATGATGCAAATGATGCGCCAAATGCAACAACAGCAGGAAGAAAGGAATACCATAACCGATCAGCGGTTCACTGAGTTGTTTAGCAGGTTCGACAACTTAGACTTACGTCAGCGATCACCAGGCCCAAGAACAAGAGGCGGAAGGCAACCTTAACTTTTCTTTTTCCTTTCTCTTTTGTATTTCATTTCTTTTCCTTCAAACATTGAGGACAATGTTTTATTCAAGTATGGGGGGGGGGGGGGGGGGGGGGGGGAACCATGTTCTTTCTATCCTCCATTTTCCTTTTCATTGTTATTTCCCTTATAAAAAAAATATTATTATAATATAGATTTATTTTAAGTTAAGTCCCTAGCGTGAAAACTTTCTATTATCTATTCCCCCTCAAATTTTCATGAGCCATAATAACAAAAATTTAACACACCCAGTAAGTATAAAGGTCGCTTATTTTATAAAACTTGAGTGAAATCAAGACAAAAACTATTACCATATCAACGCTCTAAGAACCTCAACATGTCAGACCAGAATGAGTACCTATTATACCAACCCCTTGAACTTTTAGTTTTATAGTAACCCCGAGTAGTTTATACGAGAAGTCAGCACCATCTTAATAGCAAACTACGTGGAGGGCCGATGAATATAAGTGAATGATTCCCAAAGTAACATAAATATATATATATATATATATATATATATATATATATATATATATATATATATATATATATATATATATATATATCAGGATATGCACTAATTAAGTTAGGTGATCCTTACCAGATCATTTAATCTAAAGGTTGCAGATCATACAAAAGCATAAAGATCCATTATGAGTTGGTTCAGTAGGTATCTGGTACTGAACTTGGTAGGGCGGACTACGGTTCGATCCCCCGCAATTTGCAATGGACTGAATAACGAAGTTACCCGACTTATGTACCAGAACTTCTAGCTAAAAGGGGATCAGAATCACTAACCGGTTACTCCACTATGTGCGCGAAAAGATAAAGGGCTTAATGTGATTTCGCTAGAATGAAAACGGGTGAAATAAGAGTAAAGGAACTATGACAGCTATAATGGCATTACTTGAACTGGTTTGCATAAGGTGAGGTTATCTGAGGTTGTGACGGTGGTTGTTGATGTCAAGATTAATCTCAAGTTACTTCTAAACAAGGTTTACATGCAACCTAGTACGAATTGATGTGTGTTTTGAAATTTCATCTGGCTAAAAATTTTAAGTTCTATACTGTATTTTGCTTGAGGACAAGCAAAGATCTAAGTATGGGGGAGTTTGATAACATGAAATTATATCACATTTTAGGACTTAATTCAATTAAATTATATTATTATTTACTTTAATTTATTTCATTTTATCAGATATTACGCGGTATTTCCTTTCTATTTATCTCAGGTGGTCTATTTGAAGCAAAAGTAAAAAAAGGGAGAAAAGGAGGTACAAAAAGAAGTTTTTGGAAACAAATAGCAAAAGCCAAGCCCAGCCCAAAGAAGGCACAGACGTTGTACCTGTGACGAGCGTCACAGAGGCTGTGATGAGCGTCACGCTGTATACACTCCTGTGACGAGCGTCACACATGGTGTGACGGACGTCACACCATTCCCCTACATTTTTGCCTTCAGAGACGTTGAGTCCTATTTGCACGCTGAATCCTATTTCCACGCCTATACCTCCGTTACGTGAAGACCCTTTGACGCGGACTGCTTCTGAAGACCGTTACGGAAAGTGCCAATATAAATACCAGCTTTGCAAACCCTTACGGAGTTCGACGCTTTCCAGACAGTTTCCAATTTTCGTTTTCTTTGCATTTTTCTTTTTCCAGCAGCTTAAGCATATTCCTTATAGTATTTCTTTTATAATTTTTAGATTGTTTCTTTTGCAATTCTATTTTCTTTTATAGCACTTAATTAATTTTTCGCACAATAGTTTCTACACCGGAAACTATTGTGTACCTTTTACCGGATCTAACCTTACGTTAGAATCTAGTTTTTTATTCCTTCATTTTATTTTTCTGCCTGATTGAAGAACTCAAGAACAAATCCAACCGGTCTGTGGTGGAGTGTTCAAGACTGCTATATAATTATTCAGGTTCTATATTTATTTGTTGAATTTATATATGCTTGTTTTTACTATTAATTTATACTGCTTGCCTGCGATGAATCTGTTTATGCATGTTATTTATTTAAGTCTATTTAGCATGTCTGGCTGATTTATTTAGGTATCGGTATGTAAGGTAAGCGGAATGAAGGAATCAAAACTAAGTTGGTTTAATTAAGTTTAAAATTAAAATCACTCTTTTTGCGGTCTCAATTTACAGGTTTAGTAACAAAGTTTTTGTACGAAAGTAAAAGACATAAAGAAGTTAAAATCAATAGAGCGAGAGTTTGAGGTTTTGACTGGACAGTGTAAATTGGACATTAATTCTAGATCAGGGCGAGAGCAATTTTTAGAGTTAATTAAATTCTAACCTTTTTCAAAAAGTATTTTTAAAGATTGAATGTGAGGACGAGAGTTAAGCATTTGAATTTAATTATATAACCTAAGTCAACAGAGCGAGAGTTTGAGATAAGGGTGTTTAAACGATTAGTGTTTTCTTAAAAAGAGTTTCTACGGATTCTATTGTTTTCAAAAAGTGGTTTTTTACTTAACTATAAGTGACAGCTACGTTAATATAAAATCATAGTTTATTCAACAGAGCGAGAGTTTGAGATAAAACTTTTAACCAATAGCGTCAACTGAAAAGATTTACTTTAAAACCAAACCAATAAAGAACTGATTCCCTAATTACGACGAATTACATACCGATATCCGCTTATTAGATATTAATTTTAGATCTTATTCTAGTTTTAGCTTTTTCCCCCAAAAATCAAAGTATTACCTGCCTTAGCTTTACGAAGTAACCTTAGATAACGGTATATCGATTCATAAGTCCCTGTGGGATCGATATCTTTTAAAACTACGCGATAGAACTGTGCACTTGCAGTTTGTACCCCAAATTCGACTCATAAAGTCGAGCGATCAATCAACATACACCTCGATTTCTTTGTGCATCATATCATGAAACAAGGTGGTCATAGCTCGTTGATACGTGGCTCCGGCGTTCTTAAACCGAAGGGCATCACTCGATAACAGAATGTTCCCCAAGGTGTGATGAATGTTGTCTTCTCCATATCCTCGGGTGCCATTTTGATCTGATTATATCCGAAAAATCCGTCCATAAATGAGAAGACATTGAATTTAGCTGTATTATCTACCAACATATCGATATGTGGTAGGGGAAATCATCTTTTGGACTAGCCTTATTCAAGTCTCTATAGTCCACACACATCCGGACCTTTCCGTCTTTCTTAGGCACGGGCACGATATTGGCCACCCATTGAGGATATGTAGAAGTCACCAGAAACCCTACATCAATTTGTTTCTGAACCTCCTCTTTGATCTTTACTGCCATATCAGGATGAGTTCTTCTGAGCTTCTGCTTCACAGGCACGCACTCAGGCTTTAAAGGTAGAAAATGTTGCACAATATCTGTATCTAGACCCGGCATGTCTTCATATGACCAGGCAAAGACATCAATATATTCTCGTAGCAATTCAATCAACCCCTTCTTAACAGATCCTTCCAAGAGTGCCCCAATCTTTACTTCTCGCACACAATCTTCAGACCCCAAGTTGACTGTTTGCAGATTCTTGAGATGCGGTTGAATGATCTTCTCTTCATGCTCCAGTAGACGAGTAATCTCGTCAGGAATCTCCTCAACATCATCTTCTTCTGCTTCAAATACAGGGAATTCAAAGTTGGGAGATGGTGTTGGATCATTATGTTTAATGGGTTTGATTAACCTGCATAGTGATTTTGGATATGAAAAGCTTTAGAATTCAAACAAGGCAAATCATTATGCAGATGAAAAGATTGATTTTATTCTTATTTTTAGGTTTTATGTGATCACCAATTTCATGCAAAAGCAAAAAGGGAAAATAATTGGAAAAACAAACATTTAACATGAATTTATTGAATGAAAATATCATTGTATTAATGCGCTAACAATGTCATCACTCCTCCTTTTGGCATGGGATGAGGGTTTTTTAACATGGTGAACATTACTTTGACTTATGGATAACTGTTGGAATATCCACAACGACCCAATTATTGCAGATTCCCCCAAGGATGACGAAATTGCCAGAATCCTCTTCGTCTCCCAAGATGGCAGCAGCCTCCTCATCTTGACCAGTGTGGATGAAACCTTCACTCTTGAACAGCCCTTGCGTGTTAAAAACCCCAGACAAATAACCTATGCCAGCCCGAGACTTGTTGTCTTCTAGCTCAATCATCTTCCCTAAACCAGCGGTTGCGCCACGCTTAATGGCCAATTTTGCATCTTTATAGGAAGCAAATGAAGGAGTTCTCTTCTCAATAGGCTCAGCAACAGATAAAGCTTGGAAAGGGGTTCCAACTTCATCCTCAGCATCTATGTATGAGAAGGAAGACAAGTGGCTAACCAGGAGAGCCTTTTCTCCCCCTACCACTACCAGTTTCTTATTCTTCACAAATTTCAGTTTCTGGTGTAGGGTGGATGTCACGGCACCTGCTTCGTGAATCCATGGTCTACCTAAGAGACGGCTATACGATGGGTGAATGTCCATAACCTGGAAGGTAATCTGGAAATCACTTGGTCCGATCTTGATTAGGAGATCAACTTCCCCGATCACAGTTTTGCGAGACCCATCGGAAGCCTTCACAACTACTCCACTCTGCCTCATGGGAGGCCCCTGATATGATAGTCTTGAGAGAGTGGTTTTCGGCAATACGTTTAGTGATGACCCAGTGTCCACCAGCACATTGGACATGGCGTCGTCTTTGCAACCCATAGATATGTGTAATGCCAAGTTGTGGTCTCTTCCCTCCTCGGGGAGATCAAAGTCACAGAAACTCAAGTTGTTACAAGCAGTAATATTTGCAACAATGCTATCGAATTGTTCTATCGTGACATCGTGATCCATATATGCCACATCCAAAACCTTCTGCAGAGCCTCTCGGTGTGGTTCTGAATTCAAAAGTAAGGATAACACCGATATCTTGGATGGCGTTTGTAGAAGCTGGTCTACAACATTGTACTCGCTTCTCTTGATGAGCTTCAGCATCTCATCATAGTCTTCTTTCATATTACCGCTTGGGCCAACAGAAGTAGGAGTTATCAATGTAGAGGAGTTAGCAACAGGTGCCAGATTCGGAGTGCTCACCGCATTCCCAATCGGGCGTTCAACAGAATCAGCATTAGCTTGGGGCCTTGAGGGCGCTGAAAATACACGACCACTGCGGGTCAAACCACTAACATCCGCAATGTTAATAACAGAGGAAGATGGTAAGGACAC
The DNA here is from genome assembly GCF_024323335.1 of Lathyrus oleraceus. Taxonomy (NCBI): domain Eukaryota; kingdom Viridiplantae; phylum Streptophyta; class Magnoliopsida; order Fabales; family Fabaceae; genus Lathyrus; species Lathyrus oleraceus. The sequence continues at coordinate 504,721,555 of NC_066584.1, read as the reverse complement.
TTCTTTCCCATCTTCTACCGCGACAACATTGTAGCGATAAGGAATTACTTTTTTGGAAGAGTACGGCACTGGTCCGGCTGGCTTGATGGTTAATGCGGGAGAAATCTTCTGCTTGCTACCATCATACTTTATGATAACAGGCTCAGGGATCCGGAACACCAGAGAAATCACATTGACTTCGTCAGCATCTTCGTCAACATTTCTGTTTTGAAGGATCTCAATGACTCCTTCATCCAGTATTTCCTGAACATCTTTGCGCACCTGGCGACAACCTCGTTGCTTGAGAGAACAGACTCGGCATCTATCGTGGTCATGCTCATAATGACTATACTCGCATAGCAAACGATGCATCTCGACCAAAGATTGTCGAATATGACTGACATATTTGACTTTGTATTTGCCAGGGAAGCCCTGGACCATGTTGACAGATTTCCCATGCTCGGGCAATGGGTTCTTCTTCACGTTAGGACCTACATCCTCAAAACACAGAATGCCACACCTCACAAGGTCTTGAAACTTGGTCTTCAAAGGGTAACAAATCTCCACGTCATGGCCGGGAGCACCAGAATGGTAAACACAGTGTAATTCGGGCTTATACCACCACTGAGGGTTAGCAGGTATAGCCGGTGGGTCTCGCAGAGTAATCAACTTCCTCTCAATCAAAGAGAGATATAACTCTGCATACGTCAGGTGACCCTTTTCCTCTCGTAACTTGTGTTGGTTTGATTACTGTTTCGAGGCGGGTAGGCCTGCTGTTGCGGACGGTGCTGTTGATGTTGATATTGCGGATGTGGTTGTTGATTGGTGTTGTGTTGCTGGTACTACTGATTGTCTCTGAAAATAGGTGCTATGTGAGCCACCTGGTGCTGGTTACCGGTGGGACGCACGGTCTTCCTCCTCACAGAGGGTCTTCTTGGTTTTACATGGGAGGTCACACCATGTGCCTCTCCATCTTTCTTCTTTGTAAACGACCCATAACGTTTGGTAGAAGAGCCTTCTTCTCTGGTCAGACGTCCTTCTCTAACCCCTTCTTCTAGACCCATCCCCATATTCACCATCTCGGTGAAGTCAGAAGGAGCGCTAGCAATCATCCACTTATAATAAAAAGAACTTAAGGTCTTCAAAAAGATCTTAGTCATCTCTTTCTCTTCTAGCGGAGGCACAATCTGTGTTGCTAACTCTCGCCACCTTTGGGCGTACTCTTTAAATGTTTCCTTGTCCTTCTAGGACATGGCCCTCAATTGATCCCTATCGGGAGCCGTATCCATATTGTACTTGTACTGCTTGACGAAGGCCTCGCCAAGATTGTTGAAGGGTCGGATGTTTACACTGTCTAAACCCATGTACCAACATAGAGCGGCACCGGACAAACTGTCCTGAAAGTAGTGGATGAGCAATTGGTCATTGTCAGCCTGAGTTGACATCTTCCTGGCATACATAACCAGGTGGCTGAGAGGACAAGTATTTCCCTTATATTTTTCAAAGTCAGGGACCTTGAATTTCACAGGGATCTTCACATTGGGGACCAAGCAAAGTTCGGCAGCAGACTTGCCGAAAAGATCCTTTCCTCTGAGAGTTTTCAATTCCTTGCGAAGCTCAAGAAATTGATCATTCATAGCGTCCATCTTCTCATAGACATCTGGGCCTTCAGATGGCTCAGAATGATAGATGGTGTCGTCTACCCTGGGCATAGTGTGCACGACAGGAGGAGGAACAACAAGGACCAGGCTAGATGCCGGCATAGAAGCAAAGGTGGGAGCAGGACCCTCGGGCATGAAATTGGGAGGCATCCCCCACGGGAATCCGGCTGGCATGGCCGTTGGAGCAAAGTGTGCACTGGCTGCAGGCACAGTCGAGGAGACAATCTTAGAGATGATTGTCCTCTGGGGAGGAGTTGAAGGTGTCGGAGAAGACTGGCTTTGGGCAGCCATGAATGACTCCATCAAGGCACTTAATCTGGCCACTTCCTCTTTCAGCTCGTGGTTCTCTTGTTCTAGATGATCCATCAGTCTCGAAATGTTGGCTCTGGTGTAGTATCGGTGAGTCAGCTTGTCTTCAAAATAAATGAAGAACACAGAGTTAGACCACAGGACAAGAAGCCGGGAACAAAACCTGCTTATGCACATGATGCATGCAATGCTCGTGCATATGTTTTTTTTTTCTTTTATTTTCAAAGGAACTTTAGGGTTTTATTTGTAAATTTTGGAAATATTAAACATTTATCACATATGGAAATATCTCATCAAATAATATCGGGGAAAAGAAGTACAACATTGTCAACCATATACAGGAGAAAAGGAAAATAATCATCCTATGGATCCCTAGAAACAATCATCTAAAGCTCGGGACACAGGAAGATAGGATGCACGAAGCCTCTTCACCTCCCTCTCGTAGGCTGCCTCCATATCTGCCTTCTCCTTGGCGAGTTGGTCGTACTTCCTCTTCCAAAACTTGGAAGACTGAGGAAGTATAGAAGTCCATGCATCATTAGGATCATCAATAACCTGATGTTCAAGGAACTCTATCAAAGCATCCTTCTCCTTGATCTGCTGAAGCAACTCCTCCCTTTCACGGATCCAAGCACGTGATCGGTCTTCGTCTCTCAACTTCTCTACTCCTTGGTTAGGGAGGGTTGAAGGCCCAGCCATAACCAAAGGTGTAGGTCTTGGATACTCGTAAGGCATGAGATACTCAGACGCTCTCTTCCTAACCCAAGTAGTGTAAGGTTCCAAAGCGACGCAATTCTTAGGACCCATCTCCTTCCTTCCTTTCCTATGAATCTTGCGCCAAGCGCGAACCATTCTGCCCTTCAAGCCTTGGGGATCTTTACCCTCCTGGAAGAACACACCCTCTAACAGAATGTTATTAGGTTTATCCTTTAGGGGGAACCCAAGCTGACGACATGCCAAAACAGGGTTGTAGTTAATCCCACCACACGTACCAAGAAGAGGTACATTGGAGAATTCACCACAAGAGTCAATAATCTGCACACCATCATACACACGGTTGTACCAAGAGATATCATAATTAGTGAGAGACATAAGTCTCGTGGACCACCGTAGACATCCCTTGTTCTCCTTGAAGACGACCGTCTGCGGTAAGTGAGAAATAAACCACTTATACAACAGAGGAAAACAACACACAATGGAACCACCACCCTTTGCATTCCTCATATGCAAAGAAAAATAGATATCACCCAACAGAGTCGTAACGGGATTAAGAGTAGAGAAGATCCTAATAGCATTCACATCCACAAACTTGTCGATGTTGGGGAACAATACCAATCCATAAATGAGAAGTACAAATATGGCTTCAAAGGCATCCTCACTCATGGCCTTCCCATACATAGTAGTCTGAGCAATGAGGAACTCAGAAGGGAAACCTTGAATTCCACCTTTGATAGTTATATGAGCACCAACCAAAGATTCATCTATGTGCAACATGTCTGCTATCTCTTGAGAAGTGGGAATACTCTCTAAGAAACTGAACGACAACTGGTCTAGAATAGGTATACCCACAAGGTAGGCATACTCCTCAAGTGTAGGCAAAAGCTGGAAATCCGAAAACGTGAAGCAACGGTACAAGGGATCGTAAAACTGCACCAATAGACTCATCAACCCTTTGTCCACCTGAGTAGTCAGAAGAGGAAGAAGCTTCCCAAAATTGAGTGCGGTTAAACACCAGAGTATCCGGTTTCAACATGATTGCAAATTGTGCAGGTAATTGTTTCACCCCAAGACCAGATTTAACTCTGCATGGTCAATGTGATAAGTATTTTGGAAAGGCATGCCCATTTCATCTCCTTCAGCTTCGTCATTGAATGGCTGGCCTTCACAAGAAATATATGGAGCACAAGATAACTGTTGCACTGATTCACCGTCTTCAAATATAACATTACCAGAAAAAAATGAAGGATATTCACCATCCGTTGACATAAATTGCCTGTCCTGAAAAGGGGTCTGACCATTGGTATTCAAATGCATGCCGCCAATCATGTTTTCAGTATCAGTTAAAAACTCCATTTTTTCAACCTTCATGTTCCCCGTTGTCTTTCCATTTTTTCCGAAATTCAGGACAAACACCATTAGGTAAATAAGCAGAACTGTCAGTAACAACAGGCCTAACATCTATACCTTGGTAACAATTCAAAGATGGATAGTAGCCACTAAAATCACTAGGAGCATCGGAACCATGACAAAAAGTAGAATCAGTTGAAGTTCTAAAATATGTAGGCATGTCAACATCCACTCCAAAATGTGTAGGCAAGTCAACATCCACAAACGACATTTCAAAAGTTGTACATGAGTCATTTTCCTCAGGATCATTGTTATGAAGCATGTTTATGAGGTGAGCAACATAATTTTGTTCCTCACTGAAATCTTCCTTATCGATCTCATCCTCATATGTTCCATCCAAATCCGTTAAGCTCTCGATGAAATTGGAACAAAACATGAGGTTCACTTGATTCTAACAAATGAAAGAGTTTTTTCGGATCTCGCATGGCTAAGGAGATTAATCATTGTTAGATGCCCAAAAGTGCTTATTTGAGCTATCATATGTGGGCATCTTTCACTCTTTTGCCTTGCTAAAATTGTCAAAATCACATTTATTTTACATGGAATGCGTACATTGATAAACAAGCTTGGTGCCTTTGATGTGTTTGTTATTGTGCAGGAAAGGCATGAATTAATTGATAATAAAGACACAAGAGAATTGGCAAAGGAACCAAAGCAAAGGAGCATTTCATCTGCCTGCTCGCTAGGCGAGGCTGTGGCGAAGAATGGGTTCGCTAGGCGAGCTCCTGGCGAACAGCTCCAGTAAATTAGCAAATTAATTCGCTAGGCGAGCTCATGGCGAAGTCTGCAGCGAATTCATTCTGTTTTGGTGAAAAAGTGCAGCCAGCACTCACTCGCTAGGCGAGGCTCTAGCGAGTCCCCAGCGAGCATTCCAGTAGCAAAACCTCTCAACCTCGCTGGGGGCGAGCTTGAGGCGTTTCCTTCGCTAGGCGAAGGTATGTTCGCTAGGCGAACATGACAGTTCACCAACGCCCTGTTTTCTCTGGGCGCAGGAGCCTTCTGTGCTCATTTTGGACCTTCGCTAGGCGAGCCATTCTGCTCGCCTAGCGAACATGACAGTTCTGCACTTGTCTATAAGTAGCAGGTGCCACTTTTGGGCACCATACCTCATTTTTACCAACTTTTCCATTTTTTGTACTTTCTCCTAGATATTTTACAGCATTGCTTTGTGGGAGATTTTATGCCCTAATTTCATTTCTCTTCATCTAGCAACCATCTTCCACAAAAAGAAGGTGGATTCCCATCCAACTTCGATTATTCAACTTGGATGTTGATCAACCCTCTTTCCTTACTTGCCGACCAAGCTACCATGAAAATGAGTAGCTAAGTCTTCCATTTGTCAAGGTTAGATGTAGGTGATTGCTAGCTTTGTGTGTAAATGTAAGGATCCTCATATGTAAACTCTTTAACGGTAAATATATGATGAAAACTTTGTTTCTATTTAAAACTCTTTGTGTTGGTATTTGATCGAGAGATGTTTACCGACTCTTGACCTAGGTTTTCATCCAAACTTGTTTGTTAGCTAGAGATAGTAACGAATGATTTTGTTCACCATAAGGTTGAACCAAAACGTTGTCTTTTTGATAGATTGTGTTCGAGAGAAACAATGGATCAAAATGACAAAACTCACAATGGGTGTTCGAGAGAAACGCATTGAGAGGACTTTGTGAAATTATTTATCATCTAAAGGAGTTTATAAGATTGTTGACCGAGCAAATACATGCAAAGCAAATGTAATCATTGAAACCTAACTCTGACAATATTTCTCATATTAATCAAAACGTAACTTTTACCGCAATTAATTACTTTGTATGCAAGATAACTTGATTAAAACCAAAACCCTAGTGTTACATTAAGTTAAGATTAATTCAACCATTGAACGGCAGTGATATCTTACAATCTCTGTGGATACGATAACAAAACCCGACACTTAAAAACTGTTTCAACAAAATGGCGCCGTTGCCGGGGATTGTAAATTGATATTGCGAGCATCGCATTGGTTGTTTAAGTTTTAGCTTGTGAATTTTTGACTTATGCTTGTAATTCGTTTGGTTTAGTGTGCAGCTTACGTTTTATGCGAGGGAAAATCCCTGTGGACGAACTTCTTTTTGATCCGGAGATCGAGAGAACCGCAAGGAGGCTCAATAGCAAAACAAGACGTAGGAGGCAACAGGCTAGGCAACGCCAAGAGCAAGGAGAAAGTTCTTCAACCACAAATCCACACCCATTCGTACCAAACATGGAGCCACAACCACCACCACCGATTTCTACTCCATGTATCAACAGTCCAAGGAACACCGCTCAGTTTGCCAACCAAACTGGAAGGCAAGCTGAGATGAAGACGGGAACTCTGAATTTATTGTATGGGAGTCCATTCACCGGAATGGACCATGAAGACCCATTTGCTTTTCTCACAAAATTCTATGAGATAGCATTGGCTGCCGGAGTGGATCAGGCTCAGGAGCTTCCGTTGTTCAGACGTTTATTTCCTCACGCTTTGCTCGGTAAAGCAAAGGATTGGTATCTCGATCAAACACCTGCCGTAATGACAGATTGGAATGTGTTAGAGGAGAAATTCATTGAAAGATTTTTCTCTCATAACCGATTCATGGAATCAAAGACGGCCATCTCGGTGTTTTCTCAAGGAACCAGTGAATCGTTGAATGAAGCGTGGGAGAGATTCAAGTCCATGCTAAGGAAATGTAAAGGGCATGGATTTGATGAATTAACTCAAATCCATATCTTCAGAAATGGACTTCAACCAAACTGTAAGACGTTGTTGGATGCCACCTCGGGTGGCTCGTTGATGTCAAAGAGTGCCGAAGAAGCCACCAACATTATCAACCGTATGGCTTTGAATGATCTTCAAAGTCAAAGTCGTGGAAATTCTTTGAAGAAGGCGGGAGTGCTTGAGTTAGGGACGAATGATGCCATACTTGCCCAAAACAAGCTCATTTCACAACAAGTGGAACTTTTAACGCAACAAATCAAAGAGTTAAGAGAACCGTCAAAAGCTAAACAAATAGCTTGTTGTGAACTTTGTAAAGGTGAACATGACACCGGATTTTGTCCACCTCCCGGTTTTGACGAAGTAAATTACATGGCCAATCAACGGGACTATCAACCAAGACAACAACAACCTTATCAACCGCACCCTCAACAACAACAACAACAACAACAATTCCAAGGGAACCAAGGGTTCCAACCTAGAAGCAACTATTATCATAACCAAGGTTATGGAGGTGGTTCTTCTAGCCGTCAAAATCCTCCCCAAAATCCGTATCAATCTCAACAACCGCCGGTAGTCAATTCTAAATTGGAAGAGACATTGACGCAATTCATGCAAATGTCAATGGCCAATCAAAAGAGTAATGACGCGGCCATAAAAAATCTTGAAACTCAAGTTGGGCAACTTGCCAAGCAACTAGCTGAACAACAAACCGGTCCTTCTTTCTCGGCCAATACGCAAACAAATCCTAAGGAGCATTGTAAGGCGATTGTGACGAGAAGTGGAAGGGAGTTGGGTAGTGAAAATGAAAAAAGAGTGGAGAGTGAAAAAAGAGAGAAAGAGAAGGAGATTGAGGAGAAAATAGTGGATGAAAATGTTGACGGTGAAGTAGGAGTGTGGAGTGATGAGGAAGTAGTTGAAAATGATAAAAATAATGGTGAAGTTGAACAAGAAAAAGGCGTGGAGATTGAGGAAAATAATAATGATGAGGTGCTAAGGGAGGTAGTGAAGAAGCCTAGATGGAAAAGTGCTAGAATTGCAAAGGGAAAGGAGGTAGTGAGCGCTACTCCGGTCCAAAATCTTCCTTACCCTCATGCCCCTTCCAAAAGGGAAAATGAACGGCATTACGCCCGGTTCATGGATATTTTTAAGCAATTACAAATAAACATTCCGTTTGCTGAAGCTTTGGAACAAATGCCAAAGTATGCCAAGTTCATGAAGGACATACTAACCAAAAAGCGGAGGTATACGGAACCGGAGACCATCGTCCTTGATGCGAGCTGTAGTGCCATCATTCAAAGGACGCTTCCTAAGAAAGAGGTTGATCCGGGAAGAGTTACATTGCCGGTTAAAATTGGTGATGTGTATGTCGGAAAGGGACTTATTGACTTGGGGTCGAGCATAAATCTTATACCTTTGTCAATTATCAAGAGGCTTGGCAACATCGAGATTAAGTCCATCCGAATGACATTACAATTGGCGGATAAGTCGACGACCCATCCTCATGGCGTAGCCCAAGATGTGTTGGTGAAGGTCGACAAATTCTTTTTCCCGGTGGATTTTATTGTAATTGATATGGAGGAAGATGATGATGCTCCGCTCATATTGGGCCGACCATTCATGAAGACCGCAAGAATGATGATTGATGTTGATGACGGTTTAATGAAGGTGCGTGTTCAAAATGAGGAGGTCACATTTGATCTATTCGAGGCGATGAAGCATTCCAAGGATCGAAATGATAGCTTTCGCATCGATGTGATCGAAGACGCTATTATGGAAGTTTCAAAGCATATCCACGAGATATCTCCTATGGAGTTAGCTCTCGACGACTCATTGGAGGTTTTCACTGTTGAGGAGGAGTTAGCTCTTGAGGAATGTTTGAAGGAACTTGATAGCTTGGAAGACCTACAACCGTGGGAAATAGAGGAAGAAAATTTGAAGAAGGAGGTAATTGATGAGAAAGCGCCAATTGAATTAAAAGAGTTACCTTCGACTTTGAAATATGTGTTTTTAGATGAGACCGAGGCAAAGCCGGTCATCATAAGCAACCTCTTGACAAAAGAAGAAGAAGCCCGTCTAATCATTGTGCTCAAAACCAATCAAGAAGCTATGGGTTGGACTCTTTCCGATCTTAAAGGAATTAGTCCATCCTATTGTATGCACAAGATTTTGATGGAGGAGGATTTCAAGCCGGTGGCTCAACCACAACGCCGCTTAAATCCTACAATGAAAGAGGTTGTAAGAAAGGAGGTGGTGAAGCTTTTGGATGCGGGAATGATTTACCCGATCTCGGATAGTCCGTGGGTTAGTCCCGTGCACGTGGTTCCGAAGAAGGGTGGAATGACCGTAATCCGTAATGACAAAGACGAATTGATCCCGACTAAAGTTGCCACGGGATGGAGAATGTGTATAGATTATAGACGGTTGAATACCGCGACTCGTAAGGACCATTTTCCACTCCCATTTATGGATCAAATGCTTGAAAGACTATCGGGCCAACAATACTACTGTTTTTTAGACGGCTACTCCGGGTACAACCAAATTGCGGTTGACCCGGTTGATCATGAGAAGACGGCTTTCACGTGTCCGTTTGGAGTGTTCGCATACAGAAAAATGCCTTTTGGGCTTTGCAATGCGCCGGCGACATTCCAACAATGTGTCCAAGCTATTTTTGCCGATCTAATAGAGAAAACAATGGAAGTCTTCATGGATGACTTCTCGGTGTTTGGTGGGACGTTTAGTCTATGCTTGGCAAATTTGAAGACGGTGTTGGAAAGGTGTGTGAAGACTAATTTGGTGCTAAATTGGGAAAAGTGTCACTTTATGGTGACCGAGGGGATTGTGCTAGGCCACAAAGTCTCTAAAAGGGGGCTTGAAGTGGATAGAGCTAAGGTTGATGTAATTGAAAAATTACCCCCTCCGGTCAATGTGAAGGGCATCCGTAGTTTTTTGGGGCACGCGGGGTTCTACCGGCGCTTCATCAAGGACTTCTCAAAGGTGGCTAAACCTTTGAGCAATTTACTCGCCAAAGATCAGGTATTTCTCTTCACCGACGATTGTTTGCAAGCTTTCGAGGTTTTAAAAGAAAAATTGGTTACCGCTCCAATAATAGTCGCTCCCGATTGGAATGAAAATTTTGAACTAATGTGTGACGCGAGTGACTATGCCGTTGGAGCGGTACTTGGCCAAAGAAAGGACAAAACTTTTCATGCTATACATTATGCGAGTAAGGTTCTTAACGAGGCTCAAATAAATTATGCCACAACGGAAAAAGAACTACTCGCAATAGTGTATGCGCTAGAAAAGTTTAGGTCCTATCTTATAGGGTCTAAAGTCGTGGTGTACACCGACCACGCGGCGATTAAATATCTGCTGACCAAGCCGGATTCGAAGCAAAGGCTCATCCGTTGGATCCTCTTGTTACAAGAATTCGATGTCGAAATTAAAGACAAGAAGGGGTCGGAAAACTTGGTAGCGGATCATTTATCCCGCTTGGTGAATGTCGAGGTTACCGCATCTGAAAAGGAAATCCGGGAAGAATTTCCTGATGAAAAATTGTTTAAGGTTCAAGTTAGGCCGTGGTTTGCAGACTTTGCAAACCACAAGGCTAGTGGTTGTGTGCCGGCCGATCTAACTTCGAACCAAAAGAGGAAGTTCCTTTCGGATGCGAAGTATTATGTTTGGGATGACCCATACTTGTTTAAGTTGGGTAGCGATAACCTGTTAAGGAGATGCGTAACTGGTGATGAAGCCCAGAGCATCCTTTGGCATTGTCACAACTCGCCTTATGGCGGACATTATAATGGGGTTAGAACGGCCACAAAAATTCTTCAATCGGGATTTTATTGGCCAACTATTTTCAAAGACGCACATACCCATGCGCAAAGTTGTGACAGTTGCCAAAGAAGTGGTGGGATAGGTAAGAGAGATGAGATGCCTCTCCAAAATATCCAAGAAGTGGAAGTGTTCGATTGTTGGGGCATAGATTTTGTTGGACCTTTCCCACCCTCTTACGGGAATGAGTACATGCTTGTAGCTGTTGATTATGTCTCTAAGTGGGTTGAGGCGATTGCCTCACCTCGGGCGGATGCCAAAACGGTGATAAAATTTTTAAAGAAAAACATCTTTTCCCGTTTTGGAACACCCCGAGTGTTGATAAGTGACGGAGGGTCACACTTTTGCAATGCACCTTTGGAAACAATTCTAAAACATTATGGTGTGTCGCATAGGGTGACAACTCCGTACCACCCTCAGGCTAACGGGCAAGCGGAGGTCTCTAATCGAGAGATTAAGAGAATCCTAGAAAAAACCGTGTCTAATTCTAAAAAAGAGTGGTCCCAAAAATTGGACGAAGCATTATGGGCCTACCGTACGGCCTTTAAAGCTCCAATTGGCCTAACTCCGTTTCAATTAGTATTTGGTAAAACTTGCCATTTGCCGGTTGAATTGGAGCACAAGGCCTTGTGGGCCCTAAAATTTCTAAATTTTGAACATGAGTTGGCCGGTAACAAAAGGAAAGTACAACTACTTGAGTTGGAGGAGATGCGCAATGCCGCATACCACTCAAGTTGGTTGTACAAGGAAAAAGCAAAGAAATATCATGACAAGAAGATCCGAACCAAAGAATTCGTGCCCGGACAATTGGTCTTATTGTTCAACTCCCGGTTGAAGTTGTTTCCCGGGAAGTTGAAATCAAAATGGTCCGGGCCATTTCGGGTGAAAGAAGTAAAAGAATACGGGGCCATTATCATTGAAGACATGGACGAGAAAGACAGTTGGACCGTGAACGGCCAACGATTGAAAGTGTATCTCGGCGGTCATGTGGATCGCGAGAGTTGTGCTCAGCCGCTCGATGCTCCCCTGTGAGCATCGCACCGTCGAGCTTAGTCGACGTTAAACAAGCGCTAGTTGGGAGGCACCCCAACATTGTAAGTATTTCCTGTTTTCTGTTTATGTTGTATTGAGTACAATGTGCTGTACCCAAGCTGGATGACTTGCAAGTGCTGCATTTGCCTTTGCACTTGCTGTCATGTTCGCTTGCAGCTCGCTAGGCGAGTCTGCAGCGAGCGCGCTCGCTGACTGCTCGCTAGGCGAGGCAGTAGCGAGCGCACCAGTACTGTTCTATTTAAATACCTCAGCAGAGCAGTTTTGCCCTTACCCTAAAAAAATCGTCTGAACTGCTCTGCTGAGGATTTCGTGTGTGGTTTCTCAAACTCCCTCTGTTGCATCTTTATCACCGACGCGTGCTCTTTCGCCAATTGCAAACTCTCCCCACTTCTCTTTTCCAAATCCGTTTACCAAAGGTTTGCCCCACTTCTTTTTCTTTTTTGTTTACTCTTAAATTCCAAACATGCATAGCAAATAGGATCAATTTGGTATGGGAAACTTAGAGGTTGCATGTAATTTTGGGAGTTTGCAATGTTGTACACTTAGGTTTCAAATTAGGGATTTAATTTTACTTTAGGTTTTCCATGAAATTAGGCATCCCCAATAGCATTGAACAATTCATTATCATGAGAAATCATTGGGTTTTGCTGTGGGAACCTTGTGTGTACGGGTATTGGGGGAAACATCTTTGAAAATGCAGAAAATCCCAAAACCCGTAAGGTTCGCTAGCAGCTCGCTAGGCGACCTGGGGCGAACGTTCGCTGCAGCTTCGCTAGGCGAAGCAGCAGCGAGCATGACAGTATTTTGAATTTTGTTTTAATCGCTAATCTGTTTGTTGGTGTGTATTGTGTCTTTGTATATTTTGCAGAATGGAGTCTAGATCTGGAGCTGGTAAGAAGAGAAAAGGAGATGCAACTACTTCCAGGACCGTGCCAATTCAATTCGACAACGACAAGTTCGTAGGCCCGAAACAAGCGGCACGTTACATCGCTTTGGAGAAGCGAAAAATCCTTCCTGAGAGGCGGTTTCTGATCAACCCGCAGGGCACTTACCGAACTTTTTCCGGGTTGATAGACGCCAAGAAGTGGGACAGGTTGATAAGTCCCTTGGAGCATTATGACATTGGTACAGTGCGGGAGTTTTATGCTAACGCACTGCCCGACGACGACGAGCCCTTCACTTGGGTTTCTAGAGTTGCCGGGCGTACTATTCCTTTTGACCGGGATGCGATCAACAGAATCCTAGGGGAACCGCTCCAGCTGGGAGCTGATCAGAGAGACCAGTACCACACCGATCTCAGACTTCATCGAGACGTCGCTGCCATTACCACCGACCTGCTTTTGGCTGGGAGATCGGTTGAGCCGAACCCATCTGGGGTTCCTGTGAGATATCACCGGGAGGACATGACTCCCATGGCTCAGCTGATTCTACTTCTGGTTTTAACCAACATCCAACCCAAATCACACACCTCTACTGTGCCGATCCCAGTGGCACATTTAGTCCATTCCATCCTCACTAATGTTGAGATTGATGTGGCGAGGATAATCGCCAATGAGCTGAAGACTGTGGTTGAGAGTGGGCTGAAATCGGGGGCTCGTGTGAATTGCCCACTGGCTTTCCCGTGTTTGATTATGAGCTTATGTATACAGGCTAGGGTGAGACTTCCGTCTCGTGGACAGGTTAGGATCCCGGCTCCAATTGATGATCGGTATGTAGCTAAGTATTGTAGAGCTAAGGCTACCGCTGGCAGTACGGCCTCGGGAAGTACTCGGGCTGCTGATGGTCCTAGTGCTTCTTCTCCCGGACTTGATCCGTACCTGAGGGCTGTTTGTGACTACAGTTTTGAGTGGATGGCAGCATCCCAAAGAGCTATGATTGACATGCACAACAGTATGCAGAGGTTAGAGCTGCAAGGTAATGACCCCTCCGATGCTCGTGCATTGTTAGCGCGTGAGCAGTTTATGCTCAACGCTAATTGGCCTGTGGACAGGCCAGTCTATGGTGAGGGGGAGGGAGCTGAAGCTGATGATGAGGATATCGATGATGAGGCTACCGGTTCTGAAGCCGGTAGTGAAGAGGAGTCTTGAGCCCTTTGTGGGTTAAGTTTTTGAGTATTTGTATTTCAGTTTTTATTATGTCATTTTTATTTGTACTTTCGAATTTTGTATTTTGACCATGGGTTGTACTATTGGGGTGTTTTGTCCCCCACGAACAAAATTTTATTTTTCAGTTAATGTTATTTATGTTTGTTGTTAATTTTGTGTGTTTAATAAATTTTTGGTTGAATGAGTGGCAAACCCTTCTAGATTGGTTGCTCCTCAAGAAGTACCCAATGAAGGTGCATCCGAGCTTGGATGGCAATGATAAGAATAACAAGTGAATGAAGCTAAGGTACATGGTTACCGTCGGCTAGAATTTTAGAATGCATTAGGAACTTTACTCTTTTTGGTAAATTGAATATTGTCTTTGTGCAACATAATTGAATGAATGTTTCATCTAGAACCTAAAACCACAAAGTGTGAGGAAACCTCCATTGTTCACTTAAATGCTGGATTCTAATAAGTTTTGTTGATTCATGTGATTCATTATTTGTCTGTTATTATTGTGAAATTGTGGAAGCAATTAGAAATGATCAAGGCACTTGTTTTCTTTCGAGCACAACTACATCCAAAAACAACTTACCTGTGAGCAGAGAGAGTATTTGTTAACCCCTTTGAGCCTAAACAGTTGAATCTCGGCTTGAAATAAAGCGAGATCTCAAAAATCTTTTTTTTACAACCCGGAAAATATTGATTATTGTTCTTTTGCCGTAAAAAGGTAAGAGCATTCACTTAGGGTGTGGAAGAAATAAGTTGGGGAGAACGAAAAAGAATTGGTAAGCACCACAACTCTTGAAAAAGAAAAGAAAAACCGAGCAAGCATAGAAAAATATATGTATAGAAAATATAGAAAAGAAACATCTGTTTTGTACATTTGATGTGAAAGAAAAGAACAAAAATATAAAGAATGAAAATGAATGCTTGCTTGGAAGAAAAATAGTGAAAAATAAGAGTTGAGTTGTGGAATATGTGTTGTGAAGGTTACAAATAAGAAACAGATGAAACAAGTCGAGTAGTGTGAATAATACTGTGAATGTCTCTTTTGCATCGGCACTTTCGTTTCAATGGCCTTAGAAATGACCCTTGTTTGTTAACCTGACCAAGCTTCAACCGAAAAGCCCTTAGTGATCTTTATGCTTCCACAGTACCATTTTTAAATTGATTAGACATTGTATGAATCTGTTTGATTTCTTCATTATTTGTTAGAGAGCGAGATTAGTCCCGCGGTTGCAAACGCGCAAAATCTTCATTCCTTATTCGAAGAGGAGAGATAGGATGATTCATTCAGAAGAGTATTGTTGTAGATAGATAAATATTTTGCATTGCTATTTAAGTTTAAGTTCCTAGGTATTATTTTATTCAAACCGTTGGGAACTTGTATATGCGAATTTCGCTTGTGTTTGAGCCGTTTATCCAACTTCGGAGAAACTGTTTCTTTATGCAAATCCTCTTGTCTTTCAAGAGGCATACTTTGCTTGAGGACAAGCAAGAATCTAGTTGGGGAGAGTTGTTAGATGCCCAAAAGTGCTTATTTGAGCTATCATATGTGGGCATCTTTCACTCTTTTGCCTTGCTAAAATTGTCAAAATCACATTTATTTTACATGGAATGCGTACATTGATAAACAAGCTTGGTGCCTTTGATGTGTTTGTTATTGTGCAGGAAAGGCATGAATTAATTGATAATAAAGACACAAGAGAATTGGCAAAGGAACCAAAGCAAAGGAGCATTTCATCTGCCTGCTCGCTCGGCGAGGCTGTGGCGAAGAATGGGTTCGCTAGGCGAGCTCCTGGCGAACAGCTCCAGTAAATTAGCAAATTAATTCGCTAGGCGAGCTCATGGCGAAGTCTGCAGCGAATTCATTCTGTTTTGGTGAAAAAGTGCAGCCAGCACTCACTCGCTAGGCGAGGCTCTAGCGAGTCCCCAGCGAGCATTCCAGTAGCAAAACCTCTCAACCTCGCTGGGGGCGAGCTTGAGGCGTTTCCTTCGCTAGGCGAAGGTATGTTCGCTAGGCGAACATGACAGTTCACCAACGCCCTGTTTTCTCTGGGCGCAGGAGCCTTCTGTGCTCATTTTGGACCTTCGCTAGGCGAGCCATTCTGCTCGCCTAGCGAACATGACAGTTTTGCACTTGTCTATAAGTAGCAGGTGCCACTTTTGGGCACCATACCTCATTTTTACCAACTTTTCCATTTTTTGTACTTTCTCCTAGATATTTTACAGCATTGCTTTGTGGGAGATTTTATGCCCTAATTTCATTTCTCTTCATCTAGCAACCATCTTCCACAAAAAGAAGGTGGATTCCCATCCAACTTCGATTATTCAACTTGGATGTTGATCAACCCTCTTTCCTTACTTGCCGACCAAGCTACCATGAAAATGAGTAGCTAAGTCTTCCATTTGTCAAGGTTAGATGTAGGTGATTGCTAGCTTTGTGTGTAAATGTAAGGATCCTCATATGTAAACTCTTTAACGGTAAATATATGATGAAAACTTTGTTTCTATTTAAAACTCTTTGTGTTGGTATTTGATCGAGAGATGTTTACCGACTCTTGACCTAGGTTTTCATCCAAACTTGTTTGTTAGCTAGAGATAGTAACGAATGATTTTGTTCACCATAAGGTTGAACCAAAACGTTGTCTTTTTGATAGATTGTGTTCGAGAGAAACAATGGATCAAAATGACAAAACTCACAATGGGTGTTCGAGAGAAACGCATTGAGAGGACTTTGTGAAATTATTTATCATCTAAAGGAGTTTATAAGATTGTTGACCGAGCAAATACATGCAAAGCAAATGTAATCATTGAAACCTAACTCTGACAATATTTCTCATATTAATCAAAACGTAACTTTTACCGCAATTAATTACTTTGTATGCAAGATAACTTGATTAAAACCAAAACCCTAGTGTTACATTAAGTTAAGATTAATTCAACCATTGAACGGCAGTGATATCTTACAATCTCTGTGGATACGATAACAAAACCCGACACTTAAAAACTGTTTCAACAATCATCCCATACCAAAATAAAGAAATAGAACCCAAAAGACAGGCATGGACTGGTCGTGGTAGCAAGTCCAACCACTAATGTTGGTGGGTAGCATCATGATCAGATGAAATGGTCATGAAAAAAAGAATGCAAACGAATGATTGATGGGAAAAAAATTTCAGGGCCAAAATCGGGGTATGACAATCCTAAGAATAGGCCAAGATGGGCTTGGTAAACTAAGGTCCTTGGCTTCTAAGGTCTATATTGGAAAGAGTAATGTCTAACCACAACTTACTTGTGTGACATTATTGATCCCAACATGACCTCCACCAAGTGAATGGACTTGCAAGTCAACTTGCTAAGGAATAACTCCACACAAGTCAACAAGACTATGCCATTCTCCTATCCTAAGTGCACTCGAGTCCGGGTATAGAACTCATCTCACAAAGATCACCAAGCATACAAGGAATTAATATCAAGCAAATCAATCATTACATACAATACAGTAATCCCAAATTGCACAAAAATATGTCACAAAGTAATACAATACAACAAGCATGAAAAGTAGGCAAAACCCACTAGGCAAATTCCTTTCCCCAGCAGAGTCGCCACTTTTTTGTAGCGGGGTATTCGTTACCATTAGAGATATTGACTAAATCCAAGGTAAATCATACAAGTCGAGTCGCCACCGCACTTCTATTTATCCAAAGGAATGGTTAGAAAGCGAACAAAAACCTAATAGTTTTAACAAAACTAGTAAAAGAAACAGAGATCGGGGTAAGGGGGTTGGTTATGTAATGGGAAGGTGTTAGGCACCTGTAGCGGTGTATTCGTCACTTTATGATTTATTGATTAAATCAAAAGCAAAGCATACAAAGAAATCGAGTCGCCACCGCACTTTTATTTATCCAAAGGATTGGCTAAAAAGCGAACAAAAGCCTAAGAAGTTTTACACATAGAAAACTAATGAAAAGATCAGAGAATCTGGGTAAGGGGTTAATTACGCAATGGGAAGGTGTTAGGCACCCAAAACGTCCTAGGTACTCCTAGGGAGCCCTTTTCACACTTGTTGTATAAAAAAGTTTATTTGTTTATGACATATTGTGCAAACATGATTGGGAAGATGAGAAAAGAATGTACAATTTTTATTATTTTTGTGTTTGAACGGATGAACCCGTTGCCTACGTACCTCTCCATGGAAGGTAAGGATCAAAACGCCGTAGTTCGGCTAAAAGATTTCCAAAATATGAATGGGTTCATTTTAAAACAAGAGCACTAAGGCTTTTCATTATCAACGGGAGAAAACTCAACCAAGACCAACAATCCACCATGCAAGGATAGCTTCAACATACTAGTGAGGGGTTAACCCTATAATGAGTATGGAAGACTTACAATCAACTCACTAAGGATGTGGTGAGATTTACATCAACCACTATGAGAATTGAAACCTATGGCTAATGTATGAAAACATATCAACAATGGACAAAGCCACAAAACAATTGAATGGGTGTGATTAACCAATTATGAGTATTTACAAAATATGGTCAAAGTATGATTAGAATTCAATTCAAAGAAGTGTTATGGAAAATGAAGTTTGAAAAGTCAAGGACTTAAGGTCCAGGTTTCTAATTTGAAAAGACATGAAAATGTTTGCACACTATGTATTTACAAGTTTCAAAAAGTCAACAAGTGAAAAGGGGTTTTGAAACAAAAAGGATGTGGATGAAGGAGTGTAAAACTTCCTAGAAGTTCACCTCTTGAGATCATATAGAAGATGATTCAAGTGTGTCCTTTGGAATGAGGCAACAATGCAAGTAAGCAAATAAAAGGCAAGATGATACCGGATGCCAATCAATGGACTTATACCAATCTCACAAACAAAGGTGGATACCGGATACCAATCAATAGATTTACACCAATCTCCTAAAACAAAACAATGATACCGGATGCCAATAAATGGACTTATACCAATCTCACAAAGCAAAACAAAACATGGATATCAGATGCCAATCTATCTGGGTTTATACCAATCTCACAAGGCAAAACCAAACATGGATATCAGATGCCAATCTATCTGGGCTTATACCAATCTCACAAGGCAAAACAAAACATGGATATCAGATGCCAATCTATCTGGGCTTATACCAATCTCACAAGGAAAAACAAAACATGTTTATCAGATGCCAATCTATCTGGGCTTATACCAATCTCACAAGGCAAAACAAAACATGGATATCAGATGCCAATCTATCTGGGCTTATACCAATCTCCACAGGATGATCATAGGAGTACAAATGCCAACAACATGGACTTACAATTGCATCCTCACTTACAACAAACAAACAGAAGTACTAAGCAAAGAGGACATAAGCGGCCAATGAAATGGTCTTACACTCAATCCCTTCCAAATCATAGGAACAATGGCCAAATGAATGGACTTACAGTTGATTCCTCAATGGACAATCAAAGATGTCACAAAGATATGAAATGATGATCATGTAATAATGGACAATTAATGATGATAAATGCACAAAGCACACAAGCAAACATACACAGATAGATCAAGCAATCAATCAAACAAAGTCATTTAGCACACACTATATACAAGCAATTAGGCTCAAATAAGGGTTAGACTTTAAAGTCAACTGGAATGGAGTAAGTGGTGCTCTTAACCTTAACATTGAGAGTTAAGGTGAAGCAGATGAAAGGATATGAGGGGTGTGCCTCATTGCTTCTATCTCTGGTCAGAGAGAGCATTGGATAATAGAAGATGTGGGAGTTCAGAAAGTTGGAACTCTCTCCACAAGTTAATGACTCTATAGATCTTGGGTTAATATCCACAATGCTACAACATGTAATGTGAGCAAAGGGATGACACACAGAATAGTAGGAGATGGACTACACATCTCTTTTATCTACCAATTGCCTTATCAAAGGACTTTTCCTGTTTGGGGACAAAGATAAACAATCACAAGCATTGCCTCTTAAGGAGGACTTCAGACAGGTGCCTGGCCAAGTAACAGGCCAGGTCTTCCAGACTACATGAAGAAGAGAAATTTATACCTAAAGTGGTTAAACAACCAAGCAAAAGCAAGTTCAGAATGAACTTAAGCAACTAATGTACCTGAAAACAATCCAACTCAATCAGTATACAACTCAAAAAGTCAAACAGATAATCCAACAGTCAACAAACAATACACAATCAAACAAGCAAGGCAACTTTGTGCAAGGCACAAGCTCAACTCAAATGAGCTAAAAGCGTCCTACAAAACAAGTCAAGGTTAGTCAATATCAATCAAATAAACCAACTCAAGCAATGTGAATTAATCCCCTTATGGCCATGTACTTCTTAACCTGAAAACAAACTCAAACATGAGAAGCAAACCACTAGGACAAGGCCTAGGGTCAAAGAAGGAGGAATAATCCAAAACAGAACATGAAAATTGACAAGAATCAAGATTAATCAAATTAGAACAAAATCCAAGTGGTCTCATGTCAATATCATCAACCAAGTTCATTTCATAAAGCAATCATGTCAAGGTATGCAAGTTGGAAGCTCATTGAAGCAACAGAATGAACAAAGGCATATTAATTCCAAAATGGCTCAATAAATCTCAAGAAAAATCATGACTAAACAGCAAACATCAAATGATCTACACACCAAGAATCATGGCATTTGGAAAAGTATAGGCAAGTCAAAGAAATTCACTAAGTCAAGGTAAGCATAAACAAGCTCAAAGGAGGCACAAATTGATACATCAACTTAAGGCAATCCTAAAACAGAGATGACATGTGATAAATGACCCAAACCAAAGCCAAGACAAACTTCAAAGTGTCTAGAAAACATGTGCAAAATTTCAAGTTCATATAGTAAGGCATAAGCATTTCCCAAATCATGGAAGTTCAACACTCTTCAAAGGTTCAAACATGACTAACCAGCAAAGAAAATCCCAAACAAATCAGAAATGGATCCAAAAATTCTACAATAATTCATGATCAATCCTAACATCCATAAGAAGCATCATGCAAAATATCACATCATTTGGCCTTTATTTAGCATGGTAAAGAAAATCTACAAGTTGAGCAAGCAATGGTGTGACACAAATTGTCACACCTTCAATAACACGATCATAACTCAACAACCAAACATGATAAAAATGCAAACTCTATACCAAAATGACCAGCAAGTTGTCTAGTTTAAGCATGTCAATTTTCACATTCATTAGATCAACCATCATCATTTCACAACCAAAATGGCAAGCAAGGTGCAAGGTAGCATATGCATGAACAATCCCTAAGAAAAATTAATATCCATGCGTGCACAATTTCTGGAAAAATCATCAAAAAATAGTAGACATCATGAGGAGAACAATGAAAAAAACCACACATTAATTGGATGTATATTTATGGAGTTATGATTTTTTGAAGTGGAGAAGAAAATGAAAAATCATGATGAAGCCATACATGAACATATGAGATAAATGGAAATAAAATGAAATGGCAATTATCGGAAATGTCATGAAGCAGGATCGAACCGTGCATGCATTTAAATTGAGCGCGCCACTTAATGAAACGCTCCATTTCATTAATCAGATGTGGCAATGGCAAGCGATTTGGACCAATCATTCAGCCATGTGGTATACACGTGGTCCAGTACATGAGTTATAACATAAAAATGCATGCACAAGCGCGCCATGAAGATCAAAACAATTCTGGAACGAAAACCTAACAATCTTCATCCGTGTTCATCATGTTCATCAGCCTCAAGAACAAACATTCACCAAAATTCACAAATAGCATACCATTGGATTCATCTCACATCATACATCAACAATCCAGTATTAATTTAACCTAATTCTCCATAATATGAAAGGATCGAGCAAAAGAAGTTTAACATGTCAAACTTATAATCATCACAACTAACTCATTACTGCATGAAATTAAGAGATCTAAAGCTCAGCATAACCACCAATGAGAGATCTACAAGATGCATACATCAATTTCAAGAATCATGGAAGTCGAAATCTAACCTTGCTGGAGAAACAGAAGTGGAATCGTGCAGTTCAGGTCCTGGAAAGGTGCAACAGATCCTCCTCAAAGCTTAGATGAATGAATGGATGAGAAAGAATAGCTCAACAATGCTAGATTTATCCAGAAATTTCAGCTGCCATGGATGTGCATGAAGGTTCAACAATCTCGATTCTTGCTGAATTCTTCAAGATCTTGCTTCAACAATCTTCAATTATGCATACAGATGATGAACAAACCACGAACCAAGCAAAGGATATGAAGAATTTGATGAAAAAAGTTGAGAGAAAATTGAGAGAGAACTTTCAGATCTGAGATTTTGGAAGTTTCTCCTGATTTTCTGTTAGGATTATGGTTATATACCATCTGTTAATCATGTTTAGCTTAAGCCCTAATCAAATGCCAAGTGAATTAAGGAAATGGAAGTGTTATGCAATTTGGCCAAAACACCATCACATGTGCATGGCAATGGAACAGTACCCGAGTTCCACTTGGAACAAGCTTCAAAATCTGTTTGGAGGCAAATGTAATTGGCAAAAGATGAATGCAATGCATAATTTTTAAATGACCACTTTCCCTCCAAAATTCAAATGAAATTCAAATGAAAAATGCCAAAATTTTGTGATGAGAATTGATGATATGCGATGCATATTTTGGATAGTACACATCAAGAGAGAAATGTTCCAAAAAGAACCACTTCAATTGGCCTTTTGGTGCAAAAGTTATGCCTTCTTGAAGTTCAAATTTGCTTGGCAATGATTGATCCATAATTTCTTAACCATACATGAGAAATTCAAGTTCTTTGACTTTTTGGAAATGGGAGAGAAAGATCTACAACTTTCATGTTCAACAAAATTTCATTTGAAGCATTTTTGGTCATGTAATCTTGAGGAGAAAACCTTTCCATTTTTGGCAAATCCAAATTATGGGTCACTTTCTATTTTTGGAAAGTTTTCATCTGACTTTATTTTCTTCAATGATGATGTTTGAAATGTCAAATGAGACTTGTTTGAACATGAATGAAGTATTTCTAGGCTCTTCCCACCTCCAAATCCAACAGTTGACTGGCTAGGATTTCAGTTGACTGAAGAATGCCTTGATGAGATTCAAGCCTCTACCACTTGTGATCTTGATTCAAAATGATGTCATGGTTCATATGAGCTCTTGTGAATGATCATGGTGCCCAAATTCTTCAGAATGGCCACCATCTATAGGCTCCATGCTTGCCTTTGACTGGCTTGGCCTAATGGTTGCTTCATCTGCAAGTAACAAGGTTAGATGACATATTTTTTGTACTTTTGGTTAGTAAAAAAATGAAAAGCAATGATACACATATGCTAAACATGCTTGGTGATCAAGAAACCACTCTCAAAAGACAACCCACCCACAAGGAAGGAAGCAAAGGTGTACAATGATCCGTGAGGCAATGCTATGATATGATATGGTGCCATGAGGGATCTTAGGGACAAAATTGGGGTCTTACAGATGCCCCTATTTAAGATCATTCTAGCCGGAGAAGTGAAGTTTAGAAATCTTCATCTCGACGCGGTAGAATGGGCTTAAATAACAGTAATGAGACAAATTTTGGTCCCTAAGAGACCTCATGATGTAGATGTATGCATGTAGAAGACACAAACTCTGTGGGGATATGGTTCACACAGAAGAAAAAGATGATCCATCGGAGTAATACACTCACCAGGAACAGAGACTCTAACAAGACCCTTGTAGGGACTCTTATTGGGGATAGAAAGAAAAAAGATTGCGTGAGCAGGATACGACTCTGAATTAGGGGACAAACTGACACTGCGTGAACAAGACACGACTGGACTAGAGACCTCACTGGCATGAAGGACTCACTGGGGAAAAGAAAATTTCCAAAGGAACAAGTCCAATGGAAAGACACAAGCTGACTCAAACTATCCACAAAGGATACTTCGGATAAAAATCCGGACTCGGACCAGGGAACAGATTCACACAGAACCTCTCTGCCGGGGAAAATTGCATATATTGGGGAAAACGCCAATACAACAAAAGGGTAAGATCACAACGGAAACTCCATTGGAGAAGTGTCTAACAAAGAGACTTTCCTGGGGAATCAACAAGGAAATGAGGTGTTACCGGTATAAGGGTAACAAACTCAGGAAGAATGAATATCTAAAACCGGTATAAGGGTGAGAGATATCAATCAACCAACATCTGAGAAAGACCTAAAAAAGGTACAGCAACTCAGGAAAAACTGACTCCACGGGGGACCAAAGGTCATAATAGGGAGCAGAAAGGAAGGAACACCAGGGATACCGGTTAGGGCATATAATAGGTGACCAACCAAAGCGTGAATTGGTATATATGCCAAGACACTCATCATCCGAAAGGAGGGCTTGAAAAAGCAAATCGACTTACAGGATGGACATTCGAATCCACAACAGGAAAACGAATCTTACTCAACTGGGGACACAAACCCAAAGAGTGCATGAGATATAATATCCATTACCGTCGGAACGTGGATAGAATACTCGCATGAGATATATTATCTATTACCGTCAGAACGTAGATAATATACTCGCATGGAAGAGACACCAGGGATACCGAGGTATATAATAGGTGACCTACCGAAAACGTGAATTGGTAAATATGCCAAAACCTCATCATCCAAAACGCAAACTCGTTAAAGGATGGATATTCGATTCTACAAAGAATACGAATCTTACTCTACTGGGGAAGATCAACAAAGGATTTCAACCAAAGAGCGAAAGAGATATATTATTCATTACCGTCAGAACGTGAATAATATACTCGAAAAGAAGAGACACCAGAGATACCGGTTAGGGCATATAATAGGTGACTAATCCAAAAGAGAGACAATCGATACCAAGCATACGGGTAAACGAAAGATAACTCACAGAGGATAAATTGCGAGCATCCGGCAATTATCCAAAAAACAACAAATATTCGATTCCACAAAGGAAAAACGAATCTTACTCGACTGGGGAAACACAAAAGGCTTCGACTGAAGAGTGCATGAGATATATTATCCATTACCGTCAGAACGTGGATAACATACTCGCATGGAAGATTATCCACAGCCGGTATAAGGGTTAATGAAGGATAAATCGACCGAAAAGAAAGGCATCGGGATACCAAACTAGGTATATAATGATGACCAATCAAAGGGAGCAACAATCATTACCAAGCAACCGGGTAAATGAAAGAAGACTCGCTGGGGATACATTGTACAAAATCAATAACCCGGGGATGAATTGCATAAACAACAATTATCCGGGCACTTACTGGTGACTTCAAAGAGGATAACATTGCAAGCATACGACAATGATCCAGAAGACTGCTGGGGATACAATTGCTAGCAACCGGCAATTATCCACAAGCAATGGAGGAATATCAACATCGAATATTGAATAAAGATAACCACAAAGAGTAACTATCATCGGTTAGGATGAACAACAAGATTAACTCTGCAAAGGGGAGGAATTAGGGTTTACAACTACCGAATACGGGGTAGAAAACCAAAACTCTGGCTGGGGATAAAACTGCTAGCATCCGACAATTATCCGCAAAAAGCACAGACTCCATTGGGAATAAAACCACAACAACACAAAATCCACCATCAACCAGAACGAACCACAAAGGTTACCTCTGTTAGGGGAAAAGAGATAAGACTTACAACTACCGAATACGGGGTAGTGGCCAGAAACTCTGATGAGAATAAAAAGATAGGGTTTACATCCACCGAATACTGGGTAGAAGACCACAACTCCGCGTGGGAATGAAAGAATCACAATTCCGCACGGGAAACAAAATAGGGTTTATAACAAACCACAAACTGCTGGAGAGCAGAAAAATTAGGATTTACAACTACCGAATACTGGGTAGAAAACCAATCAACTCTTGCTGAGGAATAAAAGGTATATAACCACAAATTCCGCCAAGAAGAGGGAACATAGGACTTACAACTACCGGTATAAGGGTAGAGGCCCAAAAAGATTCCGCTGGGGATAAAAAGAATTTCTGCCGGTTACTGGGCAAATCATTCATTTATTCCACAGGGAAGCACGAGAAACAACTGACAACTAGCCAATTCAGGATCAAACTGAAAAGACAGACTGAATCAATACTCATCCTATGAGGATATAACTCAATAGGAAAATCCATCCCAATATATGTTGGGAGGAAACAGAAGAAACCGTCATCCACGAGGATAATCTCAGTGGGGAACTGCAGAAGGAAAGACAGACACTTTCTGCTTATGGGGCTGACTCTATATGGAGAGATTTAAACACCCGACATCCGCTTGGGGAGATCTATTGGAAATCTATAAAACCCATAGCAAGAGATAACAAACAAAAGATATATGGCAAAAAATGCAACATGAATATCTGAATGTTTACGAGTATGCATGAATATGCATGATTTATGTTTGATGAATGCTGACAAAACAGACATTTGTAACACAAACAGGCCCAGTAATCAATCGTCCGGTACTATACTTCCAGGGGATAAACCAACTGGAAAGCCAATCTGCCGGAGATCCATATGCTGAAAAGCAAAGATCTGCGGAGAGGCAAAAGATCAAAGATATCACCAAATCTCTGAGTAATGGATCAACAAACAACCCAACCAGGCGAACAGAAAGTCACAACAGGCAACAGCGGCCACAAAGACAAATCCGTTGGGGAAACAGGAGAAATCCCGAGATATCTGCAGGGGATTCCTCAGCATCAACTGCTCACTGCACAAGCGAGAACTGCTATGAAAGCAACTCCACACAACTCTGCTGGGGAATAACCCACCGAGGGAGAACAAATCATCCACGTAGAATCTACTGCACAAGCAACTCTACCTGGGGGAGAACACAAGTAGCCATTCCATCGGGAATACACCCACTGGAGGAAAAACAGATCACACAAGTAGATTCTGCAACAAGCCACTCTACTGAGGATCAAAAGCAATCAGGGAATCAACCCAATCTCTGGATGCTAGATCACCAACCAACCTTAATGGGGCAACAGAGGTTTCAACAAGCATAAACTGCCACAAAATCAACTCTGTCAAGGATACCAGCTCTGACGGAGACTCTGAGGGAATTACCACAGATACAATCCCGATTTTGTTGGGGATACCAACTCTTTTGGGGATTTTGCATAAATACAATCCACCAAACCACAAATCTACTGACGGCTCCACTGGGGAAATCCCCTGAAGAATCCACTGGGGATATGGAAGAAAGCTGGGGAATCAACCACTAAATGCTGACTCTTCTGAGGAGAACACCCACAACTGCTGAGGAGGAACACAATCACTTCTCCGCTGAAGGGATAAGCGCATTGATGGGGAGCTAGCACCGAATCCTGCAGGCGACTGCACTGAGGAAAGTGGTAAAGTACCGGGATATCAATCCACCAACCACTGAATCTTCAAAAAGAAAGCAACCATGCTGAGGAGAGAAACCACAACTCTGCTAGCGACTGCACTGGAGAGAGAGACTGCTGCTGGAGAAGAAAACGAAGTCTTCAACGAGCACTCTGCTTGGGGAACAACCCCAACAAAAACTCTGCTTGAGGAACAACCCCAACAACAAAGCAGGATAAAGAGGATACAACCATGCCAGGAATATGAACAAATGTCTTACCTGTTGGAAATCATGCCACCCTTGGGAGAGCACGGAGAAATTCTTAAGTATCCTTCCATCATTGTGAATGTTCACTTTGTTTAAAACAACAATTTGAAAAAATTTATTTGTTGAAAACAATGACATTTTATCAATTAAAACATGCAAAACATTTGTTGAATTGAAACAAATAAGAGTGCAAATAATTGGATAAAAGGCTCAAATTGATTTGCTGGAATGGTAGCCTGCAAATGGCAAGACTCCATAGATCTGTACAAGTTTGAAATCAGTGATATATATTAGAAGAGGGCTACATTGAACATAATGATACTTTCTCTACCAATTTGAATCTCGATGTATTCGAAGCTTCAGTCGATGACGAATCGAGAACCTCTGACGAAAAGACGGCTGCGAAACAGAAAGTCTTGTCAAGATGCAGTTACTTGCCCAATCCCTAATTCTTGCCTAGATTGCCCCAGGGTGAGGTACTCAATCTAGCGGGATGCAAATATACTTTTTTTTTCATGTCTCTAACTTTTGCCTGGATCACCCTTGCGGGTTTTCCACCGAGACGCTCATTTTTGCCTAAGCCGCCCTTTCGAGTTTTCAACTTAACGAGCTATTCTGTTTTTCATTTGCATATACTCTTTTTTTTAGGAAAAGTATTTCTTGACTGCATCTGAATTCACAGGACGAGTGAAATCCTCCCCATCCATTGTTGTAAGCATCAAAGCACCGCCTGAAAAGGCTCTCTTAACAACATATGGACCCTCGTAGTTTGGAGTCCACTTGCCCCTGGAATCGGGCGCGAAAGACAAGACTTTCTTGAGCACGAGGTCTCCTTCTCGGAACACACGAGGCTTGACCTTCTTATCGAATGCTTTCTTCATTCTCTGCTGATATAACTGACCATGGCACATGGCAGTCAATCGCTTCTCTTCAATCAAATTCAGTTGGTCATAACGACTCTGAATCCATTCAGCATCAATCAATTGGCTTCCATCAAGACTCTCATTGATGGGATCTCCACCTCTACTGGGAGAACAACTTCCATGCCGTAAACAAGAGAGAAAGGGGTTGCCCCTGTTGAAGTGCGGACAGATGTACGATAACCATGCAAAGCAAATGGCAGCATCTCATGCCAATCTTTGTACGTAACTGTCATCTTCTGGATAATCTTCTTGATATTCTTATTAGCAGCTTCAACAGCCCCATTCATCTTGGGTCTGTAGGGAGAAGAATTATGGTGTGCAATCTTGAATTCAGCGTACAAATCTTCCATCATCTTATTATTCATATTAGATCCATTATTAGTAATGATCTTATCTGGCACACCATAACGGCAAATCAGCTGGTTCTTGATAAACTTCACAACCACCTGCCTGGTCACATTCGCATACGAAGCGACTTCAACCCATTTGGTGAAGTAATCAATTGCTACGAGAATAAACCTGTGCCCATTGGACGCTTTCGGTTCAATCATGCCGATCATGTCAATTCCCCACATAGAGAAAGGCCATGGTGATGAAATCACATTCAGAAGTGTCGGAGGAATATGAATCTTATCCGCATAAATCTGACACTTGTGACATTTCTTCACATATTTGCAGCAGTCAGACTCCATTGTCAGCCAATAGTAGCCTGCTCTCAGCATCTTTCTAGCCATGGCATGTCCATTGGAATGAGTACCAAATGAACCCTCATGGACCTCAGTCATCAACAGGTTTGCTTCGTGTCTATCCACGCATCTGAGCAAAACCATGTCAAAATTTCTCTTGTACAACACTTCACCACTGAGGTAGAAACTGCCTGACAACCTTCTCAAAGTTTTCCTATCTTTTACAGATGCCCCAGGCGGGTAGACCTGGTTCTGGAGGAAATTCTTGATATCAAAATACCAAGGCTTGTCATCACTCACATCTTCAACTGCAAACACGTGAGTTGGTCTATCCAAGCGCATCACGGCAATGTTGGGAACTTCATTCCAATACTTGACCACAATCATGGAAGCAAGCGTAGCAAGCGCATCTGCCATCCGATTATCCTCTCGAGGAATATGATGAAAGTCAACTTCTGTAAAGAATGTTGAAATCCTCCTTGCATAATCTCTATATGGAATGAGACCAGGCTGATTCGTCTCCCATTCACCCTTGATTTGACTAACCACTAGGGCCGAATCACCATACACATCAAGATGCTTGATTCTCAAATCAATGCATTCTTCCAGTCCCATAATACAGGCCTCATACTCAGCCATATTATTCGTGCATTTGAAAGTTAGCCTTGCTGTAAACGGAATATGTGTGCCATGAGGAGTAATGATTACTGCCCCAATTCCATTTCCGTATTGATTTACAGCGCCATCAAACACCACCGTCCATCTGGAACCAGGTTCCGGACCTTCATCAAGTGTAGGCTCATCACAATCTTTCATTTTCAAATACAGAATCTCCTCATCTGGGAAGTCGTACTGAACAGACTGATGACCTTCAATCGGCTGGTGCGCTAGATGGTCAGCCAAGATACTACCTTTGATAGCTTTCTAAGCTCGATACTCGATACCATACTCAGACAACAACATCTGCCAACGGGCAATCCTCCCAGTTAAAGCAGGCTTCTCGAAAATATACTTGATTGGATCCATTCTGGATATTAACCAAGTGGTATGATTTATCATGTACTGGCGCAAACGCTTAGCAGCCCAAGCCAAAGCACAACACGTCTTCTCAAGCATAGAGTATCGAGACTCACAATCAGTAAACTTCTTACTGAGATAGTATATAACAGATTCTTTCTTCCCTGATTCATCCTGTTGACCGAGTACACAACCCATCGAGTCTTCAAGCATAGTCAAATACATAATCAGAGGTCTTCCTTCTACAGGCGGAGACAAGATCGGAGGTTCAGACAGATACTCCTTGATACTGTCGAAAGCTTTCTGGCAATCCTCGGTCCAATCATGAGACTGATCTTTCCGAAGGAGCTTGAATATCGGCACACATGTGGCAGTCATGTGGGATATAAATCTGGAAATATAGTTCAAGCGGCCAAGAAAACCTCGGACTTGCTTCTCAGTTTTGGGTGCAGGCATCTCTTGTATTGCTTTGACATTTGCAGGATCAACCTCAATACCTCTTTCGCTGACTACAAAACCCAACAACTTGCCGGAACGGACTCCAAATGTACATTTGTTCGGATTCAGACGAAGTCTAAACTTCCTCAAACGCTGAAAAAGCTTCAACAAATGCTCAACATGTTCAACTTCCGTTCGGGACTTAGCAATCATATCATCAACATAGACCTCTATCTCCTTGTGCATCATATCATGAAACAAGGTAGTCATAGCACGTTGATACGTGGCTCCGGCGTTCTTCAAACCGAAGGGCATCACTCGATAACAGAATGTTCCCCAAGGTGTGATGAATGTTGTCTTCTCCATATCCTCGGGTGCCATCTTGATTTGATTATAACCGGAAAATCCGTCCATAAAGGAAAAGACTTTGAATTTAGCTGTATTGTCTACCAACATATCAATGTGTGGTAGAGGGAAATCATCTTTAGGACTAGCTTTATTCAAATCTCTGTAATCAACACACATACGGACTTTTCCGTCCTTCTTAGGCACATGCACAATATTGGCCACCCATTGAGGATATGTAAAAGTCACCAGAAACCCCGCATCAATTTGCTTCTGAACTTCCTCTTTGATCTTCACTGCCATATCTGGATGAGTTCTTCTGAGCTTTTGCTTCACAGGCACGCACTCAGGCTTCAAAGGCAGAAAATGTTGCACAATATCTGTATCTAGACCCGGCATGTCTTCATATGACCAAGCAAAGATATCGGAATATTCTCGTAGCAAACTGATCAATCTCTTCTTGACAGACTCTTCAAGAAGTGCCCCAATCTTCACCATGCGAACACAATCCTCAGACCCCAAGTTGACTGTTTCCAGATCTTCGAGATGCGGCTGAATGATCTTCTTCTCGTGCTCAAGGAGACGGGTAATCTCATCAGGAATCCCTTCAACATCATCTTCCTCTGCCTCGAATACAGGGAATTCAAAATTGGGAGATGGCGTTGGATCATTATGTTCAATGGGTTTTAGAACCAACCTGCATAATGATTTTGGTTAATAAAAACTTTAGAATTTAAACAAGCAAATCATTATGCAGATGAAAAATGTTGCTTTTATTCTTGTTTTTATGGGTTTTTTGTGATCACTGATTTCATGCAAAAAGCAAAAAGTGAAAACAAATGGAAAAACAAATGTTTAACAATACATTAATTGAATGAAAACATCATTGTATAAATGCTGCCAACAATGTCATCACTTCTCCTTTTGGCATGGGAGAAGGGTTTTGAACAAAGTGAACCATTACTCTGATCTATGGATGACTGTAGGAACATCTACAGCGACCCAATTGTGGCAGACACCACCAGGTATGATGAAGTTGCTCAAATCCTCTGCATCCTCTTCTAAGATAGCAGCAGCCTCTTCAGGTTGATCAGCATGGATGAAACCTCCACTCTTGAACAGACCTTGCTCGTTGAATGCCCCAGAAAAATAGCCAATGCCAGCCCGGGAT
Organism: Lathyrus oleraceus; assembly: GCF_024323335.1. Lineage (NCBI taxonomy): Eukaryota > Viridiplantae > Streptophyta > Magnoliopsida > Fabales > Fabaceae > Lathyrus > Lathyrus oleraceus. The sequence continues at coordinate 504,689,534 of NC_066584.1, read as the reverse complement.
CTATTGTCTTCAAGCTCAATCATCTTCCCCAAACCAGCAACTGCGCCACATTCAATGGCCAGTTTCGCATCACGGTAGGAAGCAAATGAAGGAGATTTCTTCTCAATCGGCTCAGCAATAGACAAAGCTTGGAACGGAGTTCCAACTTCATCCTCAGCATCAATATAGAAGAAAGAAGACAAGTGGCTAACCAGGAGAGCCTTTTCTCCCCCTACCACAACCAGTTTCTTATTCTTCACGAATTTCAGCTTCTGGTGTAGGGTGGATGTCACGGCGCCAGCCTCGTGAATCCATGGTCTACCAAGAAGACAACTATACGATGGGTGGATATCCATTACCTGGAAGGTAACTTGGAAATCACTAGGTCCAATCTTGATTGGGAGATCAACTTCCCCAATCACAGTCTTACGCGACCCATCAAAAGCCTTCACAACAACACCACTCTGCCTCATAGGAGGACCTTGATATGACAATCTAGAGAGTGTGGTCTTTGGCAATACATTAAGAGATGACCCAGTGTCAACTAGCACGTTGGACATGGCATCAGTCTTGCAGTTCATAGAAATGTGTAAAGCCATGTTGTGGTCTCTTCCCTCCTCAGGGAGATCAGCGTCACAGAAACTCAAAGTGTTGCAAGCAGTGATGTTTGCAACGATACTATCGAACTGTTCTATGGTGACGTCATGGTCAACATACGCCAAGTCCAAAACTTTCTGCAGAGCCTCCCTATGGGGTTCTGAATTCAAAAGCAAAGATAATACGGAGATTTTGGATGGCGTTTGTAGAAGCTGGTCTACAACATTGTACTCACTCTTTTTGATGAGCCTCAGCATCTCATCACATTCTTCATTCACCATGCCACTCGGGCCAACAGAAGAATCGGGAGTCCTTTGTACGGAGGAGGGTTTGGCAACAGCAAGTGTCGGGTTCTGAACATTCACAGCCGTCCCAACCGGGCGCTCAGCAGAATCAGAAGCAACAGCCCTAGCCTGAGGCTTAGGCGCAGAAAACACACGACCACTCTGGGTCAATCCACTGACATCAGCGATATTGGTAATAGAAGTGGAAGGCAACGACACTTCTTTCCCATCTTCCACAGCAGCGGGATTATATCTGAAGGGAATTGCATTATCCGAAGAATAAGGCACAGGGCCTGCAGGCTTGATTATTAGAGAAGGAGAGATCTTCGGCTTGCTGCCATCATAACGAATGACAACAGGCTCAGGCAACTTGAACACAGGAGAGATAACATTCACTTCTGGTTCATCTTCATCAACATTACGGTTCTGAAGAATCTCTATAGTACCTTCATCCAATAGCTCTTGGAGCTCTCGTCGTACTTGGCGACAACCCAGACGGTTAACAGAACAAATGCGGCACCTGTCATGATCATGCTCCATATGGCTGTACTGACACAGCAAACGATGTAATTTGACCAGTGACTGTCTAATATGACTCACATATTTGACTTTGTATTTCCCAGGGCACCCCTGGACCATATTCACAGATTTCCCATGCTCGGGCAATGGGTTCTTAGTAACATTGGGGCCTGAGTCCTCAAAGCTCAGAATACCTCATCTCATAAGGTCTTGAACCTTAGTTTTCAACGGAAAGCAGTTCTCTATGTTGTGACCCGGAGCACCGGAATGATAAACACAGTGTTGGTCTGGCTTATACCACCATTACGGGTTCGCAGGCACAGCTGGAGGATCCCTTGGAGTAACCAGCTTCCTTTCCAACAAGGAAGGATACAATTCAGCGTATGACATAGGAATGGGATCAAAGCTGATCTTCTTCCTATCATAATTCAGATTAGCTTGATTGTTGGTACTGCCACGAGGCTGGTAAGCCTGTTGCTGTGGACGGTGTTGCTGCTGATACTGAGGTTGTTGTTGATGCTGATGCTGATTAGGCTGCTGATATTAAGCACTATCTCTGAAGACAGGTGCTATGTGAGCCACCTGGTGCTGATTGCCGGCACGACGTACTGGCTTCCTCTGAACAGAGGGTCTCCTTGGCTTAGCATGGGACTGCACAACATGTGCCTCCCCATCTTTCTTCTTAAACGCCCCATACCGTTTAGAAGAGCCTTCATCTTTCGACAGACGTCCTTCACGGACTCCTTCCTCCAGACGCATCCCCATGTTCACCATCTCGGTGAAATCAGAGGGAGTGCTCGCAACCATCCGCTCGTAATAGAATGAGCTAAGAGTCTTCAAAAAGATCTTAGTCATTTCTTTCTCTTCCAGCGGAGGAGTAATCTGAGCAGCCAATTCTCGCCACCTCTGGGCGTACTCCTTAAATGTCTCCTTATCCTTCTGAGACATGGCCCTGAGTTGATCACGGTCAGGCGCCATATCAACATTGTATTTATATTGCTTGACGAAGGCTTCGCCAAGATCATTGAAGGACCGGATGTTTGCACTATCAAGGCTCATATACCAGCGAAGAGCCGCACCGGACAAACTATCCTGAAAATAATGGATCAAAAGCTGATCATTATCTGTTTGCGTAGACATTTTCCTGGCGTACATAACCAGGTGAGCAAGAGGGCAGGTGTTCCCTTTATATTTTTCAAAGTCAGGCACTTTGAATTTAATTGGAATCTTTACACCGGGAACAAGGCAAAGTTCAGCAGTAGACTTGCCAAACAGATCTTTCCCTCGGAGGGTCTTCAATTCCTTTCGCAGCTCGAGGAATTGGTCGTTCATCGCTTCCATCTTCTCATTGACATCTGGGCCCTCAGACGGCTCAGAATGATAGATGGTGTCGTCCACCCTGGGAATGGTATGCACGACAGGAGGAGCAGCAAGGACCAGGCTAGATGCCGACACAGGAGCAAAAGTTGGTGCTGGAATATCAGGCATGAAACCCGGAGGCATTCCCCGCGGAAACCCGGTTGGCATGGCATGAGGCATGAGGCATGAAGTGAGCACTAGCAGTTGGCACAGTCGGAACGACGACTTCTGAAATAACCGTCCTCTGGGGAGGAGTTGCAGGAGGTGGAGAAGGTTGGTTCTGAGCAGACAGAAACTGCTCCATGAGAGCACTCAGACGAGCGACCTCTTCCTTCAATTCACGGTTCTCTTGCTCAAGTTGATCCATTACTCTGGCAGAATTGGCTCTTGTATAGTACCGGTGAGTCAGCTTGTCTTCAAAATAAATGAAGAGCACAGAGTTAGGCCACAGACAAGAAGACCAAGAACGACACCTGCTTATGCAAAATGATGCATGCGATGCTTGTGCATATGCTTTGTTTTTATTTTCAAGGAACTTTTAGGGTTCTATTTGCAAATTTGAATTTTTAAACATTTAATAGCATATGAAAAATATCTCGTCAAATATATATTTGAACAAAGAAGTACAGCATTTTTGACTATTACAAGGGGAAAGGAAAATAAACATCCTATGGATCCCTAGAAGTTCGGGATGCTGGAAGACGAGATGCACAAAGCTTCTTGATCTCTCTCTCATAAGCTGCTTCCATATCCGCTTTCTCCTTTGCAAGCCGATCATACTTCCTCTTCCAGAATTTGGAAGACTGAGGAAGCAGAGAAGTCCAAGTATCATTCGGATCATCGATCACCTGATGCTCGAGAAACTCAATCAGAGCGTCCTTCTCCTTAAGCTGATGAAGCAACTCTTCTCTTTCACGGATCCAAGCACGTGAAAGGTCTTCTTCTCTCAACTCCTCTACACCTTGGTTAGGGAGGGTTGAAGGCCCAGCCACAACCAACGATGTAGGTCTCGGATGATCATACGGCATAAGATACTCGGCAGCTCTCTGTCTAACCCAAGAGGTATATGGCTCCAAAGCAATGCAATTCTTCGGACCCAATTCATTCCTAGTCTTCTTGCAGATCTTGCGCCAAGCACGGATAAATATGGCTTTCAGGCCTTGGGGATCTTTACCCTCCTGAAAGAACACACCTTCTAACAAAATGTTATGAGGTTTATCCTTTAGGGGGAACCCAAGCTGACGACGCGCTAGGATATGATTGTAGCTGATCCCACCACATGTACCAAGAAGAGGCACATTAGGGAATTCACCACAATAATCAATAATTTGCACAGTATCATACACGCGATCATACCAAGAGATATCATCATTAGTGAGAGACATAAGTCTCTGAGACCACCGTAGACATCCCTTGTTCTCTTTGAAAGCAACTGTCTGCGGTAAGTGAGAAGTAAACCACTTATACAGTAGAGGCAAGCAGCATACAATAACTCCTCCACCCTTTGCATTCCTCAAATGCAAAGAGAAATAGGCATTACCCAACAGAGTCGGAACGGGATTAAGAACTGAAAAGATCCTAATGGTGTTCACATCCACAAATTTGTCGATGTTGGGGAACAATACCAAACCATAGATGAGCAGCACAAATAAAGCCTCAAAGGCATCCTCACTCCTGGCCTTCCCATAAACGGTAGCTTGAGCGATGAGGAAATCAGAAGGAAGACCCTGAATTCCACCTTTGGTAGTCAGATTAGCTTTAATCAAGGCTTCATCTATGTGCAACAAGTCTGCAATCTCTCGAGAAGTCGGAATACTCTCTAAGCCACTGAACTGCACCTGATCCAGAATCGGGATCCCAATAAGATCAGCATATTCCTCGAGCGTAGGCAACAACTGGAAGTCCAGAAAAGAGAAGCAGTGGTACAGAGGATCATAAAACTGAGCCAAGGTACTCATCAAACCCTCATCAACCTGAGTAGTCAACAGAGGCAGAAGCTTCCCATAGCGAGCTTTGAAACCCAAGGGATCTAATACATAAGATGTCAGATTCCTTAACTCTTTCACATCGGGCTGTCTAAAGCTGTACTTCTTTGTGTGCCTTTTTGGTCTTTCCATGTCTGAAAATTTTGCAAATAAACCCTTTAAGTTCCTTGAAAATTTTCTGATTTTTCTGATGACATGAATGCAGATGAATGCATGAATGCATGAATGCAACAATCACACTCAAGGATCAAGCAAGTCACACCAGACAAAGGTCATGGGAAAGCTCATTGTATCCCTAATATCAATCATCTATTTTGGTGGATTATGGTTTACACCTTATCAACACCCAAGTTCCATTGATATTAACAATACATGAACCGGCTCAATCATCCTTAATATCAATAATCCATTTTGGCGGATTATGGTTTACACCTTATCAACGCCCAAGTTCCATTGATATTAAGGTTGTCTGAACGACTCAACCATGAATCACGGGTTTGTTGAGAGTCACGAGCATGGAGTCCTGGTTAAGAACCACCCAAAGGGAGTGTACTAGGGTTTAAACCTGCCGGACATGTTCTACCAGAGGTTCCCATAATCATCGTCCCATCTTTCGGATATTATCGGAGGAACGAATACTCGTATTCCAAAAATATTCTCAAGAGAGACTCTTATGAGTGTAGTATCGCGTGACAATCGCATCAGATCTGACATCTGAACGACCTCCGCACTACGTCCTAACATAGGCCAAGATGGACTTGGTAAACTAAGGTCTTTGGCTTCTAAGGCACATGATTGGAAGAATAATTCCTAACCACAAATAACTTGTGTGACATTATTAATCCAACATGACCTCCACCAAGTGAATGGACTCGCAAGTCAACTGGCTAAGGAATACTCCACACCAGTCAACAAGACTATGCCATTCTCCTATCCTAGAGTGCACTCGAGTTTGGGTATAGAACTCATCTCACAGAGATCACCAAAGCAAACAGCAATTGTATATCAAGCAATTCAAACATTACAATCAATACAGTTATCCCAAATTGTACAAAAATATGTCAAATAACAGATAAACAATATCACAACAAGGGTGAAAAGTAGGCAAAACCACCAAGGAAGGTCTAATGTCATCCCCAGCAGTGTCGCCACTTTTCTGTAGCGGTGTATTCGTCACTTTATGATTTATTGATTAAATCAAAAGCAAAGCATACAAAGAAATCGAGTCGCCACCGCACTTTTATTTATCCAAAGGATCGGCTAAAAAGCGAACAAAAGCCTAAGAAGTTTTACACATAGAAAACTAATGAAAAGATCAGAGAATCTGGGTAAGGGGTTAATTACGCAATGGGAAGGTGTTAGGCACCCAAAACGTCCTAGGTACTCCTAGGGAGCCCTTTTCACACTTGTTGTATAAAAAAGTTTATTTGTTTATGACATATTGTGCAAACATGATTGGGAAGATGAGAAAAGAATGTACAATTTTTATTATTTTTGTGTTTGAACGGATGAACCCGTTGCCTACGTACCTCTCCATGGAAGGTAAGGATCAAAACGCCGTAGTTCGGCTAAAAGATTTCCAAAATATGAATGGGTTCATTTTAAAACAAGAGCACTAAGGCTTTTAATTACCAACGGGAGAAAACTCAACCAAGACCAACAATCCACCATGCAAGGATAGCTTCAACATACTAGTGAGGGGTTAACCCTATAATGAGTATGGAAGACTTACAATCAACTCACTAAGGATGTGGTGAGATTTACATCAACCACTATGAGAATTGAAACCTATGGCTAATGTATGAAAACATATCAACAATGGACAAAGCCACAAAACAATTGAATGGGTGTGATTAACCAATTATGAGTATTTACAAAATATGGTCAAAGTATGATTAGAATTCAATTCAAAGAAGTGTTATGGAAAATGAAGTTTGAAAAGTCAAGGACTTAAGGTCCAGGTTTCTAATTTGAAAAGACATGAAAATGTTTGCACACTATGTATTTACAAGTTTCAAAAAGTCAACAAGTGAAAAGGGGTTTTGAAACAAAAAGGATGTGGATGAAGGAGTGTAAAACTTCCTAGAAGTTCACCTCTTGAGATCATATAGAAGATGATTCAAGTGTGTCCTTTGGAATGAGGCAACAATGCAAGTAAGCAAATAAAAGGCAAGATGATACCGGATGCCAATCAATGGACTTATACCAATCTCACAAACAAAGGTGGATACCGGATACCAATCAATGGATTTACACCAATCTCCTAAAACAACATAATGATACCGGATGCCAATAAATGGACTTATACCAATCTCATAAAGCAAAACAAAACATGGATATCAGATGCCAATCTATCTGGGTTTATACCAATCTCACAAGGCAAAACAAAACATGGATATCAGATGCCAATCTATCTGGGCTTATACCAATCTCACAAGGCAAAACAAAACATGGATATCAGATGCCAATCTATCTGGGCTTATACCAATCTCACAAGGCAAAACAAAACATGGATATCAGATGCCAATCTATCTGGGCTTATACCAATCTCACAAGGCAAAACAAAACATGGATATCAGATGCCAATCTATCTGGGCTTATACCAATCTCCACAGGATGATCATAGGAGTACAAATGCCAACAACATGGACTTACAATTGCATCCTCACTTACAACAAACAAACAGAAGTACTAAGCAAAGAGGACATAAGCGACCAATGAAATGGTCTTACACTCAATCCCTTCCAAATCATAGGAACAATGGCCAAATGAATGGACTTACAGTTGATTCCTCAATGGACAATCAAAGATGTCACAAAGATATGAAATGATGATCATGTAATAATGGACAATTAATGATGATAAATGCACAAAGCACACAAGCAAACATGCACAGATAGATCAAGCAATCAATCAAACAAAGTCATTTAGCACACACTATATACAAGCAATTAGGCTCAAACAAGGGTTAGACTTTAAAGTCAACTGGAATGGGGTAAGTGGTGCTCTTAACCTTAACATTGAGAGTTAAGGTGAAGCAGATGAAAGGATATGAGGGGTGTGCCTCATTGCTTCTATCTCTGGTCAGAGAGAGCATTGGATAATAGAAGATGTGGGAGTTCAGAAAGTTGGAACTCTCTCCACAAGTTAATGACTCTATAGATCTTGGGTTAATATCCACAATGCTACAACATGTAATGTGAGCAAAGGGATGACACATTGAATAGTAGGAGATGGACTACACATCTCTTTTATCTACCAATTGCCTTATCAAAGGACGTTTCCTGTTTGGGGACAAAGATAAACAATCACAAGCATTGCCTCTTAAGGAGGACTTCAGACAGGTGCCTGGCCAAGTAACAGGCCAGGTCTTTCAGACTACATGAAGAAGAGAAATTTATACCTAAAGTGGTTAAGCAACCAAGCAAAAGCAAGTTCAGAATGAACTTAAGCAACTAATGTACCTGAAAATAATCCAACTCAATCAGTATACAACTCAAAAAGTCAAACAGATAATCCAACAGTCAACAAACAATACACAATCAAACAAGCAAGGCAACTTTGTGCAAGGCACAAGCTCAACTCAAATGAGCTAAAAGCATCCTACAAAACAAGTCAAGGTTAGTCAATATCAATCAAATAAACCAACTCAAGCAATGTGAATTAATCCCCTTATGGCCATGTACTTCTTAACCTGAAAACAAACTCAAACATGAGAAGCAAACCACTAGGACAAGGCCTAGGGTCAAAGAAGGAGGAATAATCCAAAACAAAACATGAAAATTGACAAGAATCAAGATTAATCAAATTAGAACAAAATCCAAGTGGTCTCATGTCAATATCATCAACCAAGTTCATTTCATAAAGCAATCATGTCAAGGTATGCAAGTTGGAAGCTCATTGAAGCAACAAAATGAACAAAGGCATATTAATTCCAAAATGGCTCAATAAATCTCAAGAAAAATCATGACTAAACAGCACACATCAAATGATCTACACACCAAGAATCATGGCATTTGGACAAGTATAGGCAAGTCAAATAAATTCACTAAGTCAAGGTAAGCATAAACAAGCTCAAAGGAGGCACAAATTGATACATCAACTTAAGGCAATCCTAAAACAGAGATGACATGTGATAAATGACCCAAACCAAAGCCAAGACAAACTTCAAAGTGTCTAGAAAACATGTGCAAAATTTCAAGTTCATATAGTAAGGCATAAGCATTTCCCAAATCATGGAAGTTCAACACTCTTCAAAGGTTCAAACATGACTAACCAGCAAAGAAAATCCCAAACAAATCAGAAATGGATCCAAAAATTCTACAAAATTCACGATCAATCCTAACATCCAAAAGAAGCATCATGCAAAAAATCAGATCATTTGGCCTTTATTTAGCATGGTAAAGAAAATCTACAAGTTGAGCAAGCAATGGTGTGACACAAATTGTCACACCTTCAATAACCAGATCATAACTCAACAATCAAACATGAGAAAAATGCAAACTCTATACCAAAATGACCAGCAAGGTGTCTAGTTTAAGCATGTCAATTTTCACATTCATTGGATCAACCATCATCATTTCACAACCAAAATGGAAAGCAAGGTGCAAGGTAGCATATGCATGAACAATCCCTAAGCAAAATTAAAATCCATGCGTGCACAATTTCTGGAAAACTCATCAAAAGATAGTAGACATCATGAGGAGAACAATGAAAAAAACCACACATTAATTGGATGCATATTTATGGAGTTATGATTTTTTGAAGTGGAGAAGAAAATGAAAAATCATGATGAAGCCATACATGAACATATGAGATAAATGGAAATAAAATGAAATGGCAATTATCGGAAATGTCATGAAGCAGGATCGAACCGTGCATGCATTTAAATTGAGCGCGCCACTTAATGAAACGCTCCGTTTCATTAATCAGATGTGGCAATGGCAAGCGATTTGGACCAATCATTCAGCCATGTGGTATACACGTGGTCCAGTACATGAGTTATAACATAAAAATGCATGCACAAGCGCGCCATGAAGATCAAAACAATTTCTGGAACGAAAACCTAACAATCTTCATCCGTGTTCATCATGTTCATCAGCCTCAAGAATAAACATTCACCAAAATTCACAAACCGCATACCATTGGATTCATCTCACATCATACATCAACAATCCAGTATTAATTTAACCTAATTCTCCATAATATGAAAGGATCGAGCAAAAGAAGTTTAACATGTCAAACTTATAATCATCACAACTAACTCATTACTGCATGAAATTAAGAGATCTAAAGCTCAGCATAACCACCAATGAGAGATCTACAAGATGCATACATCAATTTCAAGAATCATGGAAGTCGAAATCTAACCTTGCTGGAGAAACAGAAGTAGAATCGTGCAGTTCAGGTCCTGGAAAGGTGCAACAGATCCTCCTCAAAGCTTATATGAATGAATGGATGAGAAAGAATAGCTCAACAATGCTAGATTTATCCAGAAATTTCAGCTGCCATGGATGTGCATCAAGGTTCAACAGTCTCGATTCTTGCTGAATTCTTCAAGATCTTGCTTCAACAATCTTCAATTATGCATACAGATGATGAACAAACCACGAACCAAGCAAAGGATATGAAGAATTTGATGAAAAAAGTTGAGAGAAAATTGAGAGAGAACTTTCAGATCTGAGATTTTGGAAGTGTTCTCCTGATTTTCTGTTAGGATTATGGTTATATACCATCTGTTAATCATGTTTAGCTTAAGCCCTAATCAAATGCCAAGTGAATTAAGGAAATGGAAGTGTTATGCAATTTGGCCAAAACACCCTCACATGTGCATGGCAATGGAACAGTACCCGAGTTCCACTTGGAACAAGCTTCAAAATCTGTTTGGAGGCAAATGTAATTGGCAAAAGATGAATGCAATGCATAATTTTTAAATGACCACTTTCCCTCCAAAATTCAAATGAAATTCAAATGAAAAATGCCAAAATTTTGTGATGATAATTGATGATATGTGATGCATATTTTTGATAGTTCACATCAAGAGATAAATGTTCCAAAAAGAACCACTTCAATTGGCCTTTTGGTGCAAAAGTTATGCCTTCTTGAAGTTCAAATTTGCTTGGCAATGATTGATCCATAATTTCTTAACCATACATGAGAAATTCAAGTTCTTTGACTTTTTGGAAATGGGAGAGAAAGATCTACAACTTTCATGTTCAAGAAAATTTCATTTGAAGCATTTTTGGTCATGTAATCTTGAGGAGAAAACCTTTCCATTTTTGGCAAATCCAAATTATGGGTCACTTTCTATTTTTGGAAAGTTTTCATCTGACTTTATTTTCTTCAATGATGATGTTTGAAATGTCAAATGAGACTTGTTTGAACATGAATGAAGTATTTCTAGGCTCTTCCCACCTCCAAATCCAACAGTTGACTGGTTAGGGTTTCAGTTGACTGAAGAATGCCTTGATGAGATTCAAGCCTCTACCACTTCTGATCTTGATTCAAAATGATGTCATGGTTCATATGAGCTCTTGTGAATGATCATGGTGCCCAAATTCTTCAGAATGGCCACCATCTATAGGCTCAATGCTTGCCTTTGACTGGCTTGGCCTAATGGTTGCTTCATCTGCAAGTAACAAGGTTAAATGACATATTTTTTGTACTTTTGGTTAGTAAACAAATGAAAAGCAATGATATACATATGCTAAACATGCTTGGTGATCAAGAAACCACTCTCAAAAGACAACCTGTAACACCCCGATAAAAATAAGATAATTATTTAATTTAATGTTAATATTATATTTATTAATTTAATTAAATAATTGGAATTATTGGATTATTATTATTATTATTATTGGAATAAAAGTTGGAATTAGAAAAGGTCCCATTTGGTAAAAAGAGGTTTTCACGTGAAAACAGAGAAACGACTCAAAAAGTGGAAAAGGGAAAAGGGCAAAGAGCCAGAGAACAAGGGTTGAAGAGAGGAAGAGCTCGAAGCTAAAGGATTGCCGGATTAACTCAGGTAAGGGGGGTTTATCGTCGTTTAATGGGTATTATGGGATAACATGTAATGGGTAGTAATAAACCATTGATTTGACTCTGATTAGAATGATGTATGCTGAAATTGTGAAATATTGGATGAACGAGATTTGGAATTATAATTGAAGGAAATTCGTAGGAATTAGATGTAATAATGTTAGAATTTGTGAAATTGAATAGGATATGATTTGTGTTAGATGATATGAACGAATACTGCGTAAAATTGGACTGTGGGAGGTTGGATCCGAAGAATCTCGTAGCAGAGAAAACCCATTGCAGATCTGAAATTTTGGTTCTGGTCATACGCGTATGGTACTAGGCAATACGCGTATGAGATGGCGTGGAGGGGAGGAGATTGGCGCTGATACGCGCCATACGCATGTTATTACGCGTATTCTGTGAGTGGTACGCGTATGGGGTGAGGCCATACGCGTATGGATGAGGAAGATGATGTTTTGAACGTGGTTTGGTCTCTATTGGTACGCGTATGGGGAAGTGGTACGCGTAGCATACGCGTATGAGACAGGTCATACGCGTATGGGATTGGCTGAGAAATGGGCCATACGCGTATGGGACTAGGCAATACGCGTATGGGCAGAATTGTGATTTTTCTGAGCTGTTGTTGGGCAGTTTTGGTTGTTCAGCTGAGTAATGTAAATTAGCTAATGTATGATATAGTAGGGATCATTTCCCGTTGTTTTGAGCAGTGTAGGTATTAGTAGAGTGTGCTAATACTGTGATTATTAATTGGCATGACGTGATATGATTTTGTAATAATATGCTGATGATGTATGATGGTATGCATAATGCTGTAATGTATGTATTATGTATGAAATTGTGGAATGGACTGTTTTATGGCTTAGAGTGTGAGCATATGTCCATTGTGGATTGTTGATGTTGCATGCTAGGTGATTTAGCGTGTATATTATGGCCTTTATGGTGGTAGCTAATTCCCATGGTGAGGAATTAGTGAGTGATGTCATTGTGGATTGTTGTTGATGTTTGCATGCTAGGTGATTAGCGTGCATATCATAGCCCTTGGGGTGGTAGCTAATTCCCATGGTGAGGAATTAGTGAGTGAGTCACTAGGTCTCAAATGAGTGGGACTAGTGAGCTTGGTAGCCGTATCTGGATTTGATCGGTGAGGTTGAACTATATGTTCACGAATAGTCGGTACCGCATGCATGGAGTCTCATTGCATAATGTCTGTATGTATGGCGTATAATATGAATGGATGTATTCCAATATTATACGTGTGTTTTGTGTTGTTTGAGTTGATGTTGCCGTTGCTGAATGTATGTTCTGATTACGGTGATGAATGTGTTGAATTACTTAGCATTACATGATATTTTATAATGCTTATTATATCGATTGAGGAACTCACCCTTACAACTATTTTTCAGGTAACGAGCAGTGATTGAGTAGGAGCTAGTACTTGGAGTCTAGTGTAGTTCCTTAGTGGGTCATGCTCTGATAGATGTAACATCGGGACAGGATGTTTTACCTTGTTGAATAATTTTACATGTAATGTGTTACATGTTTTGCATGATTGATTTGATTTCTATCCGCTGCGTATTGTGCAAATGCTTTATGTTTTAAATTAATAAAAGAGCATGACAGTTATTAGGGTGAATGGTGTGAAGTGATTGTGTGACACCCTTAATTGCACCTTTACTCTGATGTATATATATTTGTTGTTTTAATTAAATATTTGGGGCTTTTAGAAGGGTGTTACACAACCCACCCACAAGGAAGGAAGCAAAGGTGTACAATGATCCTTGAGGCAATGCTATGATATGATATGGTGCCATGAGGGATCTTAGGGACAAAATTGGGGTCTTACAGCACCCAAAACATCCTAGGTACTCCTAGGGAGCCCTTTTCACACTTGTTGTAAGGTTGTTTGTTTTGTGAAAATTTTGTTTGTGCAAACATGATTGGATAGATGAGAAAAGAATGTACAAGTTATTTACATTTTGTGTTTAGATGGATAAACCCATTGCCTACATACCATCTTAGAAAGATTAGGATCAAAACCTCGTAGTTCGGGGTAAAAATCTCAAAAAACAAGTTGGTGAATTGATTGGTCCAAAAGCCTTAAGGTCTTTTGTCATCTAAGGGAGAAAGCTCAACCAAACCACAGATCCACCATGTGAGGATAGCTTCAACATGCTAGTGAGGGGTTAACCCTATAATAAGCATGGAAGGCTCATTGTCCATCACTAAGGATATAGGTGAGTATGACATCTACCACAAGGATAACTCAAACCTAATAGCTAAAGGTTATGAAAAGTTTGATTAAAGAAGTGGCCATTGGAACCACAAAAAGACATTTGAATGGGTTATATTTACCAATTAGAAGTATATACAAAAATGGTCAAAGTTGACTTAAAGATTCAATTCAAAATAAGTATTATGAAAAGAAAGTTTGAAAATCTAAAGCATAAGGCTTAGGTTTCTAATGTTTGAAAACAATGGTTGAATGTTTGCACAAAGAGTTTTGGCTTGGGTTAGAGTGGGGAGAAGAAGAAGAAAGGCTAAAGTCCTAAGCAAAGCAAAAAGGTGAAGGATAAAGAAACAAAACCACAATGGAGTTCCTCTCTTGAGATCATATTTATGATCCAAGTAGCTCCCATCCTTTGGAATAAGCAATCACAATAGTAGTAAGCTCAAGAAATCAAACAAGTCTCTTAAGAGATCCTCAATGTGTCTTGTGTCTTTTATTTTGGATGAACATGGCAATGGTCCTTCAACTAAGCTCAAGTGGGAATCCTTAGCACAAGAACACACACATCAAAGAGTTTTATGAAACAAAACAAGAATGGACAAGAGTGAGTTTAGAGACTTGGTCCATATTCATCATTAAGGTCCTTTTGCTCCAATTTTTTTTTGCATAAGGAAGGTCTTAAGATCTAAGTCCATTTCTCCATTCTTTGCATAGGGAAAGTCCTAGACACTAAGTCCATTTCTTTGCATTTGGTTCACAACAATCAAAACAAAAACACAAGCACAATAGTATATACACAAATATGGGCTCAAGTGAGCAAAAGGCAAATGACATTAACATAAACATGTGCTCAAGTGAGCAAAGAGAAAAGCAAATGGATAATATGTGCAAGAATAGTAAATTGCATAAAAGTAAAGAGCAAAAAGTAAATGTTAATTGTTAATGGTTAGTGTTAGTAGTTAGTGTGCCATAAGGCAAATTTAACACTATGTTAAGCAATCGTAATTGGACTTATGTAGAAGTCACAACTATCTGAGGCTGGTCAATAATAATATAGGCAACAACACAAGTTAGAAGTCTTGATTAGTGAACCAAGTTCCAACAACTTGCCATGCCAAAAAGAAAATGAGAATTGATCTTGTATTGGTTTAAGCCTTTTGCATGATTTAGAAGACAACCTATCCTTAATGCAAAGCCATTCACTTGATCAGTTGATCAAGATGAATTAGATTTGAATCAAGGAAGATTAAGTCTCCTTAATCAATGCTAACTTATCAACCTTCAACTCATTGATCAAAGAGAAAGAAGAAGAAGAAGGAGATGAAGAATGTATATAGAAATGGAAAGATCAAAATGCATCAAGTGAAACAAAATGTACCAATCCATATGTATTGACCAAATGACATTGAAAGTCAAAGTCAAACAATGAGAAATCAGAAATGAGATGAAGATTGGAGATCAAACAATAAGCATAATATTTTTGGCATTTTTAATATTAAAATAAACTTGAATTAAAATAAAAGAAAGGTCAAACTTCAAAATCACTTCAAATCAACCTTGAAAGGTCCAAGTGATTTATCCCAAGTTCAACAAGGTCAAACAAAGTTTGACAAAAAATTTCAGCATTTTTAAAAGTCAGAAACTATTTTTAATCAATTAAAAATGAATAAAAATAACCTAATTGAACTAAAATCTCAAATAAATCTCAAATCAATTAAAAAATTGATGAGAATATTTTTCATAGATCCATCATCATTCAAATAGGTTAGAAAAATATTTTTGTATATTTTGAATATCAAAAACGATTTAAAATGAATTAAAAATAACCAGAAAAGAGAAAATTCACAAAAAATATCAAATGATAAAATAAAAAATATTAAAAATCAGAAATAGAAACTAGAATTTATTTGGAGACTAATGCAATTGGTCCCATAATTTTTGGATAAAAATGAGAGAGTTATGAATTTTGGAAATAAAAAGGAATTAAAGAAAATAAAATCAGAAATTAGAAAATATGGAAAATCAGGAAGCGTTGGATCATGTTCATTAATTGACGTGGCCAATCTGATGGTCCTGAGGTGCGTGCTCATGGTGAACCTTGGTCAACCGCGTCACACAAAGAATTAAAAAAAGTCATAACAAACAAAGGCTGAGATTGAATTTGGAAATGAGATCCAACGGTCCAGATTCAAACTGGCAACGGGCGGCCACCGGAGCCACCTTCTTCTCTGGTGAGCTTCCAAATTCCGGCCAGATTTGCAAGTTTTCAAACCTTCACCATATTGCACGATCCTTATACCAAAATGAAGCTGGGGTGATGTACATCACCCCTGTAACCTTGAATCACACTCAAGATTCCTATAGGTTGAGAAATCTGAGGTAGAAGATTCAGGTGTGAAAAATGCAGATAAAAGAAAAACAAAATTGAAGCTACCACTAGCTTGCCTCTCAAGTGAGGACTTCAGAAAACACTTTGGCCAAGCAAATAGATCAAAGAGATGAGAGATTCGAAGCAAATACCAGTTGAAGAACAAACTTGAATTCTGGAAACTTGAGCTTGATTCCTTGCTTTCTTTGCCAAAACAGAAGATCAATGAGATGCAGGATGAAGGTTTAGAAGCTTTAGATCCAAGGATTCAACCAGACGTAGTTGAATTTTGGATCTGAAAAATTTGGAGAAAAATGAACTAGCTTCTTTAGTAATGGTTATGGATTCAATTGTGCAGCATCTTAGGCGCCATTAGGTTGAGAATTGAATGAAGAGGAACATGCTATTTATAGCCAAGGCTGATGCAAGCAAGGAGAAAAAATCGTGTGCATGGAATTTGGACTCTTCATGCATGGGCCTATACAGGCGCGTGCAAAGCCCAAAAACTGATGCAAATGCATGCTGAACACAAACCAAGTTGAATTGGACGTGTAGTTTGAATGGCATTTGCTTGTGTATCAAGATTTCATCTGAATTCCATATTTGAACCTAAACATTCACCTCTTCGAAAATGCCAATTAGAAAATCCAAAAATAAGCATGTGGGTAATGGTTGGAAAGGTCTTGATGTAAGAAACAATTGTTATGTTGGGAAAAAATCCATTTGAAGTATGGAAATTGGTGAATTTTGAGTTTAAAGTGTAATGTGCAAAACATGTTAATGCAAGGTTTCCAAATTTGGCCAATGTTCAAGCCCTTCTGTTTTGATGATGCAAGCCTCAAATGAAAAAACCTCCAACATAAAAGTTGTATATATTTTTAAGAAAATCAAAATGGACTTAAATTTTGCATCATTTGGATTTTTGATGAAAGAGTTATGGGCACTTGAAGTTGGACTTTTTTGCCTTTCAATGCATTTGGTCCAAAAGGACCTATAATGTCTTGCATTATCACATGTATTTCCTTTGAGATTTTGAAATTTTGTTCAACATAAAATTTGAATTAGACATCTTAAGCTTTCCAATTCATTTGAACCCACCTCAAAATAATAAAAAATTAATGAGTTATGTCCTTGGGAAGTTGACCTAAAATTAGGGTTTCAGTCAAAATGACCTATAATGTCTTGG
The DNA here is from genome assembly GCF_024323335.1 of Lathyrus oleraceus. Classification (NCBI taxonomy): domain Eukaryota; kingdom Viridiplantae; phylum Streptophyta; class Magnoliopsida; order Fabales; family Fabaceae; genus Lathyrus; species Lathyrus oleraceus. The sequence goes on along the minus strand of NC_066584.1, from coordinate 504,671,989 downwards.
AATGGGAGATGTCCTTCCAAGATTCAAACCAATTTTTGATGAACATGAAAGTTGTTCATATTGTCCTTAAGAACATTTTTGATTTTGGAATAATCTCCATTTGACCAACACATAAAAAGTTAGGTCTCAGTGCATTTCAAAATAATGAGATGAATCGACTGATCAACTTCTCAAGTCCATGACTCATATCTTGACGAATTGATGATTTAGTATACTCAAATAAGTTCAAATATGCATGAAATGAAGAATTAAAGAACTTCCCTTGATTGTTTTTGACCATGGGCTGAGGTTGCTTCAAGAGCAAGGCATTGTGGTGCACAGATGAATTAGGGTTTCCTTGGGGCACAAACCTCAAACCCTTTGACTTGCTTTGATCAAAATGGTGAATTTAGATGCTAGGGAGGCATATTTGATGGAGGAGATCTTTGGGAACCATTACCATGCTTGCTATCATCTTCACTTGTCCATATCCCTGCATAAAGGATCTCCTTGAAGCTCTTGACTTTGTGATTGCTCTAGCTACAAACAAAAGATGTTAGTGACATATTTTTGTGATTTTGGTTAGTAAAAATAAGAAAAGCAATGATATACAATTCAAGTATGCTTGGTGATCTCAAACCACTCACAAGAGGTCCCGCCCAAAGGCAAAGGGAACCAAGATGCTAGTGATCCTTGAGGCAATGCAAATGCAATGTTATGATGCCATGAGGGATCTTAGGGACAAAATTAGGGTCTTACACTTACCATATTTCGTATTCTACTTAAGTACACCGTACCTTACGATGTTCCATAACTCACTTAAGGGCACCGTACCTTACGGTATTCCTTAGTTACTCTATCTCTCATCAATCCGTCCTTTGTGTGTGACCTTGTAGGTTTTCGCGACGTTGGCAATTATATTAAATCACGTATTTAACATAATAAACAGTGAGCGGTATCTAGTAACACATCACTGCTACCCTAGACACGAAAATATCATGTGATCTGACAAATCCTTCTGTGATAATACTTATATGCATAATTACCCTTTTGCCCTTATGTCTATATTGAACACAAGGCATAGACCGTGTCATCCTTGTCCAGTTCAATATTGGGCCCATAGACATTTATCCTGTTAGGCAGGATGGGCAAATTCCATCTAGGTCACTCATGTCCCTCAGCATGCTTCGTGGAGTACCCATCAACTGTCTTTATGGTTACCCAATTACGGATAATGTTTGATCAGCAATAAAGCACTCGACTCTACATCTAGGGTCCATAGTGGTTTCAGGTCGAAGAGTGGTATACACCTTTATCACCATGAGAATAACTTATGACACTTTGCATAACTTTCTATATAGTATTCTCATAGCGGGTCAATCTGGTATAAATATTACTCTTAATATTCATACCTATGTTTAAGACTTGATAACTTCTTATCCATGATCCATGAGATGTGATCATCAGTCTATATGCATAATAGTCTTAATGCTTTAGTGTTATTCCACTTCACAATAAAGCTCGACTACAAATATTTTAAGAATAGTGTCCTTATGTTTAATGTGATCTCATGATCAAGTCACACTTGATACATTAAACGGACTAGCTATTCTAGGGACTTTATTAAACAAACATAATAAAGAAAAAGCCTTTTATTATTAATAAATAATTCGATGCAAGTACCAAAAGTATTGGCCTCTAGGACTTACACCAACAGCTTGTACCACCATTGAGGATTGGCTGGCACAACAGGAGGATCACATGGAGTTACCAACTTCCTATCAATCAAGGAAGGGTACAATTCAACGTAAGTCATAGGAATCGGGTCAAAAGTCACCCTCTTCCTCTCATAATTGCTGGTGCTGTTATTATTATTGTTGCTACGAGGCTGGTCAGCCTGTTGCTATTGACGAGGTTGTTGATGTGGTTGTTGGGTTTCTCTGAAAACAGGTGCTATCTGAGCCACCTGGTGTTGGTTGATGACTGGCCGAACTTCCTTCCTCCTTACAAAGGGCCTTCTTTTACTATAGGAAGAAACAACATGAGTCTCCCCTTCCTTCTTTCTGGCAAGTCCTCCATATTTCTTTACCGAAGAATTATCATCACGGGACAGACGTCCTTCACGGACTCCCTCTTCTAGCCTCATCCCCATATTTACCATTTCGGTAAAGTCCAAGGGAACACTAGCAATCATTCGCTCATAATAGAAAGAGCTCAAAGTCTTCAAAAAGATCTTTGTCATCTCCTTCTCCTCCAATGATGGCACTATCTAAGCTGCCAATTCCCTCCATCTCTAGGCATACTCCTTAAAGGTTTCCTTATCTTTTTGGCACATCGCCCTCAGTTGATCTCTGTCTGGAGCCATATCCATGTTGTACTTGTACTGCCTTACGAAAGCCTCACCAAGGTCATTGAAAGTGAGCACAGAGCCACAGTCAAGACCCATATACCATTTCAAGGCTGCGCCAGACAGGCTGTCTTGAAAATAATGGATGAGTAGTTGGTCATTGTTGGTATGCGTAGACATTTTTCTAGCATACATGACCAAATGGCTGAGTGGACAGCTATTCCCCTTGTATTTTTCAAAGTCAGGGACCTTGAACTTCGTCGGAATTTTTACATTTGGGACCAAACAGAGCTCAGAGGCGCTCTTCCCAAACAAGTCCTTCCCTCGAAGGGCCTTCATTTCCTTCCTCAAGTCAGAGAACTGGTCTCTCATCTCGTCTAATTTGTCATACACATCTGAGTTCTCAAAGGCCTCATAATGGTTGATAGTCTCGTCAACACGGACTTGAGGAATGGGAGCTGGAATATGAAAAGAATCAACCACGGGGGGTGGCACCACAGGGACCGGGCTAGATGCCGAATGAGCTTGCACTTGCGGATGGTATCCTTCGGGCATGAAATTATGGGGTATCCCCCAAGGGTAACCGGAAGGCATAACATTGACTGATCCCATAGCAGGGGCTGGTATAGAGGTAGGAGCTACTTCAGGTGCTTGATTGGACACAGACGCTTGCACATTCACAACTTGCTTTTGAGCTTGAAGCAGAGACTCCACTAGAGCAGATAACCGGCTGACTTCTTCTTTGAGTTCTCTATTCTCATTCTCTAGTTGTTCGGCCATTGCTTTGGCATTTGTGCGAGTGCGGTATAGATGCGTCAGCTTGTCTTCAAAATAAATGAAGAGCAAAGAATTAGACCACTGTATCAAGAGCTCGGAACCAAAACCTGCTTATGCATATGATGCATGCAATTCTCGTGCATATGTTTTTGTTTTTTATTGGAGGAACTTTATAAGGATCTATTTGCAAATATTTTGAAAATATTGAGCTTTTTAAGACATATGTGGAATACTCATAGCAACATAATATTTGGAAACTTTTTACACCAAAGAAGTAGTACAATCTCGGTAACCAAATACAATGCAAGAGAAAAGGAGAATACACATCCTATGGAGCCCTAGAAACAGTCGTCTAAAGTCTTCGAGATCGGAAGATACTTCACACGAAACTTCTTCACCTCTCTCTCATAAGCTGCTTCTATGTCGGCCTTCTCCTTGGCGAGCTGATCATATCTCTTCTTCCAAAACCTAGACGAGTGAGGCAGGAGAGAAGTAACCACATCATCTGGCTCATCAACAACCTGATGCTCTATAAACTCGATCAATGCATCCTTCTCCTTGAATTGCTGAAGAAGCTCCTCACGCTCACGAACCCAAGCACACGAACGGTCTTCGTCTCTCAACTCCTCTACTCCTTGATTAGGGAGGGTTGAAGGCCCAACCATAACCATAGGGGTAGGTCTCGGATACTCATACGACATGCGGTACTCGAGGGCTCTCTTCTTTACCCAAGAGGTGTAAGGCTCCAAAGCAACACAGTTCCTCGGACCAAGCTCATTCCTCCCTTTCCTATGAACCTTGCGCCAGGCGTGGACCATCCTATCCTTCAAGTTTTGGGGATCTTTACCCTCTTGAAAGAATAAGCCTTCCAACAAAATGTTGTTAGGTTTATCCTTTAAGGGGAACCCAAGCTGATGGCGAGCCAAAGCAGGGTTGTAGTTAATTCCGCCACATGTACCAAGAAGAGGTACATTGGAGAACTCACCACAAGAATCAATAATCTTAATGCCATCATAAACATGATTATACCAAGAGATATCATCATTAGTGAGAGACATAAGTCTCGTGGACCACCGTAGACATCCCTTGTTCTCCTTGAAGGCAAGCGTCTGAGGCAAATGCAAAATAAACCACTTGTACAACAGAGGCAGACAACATGCAATGGAACTACCACCCTTTTCATTCCTCATATGCAAAGAGGAATAAGTGTCACCCAACAGAGTCGGAACGGGATTAAGAGAAGAGAAAATCCTAATAGCGTTCACATCCACGAAGTTGTCTATGTTGGGAAATAACACTAGCCTATAGACGAGGAGTACAAATATGGCTTCAAAAGCTTCCTTACTCATGGCCTTCCCAAACAAGGTAGCTTTGGCAATCAGAAAATCTGACGGGAGACCTTGAATTCCACCCTTGGTAGTCATATTGGCAACAATGTCAGATACCTCCACGTGAAGCATGTCAGCAATTTCTTGAGAAGACAGAATCTTCTCCAAACCACTGAACGACAATCGGTCAAGAATAGGTATACCCACATGATAAGCGTACTCCTCCAATGTAGGCAAAAGCTGGAAATCCGGAAAAGTGAAGCACCGATACAGAGGATCGTAGAACTGCACCAACACACTCATCAGACTCTCATCCACCTTGGTAGAGAGAATAGCTAGAAGTTTCCCATGGCAAGCTTTGAACTCCAAGGGCTCTAATACATAAGATGTCAGATGCCTTAACTCTCTCAAGTTGGGTTGTGTGAAACTGTACTTCTTCATATTCCTTCTTTGCTCATCCATGTCTGAAAATTTGCAAATAGACCTTTTAAGTTCCTTGCCAAAATCTTATTGTCGATGACATGAATGCGGATGAATGCATGGATGCATGGATGCAAAAAACACACTCAAGGATCAAGCAAGTCACACCACACAAAGGTCACGAGATGACTCAAGTCATCGTCAATATTGTAACACCTCAAAATTTGCCCTCCTCTTCTTGGGACTAGTTTGACACACTGCATTTCATGCTTAGAGCATTAGGCATTTGCATTTTGCATATCATATGAAAATTAGAAGGTCATCCTCCAAAGTCTTTTTCAGAAGAGGGAGATGTTACATGATTCAAGCCTGAGGGTCTTTATGAATTGATGATCAACCATCTGAGGGTTTGTACTTCAATTAGGGTTGCTCAAGGAAATAAGGTATTTTCTGATGAAGAGGATCACAGGATCATTATATTGGGCTTATATGAGCTAGGGTTTCATTTTTGAGCAAATTCCTCAAGTGGTAGAGGCTCAAGCTGATCAGGACATGTCAAGGTCATCTGAGGACTAAAAAGTCAACTGTGTAGTCAACTAAGGGCTATGAGTTGGGGGAAATGAACCTTTACACCTCATTCATGTTCATACAAGGCCTATTCATCATGTCAAACATATATCTTGAAGATTTTGAAGTCATGGCAAAAGTTTCCAAAAATGGAAAGTGACCTGTAATTGAAAGTTTCCAAAAATGGAAAGTTTTTGGTCCACATTCAACTTGACTTTTCAACATCAAATAAGCTTCAAATGGATTTTTGGTGAACATGAAAGTTGAAGATCTTTCTCTCCTCTTTTCAAAAAGTTCTATTTCATGATTATCTGATGATTGGTTGAGAAGTTATGGCCAAATGATCACAAAGTATGCATGGAAGTTCAACATGGCATAACTTTTGATTCAAAACTCCAAATTGGTCCACTCTTTTTGCAAAATGCTCCTTGTGACCAATACTTTCCAAATGAATCATTGCCTTGCATGAAAGAAGCTCACATGATCAAGTGTCCATACATGTGCATTTTGGAGGGAAAATTGATAATTTGAAATTGGTTGATCACACAAGCAAAATATCATTCAAATATTGATTATTATGTGATTTTAAGTGAATTTGTACCCTTGCATGGTATTGTTCACGTGCACATTGCTCATGCTAAGCACACTTGTGCAATTTTTCAATTCACCTTATTTCTCTCTAATTAAGATTAACCAAAGTTCAATTGGATTAGCAGTGTGATTAGTGGATGGTATATAAGCTAAATCATAACTGTTTTTGCTCATAACAACAATTTCAGATCTCAAATTTCACATTCCCTCCATTTTTTTTCTCTCTCTCTCTCTCTCTTCGATTCTTGCATTTCTTCACATAATTCCTCAATTTATTTGCATATTCTTGTTGATCATGGAATTCTGAGCAAGGATCATCAACTGGTTTGAAGAATTGAGCAAGGTTCGAGCAGATTCAAGAGCTTGAACATGGAAATGGAAACTTGATTTTGAGCTAGATCCAAGGGATTTCAAGTGTTAATTCTTGCACAAAGCTTCATTAGAGGATTATTGAAGAAGTTTTGGAGCTTGTGGAAGCTTGAAGACACAATTTCAACACACTGCACTTCAAGTAAGTTGAAATTCGACCATCTCTTTTTGGTGTTTTCTTTCCATAGATGTGTAGATCTATCCTTGTTGAACATGCTGATAGGATTAGATTTGAATTTGGTTAAGAAACGATTATGCTAGATGAACTTTCAGTTTTGATGTTCAAAATGTTTTTGATCGATCCGTGCATGTTAGGACGAATTAGGATGAATGAATATGATATTTGAGATGTGTGAGGAGAGACCTTACGAACGGTACCAATTTTATGCATTTCTGGAAATTTTTGGTTGAAGGTCACCGGAATACAACCGGAGAAGACGATCGGAACTACTGTTCCGGCGTCTGGTTTTGTTGCTTAGGGTTTAGACGACATGTGCTTCCACGTGAGCGCTGGCATGGCTATATGATTGGCTTGTATGCGCTTGACCATGCCACGCTGTTGTAGACCGTTGATGTATGCGTCCATATCACTTAATGAAACGCTGCGTTTCACTTAGGCTTGCTGGATGCTGATTGTGCTGCATGCGTGTATGTTTGATAGGCTGTGCTTTGTTTGACCTTGCCTTGTATGCGTTGACCTGCTGATGTGGTGTGCTGAGTGTGTGCGCCTTGAGCCTCAGAGCGTGTGTTCGATACCTGGTGTATGCATCCTGTCATACCCCAAAATTTGCCCATTAATCTCGCAAAACATTTCTCGAAGCACCCCAACTTATTCTGCAAGGCACTGACCTTAAAGGAACAAAAGCCCAGCTCACAACAGACCCAATCCAGAAAAAGGCCCAAACTGGCATGCTCGCTAGGCGAGCAAATCCTTCGCCTAGCGAACCCTTCGCTACAACGCTCGCCTAGCGAAGCTTGCGATATATCAGAATTTTTGGGCTTCATTCTGAGCCCATTAGGTCACCACAATCACTATAAATACCGACACTTCAGTCACGAAAATGGACAGACGAAGACGGACCGAAACCCTGGCATAGAAACCCTGGAGACTAACTCAGAGAATTCCGAGTAAAGAAACCCTGAAGGAACTCAGCGGCATCAAGGTTACCTCTGCCCAATTCAATCCGATTCGCCACTCCAAGGTCGCAATTCAGTTTGCAAATAGGTTTGCATCGCTATTACCGCCTTATGTTCTTAATTTGCATATGGCATTATGATTAAATTTATGAAAATATCTTAAGTTTGGCATGTGAATTTTTAGTATGTATCTGAATACATTAACCATGTAATTGGTGTAATGAAAGTCATAAGGCATAAAATTGGTTGAAATTGTACTGTTATCAAAACCGGAATCCGCAGCCGCTCGCTAGCACATCGCTAAGCGAGTATTCGCTAAGCCTTCGCTAGGCGAAGCAGGAGCGAACGTGACAGTAGCTGACTTTTCTGTTCTGATTTTTTTTGCCCATCTGACATGTTTTATCATAGCCATGCATTGTTTATCTGATCCTATTACTGTTGTGATTTCTTCTGTGGTGTAATTCTCGATTGCACCCTGATTTGGTATTCTGACATGTTTGCTGAGTTTTGTAAAGGTTCACATATCCCCGGAAAAGATAGCTCGGTAGGTATTCCACTTTACTTGTGGGATACCCTTGTGGAGATTCACCCTAAATCACTTAACTGATTTTAATGTATCCATTTTAATGTGGAGACCCACCCTAAATTACCTAGCTGATTTTAATGTATTGATTTCATTATGGAGATTCATCTTAATTACCTAATTGATTGTAAAATATGGCCTTTGAATGTGTGATCTTGGACCTCTCTTTGTTGCCCTACGGTATTACAGCATAACGGTCATGTCCCGCGAATGTGGGGATACCCTTAGCCAAGACCCTTCGATTAAATCATCATGTCCCTCTAAAATAAATCATAGTCCCTCGGATGTTGCCTTCGAATATATGATTTTGTCCCTCGATGGCCCTTCGGTGTAGCCTACGGTTAAATGATGATAGTCCCTTCGAATGCTAAGGTCTCCTTACAACCGTTGCTTTCTATGACCAATCGATGACCCTACGATGACCCTTTTACATCCAAAGGATAAAACTACTTATTTCCCAATAATAAGGACGGTTTTACCCTCACAAGGATAGGAAATGCCCATCAAGACCTTGGGTAGGTATAACTCTTAATTGCTTACTCACAATTTAAAAATACTTTTCACACTTCACAAATACTAGAAAATCACCACTCGGTATACATTCATACTAGAATCATTACTGAGTTATCTTTTTTCTAAACCATTTTCAAAACTAAACGAGACAACCACTTTGTATACATTCATACGAGAATCATTACAAAGTTAAATTCTCTTTTTCAAAACATTTTCTAAACAATTCACGAACACTGTTTCAGACAAGAAAAATATAAGTGATCAAGCAATTAAGAGCCCATGGCTAACCATGGATACAAAGGGTGCTAACACCTTTCCTTTGTATAATGCACCTCCCGAACCCAAAATCTAATTAAGGTCTTTCCTGTTCTTTTCCGCCTTTCCTTATTGGATAAAAGAAAAGTCGGTGGCGACTCTTGCTAACCGCGACATTTGCTTTCCAAAGCAAAACACACAAAGTCAGTTCACCGTATGACAGAACTGGCGACTCTACTGGGGATGCCTTAAAAAGAGAGGTTACCTTAAAAACAAGGTCACTTATTCAAATTGTCTGATTTACTTTTAAGGGGTTGCTTGGGTATTTTATGCTTGAGTGAAAGATCCTACACCCGGATCTAGTGTACCTTAGGTAAGTAGCAATAGATCATCGCGACTATCCGGCGTATACTGGAATGGTTAAAATGATGGCTACGGTTAATGTGACACTTTGGATGTCCTGATGTTCCTCATGTTTACTTGAGGAAAAATTTGGCTTCCGCGTGGTGTCATCAAAGCATTAACCAGACCTTTAGAACCCTAATTGACTCATCCTAGCCATTAGAAAGTAGTGAGATAACTGGCTTCGGTTCCGACTGGGGTTGGTTGATACTCGATACTACACTCTTTGAGATTGGACTTTAAGGAAATTTTGGTCAACCGCTTGGTGTTGCACTGAAGTGGACTTAAGGGAAGGTCAATGATTGGAGATCCTTCTAGAACCCGGTTACTATTCTAGGACAGGTTGAACCAACCAAACTTCAGTGGGGAGGGTACTTACCTATGGAACTCATGCAAGCCTTAAAACCTAGGAATGATTGTTGTGTGACTTGTTTATGCTTGTTACTTATTTAACGTCATAACATCATGAAATCATAACATCATAACATCATGACATTGTGCTAACCATTTCAAGGACTTAGGGATTTAGCTTTGCTCCGTTAAACAGGTTATGGCTTCCAGGAAGACCATTCGGATCAATTTTGTAGTCATCTCTCCTCAACTCAAGGATTTAGTGTCAGAACTTCCCGATCATGCTCAGTTCATCAAGAAACATGGTTCTCTCCTCAATTTGGTTACCACCGGTTCCAAGGAAGATATGATGAGAGTTTTATTCCAGTTCTTCGACCCTAAACATCATTGCTTCACCTTCCCAGATTATCAGTTGGTACCCACATTAGAAGAATTCTCCAGGCTGTTGGGGATACCTATCCTTGATCAAACACCTTTCAGTGGTTTAGAAAAGATTCCGAAGTCTGAAGAGGTTGCCGCGGCTTTACACATGACAAAGTCCGATATCGAAACCAATTGGGTAACAAGAAGTGGAATTAAGGGTTTACTTGCCAAATTTCTGATAAATAAGGCCCGAGAATTCTTAAAGGTTATGAATGTCCATGCTTTCGAAGACGTTCTAGCATTACTAATCTATGGGTTGGTGTTATTTCCTAATCCAGACCAATTCATAGACATGAATGCTATTAAGATATTTCTCACTCATAACCCTGTGCCCACCTTGCTTGGAGACATTTTGCATTCCCTTCACACCCGTACTATGAGGAGGCAAGGGACTTTCATGTGCTGCATACCTTTATTGTCTAGGTGGTTTATTTCACACCTTCCTCAATCAGTCCTGAAGAATGATCAAAATCTGAAATGGTCTCAAGGGATAATGTCGCTCTCCCATTCAGACATCCGTTGGTGTCCTCATCTCGAAGAAAATGTTATCCTCATCGACCGTTGTGGAGAGTTATACGAGCTTGGGGCATGGTGAAAAGAAGTACTTTAGGACCGAAAAACTCTATTCCTATGGCACCTTATCTCAGATGGGTACGCGCAAGAGCTCATGAACTTGGCATGCCATATCTTGCAGTCGGACCACTGATTGTTGAACCAGAAGCTGAAGGAGGTACTTCCCAGATCATTCCTTATCCAGATATGCCTACCGATGTTGAAGAGTTGAAGAGATCCTGGATCCAGTTGAGGGAGGAAAGGGATACTTTTGAAGCTCAGTTCTGTGCTGAAAGGAAGAAAGTGTTAGAACTTACCAGCCAGCTTAATGAGGAACGAAGACTCAATGCATATCTTCGCCCAAAAAGAAGCCGTCCCTGGGAGACTTGAGCTTTCATTGTATTTTTATTATTATTTCTTGTAATGAACAATGATTAAAGAAATTATTAATAAAAAGTTCCTTTTTTTGTGGTTTACGCAAAGTTAAATTCCAAAAGTCCTTGAAAACATTTCATACATTGCATAGCATAACATAACATTGCATAACAGGTATTCTAAAAGATCAATGTTCTTACGGTCTTCCCTCTGAACAGAAAGATGGCCCTCGAACAAACTGTCAAAGATCTCCAGGCTCAGAATGCTCAATTCCAGGAGATGATGCTGAGCTTATCCAAGGGGCAGGAAGAACTGAAGGCTCTCTTGCTCGAGAAGAAGAAAGACCCAAAACCTGTGAGTTACATTAACCCGGGAAGGAGGCGTAAAGGACAGGCTGCAGGAGTCAAGATTAGACTTCCGAAAGATCAAGAAGAGGAGACAGAAAATGATTCAGGAGAGGAGGATGTTGATCTCTTCAACCCTGAGGACGACGATGAAGATTACGAGAATGAACAGTACTCTCCAAAAGATGGCAAGTACAAGTTGCTAGAAGAACGTATGCTAGCTATGGAAGGCCAGAAGGCGCCCGGTCTGGATTTCGAAAGCTTGGGACTGGTCTCTGACGTGGTCATCCCCCGCAAATTCAAGATCCCCACTTTCACTAAGTACGATGGTGCGTCTTGCCCTCAGATGCATCTGAGAGCTTATGTGAGAAAGATTCAGCCGTATACCACTGATAGGAAGCTATGGATCCATTTCTTCCAAGAAAGTCTATCTGGCACACAGTTGGAATGGTATTATCAGCTCGAGAGCGCTAACATCCACAGCTGGACTGATTTAGCGACAACTTTCTACAAACACTACCAGTATAATTCTGAATTGGCGCCTACTCGGCTACAGTTGCAGAATATGACTATGGGATCTAAAGAAAGCTTCAAAGACTATGCTCAAAAATGGAGAGATTTGGCTGGAAGAGTCAAACCCCCTATGACTGATCGAGAATTAGTGGACATGTTCATGAGTACATTGACTAGCCCGTTCTACAGCCATCTACTGGGAAGTTCTTCATCGGGTTTCACTGAACTTATACTGACAGGTGAACGTGTTGAAAGCGGCATTCGAAGTGGAAAGATACAGGCGACTACCTCTGCAAGCACCAAGAGGTCCTACCAGGGGAGGAACGAATCAAATGCTGTGTACGGTCAAAAGGGTCGTAACAAGAAAAATCGTGACCTTACCATTGGAGCAGTTACGATTGCAGCACCGCCATCTCAAAACTTCCAGCACAGACAAGACAAGCCAAGAAGGCAGTTTACCAAGATCAATATGACTTTAGCACAAGCACTGCAGGGTATGCTGAAGGCAAATTTGATTACCCTCAGAGATCCTCCCACGAATCCCAACATTATTTCTTCTCGTTATAATCCCAATGCCAGGTGTGCATATCACTCCGATAGCCCCGGGCATGATACAAATGATTGTTGGTCATTGAAGAATAAGGTTCAGGATATGATCGACGCTGGGGAAATTGAATTTGAGCCTCCGGAGACTCCTAATGTTATCACTGCACCTATGCCTAACCATGACAAGGTTGTTAATGCTATCGATGATAATTCTCACATCACTACTGTAGCGAACATAACATCTCCTCTCCTGACCATCAAGAAGAATTTATTGCAAGCTGGTTTATTTCCAGGTTGTGCTGAAAATTGTGATCTCTGTATACTTCGACCCGATGATTGCCCGAAGTTGAGAGATGGTATTCAACGGCTGATGGATGATCGCACAATTCTCTTCGAAAAGGTTCCTAAGGTGGAAAACCCTACTGAAGAAATATCTGTGATTGCTAGGTCCAAAGTTCCAGTGAAGATTACCGCTACTAGAGTACCTGTGAAGATTACTGCTGAGCCCAAGGTAGCTCCCCTAATCATTACTGCACCTGGCCCAGTACCGTATTCCTCAAGCAAAGCCATTCCGTGGAATTATGGAGGTGATGTTTACATCCATGGCATAAAGCAAGTTGGTAATGTTGCTAATCCTAATGACATTGTTGGGACTAGTAAAGTTACTCGAAGTGGAAGGATCTTCTCTCCGGAAATCTCGCCTCCCGTCCCTGAAACTCGAGGCAAGGAACCAGTCAACCCTTCTCAGTCAGGGACACCCGTCGAAGTTACTACTGAAGATGTTGCCAAACAAGAAATGGAAGAAATGCTGAAAATCATCCGCAAGAGTGATTTTGATGTGGTAGAACAGCTGGGGCATACTCCGTCTAAGATCTCGATGTTATCCTTGTTATTATCTTCTGAATCTCATGCCAAAGCGTTGATAAAATTCTTGAAGACTGCTCATGTACCTCAGGAGACCTCCGTCGATCAGTTCGAAAACTATGTCGCTAACCTGACTGTTGACAATGGCCTAGGCTTTTCTGATGCTGACCTGACACCAGCAGGAAAGAATCACAATAAAGCTCTGCATATCTCCATTGAGTGTAAGGGGATCACTTTGTCTCATGTGTTGATCGATAATGGCTCTTCTTTGAATGTACTACCGAAAGCCGTGCTCGATAAACTTGACTGTAAAAGCATTGAACTGAAGCCTAGTGACATTGTGGTGCGTGCTTACGATGGTGCGAAAAGTGTTGTCCATGGTGAAGTGGTTCTCCCTATCAAGATAGGACCTCAAGTCTTCAACACTACCTTTCATGTAATGAACATTCGTCCCGCCTATTCCTGCTTGCTGGGACGCCCTTGGATTCATGAGGCAAGTGCCGTAGCTTCATCTCTCCATCAAAAGCTGAAGTATCCAATAGAGGGTAAGATTGTCACGGTGTGTGGAGAAGAAGAGTACATTGTCAGTAGTGTGCAGGCCTTCAGATACGTTGAGATGGATAGCGAATTCTTTGAGACTCCCACTCAGTCATTTGAAATGGTTCACCCGCTCAGTCCTGTCCTTAAGCCGACTCCCCTCGTGCCCAAGGTTATTCGTGCTCCTCCTGCCATGATTTCTCTGAAAGATGCTCAAGCCGTGGTTGAAAACGGTGGTCGTAGGGGTCAACTGATCAACGTACCATACAAGTCTGATAAGTCTGGTCTGGGATTTAACTCTGAAAGGGTGGTCAAAGATCAGATTAATATTGTAGAAGATGCTGATAGCGATTGCGATCTGGATAGCTGGATTTTCCCAACAATTGGTGACGGACTCAATAATTGGAAGGCTGAAGACACTATCCCGATTTCCTTTAGTCAGGAGTAATTGTTATTGTCTGTTTTAGTGTTGCATTTTTTAATTTTTACAATTGAACTTCTTAAAGCATTGTGTCTATGCCCGGGGCACAATAGCTAATTTGTTAAGGGTTTTGTCATTTTTATAAGCATATTCACATTCAATAAATCAATGGACTTTTTGCATTCAAATATTGCGCTCTTTATCTTTCCTGTCATCTTCCGAAAAAGCTATGTTTTCTTACATACACTCACATAACGAATTGCAGATCCATACCCACTCTGGATCCTGTTGATAATAGTTCTACTACTGTTCATTATGACTTTGAAAATCCGATCTACCAAGCCGAGGATGGAAGTGAGGAAGATTGTGAAGTACCTGGAGAACTTGCCAGACTGGTACTACAAGAAGAAAAGACTATACAGCCGCATGAAGAGTCAATCGAAATTGTAAATCTGGGTACTGAAATGGACAAGAAAGAAGTCAAAATAGGAGCAGGCTTGGGAGACAGTGTCAAGGAGAGATTGATTCAGATGTTACATGACTATATGGAGATTTTTGCTTGGTCGTACGAAGACATGCCCGGACTGGATACTGATATAGTAGTGCATCATTTGCCGATGAAGGAAGATTGTCATCCTGTTAAGCAGAAAGTTCGTCGCATGCGTCCTGAGATGTCCGAGAAAATCAAAGCCGAAGTTATGAAACAATTTAACGCCGGTTTCCTAGTCGTTACTTCTTATCCTCAATGGGTTGCTAATGTGGTACCAGTACCGAAGAAGGATGGTAAGGTACGAATGTGCGTCGATTACAGAGATCTGAATAAAGAGAGTCCCAAAGATGACTTTCCACTTCCGCACATTGATGTTCTGGTAGACAATACCGCTCAACACAAAGTATTCTCCTTCATGGATGGATTCTCGGGTTATAACCAGATTAAGATGGAACCTGAAGACATGGAGAAAACCACGTTTGTGACGCAATGGGGCACTTTCTGTTACAAAGTAATGCCATTCGGTTTAAAGAACGCCGGGGCAACGTACCAGTGTGCTATGGTGGTTTTGTTCCATGATATGATTCATCATGAAATAGAAGTATATGTGGATGACATGATAGCCAGATCTCATACTGAAGAAGAACATCTCGATCATTTGTACAAGTTGTTTGAGAGGTTGAAGAAATACAAGCTGAGATTGAACCCGAACAAATGCACCTTTGGAGTAAGATCCGGTAAACTCTTGGGATTTATTGTCAGTGGTAAAGGAATTGAGGTTGACCCGGCTAAGGTGAGAACTATTCAAGAAATGCCAGTGCCCCGTACAGATAAGGAAGTCAGAGGTTTCTTGGGACGTTTGAATTACATCGCCCGGTTTATCTCCCATTTAACTGCTACCTGCAAACCCATCTTCAAACTACTGAGGAAGAATCAAGAGATGATATGGAATGATGAATGTCAAGAAGCTTTTGACAAAATCAAGAAGTATCTCCAGGAACCTCCGATCCTGATGCCACCAGTTGAAGGAAGACATCTAATCATGTATTTGACCGTGTTAGAAAATTCAATGGGGTGCGTGTTGGGGCAACATGACGAGTCTGGTCGAAAAGAGCATGCCATATACTACCTTAGCAAAAAGTTTACCGACTGTGAAACAAGATACTCACTGCTCGAGAGAACTTGCTGTGCTTTGGCCTGGGCAGCTCGCCGACTAAGACAGTATATGTTGAATCATACCACTTTGTTGATTTCTAAGATGGATCCCATCAAATACATATTTGAGAAACCTGCCCTCTCTGGAAGAATAGCAAGATGGCAGATGATTTTAACAGAGTATGATATCCAATATACTACCCAGAAAGCAATCAAAGGAAGCGTGCTAGCTGATCATTTGGCTCATCAAGCAGTGGATGATTACCAATCTATGAATTTTGAGTTCCCAGATGAGGATGTCATGCTTGTTACTGATTATGAAGAACCTGGACCGGATGAAGGACCCGAACCGGGATCCCGATGGACTATGGTTTTTGATGGATCTTCTAATGCATTGGGCAACGGTGTTGGTGTTGTAATCGTCTCCCCCAAGGGTTGTCATACGCCTTTCACTGCTAGACTATGTTTCGATTGTACCAACAATATGGCCGAGTATGAAGCATGTATTTTGGGACTCAGAGCTGCTATAGACCTGAGAATCAAGTTTTTGAGTGTGTACGGAGACTCAGCATTAGTAATCAGTCAGATCAAAGGAGAATGGGACACTAAACATCCGAATCTCATCCCTTATCGAGAGCGGGTGTTGACATTAATCCCATACTTTGAAAAAATTACATTCGAACATATTCCACGAGAAGAGAATCAGTTGGCAGACGCCTTGGCTACCATGTCATCTATGTTCAGGGTCAGATGGGACAATGAAGCTCCCAGGATCACCATTGAACGACTAGACGAACCAGCATATTGTTATGAACTTAACGCTGCCGAAATAGAAGAGAAACCTTGGTTTCACGAAGTAAAAAGATATTTAGAAGCTCAGGAATACCCTGAAAGGGCGTCCATCAATGACAGAAAATTCCTGAGGAAGTTCTCCGCTAAATTCTCTTTGAGTAATGGAATATTATACAAACGTAATCATGATTCGACTTTGCTTCGTTGTGTGGATAAAAAGGAAGCAGAAAAGATTATGGAAGACATGCATGATGGTATTTTTGGGACTCACTCTAGTGGACATACAATGGCCAAGAAGATTCTGAGATCAGGGTATTATTGGTCTACCATGGAAGCTGATTGCCACCATCACTCCAAAACTTGTCACAAGTGCCAGATCTATGCGGATAAAGTACATGTGCCTCCTGCTCCATTGAACGTGTTGACAGCCCCTTGGCCCTTTGCAATGTGGGGCATTGATATGATTGGGGAGATCAAACCTACGGCTTCTAATGGACATCGTTTCATCCTTGTTGCTATTGATTACTTTACAAAGTGGGTAGAGGCAGCCTCATTTGCTTCTGTCACCAAGAATGTGGTGGCACGATTCATCAAGAGTAATCTCATTTGTCGATATGGCATTCCTGAAAGAGTTATCACTGACAATGGCACCAATTTGAACAACAAAATGATTACTGAACTCTGCACGCAGTTCAAGATAAAACACCATAACTCTTCTCCGTACCGGCCAAAGATGAACGGCACCGTGGAGGCTGCTAATAAGAATATCAAGAAGATCATACAAAATATGACAGTAACGTACAAAGACTGGCATGAGATGTTACCATTTGCTCTTCATGGTTATCGCACTTCAGTACGCACTTCGACAGGGGCAACTCCTTTCTCTTTAGTCTATGGAATGGAAGCCGTTTTACCAGTGGAAATTCAGATTCCCTCTCTAAAAATCATGAAAGAGGCAAGCTTAGATGAGGATGAATGGATTCGGACTCGACTCGATCAGATAAATTTGATTGATGAAAAGAGACTCGCGGCTATTTGTCATGGGCAGATATATCAGAAGCGCATGACCCGGACATTTAACAAAAAGGTCAAGAGACAGGTGTACCAAGTCGGTGGCTTGGTGATCAAGCGTATCATTCTACCACAAGGTGATTCCAGAGGCAAATGGACCCCCACATACGATGGGCCATTTGTAGTTAAGAAGGTATTCTCTGGTGGAGCCATGATACTTGCTACGATGGACGGCGAAGACTTCCCGCATCCCGTGAATGCAGACATAGTCAAAAAATACTACGCATAAAAGAGACCCGCTAGGTCGATGTACCTAGGCAAAAATTAGGGATAAACATATAAAAAAGTACACCCGACGAGTCGAAAACCTGAAAAGGCGGCTTGGGCAAAAAGGGGTATCCTGGTGGACTGAAAACCTGAAAAGGCGGTCCAGGCAAAAATTAGGGATTAAAAGCGTATGACTATGTCCTGTTCTCAGACAGCTTCATCCAAGTTCAAGGGACTGAACAAGCCAATCACTTCTATCCGACAGCAGGAGATGAGACGCTTGAAGACATAACGACAGTAGTAGAGTTAAAATCAACAGGGCTTTTCCTTCATAGCTTTTCTTTATGTTCTTGACAATTTCCTCTTACTAGGATTTCTGTCTCCATGTACACAAATTGCCTGTTTATAGGCCCTCTTTCAAAATCAATATAATTTTATTTCCAAAAAGATGCTTTTGTTTTACTTTTTCTGTTTTGTTTGCGTAAACGTCCATTGATTTAATTTGAACTGATATATGCATTTGAATATGATCGATGTTTATCAAAATACATGCATAAAACGGAAATAGCAATTACAAGAGACTTCAGGATCGAGGAGAAGGTCTAACCATGCGTTCCAATGAATCCGGTCGCTAATTCCATTCCCCAACAAAAACAGTTATTCCCCAGAATCAATTGGCATTACTAGACAAATTGGTCATCTCTTCCACCCCCAGTCGGGCTTCTGTTAAATATTTCTACCCTCAGACAGAAACCAAGTACCCCCCAGCTGAGAAAGGGTCATTAACACAAATATCTCCAACCAGTATCTCGGGATTCATTTTCCCCAGGGGGTCGCCAGAAAAAACTTTTCAGACGCATAATTCATTCATTACATCATTTCACAGCATCCGCATGCATACATTGTTCGCATTTTATTTTCATAAACATAAAATATCTCATGCATCATGACATGGCATGAGACTAACTTTGTTTTTCAGGTTAATTATCCTCCTGATACAGTAAAACAAAGGTCCATTCAGACAGACGTCTTTATCAATTACATTCAAGATTCGACTACACCCCAGATATTCATTGCCAATACAGCAAATGTTATCAGATACAGCCTAACGTACTGTTCATTCTGATTCGGCTCAACATATGACTCCTTCAACTCAGATGCGATCTAACGTACGATCCATTCTGACTTTCAGCAACTCCAATACGGTCTAACGTACGACCCATTTGGATCTTCAACTCAGATACGATCTAGCGTACGATCCATTCTGATTCTACCTTCGTCAGATACAGCCTAACGTACGGTTCATTCTGCAACTCCAATACGGTCTAATGTACGACCCATTTGGATCTTCAACTCAGATACGATCTAGCGTATGATCCATTCTGATTCTACCTTCGTCAGATACAGCCTAATGAACGGCTCATTCCGCAACTCAGATACGATCTAGCATATGATCCATTCTGATTCTACCTTCGTCAGATACAGCCTAACGTACGGTTCATTCTGCAACTCCAATACGGTCTAATGTAAGACCCATTTGGATCTTCAACTCAGATACGATCTAGCGTACGATCCATTCTGATCTTCCATCCCCAGCGAAGTCGTCCGCCTAATGGACAATTCACTCCGCTATTCAGATGCGGTCTAGCGTATGATCCATTCTGATCCCTTATCCCCAGCAGTATATAACACACTCCGACTCCCCAGCGAAGTCGACAGCCTAATGGGCGACTCACTATACAGTCTAACGTACGACCCGGTATGACACCCATGTCTTCAGATATCGTCTAACGTACGACAGAATCTGAAGCTCTCATCATCAAACTTCCTGGATGGCATCTTTAAGCCCATCTCCATCAAGATTAATTGACAAGTGCAAATTTTTTTGGCATTCTAGTGTTCAATAATCTTCCACCTCCAGACCACGAACGGCATACTTGCCATCCTAACTCTCTCGGTTCAAGAATATTGAACAGGGGCAGCTGTCATACCCCAAAATTTGCCCATTAATCTCGCAAAACATTTCTCGAAGCACCCCAACTTATTCTGCAAGGCACTGACCTTAAAGGAACAAAAGCCCAGCTCACAACAGACCCAATCCAGAAAAAGGCCCAAACTGGCATGCTCGCTAGGCGAGCAAATCCTTCGCCTAGCGAACCCTTCGCTACAACGCTCGCCTAGCGAAGCTTGCGATATATCAGAATTTTTGGGCTTCATTCTGAGCCCATTAGGTCACCACAATCACTTTAAATACCGACACTTCAGTCACGAAAATGGACAGACGAAGACGGACCGAAACCCTGGCATAGAAACCCTGGAGACTAACTCAGAGAATTCCGAGTAAAGAAACCCTGAAGGAACTCAGCGGCATCAAGGTTACCTCTGCCCAATTCAATCCGATTCGCCACTCCAAGGTCGCAATTCAATTTGCAAACAGGTTTGCATCGCTATTACCGCCTTATGTTCTTAATTTGCATATGGCATTATGATTAAATTTATGAAAATATCTTAAGTTTGGCATGTGAATTTTTAGTATGTATCTGAATACATTAACCATGTAATTGCTGTAATGAAAGTCATAAGGCATAAAATTGGTTTAAATTGTACTGTTATCAAAATCGGAATCTGCAGCCGCTCGCTAGCACATCGCTAAGCGAGTATTCGCTAAGCCTTCGCTAGGCGAAGCAGGAGCGAACGTGACAGTAGCTGACTTTTCTGTTCTGATTTTTTTTGCCCATCTGACATGTTTTATCATAGCCATGCATTGTTTATCTGATCCTATTACTGTTGTGATTTCTTTTGTGGTGTAATTCTCGATTGCACCCTGATTTGGTATTCTGGCATGTTTGCTGAGTTTTGTAAAGGTTCACATATCCCCGGAAAAGATAGCTCGGTAGGTATTCCACTTTACTTGTGGGATACCCTTGTGGAGATTCACCCTAAATCATTTAACTGATTTTAATGTATCCATTTTAATGTGGAGACCCACCCTAAATTACCTAGCTGATTTTAATGTATTGATTTCATTATGGAGATTCATCTTAATTACCTAATTGATTGTAAAATATGGCCTTTGAATGTGTGATCTTGGACCTCTCTTTGTTGCCCTACGGTATTACAGCATAACGGTCATGTCCCGCGAATGTGGGGATACCCTTAGCCAAGACCCTTCGATTAAATCATCATGCCCCTCTAAAATAAATCATAGTCCCTCGGATGTTGCCTTCGAATATATGATTTTGTCCCTCGATGGCCCTTCGGTGTAGCCTACGGTTAAATGATGATAGTCCCTTCGAATGCTAAGGTCTCCTTACAACCGTTGCTTTCAATGACCAATCGATGACCCTACGATGACCCTTTTACATCCAAAGGATAAAACTACTTATTTCCCAATAATAAGGACGGTTTTACCCTCACAAGGATAGGAAATGCCCATCAAGACCTTGGGTAGGTATAACTCTTAATTGCTTACTCACAATTTAAAAATACTTTTCACACTTCACAAATACTAGAAAATCACCACTCGGTATACATTCATACTAGAATCATTACTGAGTTATCTTTTTTCTAAACCATTTTCAAAACTAAACGAGACAACCACTTTGTATACATTCATACGAGAATCATTACAAAGTTAAATTCTCTTTTTCAAAACATTTTCTAAACAATTCACGAACACTGTTTCAGACAAGAAAAATATAAGTGATCAAGCAATTAAGAGCCCATGGCTAACCATGGATACAAAGGGTGCTAACACCTTCCCTTTGTATAATGCACCTCCCGAACCCAAAATCTAATTAAGGTCTTTCCTGTTCTTTTCCGCCTTTCCTTATTGGATAAAAGAAAAGTCGGTGGCGACTCTTGCTAACCGCGACATTTGCTTTCCAAAGCAAAACTCACAAAGTCAGTTCACCGTATGACACATCCTCTGAATTATTTTTGAATATTCTCATTTCCCTTGCGTGCGTGAGTTCGATACCTGGCTCATGTATTTTTGTGAATTCCAATTGATTTCTCATTTGACTGTGGATGCCTGGGTTCGATACTTGCTTGTGCATATTCTGGATTTTAATTCAAACTTCATTTTCCCTCCTATTCTCCATTATTCCATGTTATTTCATTTTATTTCTTCAACTTCTAAAAACCATAAAAAATAGTAGAATGCTCCAATTTGATCCCAACTTTTTTTCACATTCTTGTTTTAATCTCTAGATTTTTATAGCATTTATTTCATGAATTGTTTGATTCTAATTTTTTAATTGTGAATTTTTGTTTGAACATGATGCCAAATTGATATGCTACATTAAATGCTTTGTAAAATTCTCATGGTTAATCCAATTGATCTAAAATTTGGCATGCTTGATCCTCACATGTGATTTGATTTTTGAGCTTTGGTTTGAAATTTTTATCATATGCCATCACTGTTTTGGACACATGAATATGTAGTGTGACAATTTGTGTCACAATTTTTATGTTGCATTTGTGCATTTTCATTCATATACCATTTGATCTCTTCTGGATTTAATTTTTTGCATGATGTTTGTTCATAACATGATAAACGTGTATAAAAATTTTCATAGCCATTGGATGCTTTTCTGTTTTAATTTGGATTTTCTAATTTGATTGTCCATTTGGTGCTCATTTGTTTGCCTTTGCTTTACATTGATCATTTGATGCATTGGCATTATGAATTGATGTTAGTCCTTTTGAGGACCTTTTCTTGATTGATTGAATATGCTTTGTGCAAAATATTGAGTTCTGTTTTGGCCATTTGACTTGCTTTTGAACCTCGTCTTTGTACTAGTGATTTGTATACATGAACTAACATTGATTTGTGTTTCAGGTTTGGACACTTAGCAATTAATGGTTGAGTTGCTCACCTTTTGAGATGCAAGTTGGATTGTGCTCTGACTTTTTTGTGTTTTGTAGGATTCTAAGTTGATGAGTTGAGCTCATTGCTTCATTTGATTGCTTGAACATTGCTCATTGAATTATGTACAGTTGAATGGTTTCTTTGTCTGTTTTCTGATTGGTTGTCTGAGATACTAACTGGTTAGCTTTTGTACAGGTACATTAGTTGCTAGCTCTTGCTTGAGCTTTGCTTTGGAGTGTGGTTGATACACCACTTAGGTAGCCATTCTTTTTCTCCATGTAGTCTGGAAGTCCTGCCACCTTTTTGGCAGGCATTTGGCTGAAGTTCTCCTTAAGAGGCTCTGATTGTGATTGCTTACATTTGTGCCAAAGACCTCCAAGTGAGGCATGTTACTTGATAAGTCCTCCTGAGTGAAGAGGCAATTGACAGATAGAAGGGATTAGCAATCAATCCCCTGTTATTCAGTGAGTCGTTCATTATGCTCGCACTACGTGCTGATGCTCTTGAATAATGTATCCAAGATCCTTGTATAGAGTCAGTCAAGTGGAATAGGGTCCCTCTTTCTGGATCCCCACGCTTTCTTTGATTTGAGCTCACCCAGGCCAGGGTTAAGAGCATGAGGTCTAACCCTCATTACCACATTTCATCAGCTTCACCCTAACTCTCAATGTTAGTGGTTAAGAGCTTCAGAACACCCCTACAGTTTTGGCTTGTTTGTCGATGTTGATATGACCCCTCTTGACTAAAGCCCAACCATTTGTCTGAGCCTCTTGTTTGTATATAGCCTGTGATGCTTTTTCATTTGTGTTGATGTTTATTTGTTGTTTGTTTTGACTTGCTTCCTGAGCGAGTTAGGTTCTGATTAGAGACCTCAACTTAGGGATTATCGTTTGCATGACAACTATTAAGCTCGAGTCAGTCTCCCTTTTAGTTTGTTATTTCCCTGGTCTCTGGTTAGGAGAGAGTTGTACCCCTGTTAAGGGGAACTACGTCGCCCTGATTCTCATACCAGATGAGATACGTAGGCAGGAGATCGAGCGAGATCTCTTCGGGAAAACTTTTTGTTTCTTTTGACGTCTCAGCGTCTCTTTTGTGTGTGTGACAACTATTAGGCTCGAGCTCTAGTCTCCCTATTAGCTTGTTTGTTCAACCTTTTTGTTTCTTTTGACGTCTCAGCGTCTCTTTTTGTTTGCAGCCTTTTTGTTTCTTTTGACGTCTCAGCGTCTCTTTTTGTTCAACCTTTTTGTTTCTTTTGACGTCTCAGCATCTCTTTGTGTTTGTGTGACAACTATTAGGCTCGAGTTCCAGACTCCCTATTAGCTTGTCAATCTGATAACCTTTTTCTTTGGTGTTCGCTGGTTAGCGTGTGCTATTTGTTTGGAGTCGGATATAAGTCCATGGATTGGCATTCTGTTTCCTGTTTGTGTTTGTTTTGTTCGGAGTCGGATATAAGTCCATGTATTGGCATTTTGTTTCCTTGTTTGTTGTTGTTTGGAGTCGGATGTAAGTCCATGTATTGGCAATATGTTTCCTCTTGAGTGTTTGCTTTGATGACTCAGCGTCTCTTTTCGGTGTTTTGTTTCGGCGTGCGTTAGCCGAGCTACGAGTGCTCTGATTCTTACTCTGGATAGAGAAGATACGTAGGCATAGGATGCGATGTCCTAGCGAGCATGTTTCCCATTTCCCCGAACTACGTTGACTCTGATGTTTGTTTCTGACAAACTACGTAGGCCCAGGATGCGACATCCTGCCGAGTCCACTTCCTCCATCTTCCTTCACCTGTTTATTATTCCAGTTTGTGCAATTTTTTGAGCAGTTTATTAGTAACCTTATCCTATTCTTTTGAGCGTGGATCCCGTCGAGTACGGCGGACGTGAGGGGTGCTAATACCTTCCCCTTGCGTAACCGACTCCCGTACCTTGCAATCTCTGGTCGTAAGACCATTCCTTTCCCTTTCTTAGGTTAGTCCTGCGCTTCCTTTCCGTCATAGGATGAATAGCGTTGCTGGCGGCTCTGTATTTTTCCCGCCGGTTGTTTTTCGCGTTGCGACAGCTGACGACTCTGCTGGGGACTGAAGTTGACCTCTTGCTGGTCCATTTTCCCTAAGCGAGTCAATCCTAGCGCTCTTTAGGATAGTTTTGGTTGCTTTTACTGCTGTATTTATTGCATTTATGATTATTATATTGTGATTGTATATATTTGCATATATGTTTGCATGCATCATATTATCACTGTGCTGGATTCTGGACAGGTGTGGTTTCTATGATTTGGGGTGGGTGTTCTGAGTGGGGCTAAAACCCAGGCCCGAGTATACACCTAGGATTAGCGTGGTCTCACGTTCCTCACATGTTGGTTGGGCATGTTATTGTGACGAGAAATACCACAAGCCGGACGAGGTTCTTTTGAGAGAGCTTTTCCATTGTGGAGTTTCCACTATGGTTGGGTTACCTCTTCTGAGCTGTTGACTTCGGTGACCGTTCTTTCCCGGATCTTTGGTTTAGATGATCTTATTGTTGGTGTAAGCCCTAGAGGCCAATACTTTTGGTACTTGTATCGAATTATTTATTAATAATAAAAGGCATTTTCTTTATTATGGTTGATTAATAAAGTCCCTGGAATAGATAGTCCGTTTAATGTATTAAGTGTGACTTAATCATGAGAACACATTAAACATAAGGACACTATTCTTAAAGTATCCGTAGTCGAGCTTTAGTGTGAAGTGGGATAACATTAAAGCATTAAGACTATTATGTTTGTAGATTGATGATCACATCTCATGGATCATGGATAAAGAGTTATCAAGTCTTAAACATAGGTATGAATATTAGGAGTAATATTTATACCGGATTGACCCGCTATGAGAATACTATATAGAAAGTTATGCAAAGTGTCATAAGTTATTCTCATGGTGATAATAGTGTATACCACTCTTCGACCTGAAACCACTATGGATCCTAGATGTAGAGTCGAGTGCTTTGTTGCTGATCCAACATTGTCCGTAACTGGATAACCATAAAGACAGTTGATGGGTACTCCACAAAGCATCCTGAGGGACATGAGTGTCCTAGATGGAATTTGCCAATCCTGCGTAACAGGATAAATGTCTAAGGGCCCAATATTGAACTGGACAAGGGTGACACGGTCTATACCTTGTGTTCAATATAGACATAAGGGCAAAGGGGTAATTATACACATAATTATTATCACAGGAGGTTTTGTCAGATCACATGACATTTTCGTGACTTGGGTAGCAGTGATGTGTTGCTAGATACCGCTCACTGTTTATTATGTTAAATGTGTGATTTAATATAATTGCCAACGTCGCGAAAACCTATAGGGTCACACATAAAGGACGGATTGATGAGAGATAGAGTAACTAAGGAACACCGTAAGGTACGGTGCACTTAAGTGGGAGACGAAATATGGTAAGGTACCAAATACTTAAGTGATTTTGGGCATATTATAAGATATGGGCCAAAATACACTTAAGTCGGCTTTTTAGCTTGAAGCCCACACAAGTGGTTCTATAAATAGAACCCCTGGGGTAGACACATTAAAACTCCACTCCACTCCACTCAGACAGAAATTCAAGTAGAGACTTGGAATTTTGTTTCCCTCTTTCTCTCACTCAAAGCCTTCATTCATAACAGCTAGCACTGCGATTGAAGGAATCCGTTCGTGTGGACTGAGTAGAGACGTTGTCATCGTTCAACGTTCGTGATCGCCCCGTGGATCTGTATCAAAGGTTTTGATCATTATCAGAGATCTGCACCAAAGGTTTGAATCGCCACAAGAGGTAACGATTCTATCACTTATCATGCCCATTCGTAAGGATCACTAAATGGAGAAATTTTTAAATTCCGCTGCGCCTTGGATGGCAATTCTCCTTCAGTGGTATCAGAGCCACTTACGAAACCATGAATCTGATATCTGTTTTTGTTCTGTAATAATATGATTAAAACAGAATGAATCAAAGGTTAAATTGAGATCGATCAAGTTACATATATGTGACATATGTGATCCTGATGCAAAATACATTATATATGATATAGTGTTCTCGTTTCGTTCATTCAAACACTCGATGATTATTTTCCTTTGAGCGATCAATGGTCGTTTGCTTCTTGATCCGACATTAGTATGGTGAAGCAATGACGTGTTGATCAATCATATTGAATTAACAATCGAGATGTGTTTGACGGTCTGAAATTGGTGCATCAGGGTTAGTGACGGCACAAGGGTTGTGTTGTCAGAGAGTTATGCGATTGGGGTTTGAACGCACAAGAGTTGTGCTTCCTAAACATTTTTTGGAACAGTGTTAACTGGTTAACGCGTATGGTTAACCGGTTAACGCAATGCAAAATAAATTTTTTGAATTTTTTTAACAGTGTTAACCGGTTAACGCATTTGGTTAACCGGTTAACGCAAGGCAGAAAACAATTTATTCAGATTTCAAAACAGTGTTAACCGGTTAACGCATATGGTTAACCGGTTAACGCAAGGAAATTTTCACCCATTCGGCTAACTCAGTGCTTTAAAAGTGTCAAGTGTTGATACGAAAAGCGACATCGATTTTAAATGAATTATTCATTAAAATGTGATGATCGGTCGTCGAAATTTAATTTGATTTTAATTAATTAAAGGAATTAATAATAATAATAATAATAAAGTGTTTATTATTGTCTTGTGGTGATCGATTATGGCCTTAGTTTTCCTTTGTTTTGTTTTGGGTTTTTAAAATACGACCTGCGTGTCGTGCCTCTCTCTTAATCTCCCAAATGTAACTTCTTTTCTCATCTCACTCCCTCGTATGTAAAACGAGTTTCTTTTATATAATGTAATGATATGAAGAAAGCAAAGAAGTCAGTGCCAAAGGAGGACAACCTTGAAGATCTTGCTTGGAGAAGCTTAGATCGTTGTAGGTTAGCTTAGGTTCTCTCATTGGCTTGGGAGAACAATTGCGCTAGGGGCCATAACTGTTTCATTATGTATGTATGTATGTTGATGCATGTGAATGTATGTTGATGCATGTGAGAGACGGTTTATATGATAAACAAGCCGGTGAGATCAGAAAAATTGCAATTCCCTTAAATTAAATATTAAGTTTATGCTTTCCGAGTTTTAACACTCATCAAGACTATTAATGGATAGTGTAGGTTTCGCCTACGCGAGGTGCATGATCTATATATTAGTAAGGTGCGATGGGATAATTGTAATATCCAACTGTTAAAACAATGGGTCAAACTTAACTAAACAAATTATAATAAGATTATATATATGTTTAGAAGCAAGAGTTGGGAATGATCCATATGATGGATTGGAATAAGGAGTTATTCACCCAACTGAAATTTTCGAGAGTTGTATGAGATACAATTGGAAGGATTCCTACCTAAAATAACCTAGTTTTGTGTAATCCGCCTACGCGGACTTAGAACGAAGTGAAATATGGATCTCGACCCACTAGAAAATCTTCCAACGGGATTTTCCGAATCAAATGATGAGGGTCATTTGTTTTGAATAAAATAGTGGGAGCATATTTAATTAAAGGCCTAATTGAATATGTCAATGATACTTATATTTTCATTAATCCTTATGTAGATTACCATGACAGCAAACACCTCTAACAACATCTTGTGATCAATCCTTGATAAGGAAAAATTGTCTGGGACAAAATTTCTGGATTGGCACCGAAACCTGAGGATTATCCTCAAACATGATAAAAAGCTGTATGTCTTGGAGACACCTGTTCCTGAAGAGGAACCTCCTAGTTCTGCACCTAAGGCAGAAAGAGATGCTTATAAGAAGCATGTCGATGATGCCAATGAAACTGCTTGTCTCATGCTGGCTACCATGAACTCAGAATTGCAAAAGCAACATGAGAACATGTCAGCGTTCGATATGATCGAACACCTAAAGTTGCTCTATCAAGAGCAAGTAAGGCATGAGAGGTTTGAAGTTTCAAAAGCCCTTTTTCAAAGCAAGTTAGCTGAGGGAGCCCCTGTAGGTCCCCATGTACTCAAGATGATTGGGTATGTGGAAAACCTTGAGAGATTGGGTTTTCCCCTCGAAAAGGAACTTGCAACTGATTTGATCTTGCAATCGTTGCCAGATAGTTTCAGTCAATTTGTCCTAAATTTCAATATGATTGATATGGACAAATCTCTTCCTAAACTGCTCGCCATGTTAAGAACTGCCGAGCAGAATCTGAAGTCAAAAGGGAAGTCCATTCTGATGATCGGAAATGGAAAGAGACAGAACAAAAGGCCCACTAAGCAGAGTGATAAGGGGAAGGGCAAGGAAGTTGCCAATCCCAGACCCACTGCTGCTTTGAAGCCTAGTGGAGGCACAGCAAAAGAAGGCACCTGCTTCCATTGCGGTAAGACCGGACACTGGAAGAGGAACTGCCCAAAGTACCTGAAAGATAAGAAGAATGGAGTAGAGACTTCAACTTCAAGTATTTTTGTTATTAATTTATCTACTTCTGCATCATGGGTATTAGATACTGGATGCAGTTCTCACATTTGTACAAATGTGCAGGAACTAAAAAGGAGTAGAGATTTGGCAAAAGGTAAAGTCGACCTACGAGTTGGCTATGGAGCAAAGGTTGCTGCTTTAGCCGTAGGAACTTTTGTATTGACTTTACCTAGTGGTTTAATAATTCAGTTAGAGAACTGTTATTATGTACCTGCAATTAGCAGGAATATTATTTCCATTGCTTGTTTGGACAAGTTTGATTTTTCATTTATAATAAAGAACAATTGTTGCTCAATTTATTTGAATGATATATTCTATGCTACAAATGAACAATGGACTATATGTCCTTGATCTTGAAATGCCTATTAATAACATTAATACAAAAGGGTGAAACCTAACGAGTTAAAACCAACTAGGTAAGAATATTAAAACTCTTCGATCAGATCGAAGTGGTGAGTATTTAATCCTAGAGTTTGATGACCATCTGAAAGAGTGTGGGATCCTATCCCAACTTACTCCTCCTGGCACATCCCAATGGAAGGGTGTATCTGAGATAAGAAATCGAACCCTGTTGAACATGGTCCGATCCATGATGAGTCACACAAATCTTCCAAACTCCTTTTGAGGACATACACCATTGACATCAGCTTACACACTTAACCGTGTTCCATCCAAAAGGTTGAAAAGACACCATATGAGATATGGAGTGGTAAGAGACCACATATGTCTTACATGAAGATTTGGGGTTGCAAAGTTTATGTGAAACGACAAATTTCAACTAAGCTTGAGCCCAAATCTGACAAATGCTTATTTGTGGGGTATCCTAAAGAAACAAGAGGATATTATTTCTACAATCCTTCTAAGGGCAAAGTGTTTGTCGCTCGAACTTGAGTTTTCCTAGAAAGGGATTTTATTTCCAAAGGAATCAGTGGGAGGAAAGTAGAACTTGAAGAAATTCAAGAATCACAAAGTATCGATACACCTATGGAGGAATTAGAGCAGGAAACACAAGTAGTTGTGTAAGAGCAACCTGCTCAAGTAGAACAAGACCAACGTAGGTCAGGCAGGATACGTCACCTACCTGAGATATATGGATATCTGATCTAGGTGATGTATTACTCATGGATCAAGATGAGCCTGTGACCTACTCATGGAATCTTCGTTTTGATGAAACAGTTAAACTGTATGGATTCATCAAGAACGAAGATGAGCCTTGTGTCTACAAGAAGGTTAGCGGGAGCATGATCGTATTCCTGGTATTATATGTAGGTGACATATTACTCATTGGAATCGATATCCCTACCCTGCAACAAGTAAAGTCTTGGTTGGGGAAATGCTTTTCTATGAAGGACCTAGGTGAAGCAGCCTATATATTAGGAATCAGAATCTATAGAGATAGATCACAAAACTGCTTGGCCTAAGTCAGAGTACATACATAGACAAAGTGCTGAGACGCTTTAATATGAATGATTCCAATCTGGTTATGTGTTTTGCTTCAATGGTGGCACTGTGAGCTTGAAAAGTTCAACGCAAGATGCAGTTGCTGATTCTACAACCGAGGCCGAGCATATTGCTACCTTAAGTGCAGCAAAGGAAGTTGTTTGGATCAATAAACTTGGCATAGTCCCTAGCATTGTGGATCCCATTGGTCTCTATTATGATAACAATGGTGTTATCACACAAGCTAACGAGCCTAGATCTCACCAACGATCCAAACACATACTTAGGCGTTGTGCGAAAATATGTAAAGTACCTACACTTGACAATATTGCTGACCCACTGACAAAGCCTCTTGCGTAGCAGAAGCATGATGGCCATACTAGATCAATGGGCATATGGGGTATGCCTGATTGGCTCTAGTGCTAGTGGGAGATTGTTGGTGTAAGCCCTAGAGGCCAATACTTTTGGTACTTGTATCAAATTATTTATTAATAATAAAAGGCATTTTCTTTATTATGGTTGATTAATAAAGTCCCTGGAATAGATAGTCCGTTTAATGTATTAAGTGTGACTTAATCATGAGAACACATTAAACATAAGGACACTATTCTTAAAGTATCCGTAGTCGAGCTTTTGTGTGAAGTGGGATAACATTAAAGCATTAAGACTATTATGTTTGTAGACTGATGATCATATCTCATGGATCATGGATAAAGAGTTATCAAGTCTTAAACATAGGTATGAATATTAGGAGTAATATTTATACCGGATTGACCCGCTATGAGAATACTATATAGAAAGTTATGCAAAGTGTCATAAGTTATTCTCATGGTGATAATAGTGTATACCACTCTTCGACCTGAAACCACTATGGATCCTAGATGTAGAGTCGAGTGCTTTGTTGCTGATCCAACGTTGTCCGTAACTGGATAACCATAAAGACAGTTGATGGGTACTCCACAAAGCATCCTGAGGGACATGAGTGTCCTAGATGGAATTTGCCAATCCTGCGTAACAGGATAAATGTCTAAGGGCCCAATATTGAACTGGACAAGGGTGACACGGTCTATACCTTGTGTTCAATATAGACATAAGGGCAAAGGGGTAATTATACACATAATTATTATCACATGAGGTTTTGTCAGATCACATGACATTTTCGTGACTTGGGTAGCAGTGATGTGTTGCTAGATACCGCTCACTGTTTATTATGTTAAATGTGTGATTTAATATAATTGCCAACGTCGCGAAAACCTATAGGGTCACACATAAAGGACGGATTGATGAGAGATAGAGTAACTAAGGAACACCGTAAGGTACGGTGCACTTAAGTGGGAGACGAAATATGGTAAGGTACCAAATACTTAAGTGATTTTGGGCATATTATAAGATATGGGCCAAAATACACTTAAGTGGGCTTTTTAGCTTGAAGCCCACACAAGTGGTTCTATAAATAGAACCCCTGGGGTAGACGCATTAAAACTCCACTCCACTCCACTCAGACAGAAATTCAAGTAGAGACTTGGAATTTTGTTTCCCTCTTTCTCTCACTCAAAGCCTTCATTCATAACAGCTAGCACTGCGATTGAAGGAATCCGTTCGTGTGGACTGAGTAGAGACGTTGTCATCGTTCAACGTTCGTGATCGCCCCGTGGATCTGTATCAAAGGTTTTGATCATTATCAGAGATCTGCACCAAAGGTTTGAATCGCCACAAGAGGTAACGATTCTATCACTTATCATGCCCATTCGTAAGGATCACTAAATGGAGAAATTTTTAAATTCCGCTGCGCCTTGGATGGCAATTCTCCTTCAGTGGTATCAGAGCCACTTACGAAACCATGAATCTGATATCTGTTTTTGTTCTGTAATAATATGATTAAAACAGAATGAATCAAAGGTTAAATTGAGATCGATCAAGTTACATATATGTGACATATGTGATCCTGATGCAAAATACATTATATATGATATAGTGTTCTCGTTTCGTTCATTCAAACACTCGATGATTATTTTCCTTTGAGCGATCAATGGTCGTTTGCTTCTTGATCCGACATTAGTATGGTGAAGCAATGACGTGTTGATCAATCATATTGAATTAACAATCGAGATGTGTTTGACGGTCTGAAATTGGTGCATCAGGGTTAGTGACGGCACAAGGGTTGTGTTGTCAGAGAGTTATGCGATTGGGGTTTGAACGCACAAGAGTTGTGCTTCTTAAACATTTTTTGGAACAGTGTTAACTGGTTAACGCGTATGGTTAACCGGTTAACGCAATGCAAAATAAATTTTTTGAATTTTTTTAACAGTGTTAACCGGTTAACGCATTTGGTTAACCGGTTAACGCAAGGCAGAAAACAATTTATTCAGATTTCAAAACAGTGTTAACCGGTTAACGCATATGGTTAACCGGTTAACGCAAGGAAATTTTCACCCATTCGGCTAACTCAGTGCTTTAAAAGTGTCAAGTGTTGATACGAAAAGCGACATCGATTTTAAATGAATTATTCATTAAAATGTGATGATCGGTCGTCGAAATTTAATTTGATTTTAATTAATTAAAGGAATTAATAATAATAATAATAATAAAGTGTTTATTATTGTCTTGTGGTGATCGATTATGGCCTTAGTTTTCCTTTGTTTTGTTTTGGGTTTTTAAAATACGACCTGCGTGTCGTGCCTCTCTCTTAATCTCCCAAATGTAACTTCTTTTCTCATCTCACTCCCTCGTATGTAAAACGAGTTTCTTTTATATAATGTAATGATATGAAGAAAGCAAAGAAGTCAGTGCCAAAGGAGGACAACCTTGAAGATCTTGCTTGGAGAAGCTTAGATCGTTGTAGGTTAGCTTAGGTTCTCTCATTGGCTTGGGAGAACAATTGCGCTAGGGGCCATAACTGTTTCATTATGTATGTATGTATGTTGATGCATGTGAATGTATGTTGATGCATGTGAGAGACGGTTTATATGATAAACAAGCCGGTGAGATCAGAAAAATTGCAATTCCCTCAAATTAAATATTAAGTTTATGCTTTCCGAGTTTTAACACTCATCAAGACTATTAATGGATAATGTAGGTTTCGCCTACGCGAGGTGCATGATCTATATATTAGTAAGGTGCGATGGGATAATTGTAATATCCAACTGTTAAAACAATGGGTCAAACTTAACTAAACAAATTATAATAAGATTATATATATGTTTAGAAGCAAGAGTTGGGAATGATCCATATGATGGATTGGAATAAGGAGTTATTCACCCAACTGAAATTTTCGAGAGTTGTATGAGATACAATTGGAAGGATTCCTACCTAAAATAACCTAGTTTTGTGTAATCCGCCTACGCGGACTTAGAACGAAGTGAAATATGGATCTCGACCCACTAGAAAATCTTCCAACGGGATTTTCCGAATCAAATGATGAGGGTCATTTGTTTTGAATAAAATAGTGGGAGCATATTTAATTAAAGGCCTAATTGAATATGTCAATGATACTTATATTTTCATTAATCCTTATGTAGATTACCATGACAGCAAACACCTCTAACAACATCCTGTGATCAATCCTTGATAAGGAAAAATTGTCTGGGACAAAATTTCTGGATTGGCACCGAAACCTGAGGATTATCCTCAAACATGATAAAAAGCTGTATGTCTTGGAGACACCTGTTCCTGAAGAGGAACCTCCTAGTTCTGCACCTAAGGCAGAAAGAGATGCTTATAAGAAGCATGTCGATGATGCCAATGAAACTGCTTGTCTCATGCTGGCTACCATGAACTCAGAATTGCAAAAGCAACATGAGAACATGTCAGCGTTCGATATGATCGAACACCTGAAGTTGCTCTATCAAGAGCAAGTAAGGCATGAGAGGTTTGAAGTTTCAAAAGCCCTTTTTCAAAGCAAGTTAGCTGAGGGAGCCCCTGTAGGTCCCCATGTACTCAAGATGATTGGGTATGTGGAAAACCTTGAGAGATTGGGTTTTCCCCTCGAAAAGGAACTTGCAACTGATTTGATCTTGCAATCGTTGCCAGATAGTTTCAGTCAATTTGTCCTAAATTTCAATATGATTGATATGGATAAATCTCTTCCTGAACTGCTCGCCATGTTAAGAACTGCCGAGCAGAATCTGAAGTCAAAAGGGAAGTCCATTCTGATGATCGGAAATGGAAAGAGACAGAACAAAAGGCCCACTAAGCAGAGTGATAAGGGGAAGGGCAAGGAAGTTGCCAATCCCAGACCCACTGCTGCTTTGAAGCCTAGTGGAGGCACAACAAAAGAAGGCACCTGCTTCCATTGCGGTAAGACCGGACACTGGAAGAGGAACTGCCCAAAGTACCTGAAAGATAAGAAGAATGGAGTAGAGACTTCAACTTCAAGTATTTTTGTTATTAATTTATCTACTTCTGCATCATGGGTATTAGATACTGGATGCAGTTCTCACATTTGTACAAATGTGCAGGAACTAAAAAGGAGTAGAGATTTGGCAAAAGGTAAAGTCGACCTACGAGTTGGCTATGGAGCAAAGGTTGCTGCTTTAGCCGTAGGAACTTTTGTATTGACTTTACCTAGTGGTTTAATAATTCAGTTAGAGAACTGTTATTATGTACCTGCAATTAGCAGGAATATTATTTCCATTGCTTGTTTGGACAAGTTTGATTTTTCATTTATAATAAAGAACAATTGTTGCTCAATTTATTTGAATGATATATTCTATGCTACAAATGAACAATGGACTATATGTCCTTGATCTTGAAATGCCTATTAATAACATTAATACAAAAGGGTGAAACCTAACGAGTTAAAACCAACTAGGTAAGAATATTAAAACTCTTCGATCAGATCGAAGTGGTGAGTATTTAATCCTAGAGTTTGATGACCATCTGAAAGAGTGTGGGATCCTATCCCAACTTACTCCTCCTGGCACATCCCAATGGAAGGGTGTATCTGAGATAAGAAATCGAACCCTGTTGAACATGGTCCGATCCATGATGAGTCACACAAATCTTCCAAACTCCTTTTGAGGACATACACCATTGACATCAGCTTACACACTTAACCGTGTTCCATCCAAAAGGTTGAAAAGACACCATATGAGATATGGAGTGGTAAGAGACCACATATGTCTTACATGAAGATTTGGGGTTGCAAAGTTTATGTGAAACGACAAATTTCAACTAAGCTTGAGCCCAAATCTGACAAATGCTTATTTGTGGGGTATCCTAAAGAAACAAGAGGATATTATTTCTACAATCCTTCTAAGGGCAAAGTGTTTGTCGCTCGAACTTGAGTTTTCCTAGAAAGGGATTTTATTTCCAAAGGAATCAGTGGGAGGAAAGTAGAACTTGAAGAAATTCAAGAATCACAAAGTATCGATACACCTATGGAGGAATTAGAGCAGGAAACACAAGTAGTTGTGTAAGAGCAACCTGCTCAAGTAGAACAAGACCAACGTAGGTCAGGCAGGATACGTCACCTACCTGAGATATATGGATATCTGATCTAGGTGATGTATTACTCATGGATCAAGATGAGCCTGTGACCTACTCATGGAATCTTCGTTTTGATGAAACAGTTAAACTGTATGGATTCATCAAGAACGAAGATGAGCCTTGTGTCTACAAGAAGGTTAGCGGGAGCATGATCGTATTCCTGGTATTATATGTAGGTGACATATTACTCATTGGAATCGATATCCCTACCCTGCAACAAGTAAAGTCTTGGTTGGGGAAATGCTTTTCTATGAAGGACCTAGGTGAAGCAGCCTATATATTAGGAATCAGAATCTATAGAGATAGATCACAAAACTGCTTGGCCTAAGTCAGAGTACATACATAGACAAAGTGCTGAGACGCTTTAATATGAATGATTCCAATCTGGTTATGTGTTTTGCTTCAATGGTGGCACTGTGAGCTTGAAAAGTTCAACGCAAGATGCAGTTGCTGATTCTACAACCGAGGCCGAGCATATTGCTACCTTAAGTGCAGCAAAGGAAGTTGTTTGGATCAATAAACTTGGCATAGTCCCTAGCATTGTGGATCCCATTGGTCTCTATTATGATAACAATGGTGTTATCACACAAGCTAACGAGCCTAGATCTCACCAACGATCCAAACACATACTTAGGCGTTGTGCGAAAATATGTAAAGTACCTACACTTGACAATATTGCTGACCCACTGACAAAGCCTCTTGCGTAGCAGAAGCATGATGGCCATACTAGATCAATGGGCATATGGGGTATGCCTGATTGGCTCTAGTGCTAGTGGGAGATTGTTGGTGTAAGCCCTAGAGGCCAATACTTTTGGTACTTGTATCAAATTATTTATTAATAATAAAAGGCATTTTCTTTATTATGGTTGATTAATAAAGTCCCTGGAATAGATAGTCCGTTTAATGTATTAAGTGTGACTTAATCATGAGAACACATTAAACATAAGGACACTATTCTTAAAGTATCCGTAGTCGAGCTTTTGTGTGAAGTGGGATAACATTAAAGCATTAAGACTATTATGTTTGTAGACTGATGATCATATCTCATGGATCATGGACAAAGAGTTATCAAGTCTTAAACATAGGTATGAATATTAGGAGTAATATTTATACCGGATTGACCCGCTATGAGAATACTATATAGAAAGTTATGCAAAGTGTCATAAGTTATTCTCATGGTGATAATAGTGTATACCACTCTTCGACCTGAAACCACTATGGATCCTAGATGTAGAGTCGAGTGCTTTGTTGCTGATCCAACGTTGTCCGTAACTGGATAACCATAAAGACAGTTGATGGGTACTCCACAAAGCATCCTGAGGGACATGAGTGTCCTAGATGGAATTTGCCAATCCTGCGTAACAGGATAAATGTCTAAGGGCCCAATATTGAACTGGACAAGGGTGACACGGTCTATACCTTGTGTTCAATATAGACATAAGGGCAAAGGGGTAATTATACACATAATTATTATCACATGAGGTTTTGTCAGATCACATGACATTTTCGTGACTTGGGTAGCAGTGATGTGTTGCTAGATACCGCTCACTGTTTATTATGTTAAATGTGTGATTTAATATAATTGCCAACGTCGCGAAAACCTATAGGGTCACACATAAAGGACGGATTGATGAGAGATAGAGTAACTAAGGAACACCGTAAGGTACGGTGCACTTAAGTGGGAGACGAAATATGGTAAGGTACCAAATACTTAAGTGATTTTGGGCATATTATAAGATATGGGCCAAAATACACTTAAGTGGGCTTTTTAGCTTGAAGCCCACACAAGTGGTTCTATAAATAGAACCCCTGGGGTAGACGCATTAAAACTCCACTCCACTCCACTCAGACAGAAATTCAAGTAGAGACTTGGAATTTTGTTTCCCTCTTTCTCTCACTCAAAG
This sequence comes from Lathyrus oleraceus, assembly GCF_024323335.1. NCBI lineage: Eukaryota > Viridiplantae > Streptophyta > Magnoliopsida > Fabales > Fabaceae > Lathyrus > Lathyrus oleraceus. The sequence continues at coordinate 504,633,905 of NC_066584.1, read as the reverse complement.
CCTTCATTCATAACAGCTAGCACTGCGATTGAAGGAATCCGTTCGTGTGGACTGAGTAGAGACGTTGTCATCGTTCAACGTTCGTGATCGCCCCGTGGATCTGTATCAAAGGTTTTGATCATTATCAGAGATCTGCACCAAAGGTTTGAATCGCCACAAGAGGTAACGATTCTATCACTTATCATGCCCATTCGTAAGGATCACTAAATGGAGAAATTTTTAAATTCCGCTGCGCCTTGGATGGCAATTCTCCTTCAGTGGTATCAGAGCCACTTACGAAACCATGAATCTGATATCTGTTTTTGTTCTGTAATAATATGATTAAAACAGAATGAATCAAAGGTTAAATTGAGATCGATCAAGTTACATATATGTGACATATGTGATCCTGATGCAAAATACATTATATATGATATAGTGTTCTCGTTTCGTTCATTCAAACACTCGATGATTATTTTCCTTTGAGCGATCAATGGTCGTTTGCTTCTTGATCCGACATTAGTATGGTGAAGCAATGACGTGTTGATCAATCATATTGAATTAACAATCGAGATGTGTTTGACGGTCTGAAATTGGTGCATCAGGGTTAGTGACGGCACAAGGGTTGTGTTGTCAGAGAGTTATGCGATTGGGGTTTGAACGCACAAGAGTTGTGCTTCCTAAACATTTTTTGGAACAGTGTTAACTGGTTAACGCGTATGGTTAACCGGTTAACGCAATGCAAAATAAATTTTTTGAATTTTTTAACAGTGTTAACCGGTTAACGCATTTGGTTAACCGGTTAACGCAAGGCAGAAAACAATTTATTCAGATTTCAAAACAGTGTTAACCGGTTAACGCATATGGTTAACCGGTTAACGCAAGGAAATTTTCACCCATTCGGCTAACTCAGTGCTTTAAAAGTGTCAAGTGTTGATACGAAAAGCGACATCGATTTTAAATGAATTATTCATTAAAATGTGATGATCGGTCGTCGAAATTTAATTTGATTTTAATTAATTAAAGGAATTAATAATAATAATAATAATAAAGTGTTTATTATTGTCTTGTGGTGATCGATTATGGCCTTAGTTTTCCTTTGTTTTGTTTTGGGTTTTTAAAATACGACCTGCGTGTCGTGCCTCTCTCTTAATCTCCCAAATGTAACTTCTTTTCTCATCTCACTCCCTCGTATGTAAAACGAGTTTCTTTTATATAATGTAATGATATGAAGAAAGCAAAGAAGTCAGTGCCAAAGGAGGACAACCTTGAAGATCTTGCTTGGAGAAGCTTAGATCGTTGTAGGTTAGCTTAGGTTCTCTCATTGGCTTGGGAGAACAATTGCGCTAGGGGCCATAACTGTTTCATTATGTATGTATGTATGTTGATGCATGTGAATGTATGTTGATGCATGTGAGAGACGGTTTATATGATAAACAAGCCGGTGAGATCAGAAAAATTGCAATTCCCTCAAATTAAATATTAAGTTTATGCTTTCCGAGTTTTAACACTCATCAAGACTATTAATGGATAATGTAGGTTTCGCCTACGCGAGGTGCATGATCTATATATTAGTAAGGTACGATGGGATAATTGTAATATCCAACTGTTAAAACAATGGGTCAAACTTAACTAAACAAATTATAATAAGATTATATATATGTTTAGAAGCAAGAGTTGGGAATGATCCATATGATGGATTGGAATAAGGAGTTATTCACCCAACTGAAATTTTCGAGAGTTGTATGAGATACAATTGGAAGGATTCCTACCTAAAATAACCTAGTTTTGTGTAATCCGCCTACGCGGACTTAGAACGAAGTGAAATATGGATCTCGACCCACTAGAAAATCTTCCAACGGGATTTTCCGAATCAAATGATGAGGGTCATTTGTTTTGAATAAAATAGTGGGAGCATATTTAATTAAAGGCCTAATTGAATATGTCAATGATACTTATATTTTCATTAATCCTTATGTAGATTACCATGACAGCAAACACCTCTAACAACATCCTGTGATCAATCCTTGATAAGGAAAAATTGTCTGGGACAAAATTTCTGGATTGGCACCGAAACCTAAGGATTATCCTCAAACATGATAAAAAGCTGTATGTCTTGGAGACACCTGTTCCTGGAGAGGAACCTCCTAGTTCTGCACCTAAGGCAGAAAGAGATGCTTATAAGAAGCATGTCGATGATGCCAATGAAACTGCTTGTCTCATGCTGGCTACCATGAACTCAGAATTGCAAAAGCAACATGAGAACATGTCAGCGTTCGATATGATCGAACACCTGAAGTTGCTCTATCAAGAGCAAGTAAGGCATGAGAGGTTTGAAGTTTCAAAAGCCCTTTTTCAAAGCAAGTTAGCTGAGGGAGCCCCTGTAGGTCCCCATGTACTCAAGATGATTGGGTATGTGGAAAACCTTGAGAGATTGGGTTTTCCCCTCGAAAAGGAACTTGCAACTGATTTGATCTTGCAATCGTTGCCAGATAGTTTCAGTCAATTTGTCCTAAATTTCAATATGATTGATATGGACAAATCTCTTCCTGAACTGCTCGCCATGTTAAGAACTGCCGAGCAGAATCTGAAGTCAAAAGGGAAGTCCATTCTGATGATCGGAAATGGAAAGAGACAGAACAAAAGGCCCACTAAGCAGAGTGATAAGGGGAAGGGCAAGGAAGTTGCCAATCCCAGACCCACTGCTGCTTTGAAGCCTAGTGGAGGCACAACAAAAGAAGGCACCTGCTTCCATTGCGGTAAGACCGGACACTGGAAGAGGAACTGCCCAAAGTACCTGAAAGATAAGAAGAATGGAGTAGAGACTTCAACTTCAAGTATTTTTGTTATTAATTTATCTACTTCTACATCATGGGTATTAGATACTGGATGCAGTTCTCACATTTGTACAAATGTGCAGGAACTAAAAAGGAGTAGAGATTTGGCAAAAGGTAAAGTCGACCTACGAGTTGGCTATGGAGCAAAGGTTGCTGCTTTAGCCGTAGGAACTTTTGTATTGACTTTACCTAGTGGTTTAATAATTCAGTTAGAGAACTGTTATTATGTACCTGCAATTAGCAGGAATATTATTTCCATTGCTTGTTTGGACAAGTTTGATTTTTCATTTATAATAAAGAACAATTGTTGCTCAATTTATTTGAATGATATATTCTATGCTACAAATGAACAATGGACTATATGTCCTTGATCTTGAAATGCCTATTAATAACATTAATACAAAAGGGTGAAACCTAACGAGTTAAAACCAACTAGGTAAGAATATTAAAACTCTTCGATCAGATCGAAGTGGTGAGTATTTAATCCTAGAGTTTGATGACCATCTGAAAGAGTGTGGGATCCTATCCCAACTTACTCCTCCTGGCACATCCCAATGGAAGGGTGTATCTGAGATAAGAAATCGAACCCTGTTGAACATGGTCCGATCCATGATGAGTCACACAAATCTTCCAAACTCCTTTTGAGGACATACACCATTGACATCAGCTTACACACTTAACCGTGTTCCATCCAAAAGGTTGAAAAGACACCATATGAGATATGGAGTGGTAAGAGACCACATATGTCTTACATGAAGATTTGGGGTTGCAAAGTTTATGTGAAACGACAAATTTCAACTAAGCTTGAGCCCAAATCTGACAAATGCTTATTTGTGGGGTATCCTAAAGAAACAAGAGGATATTATTTCTACAATCCTTCTAAGGGCAAAGTGTTTGTCGCTCGAACTTGAGTTTTCCTAGAAAGGGATTTTATTTCCAAAGGAATCAGTGGGAGGAAAGTAGAACTTGAAGAAATTCAAGAATCACAAAGTATCGATACACCTATGGAGGAATTAGAGCAGGAAACACAAGTAGTTGTGTAAGAGCAACCTGCTCAAGTAGAACAAGACCAACGTAGGTCAGGCAGGATACGTCACCTACCTGAGATATATGGATATCTGATCTAGGTGATGTATTACTCATGGATCAAGATGAGCCTGTGACCTACTCATGGAATCTTCGTTTTGATGAAACAGTTAAACTGTATGGATTCATCAAGAACGAAGATGAGCCTTGTGTCTACAAGAAGGTTAGCGGGAGCATGATCGTATTCCTGGTATTATATGTAGGTGACATATTACTCATTGGAATCGATATCCCTACCCTGCAACAAGTAAAGTCTTGGTTGGGGAAATGCTTTTCTATGAAGGACCTAGGTGAAGCAGCCTATATATTAGGAATCAGAATCTATAGAGATAGATCACAAAACTGCTTGGCCTAAGTCAGAGTACATACATAGACAAAGTGCTGAGATGCTTTAATATGAATGATTCCAATCTGGTTATGTGTTTTGCTTCAATGGTGGCACTGTGAGCTTGAAAAGTTCAACGCAAGATGCAGTTGCTGATTCTACAACCGAGGCCGAGCATATTGCTACCTTAAGTGCAGCAAAGGAAGTTGTTTGGATCAATAAACTTGGCATAGTCCCTAGCATTGTGGATCCCATTGGTCTCTATTATGATAACAATGGTGTTATCACACAAGCTAACGAGCCTAGATCTCACCAACGATCCAAACACATACTTAGGCGTTGTGCGAAAATATGTAAAGTACCTACACTTGACAATATTGCTGACCCACTGACAAAGCCTCTTGCGTAGCAGAAGCATGATGGCCATACTAGATCAATGGGCATATGGGGTATGCCTGATTGGCTCTAGTGCTAGTGGGAGATTGTTGGTGTAAGCCCTAGAGGCCAATACTTTTGGTACTTGTATCAAATTATTTATTAATAAGGACACTATTCTTAAAGTATCCGTAGTCGAGCTTTTGTGTGAAGTGGGATAACATTAAAGCATTAAGACTATTATGTTTGTAGACTGATGATCATATCTCATGGATCATGGATAAAGAGTTATCAAGTCTTAAACATAGGTATGAATATTAGGAGTAATATTTATACCGGATTGACCCGCTATGAGAATACTATATAGAAAGTTATGCAAAGTGTCATAAGTTATTCTCATGGTGATAATAGTGTATACCACTCTTCGACCTGAAACCACTATGGATCCTAGATGTAGAGTCGAGTGCTTTGTTGCTGATCCAACGTTGTCCGTAACTGGATAACCATAAAGACAGTTGATGGGTACTCCACAAAACATGATGAGGGACATGAGTGTCCTAGATGGAATTTGCCAATCCTGCGTAACAGGATAAATGTCTAAGGACCCAATATTGAACTGGACAAGGGTGACACGGTCTATACCTTGTGTTCAATATAGACATAAGGGCAAAGGGGTAATTATACACATAATTATTATCACAGGAGGTTTTGTCAGATCACATGACATTTTCGTGACTTGGGTAGCAGTGATGTGTTGCTAGATACCGCTCACTGTTTATTATGTTAAATGCGTGATTTAATATAATTGCCAACGTCGCGAAAACCTATAGGGTCACACACAAAGAACGGATTGATGAGAGATAGAGTAACTAAGGAACACTGTAAGGTACGGTGCACTTAAGTGGGAGACGAAATATGGTAAGGTACCAAATACTTAAGTGATTTTGGGCATATTATAAGATATGGGCCAAAATACACTTAAGTGGGCTTTTTAGCTTGAAGCCCACACAAGTGGTTCTATAAATAGAACCCTTGGGGTAGAAGCATTAAAACTCCACTCCACTCCACTCAGACAGAAATTCAAGTAGAGACTTGGAATTTTGTTTCCCTCTTTCTCTCACTCAAAGCCTTCATTCATAACAGCTAGCACTGCGATTGAAGGAATCCGTTCGTGTGGACTGAGTAGAGACGTTGTCATCGTTCAACGTTCATGATCGCCCCGTGGATCTGTATCAAAGGTTTTGATCATTATCAGAGATCTGCACCAAAGGTTTGAATCGCCACAAGAGGTAACGATTCTATCACTTATCATGCCCATTCGTAAGGATCACTAAATGGAGAAATTTTTAAATTTCGCTGCGCCTTGGATGGCAATTCTCCTTCACTTATGAGAGCTGCAACGGCACACCCGAAAGGGCAAACCCATTGAGTATCTTGTCCGATTGTCGAGACCATTATCCGCCTTAGGATGACCGTGTTTAGAATTCACCTATAAGGGGAAGGTTTGATTCTTACAGATACAGGTTCTGTTGGTGACTCTTTGATGATGACTAATGGTTTAGTTCTTGATTTGGGTCCTATTTATAAGTTGGATTTATGGATTTATTTCTGACACGCCGGAGTGTTGGTGTAAGCCCTAGAGGCCAATACATTTTGGTACTTGTATCGAATAATAAAAGGCATTCTCTTTATTATGGTTGATTAATAAAGTCCCTGGAATAGATAGTCCGTTTAATGTATTAAGTGTGACTTAATCATGAGAACACATTAAACATAAGGATACTATTCCTAAAGTATCCGTAGTCGAGCTTTAGTGTGAAGTGGGATAACATTAAAGCATTAAGACTATTATGTTTGTAGAATGATGATCACATCTCATGGATCATGGATAAAGAGTTATCAAGTCTTAAACATAGGTATGAATATTAGGAGTAATATTTATACCGGATTGACCCGCTATGAGAATACTATATAGAAAGTTATGCAAGGTGTCATAAGTTATTCTCATGGTGATAATAGTGTATTCCACTCTTCGACCTGAAACCACTATGGATCCTAGATGTAGAGTCGAGTGCTTTATTGTTGATCCAACGTTGTCCGTAACTGGATAACCATAAAGACAGTTGATGGGTACTCCACAAAGCATGCTAAGGGACACGAGTGACCTAGATGGAATTTGCCCATCCTGCATAACAGGATAAATGTCTATGGGCCCAATATTGAACTGGACAAGGATGACACGGTCTATGCCTTGTGTTCAATATAGACATAAGGGCAAAAGGGTAATTATACACATAATTATTATCACAGAAGGGATTGTCAGATCACATGACATTTTCGTGTCTTGGGTAGCAGTGATGTGTTGCTAGATACCGCTCACTGTTTATTATGTTAAATACATGATTTAATATAATTGCCAACGCCGCGAAAACCTACAGGGTCACACACAAAGGACGGATTGATGAGAGATAGAGTAACTAAGGAATATCGTAAGGTACGGTACCCTTAAGTGAATTATAGAACATCGTAAGGTACGGTGTACTTGAGTAGAATACGAAATATGGTAAGGTACCATGGGCTTAAGTGATTTTGGGCATATTATAAGATATGGGCCAAAATACACTTAAGTGGGCTTTTTAGCTTGAAGCCCACACAAGTGGTTCTATAAATAGAACCCTTGTGCAGAAGCAAAAATTTGCGGTTGCATTATTTTCGTTTTCTCTCTCTCTCTCTCTCTCACTCAAAGCCTTCATTCATACCAGCTAGCACTGAGATTGAAGGAACCCGTTCGTGTGGACTGAGTAGAGACGTTGTCATCGTTCAACGTTCGTGATCGTTTAGTGGATCTGCATCAAAGGGTTTGATCGTCACAAGAGATCTGCATCAAAGGGTTTGATCGTCACAAGAGATCTGCACCAAAGGATTCAACCGTCACAAGAGGTAAATATTCTATCACTGATCATGACCATTCGTAAGGATCTCTTAAGGAGAATTTTTTTTTAATTTCCGCTGCGCTTTGGGTCGCAATTCTCCTTCAGTGGTATCAGAGCCACTTACGAAACCATGAATCGGATAGGTGTTTAATTTCTGTATTAATATGATTAAAAGACAGAATGAATCAATTAATTAAACGGGCAATTAAATTTGGCATCATGAGTGTATAAGTTGGATGATTGATGTTGACTATGCTTCGGAATCCGACATTAGTATGGTGAAGCAGCGATACATCGATCGTCCATAGGTTACGCAATTGAGACCGATCAACTTATATATGATATAAGTAATCCTAATGCAAAGTACGGTATATGTGATATATTATTTCTGTTTCATTCATTCGAACACTAAATGATTGTTTTCCTTTGAGCGATCAATGGTCATTTGCTTCGGAATCCGACATTAGTATGGTGAAGCAATGACCTGTTGATCAATCATACTGAATCAACAATCGAGGTGTGTTTGACGGTCTGAAATTGGCGCATTAGGGTTGGTGACGGCGCAAGGGTTGTGCCGTCAAGGAGTCAAAGAGTTGTGAATTTAGGGCTTTTGGAACACGTCTGTTGACTGTTTCAAAGTTTGTTATTTTGGCTGTGTGAAGCTCGTGTGACGAGCGTGTTGAATGTTTCAAAGTCTGTTATCTTGGCCGCGTGAAGCTCGTATGACGAGCGTGTAACAAGCGTAACAAGATGGATTCGTGACGAGCGTAACAAGATGCGTAACGGTCGTAACAAGATGCGTGACGGTCGTAACACGCTGCGTGACGCCCGTGACGGTCGTAACACGCTGCGTGACGCCCGTGACGGTCGTAACAAGGACGTGATGGTCATCACATGCCTTGTGACGGTCGTCACACACACAGAGTGGGGTTTCTGTTTTGACTACGCAAGGGTTGTGTTGATGCAAAACAATGTCCATTTCAAATGAATTGTTCATTAAAATTTTGGACAGGGGCGCTGCCCCTCCAACCCCGCAAGGGCGCTGCCCCTTGACCCCATCCGCTGATCGGTCAGCGGAACCACCGTCCGCTGACCGGGCAGCGGAAACCCCTGCTAACTCTGCGTAGTGTGATCGGTCGCCGAAATTTAATTTGGTTTTAATTAATTAAAGGAATTAAAATTTAATAATAATAATGTGTTTATTATTATTGCCTTGTGGTGATCAGTTATGGCCTTAGTTGTCCTTTATTTTGTTTTGGGTTTTTAAATACGACCTGCGTGTCGTGCCTCTCCTTTTGATCTCTTAATGTAACTTCTTTTCTCATCTCAATCCCTCGTATGTAAAACGAGTTTCTTCTGGAATGTAATGTTATGAAGAAAGAGAAGAAGACAATGTTATGAAGAAAGAGAAGATTTCAATATCAAAGGAGGACAACCTTGAAGATCAAAGGAGGACAACCTTGAAGATCTTGCTTGGAGAAGCTTAGATCGTTATTAGGTTAGCTTAGGTTCTCTCATTGGCTTGGGAGAACAATTGCGCTAGGGGCCATAACTGTTTCATTGTTATGTATGTTGATGCATGTGAATGTATGTGAATGTATGTTGATGCATGTGAGAGACGATTTATATGATAAACAAGCCGGTGAGATCAGTACAATTGCAATTCCCTCAAAATTAAATATTAAGTTTATGCTTTCCAAGTTTTAACACTCATCAAGATTAGTAATGGATAATGTAGGTTTCGCCTACGCGAGGTGCATGATCTATATATTAGTAACGTGCGATGGGATAATTGTAATATCCAACTGTTAAAACAATGGGTCAAACTTAACTAAACAAATTATAATAAGATTATATGTGTTTGCTTTCCAAGTTTTAGCACTCATCAAGACTGGTATCGGATATGTAGGTTTCGCCTACGCGAGGTGCATGTTTTGTATTAGTTAAGGTGCGATGGGATAATTGTAATATCCAACTGCTAAAACGATGAGTCAAACTTGATTATAATTTTCTTATATATGTTTAGAAGCAAGAGTTGGGAATAATCCATATGATGGATTGGAATAAGGAGTTATTCACCCAACTGAAATTTTCGAGAGTTGTATGAGATACAACTGGAAGGAGTTCCTACCTAAATAACCTAGTTTTGTGTAATCCGCCTACGCGGACTTAGAACGAAGTGAAATATGGATCTCGACCCACTAGAAAATCTTCCAACGGGATTTTCCGAATCAAATGATGAGGGTCATTTGTTTTGAGTAAAATAGTGGGAGCATATTTGATTAAAGGCCTAATTAAATATGTCAATGATACTTATATTTTCTTAATCCTTATGTAGATAACCATGACAACAAACGCCTCTAACAACATATTGCGATCAATCCTTGAGAAAGAAAAATTGTCTGGGACAAATTTTCTAGATTGGTACCGAAACATGAGGATTGTCCTCAAACATGATAAAGGGAAAGGCAAGGAAGTTGCCAAACCCAAACCCACTATTGCTACTTTGAAGCCTAGTGGAAGCATAGAAAAAGAAGGCACCTGCTTCCATTGCGGTAAGACCGCACACTGGAAGAGGAACTGCCCAAAGTACCTGGAAGATAGGAAGAATGGAGTAGAGACTCCAACTTCAGGTATTTTTGTTATTGAAATTAATTTATCTACTTCTGCATCATGGGTATTAGATACTGGATGCGGTTCTCACATTTGTACAAATGTGCAAGAACTAAAAGGGAGTAGAAAATTGGCAAAAGGTGAAGTCGACCTACGAGTTGGTAATGGAGCAAAGGTTGCTGCCTTAGCCGTAGGAACTTATGAATTAACTTTACCTAGTGGTTTAATAATTCAGTTAGAGAACTGTTATTATGTACCAGCAATTAGCAGGAATATTATTTCCGTTTCTTGTTTGGACAAGTTCGGTTTTTCATTCGTAATAAAGAACAATTGTTGTTCAATTTATTTGAATGATATATTCTATGCTACTGCACAAATGAACAATGGACTATATGTCATTGATCTCGAAATGCCTATATATAAGATTAATACTAAAAGGATGAAACCTAACGAGTTAAATCCAACTTACCTTTGGCATTGTCGATTAGGCCACATAAATGAGAAACACATTTCCAAACTCCATAAAGATGGACTCTTGGACTCTTTTGATTATGAATCATATGAGACATGCAGATCTTGTTTAATTGGAAAGATGACAAAGTCTCCATTCACAGGAAAAGGTGAAAGAGCTAATGATCTTTTGGCCCTCATACATACTGATGTATGTGGACCACTGAACATACCAGCCAGAGGAGGTTTTCAGTACTTCATCACATTCACTGATGATTTCAGTAGATATGGTTATGTGTATTTAATGAAACACAAATCAGAGTCCTTTGAAAAGTTCAAGGAATTCAAGAATGAAGTACAAAACCAACTAGGTAAGAATATTAAAACTCTTCGATCAGATCGAGGTGGTGAGTATTTAAGCCTAGAGTTTGATGACCATCTGAAAGAGTGTGGGATCCTATCCCAACTCACTCCTCCTGGAACACCCCAATGGAATGGTGTATCTGAGAGAAGAAATCGAACCCTGTTAGACATGGTCCGATCCATGATGAGTCACGCCGATCTTCCAAACTCCTTTTGGGGACATGCACTATTGACAGCAGCTTACACACTTAACCGTGTTCCATCCAAAAAGGTTGAGAAGACACCATATGAGATATGGAGTGGTAAGAAACCACATATGTCTTACATGAAGATTTGGGGTTGCGAGTTTTATGTGAAACGACAAATTTCAACTAAGCTTGAGCCCAAATCTGACAAATGCTTATTTGTGGGGTATCCTAAAGAAACAAGAGGGTATTACTTCTACAATCCTTCTGAGGGCAAAGTGTTTGTCGCTCGAACTGGAGTTTTCCTAGAAAAGGATTTTATTTCCAAAGGAACCAGTGGGAGGAAAGTAGAGCTTGAAGAAATTCAAGAATCACAAAGCATAGATACACCTATGGAGGAATTAGAGCAGGAAACACAAGAAGTTGTGGAAGAGCAACCTGCTCAAGTAGAACAAAACCAGCGTAGGTCAAGCAGGATACGTCAACTACCTGAGAGATATGGATATCTCATAACTGATCAAGGTGATGTATTACTCATGGATCAAGATGAGCCTGTGACCTACCAAGAGGCCATAACTGGTCCCGAGTCTGAGAAGTGGCTAGAAGCCATGAAATCTGAAATGGATTCCATGTACACAAACCAAGTTTGGACCTTGGTAGAGCCTCCTGTAGGAGTTAACCCTATAGGATGCAAGTGGGTCTTCAAAAAGAAGACTGACATGGATGGTAAGGTACATACCTATAAGGCAAGACTGGTTGCAAAAGGATATAAACAAATTCATGGGATTGACTATGATGAAACCTTTTCACCAGTTGCAATGCTTAAATCTGTTCGGATTTTACTTGCTATCGCTGCATATCATGATTATGAAATATGGCAGATGGATGTCAAAACTGCTTTCCTTAATGGGAATCTTCTTGAGGATGTGTACATGACACAGCCTGAAGGATTTGACATACTAGAGGAAGCCCAAAAGATATGTAAGTTACAAAGATCAATCTATGGATTGAAGCAAGCTTCCAGAAGCTGGAATCTTTGTTTTGATGAAACAGTAAAACAATATGGATTCATCAAGAACGAAGATGAGCCTTGTGTCTACAAGAAGGTTAGTGGGAGCATGATCGTTTTCCTGGTATTATATGTAGATGACATATTACTCATTGGAAACGATATCCCTACCCTACAACAAGTAAAGTCTTGGTTGGGGAAATGTTTTTCTATGAAGGACCTAGGTGAAGCAGCCTATATATTAGGAATCAGAATCTATAGAGATAGATCACAAAAACTGCTTGGCCTAAGTCAGAGTACATACATAGACAAAGTGTTGAGACGCTTTAATATGCATGATTCCAAGAAAGGGTTCATACCTGTGCAACATGGCCTGTGTCTATCAAAAACACAATCCCCTTTAACTAAGGAAGAAAGGGATCGCATGAATAAGATTCCATATGCATCTGCAATAGGATCTATCATGTATGCCATGTTATGTACTCGACCAGATGTCTCGTATGCTTTAAGTGCAACGAGTAGGTACCAATCTGATCCTGGTGATGCTCACTGGGTAGCTGTCAAGAATATCCTTAAGTATTTAAGAAGGACTAAGGACTCATTCTTGATATATGGAGGTCAGGAAGAGTTGGCTGTAATTGGATACACCGATGCTAGCTTCCAGACAGATAAGGATGACTTTAGATCGCAATCTGGTTATGTGTTTTGCTTAAACGATGGCGTTGTGAGCTGGAAAAGTTCAAAGCAAGATACAGTTGCTGATTCTACAACCGAGGCCGAGTATATTGCTGCCTCAAGTGCAGCAAAGGAAGCTGTTTGGATCAAAAAGTTCATTAGTGAACTTGACATAGTTCCTAGCATTGTGGATCCCATTGGTCTCTACTGTGATAACAATGGTGCTATCGCACAAGCCAAGGAGCCTAGATCTCACCAACGATCCAAACACATACTTAGGCGTTATCATCTCATTCGAGAGATAATAGATAGAGGAGATGTGAAAATATGCAGAGTACCTACACTTGACAATATTGCTGACCCACTGACAAAGCCTCTTGCGCAGCAGAAGCATGATGGCCATACTAGATCTATGGGTATTAAGGGTATGCCTGATTGGCTCTAGTGCTAGTGGGAGATTGTTGGTGTAAGCCCTAGAGGCCAATACATTTTGGTACTTGTATCGAATAATAAAAGGCATTCTCTTTATTATGGTTGATTAATAAAGTCCCTGGAATAGATAGTCCGTTTAATGTATTAAGTGTGACTTAATCATGAGAACACATTAAACATAAGGACACTATTCCTAAAGTATCCGTAGTCGAGCTTTAGTGTGAAGTGGGATAACATTAAAGCATTAAGACTATTATGTTTGTAGACTGATGATCACATCTCATGGATCATGGATAAAGAGTTATCAAGTCTTAAACATAGGTATGAATATTAGGAGTAATATTTATACCGGATTGACCCGCTATGAGAATACTATATAGAAAGTTATGCAAGGTGTCATAAGTTATTCTCATGGTGATAATAGTGTATTCCACTCTTCGACCTGAAACCACTATGGATCCTAGATGTAGAGTCGAGTGCTTTATTGCTGATCCAACGTTGTCCGTAACTGGATAACCATAAAGACAGTTGATGGGTACTCCACAAAGCATGCTGAGGGACATGAGTGACCTAGATGGAATTTGCCCATCCTGCATAACAGGATAAATGTCTATGGGCCCAATATTGAACTGGACAAGGATGACACGGTCTATGCCTTGTGTTCAATATAGACATAAGGGCAAAAGGGTAGTTATACACATAATTATTATCACAGAAGGGATTGTCAGATCACATGACATTTTCGTGTCTTGGGTAGCAGTGATGTGTTGCTAGATACCGCTCACTGTTTATTATGTTAAATACATGATTTAATATAATTGCCAACGCCGCGAAAACCTACAGGGTCACACACAAAGGACGGATTGATGAGAGATAGAGTAACTAAGGAATATCGTAAGGTACGGTACCCTTAAGTGAATTATAGAACATCGTAAGGTACGGTGTACTTGAGTAGAATACGAAATATGGTAAGGTACCATGGGCTTAAGTGATTTTGGGCATATTATAAGATATGGGCCAAAATACACTTAAGTGGGCTTTTTAGCTTGAAGCCCACACAAGTGGTTCTATAAATAGAACCCTTGTGCAAAAGCAAAAATTTGCGGTTGCATTATTTTCGTTTTCTCTCTCTCTCTCTCTCTCACTCAAAGCCTTCATTCATACCAGCTAGCACTGAGATTGAAGGAACCCGTTCGTGTGGACTGAGTAGAGACGTTGTCATCGTTCAACGTTCGTGATCGTTTAATGGATCTGCATCAAAGGGTTTGATCGTCACAAGAGATCTGCATCAAAGGGTTTGATCTTCACAAGAGATCTGCACCAAAGGATTCAACCGTCACAAGAGGTAAATATTCTATCACTGATCATGACCATTCGTAAGGATCTCTTAAGGAGAAATTTTTTTTTAATTTCCGATGCGCTTTGGGTCGCAATTCTCCTTCACGGAGTTCTGTCCGTGGTATTTATCAGCGGGTTCCGTTTATTTCGGATCCCCGGGTTGAATTTGAGGGTACTTGTTCAGAGGATCTTGTTGTTGTCCGATCAGTGGATTTCCTGTGATGATGGTAATGTATCCTCCGCTCCGTTTATTTCGGAACCCCGAGTTGGATTTGTGGTTACTCGGTCCCTCAGATGGTTGTGATCAGTTCGGAGACTGGAATCCAGTACAGTTGATGTTCAGATGACTTGGAGGATGGAACTTTGGATTGCATTCATGCATTTGCATCATTCCCATTTTGCATTTATCCGCATCTAACTCATGTTTATCCATATGCAGGGTACATTCTTGATTGAGATCCTGGTTGAGAGGCATCCTTGTTCCAGATATGAGGACCGGCTTGAAAGATGATGTCGTCTACAGTTTCTTTGATCCAGAGATTAGTGTGTTGAGGGATATGATAGCCTTGATTACACCTGACCATGTGGGGATGTTCCGTGAGACTTATGGTGGTATTCTGAAGATGGTTTTCAGGCTCACAGATGAGGATAGGAGTGCCATCCATACTCTTCTCCAGTTTTATGATCCGGGTCTGAGATGCTTTGTTTTCCCGGATTACTTGTTGGGACCTTTGATGGAGGACTATACCGGTATCTTGGGTATTCAAGTCAGAAACCAGATTCCTTTCTTTGTCACTAAGGAAGAACCCGATGTTGCCGAGATCTCTCGTGCTCTTTATTTGAGCCCCGAAGTGACTAAGGGAGGTCTGAAGGAGAAGGGAAAGTTTCCCGATTTTCATCTGAGTTTCTTGGAGGCCAAAGCCAAGGAACATGTTGTTTTGGGTAATTGGAAGGCCGTTTGTGCTTTGCTTGCTGTGAGCATTTATGGAATTGTTTTGTTCCCTAATCAGAAGAACTTTGTGGACATTAATGCCATCCGGGTGTTCGCTCAGAGGAATCCTATTCCTACCTTGATCGGATATGTTTATTACTCGGTCCATAATCGGAACGAGAAGCGGCGTGGAGGATTGATCAGATGTTATGCTCAACTATTATACAAGTGGTTCATGGGATATTTGCCTTCCAGAGATGCTTTTGTTCTTCTTGACCATACTGTAAATTGGGCAACCAAGTTGATGGGTTTGCGAGCCAAAGACATAGCTTGGACTCACAATGGTGTGGCTGGACGAGATTTCATTTGCAGTTGTGGGAGTTTTCCCAATGTGCCTCTTATAGGAGTTCAAGGTTGTATTAATTATAACCCGACGCTTCTTAAGAGACAGATGGGATTCGCTATGGAGGTTCCTCCTCTCGAGTGTGAGATTCAGGGGTCTTTCTACTTCCCGGTTGAGGGTAATCAGTCATCATTGAGGCAAGTGTCTGATGCATGGCGCCGCATTCAAAGGAAAGGCAAGATTTCTTGGGGTAGAGCTAATAACAGGTCTTTTCCCCCGCTTGATGATTGGCTTAGAAAGAGGGTGGAGTTCACTCGTCTACCATTTCCTGTGGGTGATCTTTGGTATCCGTTAATTGAGGGACCATGTTCTTCTGTCAGTATGGAAGAATTTCTAGAGATGAAGAAGGAGAGAGATCAACTGCAAGCCGAGAAGACTGAGTTGGAAATGAGCGTTGCTAGGATTCAAATGGCTAATCAGGAAATCAAGGGAAAAGAAGAAGACCGGGCTAAGAGACATGCTCAGGAGGTGAAGCGTTTTGAGATAGACACCGCCTATTATCGTCGCAAGATCAGCCAAGCGTTAGAGTCATCTACGAAGGAACACGACATTACCAAGGAGAAGTTGGCTAGAGCTTTGAAGGTCATTGAAGATGAAAAGAGGAGACAAATCCTTGTGAAGACTCAAAGGGAAGCTAGAGTCAAAGTCCTTACCGCAGACTGGGAAGCGAAGTTGAGGGTTAAGGATGAAGAGAAAGCGAAGATTACGGCCGAGAGAGATCACTATCTTGCTGAGAGGGATCATTATTTCCGACAGATGAAGATTCATCAGAAAGAGGTGGGAAGACTTCAGTAGGAGAATACTGAGCTCAGGTTTGCTATGAAGTTTACCCGGATGGTTGGTGGTGCAGAACCTTCCGTGGGACCTTCTTCAGTTTAGACTTTTGTTGCAGTTATTATCATATGTTGGATTACCGTCAGGCATGTTGACGGAATTCACTTATTTGTATTTCTTTCTGATTCTGGAGAATTGTAAGGTTGATTTGTATCAAACATGATGTATGACTCTCGCACGTATTGCGCACTTTTGCTATACAGTGGTTATTATCATTCAGTGAGTGATCTTCAAGCTTTATTTGCTTTTCTATGTACACTCACATAACACACACGTGGTCGGGTGATATCTTTGCTAAATCATAACTCTTGGCTCTGTATGGCAAAACCAGATGATTGATGTCAAAATGTTGTTGTCGGATTATTACTTGTCTCGGTGAAACCAGGATCGAAAGACAAAATGTCCCTCATATGGATAGACATTGCATTCATGCATGAATCATAATAACTTGTCTTCTATTTTGCAGGTGTCGGTTTCTAATGTGCTTGATTGTTTTAGGAATCATTGCTCGCACACGCAAAATCATCCCTTTGCATGTAGCTCGTCCGCACAGATACCCTACCAGGTGCAACAAATCCAAACTGATGGATCTACCCAACGCTGACATTCTTGAGCTGAAGGAGAAGATGAGTGAATTGATCAACGTCATGCAAGGGTTCGCCCTGGGACAGAAAGCACTCGCCGATAAAGTGGATAAGCTTGAGCGGGCTTCGGCTGCCAATAATGGCAATAATCAAGAGGGTACTTCCAACAATGGTCAGGGTGGTTCTAGGGATGGTGGAGATCCCAGAAAGAAGGCAACTACTGTTGGTGTGGTCCTCAACAACGGTGATGGTTTTGGTTTTGCTGCAGGCGGTGGACTAGGTCCGATGGGCAATACTTTGAAGGATAATCAGTTTCCTCCTTTCTTTGGGGCCGAGGAGGATAGAGAAGAAGACCAGTTCTCTATGCTGAATGAGCAGTTTGGTCAGTACGGTGTTCAACCACCAAGCAAAGAAATTCAGGCACTAGCAGAGAAGATCAGGGCTCTGGAAAGCTATGCTACTCCTGGGGTTATCAATATGACAAACATGGGGCTGGTTGAGGGGATTGTGATCCCACGGAAGTTTAAAGCGCCCGCGTTTGATAAGTACAATGGGAGTTCTTGCCCGGAAACTCATCTTCAGGCCTTTGTCCGAAAGATATCTGCCTACATTATGGATCAGAAGCTCTGGATGTACTTCTTCCAGGATAGCTTATCTGGTGGGTCTCTGGAGTGGTATACCAAGTTGAGATCATCAGATATCAAGAGCTGGCAGGATTTGGGAGATGCTTTCTTTAAACAGTACCAATTCAATGCTGACATGGCTCCTAGCCGTACCCAGTTACAGGGTATGTCTCAGAAGCCAAATGAAGGGTTTAAAGAATATGCACAAAGGTGGAAGGAGTTGGCTGCCAGAGTTCAACCTTCATTGGTGGATCGAGAGATGTCTGATCTGTTCATGGGTACCCTTCAGGGAACTTTTGCTGAAAGAATGGTGGGATGCCTGGTTACCAACTTTGCTAACATTGTGGTGGCTGGTGAAAGAATTGAGAGTTGGCTGAAAATGGGGAAGATACAGGGAAATGCTTCGTCATCTGGGTCGAAGAAGCCATTTGGGAACGATCAGCGTAAGAAGGAGGGTGACACGAGTGCTGTGTATGCCCAGAGAGGACAGGGTAGGGATCGTTACTACCAGCACACTACTGCGGTAACAATTCCTGCTGATAATCAACAACAGTAACAGCAACAGCAATAACAACAGCAACAACAACAGCAACAACAACAACAATAGCAACAACAACGACCGCCATTTCAACAAAGAACACAACAGACCAGGTATCAAGTGAGAGGAAGAATGACTGACCGTCAGTTTGATAGGCCACCCGTGACATACGCCTTTCTGTTGAAGAAATTAAAAGATCTGGGGTTGGTTCAGCTGAGAACATTGGCTCCAGTGAGACTAGACCAGAGGCCTGCCAATTATGATGAGAATGCCAAGTGCGAACTCCATTTTGGTGCCCCTGGACACAATGTTGAGAATTGTAAAGCTTTCAAGCATGTTGTCCAGGATTTGGTAGACTCCAAGGCCATCAATTTTGCACCATCGCCGAATGTTAATGCTAATCCCATGCCGACGCATGGTCCGATGGGGGTGAATGCAATTTCTAAGGGTAAAGGCAAAATAGAGGTGACGGATGTGGATCAGTTGAGGACTCCAATGTCTATGGTCAAGAGACATTTGATGAAGAGTGGAGTTTTCCCTGGTTGTGATAATTGTTGTGCTGCTTGCACTGTCACTACGAATGAGTGTGTAATGTTGAGGGAAACGATTCAGAGAATGATGGATGGAGGACGTCTCCGATTTGAGAAAGTTGATTGGGGGAAGGAGGATATTTTTATCAGCCAACTGTCATCGTTCAAATATGTGGAAATGGATGGTGAGATATTTGAAACACCGAGTCAGGCGTTTGAAACCGTTAAAGTGGAGAATGCCATTTTTGCTAAGGAAGAGAAAAAGCCGTCCATTTCTTCTTACAAACAGGCTGCGGAGGTGGTGAAGAAGGGAGAGGCCCCAGGTTGGGGAAGAATGATAGACATTGCAGCAAAAGAAGACAGGTTTGGGGTTGGCTATCAACCGGGCCAAGGCTCGTCTGGACAGAATAAAGGACGTCGTCAACCGTTCATGTTCACCAGTGCTGGAATGCTAGATCTAGATCACGTCTGTGCGGTGGGTGAAGAGATCGACAGTGACTGCGAGCTTGACTCGTGGATAAAACTGTGCGTACCAGGGATGGAGGTCCAGAACTGGAAGGCCGAAAAGATCATCACTGTCACTCTGCGTGAAGAGTAATATTTCTGTTTTTCAATTCTGTTTGCATGGAAGCCATACGTTTTGCCCGAAACGTAATGGTTCATTGTAAGGGCCACCTCATGTGTTTCATTTTGCAACATTTGCATCATTAATAAAAGGATGTTTTCGCATTAAAAGCGGTGTTCCCTGTTGTAACACGGTGGGAGAACTGACTTTAGTTAAATGTTGCGGATAGCAAGAGTCGCCACCGACTATCCAAAAGGAAAGGACATAAAAGAACAGGAAAGACCTTAAAAAGATTTTGAGTTCGGGGGGTAGGTTATACAAAGGGAAGGTATTAGCACCCTTTATATCCATGGTTATCCATGGGCTCTTAGTTACTTAGCTCACTTTGTTTGTTTGCAAGAGTGTAGTGTGTGATTAGAAAAATTTCTTTAAGTACTTTGTAATGACCCTCGTATGGGTGTATACAAAGCCTAGTTTAGAAATTGTGAGGTGTAAAAGTAATTTTGAAAAGTGTGAGCAAGTAACTATGAGATACCTACCCTAGATTAAGTCTTTCGTGTTCTCGTATATGCTTTCAATGGTAAGACTGTCCCTATTATTAAGGAATAGGTAGTCATTACCTTGGATGTGTTTAAGGGACGGGCGTAGGGTCATCGTATGGTCAATGAAGGCAACATAAGGGGTGTCTTTAGCAACTCGTAGGGACTATCATCATATTTACCGAAGGGACAAGATCATTATATCGTAGGCAACCTCGTAGGGACTTGATCTTTTAAGTTTATAGGGACTTGATGATTTTTTCTGTTTGAAGGGACTTTGCTTAAGACACCCCTATTTTCGAGGGACTTGACCATTTAAAGAAGACAACCAAGAGGAATACCCTAGGAAGTACAGATGGCGATCAAAGATCGACTTACGTGTGTGAGTGTTATTTTTCAGATATTTGTCTTGAATTTAATTTTCTAAGTTCAATTATTTACAGTTAGTTTTTTGCACTCCCTAAATTACTAACCACGCAATAAATATTTACAAAAATAAAAGCAAGAAAAATAAATTCCTAAACTATTACATGGCTATGGGACAGATACATAATAATCATGCGAGTAAGAACAAATTTACAACCTATACATTTGTTCCTAATATTATAAATAAAACAAAATTAAAATAAGGAAAATAATGAAGCAAAAATAGAATAGATAAAAGCAAATAATAATAAAATAATAAATAAACAATGGTAATAAAGCAATAATAAAATAACAATAATAATAAAGTGATAATAAAAAGGTTAGAATTTTAAAAGAAATTACTTTAAGTTAAACAAGTTATATTTTTTTAGAAGTTATTAGAAAAATATGAGTTTAAAATAAATTAGTAATAATAAAAGAATTTAAAATGTATTAATGTACAAATTATAAAATAAAAGAGTTATATGAAAAATATTAAGTTTGTTATTTACAAAATAAATAAAGGTTATAGAAAATATCAAATTATTAGATTAATAGGTTTATTATTATTATTCAATTAGAAAAATGGTCAATTAGATTTTATTTACAAAATATATAAGGATTTATTATTATAAGTAAGTAATAAAAAAAGTTATTAAAATAGTTAGTATTTATTATTTATTTACAAAAAAAAATAAAGGTTATAGAAAAATATTAAATAATTAATTTAGTAGGTTTTCACGCCCTACATTACTAAACCACGCAGTTAATATAGGATCAATGTCAGGAATTTAAATGGCAGAAAAATAAATGGCAGAAAAATAAAATGGCAGAAAATCAATGACAGAAAATAAAACCCTAATTATTACAACGCTTTGGTGCAGTTACATAATAAAGATGACGAAAAGTAAAACTGAAAATATTACAAGTTAAAACTTAAAATATTACAAGGGCGAAGCAGTTACAGTGTATGAATAACATAAATATGAGCGAAAATAGGAAATAATAATAAGGTTTGTTAAGGTTTAAGAAGAGGTTTATGGTTTAGAGGAAACAACACGGTTAAAGTTTTAGGTTTGAAATTTAGAGTTTGTGGCGAAATTGTCAGGGTTTAGGAAAAATCAGGGTAGTTAGTTATGAAAAAAAATGTGCAGATCTAAATATATGTATATATAAAAAAAATGAATTAAAAAAAACAACGGCGTTGCTAGCGCAAAATTGCGATCATCGCAACTGGATCGGATAACACAAATGTCACGCCTCATACACGTATATGTGAAAACGGCGTATTGACACGATCCGATCCGAAAACATAATCAAATATATCAACAAAATAGATAAAGTATATATCATATATAAACTATTACCAAACTGTGTGTACGATAGTATAAATCAGCCACTCTCAGTTTCTCTTTTTCGTTCTGTCCTTCGGCCTCCTTCTATCAGTCATGCTAGTAAATATATATAGGAACAAATTAGGTTAATGATAATGGGCCTAAGTTTATTTTGAAACCCAATATTAAATTAAAAACTGAATAAAGTTAAATAATTAAAATAGTTAAAAATAAAATAAAAACTAATTAACCTAGTTATTTATTCTAGACCCATTATTAAATTAAAAACTGAATAAAGTTAAATAATTAAAATAGTTAAAATTAAAATAAAAACTAATTAACCTATTTATTTATTCTAGACCCAATATAAAAATAAATAGACTCAAAAAAATAAAAGTCGGGCACCAAAATACTCGAAAAAATAAAATGAACACGTCAAAATAATTAGCGCGAAATAAATGACTCGGAAAAATACAGCGTTTGGTCGGATTTTGAAATAAAAATTATGACCATTTAAACTGCTCAGACTGATCAACATATGACCAAAAATAGTCGTAAAAATACTTTTAGCATGTCAAATTAAACCACGTGAACCGCAGATTAATGTTACCGACATTTGCAAACTTAAACTTGACATTTTTTCGTTGACTAATTTTAGGCACAGTTAAAAAGTTAATTTGACCAGTCTGTTTGTAAATTCCGAGAAATTATTCCGGCTAATATTAAGACAGAAAAAAATGTTATGCTATGAAGATGATGCAAATGAATATGAAACAAAAAATTGGTTAGAGTTAAAAATAGAGGGCAAATTTTGGGGTGCAACAGCTGCCCCTGTTCAATTTTCTGAAACCTGAGGAGTTAGATTGGCCTGTGTGCCATTCGTGACTTGGAAGGTTGAAGGGGATTGAACACAAAAGCCCAAAAATTTGCACTCGTCGGTGCGTAAAGTAACACTGATGACTAGTTGTATATGCTTAAGTGGGCTTGAAGATGCCATTTGGAAGAACTGGAGATGGGCTTATAGACGTCATCCCTAATATCAGGAGGTGATAATATCTTGATGTTGATACTGGATATGAGTACTAGGTCTTCGTATAGGCCGTCTCTGAATCGTATCTAAGAACATACTTTTAATTTAAGTGTCAGAACCAAATCTTCGTGGCGATTTCTTTCTGAATTAAGTATCAGCACTAGACCTTCGTATAGATCGTCTCTGAACTGTTTTGAATTGTTGAATAGACCAGTAGAAATAAATCTTCGTGATGATTAAATCTTCTGAAAATATCCTGGACTAGGGAATAGATCTTCGTATAGACCGTTTGCCTACTATTCAAGAACAAAAGAATATCAGGATTAAATCTTCTGAAAATATCCTGGACTAGGGAATAGATCTTCGTATAGACCGTTTGCCTACTATCCAAGGACACCTTGAGTAATGATTAAGTATCAGCACTAGATCTTCGTATAGATCGTTTCTGACCTGTTGTGAATTGTTGATAGTATTTTATCTGTATATAACCATCCTGCAAGGAAAAGGTTAGTTTATGCAATATGTATGCATGCATGGCATGGTGCATCTAAGTAAATGTATTATGCACTTATGGATATGCTATGGTATGATGTAAATGATGTATGTATGAATCATGCGGCCTGAAGCATCCAGATATCTTTGTATAACAACTGCTGGCTAGGGAAAATAAATCCCGATTCGTTGCTGAAGAGTATGAGGAACTCGTTCCCGTCTTGTTTGATAGTATAGTATTTGTCACTTCCCGTATTCGTTCGTCGTACTTCTATTGAAGGAATAAGTTCCTGAGTATCCCGACTGAGGATAAAAGAGATGGACATAAATTCAAGGGGAGACGTAATTCGAAGCATCTATAAAGATAGATTTGCTCTACTGGGGATTTGTAGTGGGGATGAACCGGCGAAGCTTCGTTGAACTACTACCCTCGTTCGTCCTTAGTAAATACTATTACTGCATTTTATGCATTTCTGGTAAACATCAATCGTATTCAAAAGCATACATACATTCAAACACAACCAATGGACGTTTTCACTTATGTAAATAGAGTAAAAGTAAATCTGGATTCAAAGATGAAATTTTATTTATATCACAAAGTGACCTATACATAGGCAAGTTTGTACAAGGAGACAGAAATCCTAGTAAGAGGAATTCGTCGTAAATTTTTTATAAAACAAAGAAAACAACTATGTGAAAAATGATCCTATTGAGTTTCAATTCTACTATTGCCATTATCTTCAAATATCTCATCTTCTGCTGTTGAGACAGAAACGATTGGATTGATCTTTATCTGTTTGAACTTGATTTAGGTAGCACCATCAGTTGAAGTTACATGAGTGATCCAAACGAGACATAGTCATACGCTTTAATCCCTAACTTTTGCCTGGATTGCCCTTTCAGGTTTTCAATCCACCGGGATACCCTTTTTTGCCCAAGCCGCCTTTTCAGGTTTTCGACTTGCCGGGTGTACATTTTTTTTTATATATATCCCTAATTTTTGCCCGAACCCTTTTGGTTTGCCGGGATGCCCTTATTTTTGCCTAGGCCAGTCAACCTAGCGGGTCTCTTTTTATGCGTAGTATTTTTTAACTATGTCTGCATTTATAGGCTGTGGAAAGTCTTCACCATCCATAGTAGTAAGCATCATGGCACCTCCTGAGAATACTCTTTTGACCACAAATGGTCCTTCATATGTAGGAGTCCACTTGCCCCTAGGATCACCCTGTGGTAGTATGATACGCTTGATTACCAAGTCACCAGCTTGATATACCTTTCGCTTAACCTTCTTATTGAAAGCTTTGATCATCCGTTTCTGGTACATCTGACCATGACAAACAGCTGCCAACCTCTTCTCATCAATCAAATTTATCTGGTCGAGTCGAGTCTGAATCCATTCATCCTCGTCTAAACCTGCCTCTTTCATGATTCTTAGAGAGGGAATCTGAACTTCCACTGGTAACACGGCTTCCATTCCGTAGACCAAAGAGAAAGGAGTTGCCCCTGTCAAAGTGCGCACTGAAGTGCGATAACCATGAAGAGCAAAGGGTAACATCTCATGCCAGTCTTTGTATGTTACTGTCATCTTTTGTATAATCTTCTTAATATTCTTATTAGCAGACTCCACGGGGCGCCATTCATCTTTGGCCGGTACGGAGAAGAGTTATGGTGTTTTATTTTGAACTGCGTGCAGAGTTCAACAATCATCTTGTTGTTCTTTCGGAGAGAGCAGGTTTCTTAGATGTATATTTGATAAGATCCATCTTAGAAATCAATAAAGTGGTATGATTCAACATATACTGTCTTAGTCGGCGAGCAGCCTAAGCCAAAGCATAGCAAGCTTTCTCGAGCTGGGAGTATCTTGTTTCACAGTCGGTACCTTTTGCTAAGGTAGTATATTGCATGCTCTTTTCGACCAGACTCGTCATGTTGCCCCAACACACACCCTATTGAATTTTCTAACACGGTCAAATACATGATTAGAGGTCTTCCTTCAACTGGTGGCATCAGATTTATAGGTTCTTGGAGGTACTTCTTGATTTTGTCAAAAGCTTCTTGACATTCATCATTCCATATCATCTCTTGATTTTTCCAGCGAAAACCTCTACATAGTCACGTAACATCCGACTCAATCTTTCTTTGACACTGTTTTCCAAGCCTGCTCCTATTTTGACTTCTTTCTTGTCTACTTCAGTACCCAGATTTACAACCTCAATTGATTCCTCATGCGGCTGTGTAACTTTCTCTTCTTGTTGTAATAACCTAGCAAGCTCTACAGGTACTTCACAATCTTCATCCTTTCCATCTTCATCTTGATAGATCGGATTCTCGAAATTATAATTGGCAATAGTAGAACTGTTATCAACAGGATCCAGAGTGGATGAGGATCTGCATTTTAGTGATGTGGGTGTGTGTAAGAACACATAGCTGATGAAAATAAAATAAAAGAAAAACAAAGAGCCCAATATTTACGAAAACGAAACGTCCATTGATTTTTATTGAATGAAGTATGCAAATGAAATGACATCCCGAAACAAGCATACCATTGTGCCCCGGGTAAGGCACAAGGCTTAAAAGTTTAATTGTTCAAACTTAAAAATAACGACACAATAATAGTATTTACTCCTGACTAAAGGAGATAGGAATAACGTCTTCAGTCTTCCAATTGTTGAGCCCATCACCCATAGTAGGAAAAATCCAGTTATCCAGGTTGTAGTCTTCATTATAGTCACCCACAACATTGATTTGATCTTTCATGTTCCCTGGATTGGTGATACGAACAGCACGAGCACGACGAACAACCTTCTGGGACTCTTCTTCAACCACAGGAGGAGCTTCAGTAGCGGGAACGACCCAAGGAACTACTTCAAATATCTGGCAAGGAGTCTCAACATATTCACCTTCCACTTCAACATACTTAAATGTATTCACATGACTGACCATATATTCTTCCTCTCCATAAACAGTTACGATCTTTCCCTTCACTGGATATCTCAACTTCTGATGTAGAGTGGAGGTCACAGCACCTGCCCCGTGGATCCAGGGGTGCCCAAGCAAACAAGAGTACGCAGGACGAATATCCATTACATAGAAGGTAGAATCGAAGACTTGAGAGCCTACTTTGATCGGGAGATCTATTTCTCCATGCACCACTCTTCTTGAGCCATCAAAGGCTCTCACCACTATATTACTTGGTCTTAACACAGCATCTTCAGGACTGAGCTTGTTCAGAACCTCTTTGGGAAGTACATTCAATGAAGAGCCATTGTCTATCAACACATGAGACAAGGTAGTGCCCCTACATTCAATGGAGATAGGTAAAGCTCTGTTATGGTTTCTTTTGGCAGGAGTCAAGTCAGCATCAGAAAAACCTAACCCATTATCATAAGTCAGATGTGCAACACAATTTTCAAATTGATCCACAGAAATTTCATTTGGTACATGAGTAGTCCTTAAGAATTTGATCAAGGCTTTAGCATGAGCCTTAGAACACAGCAACAAAGACAACATGGAAATTTTGGAGGGAGTATGCCCCAACTGGTCAACAATATCATAATCACTCTTACGAATGATCTTCAACACTTCTTCCATCTGTTTAGAGAGATTTTCAGCAGTCGGTGCTTCAGCTTGCACAGGTTCAACCACAGGACCTTTGCCTCGAGCATCAGTACTTGGCTCAGAAGTGGAGGTAGTAGTTGGAAGAACTGTATTTTTTGAGGTAGCTAGAGGAGAGAAAATTCTTCCACTTCTGGTGATCTTACTAGATCCAGCAATATTATCAACATCAAGGTTATCATCAGTAACAGGTGTATCAGTCAAAGGTTCCTGCTTAACACCATGGATGTAAACATCAGAACCGTAATTCCAGGGTATAGCTTTATCAGAAGTATAAGGAATAGGGCCAGGAGTGGTAATAATCATGGGAGGCACTCTAACTTCAGCAACAGTCTTCACCAGGCCTTCAGCAGTAATTTTGATAGGACCCTTGGAAGTGATCTTGACAGTCTGTTCAAGAGCCATTTCAAACTGTGGTAAACAACGAGAAGATAAGATACCTGTTCATAAGAAACCTGTGATGCAATGATATGGTATGTAGATGCTTATGCAATGTTTTCAAGGACCGTAGGATTTAAATTTGTTTAAACCACCAAAAAGTAAACTTTTATTAGTAATAAACTTGTTTGCCCCTTGGGCTTACAATAAAAATGAAATGAATACAAAAAATGGGGTTTTAAGTCTCCCATGGACGTTTCCTCTTTGTGTTGAGGTATGAGTTGAGATTCCGCTCCTCGTGAAGTTGTTTTGTTAGCTCCAGGATTCTTTCCTGACTTGCCTTGTAATGAGTCTCAAAAGTATCTCTTTGCTCCTTCAACTGGATCCAGGACCTCTGTAACTCTTCCATGTCAGTGGGCATGTCTGGATGAAGAATGATGTAAGAAGTATCTCCTTCAGCAACAGGCTCCATGGTAACTGGCAGGATAGCAGGATATGGCATCATAAGAGTCTGAGCACGAGATCGTACCCATCTGAGATATGGTTCCATAGGAATAGTGTACTTGGGTTCCAGAGTCTTGCTGTCAACCTTGTTCACTTTACCCCATGCTCGTATGAACCTTTGACGGTAACCTTGAAGATCGTTGTCGTAGTCGAACACAATACCCTGAATAAGCATGTCATGAGGACCATCAGTCCGAGCGTAACCAAACTGACGTAGAGCTAAAGAAGGGTTGTAGGTAATGCCCCCTCTTATGCCAAGGAGTGGCACATTAGGGAACTCCCCACAACGGTCAATGATGGTAACGTTCTCCATAGATCTAGAGCACCAATGAATATCTGAATGAGAAAGTGACATAATCCTCTTGGACCACCTGAACCCTTGTTCATTCTTCATCACTGATCGAGGAAGGTGAGAAATAAACCACCTGGATAATAGAGGTATGCAACACATCAGAGTTCCTCGTGCCTTCGTAGTACGGGTATGAAGAGAGTGTAAGATGTCTCCAAGTAATGTAGGCACTGGATTGCGAGTCAGAAATATGTTGATGGCGTGTACGTCTATGAACTGGTCTGGATTGGGGAACAATACTAAGCCATAAATCAATAGGGCTAAGATCTCCTCAAAAGCATCATAACTCACAGCCTTCAGGAATACTTGAGCTTTCTCCATCAATACCTTAGCAAGAATACCCTTAACTCCACTCCTTGTTTCTAGGACAATGTCTGATTTCTTTAAATGTAAGGCTGCAGCAATGACTTCAGGTTTAGGCTCTTTTTCCAAGCCTGTGAAGGGTTTCTGATCAAGAATAGGTATACCCAGAAGCTTGGAGAACTCTTCCATTGTAGGAACCAGCTGATAGTCGGGAAATGTGAAGCAATGATGTTTAGGGTCAAAGAACTGAAACAGGACACTCATCATGTCTTCATTGAACCCTGAAGTGACTAGATCCAGTAGGTGACCATGCCTCTTGATGAACTGGGAGTTTTCAGAAACTTAAGAGACCAATTCCTTAAGCTTAGGAGGTATTCCTACAAAGTTGATCCGGATAGTATTCCTACGAGCAGAAGCCATGACCTGCAACAAAGAACAAAGATAAATCCTTTGGTCCTTGAAATGGTTAGTGAAAATGCTATGCTTATGATGCATGATGATGCTATGATGTTATGCTCAATCACAAACATGTGGCACACACAAACAAGTCACACAATAGCCCTAGGTTTGAAGGCTTGCATGAGGTTTAAAGGTAAGTACCCTCCCCTGAAGTTTAGTTGATTCATCCTGTCCTACAAAAGTAACCAGGTTCTAAGGGATCTCAAAATCATTGATCCTTCACAAGGGTGGTTGTTCAGTAGGCAACTTACTTTCCAACCAAAACCCTCCAAGTTTAGGATCTCAATGAGTGTAGTATCGAGTATCAACCAACTTCAGTCTTCACCAAAGTCGGTTATCTCACTACTTTCTAAAGGCCAAGATGGGATGACTAGGGTTCAAAAAGTCAGTTAGTGTATTGACAACATATGGCAGCCTCATATTATCCTCAACTTGCTTAAGGAACATAAGCACCAACCAAGAAGTCACACTAACTATGGCCACCTGATCAACCATATCGATATACGCCGTACAGTTTCCTTGGTCTATTGCCATTTACCTAAGGTACACTAGATCCGGGTTAGGGTCTTTCACACATAAGAGCACCCAACAGATAAGTATAAAGCAAACAAGGCAAACAATTTTAAAGTGATCTAATTCCTAAGGGTACCCCTCTTTTATTAAGTCCCCAGCAGACATGCCAGTTCTGTAACACGGTGGGAGAACTGACTTTAGTTAAATGTTGCGGATAGCAAGAGTCGCCACCGACTTTTATTTTATCCAAAAGGAAAGGACATAAAAGAACAGGAAAGACCTTAAAAAGATTTTGAGTTCGGGGGGTAGGTTATACAAAGGGAAGGTATTAGCACCCTTTATATCCATGGTTATCCATGGGCTCTTAGTTACTTAGCTCACTTTGTTTGTTTGCAAGAGTGTAGTGTGTGATTAGAAAAATTTCTTTAAGTACTTTGTAATGACCCTCGTATGGGTGTATACAAAGCCTAGTTTAGAAATTGTGAGGTGTAAAAGTAATTTTGAAAAGTGTGAGCAAGTAACTATGAGATACCTACCCTAGATTAAGTCTTTCGTGTTCTCGTATATAGTTTCAATGGTAAGATTGTCCCTATTATTAAGGAATAGGTAGTCATTACCTTGGATGTGTTTAAGGGACGGGCGTAGGGTCATCGTATGGTCAATGAAGGCAACATAAGGGGTGTCTTTAGCAACTCGTAGGGACTATCATCATATTTACCGAAGGGACAAGATCATTATATCGTAGGCAACCTCGTAGGGACTTGATCTTTTAAGTTTATAGGGACTTGATGATTTTTTCTGTTTGAAGGGACTTTGCTTAAGACACCCCTATTTTCGAGGGACTTGACCATTTAAAGAAGGCAACCAAGAGGAATACCCTAGGAAGTACAGATGGCGATCAAAGATCGACTTACGTGTGTGAGTGTTATTTTTCAGATATTTGTCTTGAATTTAATTTTCTAAGTTCAATTATTTACAGTTAGTTTTTTGCACTCCCTAAATTACTAACCACGCAATAAATATTTACAAAAATAAAAGCAAGAAAAATAAATTCCTAAACTATTACATGGCTATGGGACAGATACATAATAATCAGGCGAGAAAGAATAAATTTACAACCTATACATTTGTTCCTAATATTATAAATAAAACAAAATTAAAATAAGGAAAATAATGAAGCAAAAATAGAATAGATAAAAGCAAATAATAATAAAATAATAAATAAACAATGGTAATAAAGCAATAATAAAATAACAATAATAATAAAGTGATAATAAAAAGGTTAGAATTTTAAAAGAAATTATTTTAAGTTAAACAAGTTAGATTTTTTTAGAAGTTATTAGAAAAATATGAGTTTAAAATAAATTAGTAATAATAAAAGAATTTAAAATGTATTAATGTACAAATTATAAAATAAAAGAGTTATATGAAAAATATTAAGTTTGTTATTTACAAAATAAATAAAGGTTATAGAAAATATCAAATTATTAGATTAATAGGTTTATTATTATTATTCTATTAGAAAAATGGTCAATTAGATTTTATTTACAAAATATATAAGGATTTATTATTATAAGTAAGTAATAAAAAAAGTTATTAAAATAGTTAGTATTTATTATTTATTTACAAAAAAAAAATAAAGGTTATAGAAAAATATTAAATAATTAATTTAGTAGGTTTTCACGCCCTACATTACTAAACCACGCAGTTAATAATGGATCAATGGCAGAAATTTAAATGGCAGAAAAATAAATGGCAGAAAAATAAAATGGCAGAAAATCAATGGCAGAAAATAAAACCCTAATTATTACAACGCTTTGGTGCAGTTACATAATAAAGATGGCGAAAAGTAAAACTGAAAATATTACAAATTAAAACTTAAAATATTACAAGGGCGAAGTAGTTACAGTGTATGAATAACATAAATATGAGCGAAAATAGGAAATAATAATAAGGTTTGTTAAGGTTTAAGAAGAGGTTTATGGTTTAGAGGAAACAACACGGTTAAAGTTTTAGGTTTGAAATTTAGAGTTTGTGGCGAAATTGTCAGGGTTTAGGAAAAATCAGGGTAGTTAGTTATGAAAAAAATGTGCAGATCTAAATATATGTATATATAAAAAAAATGAATTAAAAAAAAACAATGGCGTTGCTAGCGCAAAATTGCGATCATCGCAACTGGATCGGATAACACAAATGTCACGCCTCATACACGTATATGTGAAAATGACGTATTGACACGATCCGATCCGAAAACATAATCAAATATATCAACAAAATAGATAAAGTATATATCATATATAAACTATTACCAAACTGTGTGTACGATAGTATAGATCAGCCACTCTCAGTTTCTCTTTTTCGTTCTGTCCTTCGGCCTCCTTCTATCAGTCATGATAGTAAATATATATAGGAACAAATTAGGTTAATGATAATGGGCCTAAGTTTATTTTGAAACCCAATATTAAATTAAAAACTGAATAAAGTTAAATAATTAAAATAGTTAAAAATAAAATAAAAACTAATTAACCTATTTATTTATTCTAGACCCAATATTAAATTAAAAACTGAATAAAGTTAAATAATTAAAATAGTTAAAATTAAAATAAAAACTAATTAACCTATTTATTTATTCTAGACCCAATATAAAAATAAATAGACTCAAAAAAATAAAAGTCGGGCACCAAAATACTCGAAAAAATAAAATGAACACGTCAAAATAATCAGCGCGAAATAAATGACTCGGAAAAATACAGCGTTTGGTCGGATTTTGAAATAAAAATTATGACCGTTTAAACTGCTCAGACTGATCAACATATGACA
The DNA here is from genome assembly GCF_024323335.1 of Lathyrus oleraceus. Taxonomy (NCBI): domain Eukaryota; kingdom Viridiplantae; phylum Streptophyta; class Magnoliopsida; order Fabales; family Fabaceae; genus Lathyrus; species Lathyrus oleraceus. Next base: position 504,601,556 of record NC_066584.1, on the reverse strand, counting down.
AAAAAATAGTCGTAAAAATACTTTTAGCATGTCAAATTAAACCACGTGAACCGCAGATTAATGTTACCGACATTTGCAAACTTAAACTTGACATTTTTTCGTTGACTAATTTTAGGCACAGTTAAAAAGTTAATTTGACCAGTCTGTTTGTAAATTCCGAGAAATTATTCCGGCTAATATTAAGACAGAAAAAAATGTTATGCTATGAAGATGATGCAAATGAATGTGAAACAAAAAATTGGTTAGAGTTAAAAATAGAGGGCAAATTTTGGGGTGAAACACCTGTTTTTCATTTATTTTTGCAGTTTTAAAAATAAATAAAAATGGCAATGTTTATTTTCATTTTCCTTTTTAATTTGTCTCATTCCGGTTCTAAAAGCAATGCATGAATCAACATTCATGCAGATGCGATCATTCTCCAGATCTCATTGATAACAATCCTGTTACACCCTTATATGACTTCGACAATCCGATCTATCATGCCAAAGAAGAAGGCGAAGAAGATTGTAAACTGCCCGAAGAATTAGCCAGGTTGTTGAAACAAGAGGAGAAGGTGATTCAACCGCGCGAAGAGCAAGTCGAGATCATTAATCTGGGTACCGAGGAGGTCAGAAAGGAAGTAAAAATTGGGGTCGCTTTGGAGGTGAATGTCAAAAGCAAAATGGTAGCACTGTTGAAAGAGTATGTTGATATCTTCGCCTAGTCTTATCAAGATATGTCAGGGTTGGATACCGATATTGTTGTGCACAGGTTGCCATTGAGAGAAGACTGTCCTCCAGTGAAGCAGAAGTTGCGCAAAACTCGACCTGAGATGGCCATGAAAATCAAAGAGGAGGTTCAAAAGCAGTTGGATGCTGGTTTCCTAGCTATCACTAATTATCCGCCTTGGGTCGTGAATATTGTGTCGGTGCCGAAGAAGGATGGAAAGGTGAGAATGTGTGTGGACTACCGGGATCTGAATAGAGCTAGCCCGAAAGATGATTTCCCATTACCTCACATCGATGTGTTGGTAGATAATACATCTCAATTCTCGGTGTTTTCCTTCATGGATGGCTTTTCTGGCTATAATCAAATCAAAATGTCACCGGATGATGTGGAGAAAACAATGTTCATCACACCATGGGGCACTTTTTGTTATAAGGTGATGCCATTCGGTCTCAAGAACGCCGGTGCCATGTATCAAAGGACTATGGTGACTTTGTTTCATGATATGATTCATCATGAAATTGAATGCTATGTTGATGATATGATAGCAAAGTCCCAAACAGAAGAGGGGCATTTGGTAGACTTGGCCAAGTTGTTTGACCGTTTGAGACAATTCAAATTGAGGTTGAATCCGAATAAGTGCACTTTCGAAGTGCGGTCCGGTAAGTTGTTGGGGTTTATTGTGAGTGAAAGAGGAATCGAGGTTGATCCTGCTAAAGTAAAAGCGATACAAGAAATTCCTGAACCGAGGACAGAAAAGGAGGTTTGTCGTTTCTTAGGTAGATGAAACTACATTTCACGGTTCATATATCATCTAACAGCCACGTGTGAACCCATATTCAAGATGTTAAGAAAAGATCAAACGGTCAGGTGGAATGATGATTGCCAAGCGGCATTTGAAAAGATAAAAGAATATTTGCAGGAGCCTCTGATTCTGATGCCTCCTGTGGAGGGACGACCTTTAATTCTGTACTTGACAGTCCTCGAGGGGTCTATGGGGTGTGTACTGGGGCAGCATGACGAGTCTGGTCGAAAAGAGCATGCAATTTACTACCTTAGCAAAAAGTTTACCGACTGTGAAACAAGATATTCACTGCTCGAGAGAACTTGTTGTGCTTTGGCCTGGGCTGCTCGCCGACTGAGACAATATATGCTGGTTCATACCACTTTGTTGATTTCCAAGATGGATCCGATCAAGTACATATTTGAGAAGCCAGCATTAACCGGACGGGTTGCGAGATGGCAAATGATTTTGACCGAATACGATATTCAGTATACCTCTCAGAAAGCAATAAAGGGGAGTGTATTGTCTGATTACCTCGCCCAGCAACCCATTGAGGATTATCAACCGATGAAGTTTGAGTTCCTTGATGAGGACATCATGTTTCTCAAATCGAAAGATTGTGAGGAACCTATCCCGGAGGAGGGGCCTGACCCTGAGTCCGAATGGATTCTGATGTTTGATGGGGCCGTTAACGTGAATGGTAGTGGAGTTGGTGCTGTTTTGGTTACGCTGAAGGGATCCCACATTCCTTTTGCTGCCCGACTAACATTTGAATGCACCAACAATGTGGCTGAATACGAAGCTTGTATCTTGGGGGTCGAAGAGGCGATTGATTTGCGGATCAAGAACCTTGTTATCTATGGAGATTCAGCTTTGGTTGTGAACCAGGTTAACGGGAAGTGGTATACGCATCAATCTCATTTAATTCCATACCGGGATTATACGAGGAGATTGTTGACGTTCTTCACCAAGGTGGAATTACACCATGTGCCGAGAGAAGAAAATCCTTTAGCTGATGCTTTGGCTACTCTGGCCGCCTTGATTAGAGTGCAGTGGTGGAATCAATTCCCTAGTGTTGAGGTGGGACGGTTGGATAGGTCGGCTTATGTGTTTGCTGTCGAAACAGCACCTGATGATGAAAAGCCGTGGTACTATGACATCAAACGTTATTTGGAGACCCAAGAGTATCCCGAGGGAGAGTCTAAGAAAGACCAAAAGACTCTGAGGAGATTGGCCATGGCATTCTATCTGAATAAAGATGGGGTTTTGTACAAGAGAAATTTTGATTGGGTTTTTCTCAGATGTGTTGATGACAAAGAAGCAAGCCAATTGATGAAAGAGGTGCATGAAGGGTTGTTTGGTACCCATGCCAGTGGGAATGCGATGGTGAAAAAGTTGTTAAGGGCTGGTTATTATTGGATGACAATGGAGGCCCAGTGTTTCAACTTCGTGCGGAAGTGTCATAAATGCCAGATTTATGCTGACAAGGTGCACGTGCCTCCAAATCCGTTGAGTTTAATATCGTCTCCGTGGCCGTTTGCTATGTGGGGCATTGATATGATCGGAAAGATCGAGCCTACGACTTCGAATGGGCACCGGTTCATATTAGTGGCTATTGATTACTTCACCAAGTGGGTGGAAGCGGCGTCTTATGCAAATGTGACGAAACGGGTTGTTGCCAGGTTCCTCAAAAGAGACATCGTTTGCAGATATGGGGTTCCCGAAAGAATCATTACTGATAATGGTTCTAATCTCAACAACAAGATGATGGCAGAACTGTGCCGGGAGTTCAAGATCGAGCATCACAATTCTTCTCCTTATCGTCCAAAGATGAATGGGGCGGTTGAGGCGGCTAATAAGAATATTAAGAAGATTATGCAGAAGATGGTCGTAACCTACAAGGATTGGCACGAGATGTTGCCATTTGCATTGCATGGGTATCGAACCTCGGTGCGTACATCTACTGGGGCAACGCCTTTCTCGCTTGTGTATGGGATGGAGGTTGTGCTACCGGTTGAGGTCCAGATTCCGTCATTGAGAGTCCTGATGGATGTGAAATTGGAAGAGGCTGAATGGGTAAGGACTCGGTATGAGGAGTTGAGCCTGATTGAGGAAAGGAGGTTGGCGGTCATTTGTCATGGGCAGTTGTACCAGCAGCGAATGAAGCGTGCTTTTGAACGAAAGGTGCGATCTTGTGTGTACCACGTGGGAGATATGGTGTTGAAAAGGATCCTTCCTCCTCAGAACGATTGTCGGGGCAAGTGGACACCCAATTATGAAGGTCCATTCGTGGTCAAGAAGGTTTTCTCTGGCGGAGCCTTGTTGTTGACGACCATGGATGGCGAGGATTTTCCATCCCCTGTGAATGCGGACGCAGTTAAAAAATACTTCGTATAAGAGACCCGCTGGACGAAAAGAATAAAATAGTCCAGGAAAAAATGGGCATCCCGGCGAACCAAAAAAATGAAAATGAAAAGGTTCGGGCAAAAATTAGGGATAAAAAAAAAGGAAAAAAACTGTACACCTGGCAAGTCGAAAACCCCACAAGGGCGGCTTGGGCAAAAAAGGGTATCCCGGTGGACTGAAAACCCGAAAGGGCGGTCCAGGCAAAAGAGGGATTGAAACGAACAACTGCGTCTAGCATGATCGTTTGTACTTTGGTTAAGACACCTAGATAATCCACAGTAGGGATCAGTCGGAAGCGTCTTGTTCAGAAGGCAGAAAGTGCGGAGAGTCTTGAGGACATATGGGTTGTAACCGAGTTGGAACTCGATGAGACCACGGGTTCACATTGCCATTAGGATAGATTTTCCTTTGGTGCGCAATTACCTCTTTTCAGGGATTGCTTCCGGTGTATCGCTCAGTTACGAGCCACCTTTTTCAATCAATAAAATGCATATTCAGTCAAATAATTTTGTTTTTGTTTTTATTACCGCTTTGATTGCAAAAACATCCGTTTATTTTGATAAGAATCTTTGCATTTTGAGACATGGGGGTCCCTTCCGATGCATGTTTATAAGATTGAAAACTTGAAATCTTATTTGGAAGGTAGAGTGACCTGGGTGTTGAAATTTTGGCACGCCTAGGGCACGTTTTTATCTAACGATCTCTTTTGCAGGTGCTGTTGGTTATTTTCACTCACTTGCAGGTTGTGACGCGAAGCGTTTTTGACAAAAGATTCCCTGGAGGTCCGATCAGGGACGAGGAATTGAAGAGTGGTGAAAGACGACGAGAGAATTACGACGATCCTAGAAGGTTAATCAAGAAGACTCTTCAAAGTCTGAGAAAGTGGAAAGCCGATACTGTGGGTAGATGGTGAATGCCAGTGTTCGACGAGTCGACTGATGTTCCGTGTCGAGAATTTCGTACCTCCCCAGCGGATTCGAGATCGGTGTTTCCTTGGCAGCCAGGCCTGAGGTTTGTTGCTTCCCCTAGCAGGTTTGAGATTGTTATCTCCCCAGCAAGTTCGAGATCGACGTTTCCTCAGCAGCCAGGCCTGAAGGTTGTTGTTTCCCCAACGGAGGTTTGTGTTGGTAGAAGTTTCCCCAGCGAAGTCCCCAAGCGGATCGAGTTCAGTGGAAGTCGTCCCCAGTGAGGATTATCCTTTCCCAGCAGCGGTGTTTTTCCCCAGCAGGGTTGGAGATTGGAGCAATATCGAGTTCCTCGAGCTCCCCAGTAGAGTCCCCTGAGGGGGATACTTTTTATGCATTCATCATTTAGAGAAGCATAGCATATTGCATACCTAATTGCGTAGCATTTCCATGGTTATTGAGCATTACGCTGTAAAACTCATGCATTAGCATTGCAAGCATAAACTAGTCTCGAGCCGTGGTTACCGTTTGAGAGTTGGTTTAGCTGGAAGTTGGAAGATGTTGCTCTGAGGAGTTCGGCATCGTGATTCTGAATCGACAATATCCCCCAATAGTGCGATATTGGAGGAAGAAGTTCCATCGTGCGGAGATGGAAGTTGGAGGACGTTACGCGATCAGCGCGACTCAAGCCGTGGTTACCGTTTGAGAATTGGTTTCGCCGGATGGTGAAGATGTTACTCTGAAGAGTTTAGCATCATGACGTTGGATCAACAATATTCCCCAGTAGCGCGATATTGGAGGAAGAGTTTCCGTCGGGTGGAGATGGAAATGAAGATCGAAGAACGTTACGCGATCAGCGCGAAGAACGGGGTTCAAATGGAGAAAAGGAAGTGTTGGGCATTTTCTGGAGAACGGGGTTCAAATGGAGAAAAGGAAGTGTTGTTCATTTCCTGGAGAACGGGGTTCAAATGGAGAAAAGGAAGTGCTGGGCATTTTCTGGAGAACGGGGTTCAACTGAAGATTGGAGTTGAAGATTGTATCCGGGATGAGGTCCTTAGGATTGTCTTCTGATCATGTGTCACCTTAGACTTTGGTGAGGCCAACAGAAGTCGTTACGGGTGTCTTCTGAGGAAGAAGTGCACATGTTACCTTCCTTTCGTGAAGGTGTACCCTCTGGTATGTTGCAATCAGAGTGGTGTTTGGTGTTATTTCCGACGTTGCCAACGGAATTAGCACAAGAAGATGGAGAACGGGGTTCAAATGGAGAAAAGGAGACACGGGGTGTTTTCTGGAGAATGGGGTTCACAACGACGATCGCGAGTTATCGTCAGGCGACTGGGGTTCAAATGGAGAACGGGGTTCATTGTTTGGCAAACAAGAGTGATATGAAGTTGTCGGGGTTCAAATGCGGCGATTAGGTATCATCCGCGCGAAAGAAAAATATATGTTTTGGGGTTCAAAAAAAAAAAAAAATCCCCAGCTGAGCGTAAATTGTTCGTTTGCTCTTGGTATTCAACCACTTTTTCACCCTGATCGTCTGAAAGCCGAGGTTGTTCATATCGACAGGTTCACAGTGGATTGAATAGGGATAGCATGCTCATGGCTTATTATCCCCAGCATAGGTCGTTGGCCCGCGTGCCGCCTCATTTATCATTTTCCTATTTTCCACCAATGCTGACAGGCATGAAAAGCTTTCCGGTATTCAGACCGAAGTGGCATTCAGGCCAGTTTTTCCGATGATAAATCAAAAAAAATTTTGGGGTTCAAGAATAAATCAAATTAAATAAGTTGTGGGGTTCAAGAAAAGCAAAAATATAATAATAATTCCCAGCGGAGCGCAAATTGTTCGTCTGTTCTTGGTATTCAACCACTCTTCACTCTGATCATCTGAAAGCCGAGGTTGTTCATATCGACAGGTTCACAGTGGATTGAATAGGGGCAGCTGTAACACCTCAAAATTTGCCCTCCTCTTCTTGGGACTAGTTTGACACATTGCATTTCATGCTTATAGCATTAGGCATTTGCATTTTGCATATCATATAAAAATAAGAAGTTCATCCTCCAAAGTCTTTTTCAGAAGAGGGAGATGTTACATGATTCAAGCCTGAGGGTCTTTATGAATTGATGATCAACCATCTGAGGGTTTGTACTTCAATTAGGGTTGCTCAAGGAAATAAGGTATTTGCTGATGAAGAGGATCACATGATCATTATATTGGGCTTATATGAGCTAGGGTTTCATTTTTGAGCAAATTCCTCAAGTGGTAGAGGCTCAAGCTGATCAGGACATGTCAAGGTCATCTAAGGACTAAAAAGTCAACTGTGCAGTCAACTAAGGGCTATGAGTTGGGGGAAATGAATCTTTACACCTCATTCATGTTCATACAAGGCCTATTCATCATGTCAAACATATATCTTGAAGATTTTGAAGTCATGGCAAAAGTTTCCAAAAATGGAAAGTGACCTGTAATTGAAAGTTTCCAAAAATGGCAAGTTTTTGGTCCACATTCAACTTGACTTTTCAACATCAAAGAAGCTTCAAATGGATTTTTGGTGAACATGAAAGTTGAATATCTTTCTCTCCTCTTTTCAAAAAGTCCTATTTCATGATTATCTGATGATTGGTTGAGAGGTTATGGCCAAATGATCACAAAGTATGCATGGAAGTTCAACATGGCATAACTTTTGATTCAAAACTCCAAATTGGTCCACTTATTTTGCAAAATTCTCCTTGTGACCAATACTTTCCAAATGAATCATTGCCTTGCATGAAAGAAGCTCACATGATCAAGTGTCCATACATGTGCATTTTGGAGGGAAAATTGATAATTTGAAATTGGTTGATCACACAAGCAAAATACCATTCAAATATTGATTATTATGTGATTTTAAGTGAATTTGTACCCTTGCATGGTACTGTTCACGTGCACATTGCTCATGCTAAGCACACTTGTGCAATTTTACAATTTACCTTATTTCTCTCTAATTAAGATTAACCAAAGTTCAATTGGATTAGCAGTGTGATTAATGAATGGTATATAAGCTAAATCATAACTGTTTTTGCTCATAACAACAATTTCAGATCTCAAATTTCACATTCCCTCCATTTTTCTCTCTCTTTGATTCTTGCATTTCTTCACATAATTCCTCAATTTATTTGCATATTCTTGTTGATCATGGAATTCTGAGCAAGGATCATCAACTGGTTTGAAGAATTGAGCAAGGTTCAAGCAGATTCAAGAGCTTGAACATGGAAATGGAAACTTGATTTTGAGTTAGATCCAAGGGATTTCAAGTGTTAATTCTTGCACAAAGCTTCATTAGAGGATTATTGAAGAAGTTCTGGAGCTTGTGGAAGCTTGAAGACACGATTTCAACACACTGCACTTCAAGTAAGTTGAAATTCGACCATCTCTTTTTGGTGTTTTCTTGCCATAGATGTGTAGATCTATCCTTGTTGAACATGCTGATAGGATTAGATTTGAATTTGGTTAAGAAACGATTATGCTAGATGAACTTTCAGTTTTGATGTTCAAAATGTTTTTGATCGATCCGTGCTTGTTAGGACGAATTAGGATGAATGAATATGATATTTGAGATGTGTGAGGAGAGACCTTTCGAACGGTACCAATTTTATGCATTTATGGAAATTTTTGGTTGAAGGTCACTGGAATACAACCGGAGAAGACGACCGGAACTACTGTTCCGGCGTCTGGTTTTGTTGCCTAGGGTTTAGACCACGTGTGCTTCCACGTGAGCGCTGGCATGGCTATATGATTGGCTTGTATGCGCTTGACCATGCCACGCTGTTGTAGACCGTTGATGTGTGCGTCCACATCACTTAGTGAAACGCTGTGTTTCACTTATGCTTGCTGGATGCTGATTGTGCTGCGTGCGTGTATGTTTGATAGGATATGCTTTGTTTGACCTTGCCTTGTATGCATTGACCTGCTGATGTGGTGTGCTGAGTGTGTGCGCCTTGAGCCTCAGAGCGTGTGTTCGATACCTGGTGTATGCATCCTTTGAATTATTTTTGAATATTCTCATTTCCCTTGCGTGCGTGAGTTCGATACCTGGCTCATGTATTTTTGTGAATTCCAATTGATTTCTCATTTGACTGTGGATGCCTGGGTTCGATACTTGCTTGTGCATATTCTGGATTTTAATTCAAACTTCATTTTCCCTCCTATTCTCCATTATTCCATGTTATTTCATTTTATTTCTTCAACTTCTAAAAACCATAAAAAATAGTAGAATGCTCCAATTTGATCCCAACCTTTTTTCACATTCTTGTTTTAATCTCTAGATTTTTATAGCATTTATTTCATGAATTGTTTGATTCTGATTTTTTAATTGTGAATTTTTGTTTGAACATGATGCCAAATTGATATGCTACATTAAATGCTTTGTAAAATTCTCATGGTTAATCCAATTGATCTAAAATTTGGCATGCTTGATCCTCATATGTGATTTGATTTTTGAGCTTTGGTTTGAAATTTTTATCATATGCCATCACTGTTTTGGACACATGAATATGTAGTGTGACAATTTGTGTCACAATTTTTATGTTGCATTTGTGCATTTTCATTCATATACCATTTGATCTCTTCTGGATTTAATTTTTTGCATGATGTTTGTTCATAACATGATAAACTTGTATAAAGATTTTCATAGCCATTAGATGCTTTTCTGTTTTAATTTGGATTTTCTAATTTGATTGTCCATTTGGTGCTCATTTGTTTGCCTTTGCTTTACATTGATCATTTGATGCATTAGCATTATGAATTGATGTTGGTCCTTTTGGGGACCTTTTCTTGATTGATTGAATATGCTTTGTGAAAAATATTGAGTTCTGTTTTGGCCATTTGACTTGCTTTTGAACCTAGTCTTTGTACTAGTGATTTGTATACATGAACTAACATTGATTTGTGTTTCAGGTTTGGACACTTAGCAATTAATGGTTGAGTTGCTCACCTTTTGAGATGCAAGTTGGATTGTGTTCTGACTTTTTTTTTGTTTTGTAGGATTCTAAGTTGATGAGTTGAGCTCATTGCTTCATTTGATTGCTTGAACATTGCTCATTGAATTATGTACAGTTGAATGGTTTCTTTGTCTGTTTTCTGATTGGTTGTCTGAGATACTAACTGGTTAGCTTTTGTACAGGTACATTAGTTGCTAGCTCTTGCTTGAGCTTTGCTTTGGAGTGTGGTTGATACACCACTTAGGTAGCCATTCTTTTTCTCCATGTAGTCTGGAAGTCCTGCCACCTTTTTGGCAGGCATTTGGCTGAAGTCCTCCTTAAGAGGCTCTGATTGTGATTGTTTACATTTGTGCCAAAGACCTCCAAGTGAGGCATGTTACTTGATAAGTCCTCCTGAGTGAATAGGCAATTGACAGATAGAAGGGATTAGCAATCAATCCCCTGTTATTCAGTGAGTCGTTCATTATGCTCGCACTACGTGCTGATGCTCTTGAACAATGTACCCAAGATCCTTGTATAGAGTCAGTCAAGTGGAATAGGGTCCCTCTTTCTGGATCCCCACGCTTTCTTTGATTTGAGCTCACCCAGGCCAGGTTAAGAGCATGAGGTCTAACCCTCATTACTACCTTTCATCAGCTTCACCCTAACTCTCAATGTTAGTGGTTAAGAGCTTCAGAACACCCCTACAGTTTTGGCTTGTTTGTCGATGTTGATATGACCCCTCTTGACTAAAGCCCAACAATTTGTCTGAGCCTCTTGTTTGTATATAGCGTGTGATGCTTGTTCATTTGTGTTGATGTTTATTTGTTGTTTGTTTTGACTTGCTTCCTGAGCGAGTTAGGTTCTGATTAGAGACCTCAACTTAGGGAATATCGTTTGCATGACAACTATTAAGCTCGAGTCAGTCTCCCTTTTAGTTTGTTGTTTCCCTGGTCTCTGGTTAGGAGAGAGTTGTACCCCTGTTAAGGGGAACTACGTCGCCCTGATTCTCATACCAGATGAGATACGTAGGCAGGAGATCGAGCGAGATCTCTCCGGGCAACCTTTTTGTTTCTTTTGACGTCTCAGCGTCTCTTTTGTGTGTGTGACAACTATTAGGCTCGAGCTCTAGTCTCCCTATTAGCTTGTTTGTTCAACCTTTTTGTTTCTTTTGACGTCTCAGCGTCTCTTTTTGTTTGCAACCTTTTTGTTTCTTTTGACGTCTCATCGTCTCTTTTTGTTCAACCTTTTTGTTTCTTTTGACGTCTCAGCATCTCTTTGTGTTTGTGTGACAACTATTAGGCTCGAGTTCCAGACTCCCTATTAGCTTGTCAATCTGATAACCTTTTTCTTTGGTGTTCGCTGGTTGGCGTGTGCTATTTGTTTGGAGTCTGATATAAGTCCATGGATTGGCATTCTGTTTCCTGTTTGTGTTTGTTTTGTTCGGAGTCAGATATAAGTCCATGTATTGGGATTTTGTTTCCTTGTTTGTTGTTGTTTGGAGTCGGATGTAAGTCCATGTATTGGCAATCTGTTTCCTCTTGAGTGTTTGCTTTGACGTCTCAGCGTCTCTTTTCGGTGTTTTGTTTCGGCGTGCGTTAGCCGAGCTATGAGTGCTCTGATTCTTACTCTGGATAGAGAAGATACGTAGGCATAGGATGCGATGTCCTAGCGAGCATGTTTCCCATTTCCCCGAACTACGTTGACTCTGATGTTTGTTTCTGACAAACTACGTAGGCCCAGGATGCGACTTCCTGCCGAGTCCACTTCCTCCATCTTCCTTCACCTGTTTATTATTCCAGTTTGTGCATTTTTTTGAGCAGTTTATTAGCAACCTTATCCTATTCTTTTGAGCGTGGATCCCGTCGAGTACGGCGGACGTGAGGGGTGCTAATACCTTCCCCTTGCGTAACCGACTCCCGTACCTTGCAATCTCTGGTCATAAGACCATTCCTTTCCCTTTCTTAGGTTAGTCCTGCGCTTCCTTTCCGTCATAGGATGAATAGCGTCGGTGGCGGCTCTGTATTTTTCCCGCCGGTTGTTTTTCGCATTGCGACAAATATCAATCATATATCTTGGTGGATTAGATTTTACACCATATCAACACCCAAGATCCATTGATTTTGAGGATATACGAGAACGGATCGACCGCGAATCACAGTTAAGAACCACCCAACTAGAGTGTACTACAGTTAAACCTGACAATCATGTTCTAAAAGGTTCCCATAGTCATCATCCCATCTTTCGGATATTATCGGATAAAATGACTACTCGTCCTCCAAAAATATTCTCGAGAGGGACTCTTATGAGTGTAGTATCGCGTAACAATCGCATCAAGTCTTACACTTGAACGACCTTCGCACTACGTCCTAAAATAGGCCAAGATGGGCTAAGTATCTAAGGTCATTGGTTTCTAGGGTTCATATTGGAAAGAGTAATGCCTAACCACGACTACTCGTGTGACATTAGTGATCCCAATAAGACCTCCACCAAGTGAATGGACTTGCAAGTTAACTTGTTAAGGACTAACTCAACACAAGTCAACAAGACTATGCCATTCTCTTATCATAAGTGCACTCGAGTTCAGGTATAGAATTCATCTCACAAGAAACCACCAAGCATACAAGCAATTAATATATCAAGCAAGTCATACATTACAAACAATACATTCATCCCAAATTTGCACAAAAATATGCCACAAATAAATATAAACATACAACTCATACAAGCAAAAAGTAGGCTAAACCCACGGGGCCTGCGTCCTCAGCAGAGTCGCCATTTTTCTGTAGCGGGGTTTTCGTTACCTTTAGGTTTATTGACTAAACCAAAAGTCAACATACAATTCGAGTCGCCACCGCACTTTTATTTATCCAAAGGAAAGGCTAAAAAGCGAACAAAAGCCAAGTAAGAAGTTTTTCAAATAAAAAACTAATAAAAATGTCAGAGATCTAGGTAAGGGGATTGGTTATGAAATGGGAAGGTTTTACGCACCCAAAACATCCTTAATACTCTAAGGGAACCCTTTTTTCAAATATGTGTTGTAGGTTGGTATTTGTGAAAGGATTTGTGCAAAAGATTGAAGGGATAAGAAGAGAATAGATTATATTTACAAATTTTATTGTTTGAATGGATGAACCCATTGCCTACGTACCATCACAAAGGAGGATAAAAACCTCGTAGTTCGTGGTAAAAATTTCAAAGATTGGTGAATTGATTTTAATCAAAAGCCTTAAGGTCTTTTGTTATCAAAGGGAGAAAACTCAACCTAAACCAACAATCCACCATGCAAGGAAGGCTTCAACATGCTAGTGAGGGGTTAACCCTATAATAAGCATGGAAGGCTTATAATCCAACACTAAGGATGAGGTGAGATTTACATCAACCACTATGATAACTCAAACCTATGGTTAATGTTTTTGAAAAGAGTTTAACAAATGGTCATTGGAACCACAAAACAACTTGAAATGGGTTATATTTACAAATTGAATTTATTTACAAAATGGTGTCAAAGTTGGATTAAAGTTTATTTATAATGAGTATTTATTAATGGTTTTTGAAAAGTCAAAGGCCTAAGGTCTAGGTTTCTAATTTGAAATAAAGTCAAAGTTTTAAAATTTATTTTTGGCTTGGTTAGAGGGGGGAGAGGAGAGAAGGACTATTCCTAAAGCAAACAAAGATAAGAGGGGAGAGATAACCCTTGGAGTTCCTTTTCTTGGAGTCATAGAGATGACTCAAGATGCTCCTTTCCTTTGGATTTAGCACACAAAGCAAGCAATTAATAATTTGAATTCAAGCTCCTAGGATCTCCATTTGGCTTGGCTCTTAACTTGGCTACTCATGGCAATGGTCCTCTTTTCCAATCTTAAGATGAGATTCCTATCACACAAAGGCACATATTAAAAAGATCACAACATAATAAAGGGAATGGACAAAGAATAAGTTTGAGGAGAAGTCCTTTGAGGTCAACTTTGAATTTTAACATTCTAAAGGCATGAGGCCTAGTTTCTCTTCAACGTATTTTGCATTCTAAAGGCATGAGGCCTAGTTGCTCTTGAACTCCTTTAAGCATGGGTGAATCCTAATTTTAAGTCCTTTCTCCTTTTGCATTTTGGTTCACATCAAAACAAACACAAAAACAACACAAAATAACAATATATTTATATACAATAATGGACTCAAATGAGTAAAAGAAAAAAATGACTTAAACATAAAATATGCGCTCAAGTGAGAAAAGTGAAAATCAAGATGAATAATGAGAAAGAAATAAAGGACATTAAAAGTAAATGACAAGAATTTAAAAGCTCAAATTAAACTTAGTGGTTAGTAGAGTTATGTTAGCTTGTCATAAGACAATGTAGCGCTATGTTAAGCAATCGTAAGTGGACTAATGTAGTAGCCACACCTATCTAAGGCCGGTCAATAAGAATATGGGCAAAGAACACAAGTTAGAGGTCATGACTAGTAAGCCAAGCTCCATAAACTTGCCATGTCAAACAAGAGGGGAAGGGCCTTGTATTGACTTTTGGTTATTTGCTTGACCAAGAAGTAACCTATCTTTGACACAAAATAACTCACTTGATCATGGATCAAGTTGAGTTTGGTTTGGATCAAAGAAGATTAAACTCCTATTTGTCAAGATCAACCTCAAGACTTTAACTCATTGGCCATTGAGGGAAATAAAAGGATGAAGATGAAAGGGAGGGGGGTTAGAAGACAGCAACCAATCCCGATTGATCAAGGGATAACTCATCCTTGATCAAATTCATTCATCTCTCTAGGTGATGATCCTTAAGGACTCTCAAACCATAAGATCCAATGAATTTGATCAAAGTTGAATCAATTTAACTTTTATCAACACCAAACAGAAGAGGAATGAATATAACAATTCAAGAAGTCAATAATATTTTTTTTGTAATTTTTGAATTAAAAGAAAATACAAATAAAAAATAAACAAACCAAGTTGAACCTCAAATTCAATTCAAAACAACTTCAATATGTCCAATTAAATTTTCATAGGTTCAACATAGTCAAACAAACTTTGACTAATTTTCTCACAAATTTTTAAAACCAGAAAGCAATTAAAATCAATTAAAAACAACCAAAAATAGCATAATATGAATTAAAATCTCAAATAATCTCAAAACAAACAAGAAATTATTGAGACTATTTTTCGTTGACTTATCATGATCCATAGATGCTATGAAAATATTTTTGTATTTTTCTAAAGTCAGAAAGTATTTTAAAATGAATTAAAATCATTAAAAACCAAATAATTCATGAAAAATATCAAATGAGGTCACAAAAATAATTAAAAATCATAAGATGAAACTAGATTTTTCAAGAAAATTTTTAGAGTTGGTCTCATATTTTTCTGACCTCATATGATTTTTTTATGAATTATTGAAAATAGAATGAATTAAAAGAAAATAAAGAGAAAATGAATAAAGCGAAAAAAGCTGAGCCACTGGATCCGTTTCATTAATTGACGTGGCTTGCTACACGGTCAGGATCTGAGGATGCATGATACACTCAAGTCAACAGTGAAACACAATGAATTAAAAGAAGTAATCATAATGAATGCACGAGATTAGATCGTGAGAGAGGGATCCAATGGTTGGGATCAGTACACGTGGTGGTGGTGGTGGTGGAAACCACCATCTTCTCCGATCAACCAAGTAGACTCCGGCCAGAATTGCAAGAAAATGATTCTCATCGAAAATGAAAAACAAGGGCATGAAAATGAAGCTTATGTGATGTAGATCATCACTGTACCATTAGATTCCTCTCATTCTTCCTATATTGAGAGGAAAATGAAGGAGAAAATCATGGTGTCCACACGGATTGATCTTGAAATGGAAAATTAAATGCACCAAAAGCTTGCCTCAAGCATGAGGACTTCAGAGAACCACAAAAACACAAGAATACTACATTGAATTATGAGTTTCAGATCCAAACAGTTTGAACTTATACCTTCAAAAATGGTGAGTTATGACCACGAATCCTTCAAGCTTTTTGCTCCTTTTTGATCTCTGAATATGGGGAAGATGATTGGCTAAGGAATCTAGCTTTGAAATTCAACTAATGTTGCTGAATTTCAAGCTCGAAAATATTGAAAATGGTGAGTGATTCCTTTGGTGAGGGTTGTGGTTTCAGTTTAGCAGCATATGGGATCTCCAAAAGGTTATGAAATGAAGGAGAGGAGGTCCTTATTTATAGGTGAATGCATATGATCATCACACTTTGCTCATGTGCATGGGAATTGCAATTTTGAATGCATGGGCCTTTGTGGACGTGTGAGAGGCCCATGAATGGTTGAAGGAGCTTGCTGAGATCATATGGAAAGCATGTGGTCATGCACATGGAATGGAAAAGGCTTGCATCTCAAGTTCTAACATACAATATCAAAAATGCACATAAATGAAGAAAAAATTCAAATCTCCCAAATGTTAGATCCAAATGACTATTGTGAGTAACGGTTAGAAAGTTCTTGAAATAAGGAATAAAAGTTATGTTGGGCAAAAAACCATTTGACATGTGCAAATTGATCAAAACTGGATTGGAAAGTTCAAGTGTAAAACATGTTCAAATTACTTTGAAAAAAAATCAACCAAAAGTAAGCTTGGTTACACCCCTCTGTCCTCATGATACAAGTTTCAAATGAAAAAATCTTCAACACCAAAGTTGTATATATTTTCAAGACAGTCAATTTATACTCAAAGTTTGCATCATTTGGATTTTTTATGATAAAGTTATGGGCATTTGAAGTTGGATACTTTTTCAAATTCAATGAATTAGGTCAAGGATGACCTATAATGTTTTGCAATGGAACATGTATTTACTCTAGGATTATGAAATTTTGTACAAAATAATATTTGAATTAGACATATCAATATTTCCAATGCCTTTGGTCCCACCTCAAAATCATAAAAATTTAGAAAGTTATGCCCTTGGCAAGTTGACCCAAAATTAGGGTTTCAGCCAAAATGACCTATAATGTTTGGAAATGAATGATGACCTTAAAAGCTTCAAATGTATTTTTTATGAACATGAAAGTTGTTCATTTGGTTCTTAGGAACATTTTTTATTTTGGGGTCATCTTCATTTGACAAACACATCAAAAGTTGTAGCTCATTGAACCTCAACTTGGTCAGATGACTTGACTGGTCAACTTTTCAAAGTCAAACTTCCAATCTTGATGAATAAATGGTTGAGGGGCCTAAAATAGGCTCATATATGCATAAAATGATAAATGAAAGAACTCCCCTTGATTAAATTTGATCAGAGGTTGAGATTGCTTCATGGGCAAGGCATAGTCAAAGCACAACGAAATTAGGGTTTCCTTGGGAAACAATCTTCAAGCCATTTGGGTTATTTTGATCAAATTGGAAAATTGAGATACTTGGGAAAAATATATGATGATTAGGAACTTTGTGGACCATTTTCATGCTTTTTCTCATCTTCATCTAGCCATTGCATTTGGCTTAGGAGCCTCCTAGGAGCATTGTGGAGCACATGATCACTTGAGCTTCAAAACAAAAAGAGTTATTAACATATTTTTGTCCTTTTGGTTAGTAATCAAATAAGAAAAGCAATAACATATAATACAAGCATGCTTGGTGATCTCAAATCACTCAAACAAGTCCCAACCCTAGGGTTAAAGAGCCAAACATGCTATGATCCTTGAGGCAATGCACTTGTGCAATAACATGATGCCATGAGGGATCTTAGGGTCAAAATTAGGGTCTTACGGTAAGGTGCAATGGGATAATTGTAATATCCAATTGCTAAAACAATGGGTCAAACTTAACTAAATAAATTATAATAAGATTATATGTGTTTAGAAGCAAGAGTTGGAAATGATCCATGTGATGGATTGGAATAAGGAGTTATTCACCCAACTAAAATATTCGAGAGTTGTATTAGATACAATTGGAAGGATGATAACACTGAAATTTACCGTATTTTCGACTCCGATTTCACATGCATTCTAGTTGTTTTATTGTTATTTTGTTGCGTTATTACTATGTTTTTCTTTGTTTTCAGGTTTTTACTTTAATCGGAGCCCCAATCGAGAAAAGGAGCGAAAAAGAGCCAAAAACCCTAAAATTCAGCATTTTGTACTTGTGGCTTCCCCCATGGTTGGCGCCATAGACCCTGCCATGACGTGTCCAAGCTCAACTTCCCTCAACTGCCACGTTCCCCACTACTTCCACTAAGGCGCCTCAGAATGGTCTTGTGGCGGGCGCCATGGCCTTGTGGCGGGCGCCACAAGAGGAAAAGTTTTCCCTCCCATTTTCAAGTTGAAGGGCATCCTTGTCATTTCCATCTTTTTACTTGCTTATAAATAGAAACTCGAAATCACTTTTTCAACCATCCAAACTTAGAACAGAGGCAAACTCAGAGCAACTTTGTTTCACTTAGGCATATATTCAGTATTTTAAAGTGGTAATCGCTTCGCATTGGAGTGTTACCACAATTGTGTAATCAAGTATGTGATAGAGTCTGTAATCGAGTTTGGAGCACTTTGGAAGGAAGTTAATCCTGCCGCCATTTTCATTTCCGCTTTGCAATTTATTCAACCCTCCGATTGGAGCAGGTTTTTATTACTTGTCTTTATCTTATTTATTTTCCCGCACTCGCTTTACTTTTATTTATTTCCTCGCACTCGCTTTAGTCTTATTTATTTCCTCACACTCGCTTTAAATTATTTATTTCCTCGCACTCGCTTTACTTTATTTTATTTCTCGCACTCACTTTACTTTTATTTATTACCCGCACTCGCACTACTTTTATTTACTTTCCGCACTCGCACTACTTTTATTTACTTTCCGCACTCGCACTACTTTTATTTAAATTAATGCACTTTTACTTTACCATGTCTAACTAAGTTTATAAGGTTAGAATGTAAGGATCGTAATTGATCCGATAATCCGTACAATTGTTCGTAGAAGCACTTAAGGGCTATTTTAACTTTCAACTTAAGTTTTCCCGCACTTCAATTCCGTTGGGTAAGATCGAAAGCCGTCCAACGTCCATCTAAACTTAATTATTTTTAACTATTTCAAAAATAGCGAAAGCGCTTTGTCTAGTTCATTAGGAGATTTTAACTTAAGAAGAAAAGAGATTTTAAAACTATTTTCGGACGCGTTTATAAGTTTAGAGTCTGGTTCATAAGAACCTCTTTTGGTTAAGAAATCCAGGTTATGATACTTTTCAACTTAGTCATGATACTATATTTCTTAAAAATAGGTTTACTACTCTAACGCAATGCGCGTCTTTTTATAAGTGACAATAAGAGGGTTTGATTAGGGAGTACAATCGGTTCTGAATACGCGAAAGCGATAGTTCCCGTTAAATTAGTTCTTTTCAAAGTAGGAAACATTGCCCATAAGTAGTTCTATTAGCAAGTACTTGGATTATTAATTGATTATGTGTATTACATTCGACCCTGTCTTTATTAATTAAACTTTATCCAATACTTTACTTTTCATTGCACACTCTAAA
Source organism: Lathyrus oleraceus (assembly GCF_024323335.1). NCBI lineage: Eukaryota > Viridiplantae > Streptophyta > Magnoliopsida > Fabales > Fabaceae > Lathyrus > Lathyrus oleraceus. Next base: position 504,582,293 of record NC_066584.1, on the reverse strand, counting down.
AACACCTATTTTGATTGCCTTTGATAAACACCATAACAATAGATAACAATAGATTGACACTTGGTCTCTGTGGATTCGACAATCTTTTATATTACTCTGACGCGTTCGTATACTTGCGAAAGCACATGCATCAAGTTTTTGGCACCGTTGCCGGGGACCAATTTCGTCAAATTTCATTTCCCTGTTATATCATTTAGACTTAGGCTATTTCCCGCCGGTCAATGCGAAGAACTCGCAGCACCGGAAGTTTAAGCTTAGTATACCCTCTGGCGGAACCTGAATGTTACGTTCGCGCACGTTTATTCTTTCATAGAATTAAGAGAGCTATGGCCGAAGATCAAAACCAAAGACCTCTTAAAGATTTCGATCAACCATCCAATGAAGAACCTAGTTCTAGTATAGTAAACCCAACCATCCTAGCTAATAATTTTGAACTTAAACCATCCCTGTTGCAACTAGTGCAACAGAGACAATTCGCAGGTCTCGCTACTGAGAACCCAAACCAAAATTTTAAAATATTTCTTCAATTAGCAGACACTTTTAAAACCAATGGAGCTTCTTGTAACACCCCGATTAAAATAAGAGAATTATTTAATTGAGTTAATATTATTTTATTAATTTGATTAAATAAAGTTGAATTATTGGATTATTTTTATTATTACTATAGATGTTATTTATTTTGATAATAATTAAATAAATAAAATAAAGGGAATATGAAGAGTGGAAGGGTAAAAGTGGAAATTGGATAAAAGAGGCCAAAGTGAGGACTCAGGTTGTTTTCACGTGTTTTGCCTCAGAGTCAGAGAAAGGGGGGAGAAACGCTGAAGAGAAAGAGAAGGAAGAGGAAAAGGCCAAAGATTTGCTCAGAGCTTCCTTCAATCCAAAGAGGTAAGGGGTCTGAACCTTATTAAACAATAATATGCTGAAAATGGTGAAATATTGGATGAACGAAAATGGGGATTTTAATCGAAGGAATTCGTAGAAATTATATGCAATGATGTTAGGATTTGTGAAATCGAATAGGGGACTATTTGTATTAGATGATATGAATGATTTTGTGTGAAATTTGGACTGTGGAAGGATGAATTTGGATAGATCTCGTAGCAGAAAAAGCCATTGCAGATCTGGAAATCTGGTTTCTGGTCATACGCGTATGGCACTAGGCAATACGCGTATGAGATTGCTGGTACGCGTATGGCACTAGGCAATACGCGTATGGATGAGGAAGATGATGTTTTGAACGTGTTTTGGTCTCTGTTGGTACGCGTATGGGAATGTGATACGCGTAGCATACGCGTATGGACATGGGCAATACGCGTATGGATTTGGTGAGGCGTGGGTAATACGCGTATGAGCATAGGCAATACGCGTATGGGCAGACTGTGGACTTTCCTGGGCTGTTGTTGTGCAGTTTTGGTTGTTTAGGCTGAGCGAGGTAACTTAGCTGATGCATGGTATATGAGGGATCATTTCCCGTTGCTTTGAGTGGTATAGATATTAGTAGAGTGTGATAATACTGTGTTTGATTATGTGGCATGATGTGATATGCTTTTGTGATAGGCTGTGTTAATGATGATGATAACATGACTATATGATGATGTTGTTGCTATGTTGATTATGATGCATGCTTGGTGTGCATGCATTCATGAAAGGCCGATGCCTAGTGATGAACGGACTGAGTTCCAATGATGTTGTTGACTCCGGGCTTGTTGAGAGGCTTGGTTCCTTGCGGGGAACTCGGATTCTATGGTGATGAATCTGGGAGTGGTGATCCTGTAGTTGGTCACAAAATGGGTATACCGAGTCGTGTTGAGTCATGCATGGGTGTGTACATTGCATTTGATATGTTGTTTTGTTGATGTTCATGAGTATATTGATTATGATGATTATGATGAGCTGTGTTGGCATATGTGAAATATATTTATGTTTATATTTCTGTCGTTATATTATTATTTAATAATGTAATTCTCACCCCTTCTGCATGTGTTTATGTTCATCTATGATGAGCAATGTGCAGATAAAGAGGAGTAGCTATTGTTGAGGTTTGAAGAATAAGTGTAGAGTTATTCTGCAGAGTCGAGTCAAATGCTCTGGTCATGTGACACCGGGGTTATGGGATTCGATAGATAATTGGTTATTATTTACGTTGTTTATGATGACTAATATGTTGAGATGCTTTGTTGAGATAATGTTGAAACATCATTATGAATTGTTATATGATGAATGATAATATTTGTGTTGTTGTCCGCTGCGAAGTTTTAAATTAAATAAATAATATGTTTTATGTTGTGATGCGATAAGTGTTATGTTGTAAGAAATGTAAACTCTTCTACATGTTGTACTCTGATAATCTATTTAAATATGTCGTTTGGGTAGAAGGGTGTTACATTAGTGGTATCAGAGCATGGTCAGTCCAGTCGAGTCATAATGTGATGTTTTCCCTGTTGGTCGATTAGTGTAAATGACACTGTCGATATTTAACGGTTGTAGTTGTGTCGTGCAGAGTATGGCTGGAGAAAATGACCGTGCGATTGCTGAGGCTTTGGCTGCTATGGCGCAGGCTATGCAGGCGCAGCAGAATCCGCCGGTCGACGAGTTTAGGAATTTGGGAAGGTTTCTGAAGAATAACCCTCCTACATTCAAGGGGCGCTATGATCCAGATGGTGCTCAGATTTGGCTGAAGGAAATTGAGAAGATTTTCCGGGTGATGACGTGTACTGAAGCACAGAAGGTGCAGTTTGGTACGCATATGTTATCTGAAGAGGCTGAAAACTGGTGGGATAACACTCGACAGAGGATTGAAGTACCAGGTGCTGAGATGACTTGGGAAAGGTTCAAGACGGCCTTTCTGGAGAAATATTTTCCTGCTGATGTGCGATGTAAGAAGGAGATGGAATTTCTGGGACTGAAGCAGGGTAACATGTCTGTTGCTGATTACGCTTCGAAGTTTGAGGAGCTGGTGCAGTATTGTCCTCATTATAATAATGTTGATGCTGAGGAATCCAAGTGTGTCAAGTTTGAGAACGGGTTGCGTCCCAAGATCAAACAAGGCATTGGTTACCAGGAGATTCGTAGGTTTCCTACACTGGTTAATAAGTGCAGGATATTTGATGAAGATAGCAAGGCTAGGACTGCTCATTACAAGAGTCTTAGTGAGAAGAAGAATAAGGATCGTGGTAGTCCTTATGCATCTCCGAATGGTAAAGGTAAGCAGAAAGTAGTAAATGAGAAGAAGCCAAGTGGGGGAGGATCTCCCATAGCTGGTAAATGTTTCAAGTGTGGCGAGCCAGGCCACCGTGCTGATAGCTGTACCAAGAAAGTGCTGAGATGTTTCCGATGCGGTCAGGCTGGACATAGAGTTACTGAATGTAAGGATGCTGGTCCGACATGTTTTAATTGTGGCGAGAAAGGCCATATCAGTTCGCAGTGCTCGAAACCGAAGAAGGCGGCTACTGCAGCTCATACTACTGGTAGGGTGTTTGCTCTGAGTGGGGCTGAAGCTCCTAAAGAAGATAATCTGATTAAAGGTACTTGCTTGATTAATAATGTTGAATTGCTTGCTATTGTTGACACTGGTGCTACCCATTCGTTTATTTCGTATGAGTGTGCGACCAGGATTGGTGTGATTATGTCGTCCCTAGGCGGAAGTATGGTGATAGATACTCCTGCTAATGGTTCTGTGAAGACTTCTGTTGTCTGTCGAGGTTGTCATTTGACGATCTTTGAGAGAGAGTTCGTGATTGATTTGGTGTGCTTACCCTTGCACCAAATTGATATTATTCTGGGAATGAATTGGCTAGAATTCTATGGCGTGTTTATCAACTGCTATAGGAAGACGGTGCGATTTTCTGAAGTTGGTGAGAATGATGAGGCAAGATTTCTATCTGCTAAGCAGGTGGGGGATTTTGTGAAAGATGAAGCTCAGATATTCGCTTTATTTGCGTCTCTGCAAGCGGATAAGAAAGTGGTGGGTGTAGATTTGCCTGTTGTCTGTGAATTTCAAGATGTGTTTCCGGAGGATGTAAGTGAATTACCTCCAGAACGTGAAGTCGAATTTGCCATTGACTTAGTACCAGGTACGAGTCCAGTGTCGATGTATCCTTATAGAATGTCGGCAACTGAATTAGTTGAATTGAAGAAGCAACTTGAAGAATTGCTTGAGAAGAAGTTTGTGCGTCCAAGTGTTTCTCCTTGGGGTGCACCAGTATTGTTAGTGAAGAAGAAAGAAGGTACGATGAGGTTGTGTGTCGATTACCGGCAGTTGAATAAGGTGACTATCAAGAATCGGTATCCATTGCCGAGGATTGATGATTTGATGGACCAGTTGGTCGGAGCTCATGTTTTCAGTAAGATTGATTTGCGGTCGGGTTATCATCAGATCCGAGTGAAGTCAGACGATATTGCGAAGACTGCTTTCCGTACGAGGTATGGTCATTATGAATACACTGTGATGCCGTTCGGTGTATCTAATGCTCCAGGTGTGTTTATGGAATATATGAATCGTATATTTCATCCGTACCTTGATAATTTTGTTGTGGTGTTCATAGATGATATATTGATATATTCTAAGACGGAAGAAGAGCATGCAGGACATCTGAGAATTGTTTTGCAGGTGTTAAGAGAAAAGAAATTATATGCAAAGTTATCTAAATGTGAGTTCTGGTTGAAGGAAGTGAGTTTCCTTGGCCATGTGATTTCGAGCGGTGGGATTTCGGTTGATCCTGCTAAAGTTGATGCTGTATTACAGTGGGAGACTCCGAAGTCTGCTACTGAGATACGCAGTTTTCTGGGGTTAGCTGGTTATTATCGCAGATTTATTGAGGGCTTCTCTAGGTTGGCATTGCCGTTGACGCAGTTGACTAAGAAGGGTCAAGTGTATGTGTGGGATGCAGCTTGTGAAGCGAGTTTTGTTGAGTTGAAGAGGCGGTTGACCAGTGCTCCAGTGTTGATCTTGCCTAATCCTGGTGAGTCCTTCGTTGTTTATTGTGATGCTTCTTTGATGGGTCTTGGTGGTGTTTTGATGCAGAATGGTAAAGTTGTAGCTTATGCTTCTAGACAGTTGAAAGTCCATGAGAGGAATTATCCTACGCATGATCTAGAACTTGCAGCTGTTGTATTTGTGTTGAAAATGTGGAGGCATTATCTGTATGGTTCCAGATTCGAAGTGTTCAGTGATCACAAGAGTCTGAAGTATTTGTTTGATCAGAAAGAGTTAAATATGAGGCAGAGAAGGTGGTTAGAATTACTGAAGGATTTTGACTTTGAATTGAGTTATCATCCCGGTAAGGCTAATGTAGTTGCAGATGCGCTGAGTAGAAAGTCTCTACATATGTCTATGATGATGGTTCGGGAGCTTGAGTTAATTGAACAGTTCCGTGATATGAGTTTGAGTTGTGAAGTTTCCGCTGATAGTGTAAAGTTGGGTATGCTGAAGTTGACTAGTGGAATTCTGGAAGATATTCGGAATGGTCAGCAAGTTGACGTCGCTCTAGTTGATCATATTACTATGGTTAACCAGGGTAATGGTGGTAATTTTGAGGTTGATGAGAATGGCATCCTGCGATTTAAAGGTAGAGTTTGTGTTCCTGAGGTGTCTGAATTGAAAAAGAGTATTCTTGAAGAGGGCCATAGGAGTGGATTGAGCATCCATCCAGGTGCAACTAAAATGTATCAAGATTTGAAGAAGTTGTTTTGGTGGGCTGGTATGAAAAGGGATGTTGCTAAGTTTGTGTATGCCTGTTTGACTTGTCAGAAGTCAAAGATTGAACATCAGAAACCGACAGGTATGATGCAACCTTTGAAGATTCCTGAATGGAAGTGGGATAGCATTTCCATGGATTTTGTGACGGGATTGCCGAGGACGGTGAAAGGTAATGATTCTATTTGGGTGATTGTGGATCGATTGACTAAGTCGGCGCATTTCTTGCCGATGAAGATTAATCACTCTTTAGAGAAGTTGGCAGAGTTGTATATTGAGGAGATAGTGAGGCTGCATGGTATTCCATCCAGTATTGTGTCTGATAGAGATCCCAGATTTACTTCTAGATTTTGGGAAAGTTTGCAGAAAGCGTTGGGAACTAAGTTGAGGTTGAGTTCAGCTTATCATCCCCAGACTGATGGTTAGACCGAAAGGACTATCCAATCCTTAGAGGATTTGTTGAGAGCTTGTGTGTTGGAGCAGAGTGGTTCTTGGGATAGTTATTTGCCGTTGGTGGAGTTTACTTATAATAATAGTTTTCATGCTAGTATCGGTATGGCTCCATATGAAGCATTGTATGGTAGGAGGTGTAGAACTCCATTGTGTTGGTATGAATCAGGTGAGAGTGTTGTACTCGGACCTGAGATTGTGCAGCAGACGACTGAAAAGGTTAAGATGATTCAGGAGAAAATGAAGATTTCTCAGAGTCGTCAGAAGAGTTATCATGATAACAGGAGAAAGGCACTTGAGTTCCAAGAGGGAGATCATGTGTTCTTGAGAGTTACTCCGACGACATGTGTGGGTAGAGCTTTAAAATCTAAAAAGCTTACTCCGAGGTTTGTGGGTCCGTATCAGATTTTGAAGAGGGTTGGGGAAGTGGCGTATCGGATAGCTTTACCGCCGTCGCTTTCTAATCTGCATGATGTGTTTCATGTATCTCAGTTGAGAAAATATATTGCGGATCCTTCGCATGTTGTTCAGTTGGATGATATCCAGGTGAGGGATAATTTGACCGTTGAGGTGTTGCCAATTCGGATAGATGACCGAGAAGAGAAGACCCTGAGAGGTAAGAAGATTGCTCTAGTGAAAGTTGTTTGGGGAGGTCCAGCTGGTGAGAGCTTGACTTGGGAGCGTGAAGATCAGATGAAGGAGTCGTATCCGGCTCTATTTGCTTGAGGTATGTTTTCGAGGACGAAAACTCTTTTAGTGGGGGAGAGTTGTAACACCCCGATTAAAATAAGAGAATTATTTAATTGAGTTAATATTATTTTATTAATTTGATTAAATAAAGTTGAATTATTGGATTATTTTTATTATTACTATAGATGTTATTTATTTTGATAATAATTAAATAAATAAAATAAAGGGAATATGAAGAGTGGAAGGGTAAAAGTGGAAATTGGATAAAAGAGGCCAAAGTGAGGACTCAGGTTGTTTTCACGTGTTTTGCCTCAGAGTCAGAGAAAGGGGGGAGAAACGCTGAAGAGAAAGAGAAGGAAGAGGAAAAGGCCAAAGATTTGCTCAGAGCTTCCTTCAATCCAAAGAGGTAAGGGGTCTGAACCTTATTAAACAATAATATGCTGAAAATGGTGAAATATTGGATGAACGAAAATGGGGATTTTAATCGAAGGAATTCGTAGAAATTATATGCAATGATGTTAGGATTTGTGAAATCGAATAGGGGACTATTTGTATTAGATGATATGAATGATTTTGTGTGAAATTTGGACTGTGGAAGGATGAATTTGGATAGATCTCGTAGCAGAAAAAGCCATTGCAGATCTGGAAATCTGGTTTCTGGTCATACGCGTATGGCACTAGGCAATACGCGTATGAGATTGCTGGTACGCGTATGGCACTAGGCAATACGCGTATGGATGAGGAAGATGATGTTTTGAACGTGTTTTGGTCTCTGTTGGTACGCGTATGGGAATGTGATACGCGTAGCATACGCGTATGGACATGGGCAATACGCGTATGGATTTGGTGAGGCGTGGGTAATACGCGTATGAGCATAGGCAATACGCGTATGGGCAGACTGTGGTCTTTCCTGGGCTGTTGTTGTGCAGTTTTGGTTGTTTAGGCTGAGCGAGGTAACTTAGCTGATGCATGGTATATGAGGGATCATTTCCCGTTGCTTTGAGTGGTATAGATATTAGTAGAGTGTGATAATACTGTGTTTGATTATGTGGCATGATGTGATATGCTTTTGTGATAGGCTGTGTTAATGATGATGATAACATGACTATATGATGATGTTGTTGCTATGTTGATTATGATGCATGCTTGGTGTGCATGCATTCATGAAAGGCCGATGCCTAGTGATGAACGAACTGAGTTCCAATGATGTTGTTGACTCCGGGCTTGTTGAGAGGCTTGGTTCCTTGCGGGGAACTCGGATTCTATGGTGATGAATCTGGGAGTGGTGATCCTGTAGTTGGTCACAAAATGGGTATACCGAGTCGTGTTGAGTCATGCATGGGTGTGTACATTGCATTTGATATGTTGTTTTGTTGATGTTCATGAGTATATTGATTATGATGATTATGATGAGCTGTGTTGGCATATGTGAAATATATTTATGTTTATATTTCTGTCGTTATATTATTATTTAATAATGTAATTCTCACCCCTTCTGCATGTGTTTATGTTCATCTATGATGAGCAATGTGCAGATAAAGAGGAGTAGCTATTGTTGAGGTTTGAAGAATAAGTGTAGAGTTATTCTGCAGAGTCGAGTCAAATGCTCTGGTCATGTGACACCGGGGTTATGGGATTCGATAGATAATTGGTTATTATTTACGTTGTTTATGATGACTAATATGTTGAGATGCTTTGTTGAGATAATGTTGAAACATCATTATGAATTGTTATATGATGAATGATAATATTTGTGTTGTTGTCCGCTGCGAAGTTTTAAATTAAATAAATAATATGTTTTATGTTGTGATGCGATAAGTGTTATGTTGTAAGAAATGTAAACTCTTCTACATGTTGTACTCTGATAATCTATTTAAATATGTCGTTTGGGTAGAAGGGTGTTACATTAGTGGTATCAGAGCATGGTCAGTCCAGTCGAGTCATAATGTGATGTTTTCCCTGTTGGTCGATTAGTGTAAATGACACTGTCGATATTTAACGGTTGTAGTTGTGTCGTGCAAAGTATGGCTGGAGAAAATGACCGTGCGATTGCTGAGGCTTTGGCTGCTATGGCGCAGGCTATGCAGGCGCAGCAGAATCCGCCGGTCGACGAGTTTAGGAATTTGGGAAGGTTTCTGAAGAATAACCCTCCTACATTCAAGGGGCGCTATGATCCAGATGGTGCTCAGATTTGGCTGAAGGAAATTGAGAAGATTTTCCGGGTGATGACGTGTACTGAAGCACAGAAGGTGCAGTTTGGTACGCATATGTTATCTGAAGAGGCTGAAAACTGGTGGGATAACACTCGACAGAGGATTGAAGTACCAGGTGCTGAGATGACTTGGGAAAGGTTCAAGACGGCCTTTCTGGAGAAATATTTTCCTGCTGATGTGCGATGTAAGAAGGAGATGGAATTTCTGGGACTGAAGCAGGGTAACATGTCTGTTGCTGATTACGCTTCGAAGTTTGAGGAGCTGGTGCAGTATTGTCCTCATTATAATAATGTTGATGCTGAGGAATCCAAGTGTGTCAAGTTTGAGAACGGGTTGCGTCCCGAGATCAAACAAGGCATTGTTTACCAGGAGATTCGTAGGTTTCCTACACTGGTTAATAAGTGCAGGATATTTGATGAAGATAGCAAGGCTAGGACTGCTCATTACAAGAGTCTTAGTGAGAAGAAGAATAAGGATCGTGGTAGTCCTTATGCATCTCCGAATGGTAAAGGTAAGCAGAAAGTAGTAAATGAGAAGAAGCCAAGTGGGGGAGGATCTCCCATAGCTGGTAAATGTTTCAAGTGTGGCGAGCCAGGCCACCGTGCTGATAGCTGTACCAAGAAAGTGCTGAGATGTTTCCGATGCGGTCAGGCTGGACATAGAGTTACTGAATGTAAGGATGCTGGTCCGACATGTTTTAATTGTGGCGAGAAAGGCCATATCAGTTCGCAGTGCTCGAAACCGAAGAAGGCGGCTACTGCAGCTCATACTACTGGTAGGGTGTTTGCTCTGAGTGGGGCTGAAGCTCCTAAAGAAGATAATCTGATTAAAGGTACTTGCTTGATTAATAATGTTGAATTGCTTGCTATTGTTGACACTGGTGCTACCCATTCGTTTATTTCGTATGAGTGTGCGACCAGGATTGGTGTGATTATGTCGTCCCTAGGCGGAAGTATGGTGATAGATACTCCTGCTAATGGTTCTGTGAAGACTTCTGTTGTCTGTCGAGGTTGTCATTTGACGATCTTTGAGAGAGAGTTCGTGATTGATTTGGTGTGCTTACCCTTGCACCAAATTGATATTATTCTGGGAATGAATTGGCTAGAATTCTATGGCGTGTTTATCAACTGCTATAGGAAGACGGTGCGATTTTCTGAAGTTGGTGAGAATGATGAGGCAAGATTTCTATCTGCTAAGCAGGTGGGGGATTTTGTGAAAGATGAAGCTCAGATATTCTCTTTATTTGCGTCTCTGCAAGCGGATAAGAAAGTGGTGGGTGTAGATTTGCCTGTTGTCTGTGAATTTCAAGATGTGTTTCCGGAGGATGTAAGTGAATTACCTCCAGAACGTGAAGTCGAATTTGCCATTGACTTAGTACCAGGTACGAGTCCAGTGTCGATGTATCCTTATAGAATGTCGGCAACTGAATTAGTTGAATTGAAGAAGCAACTTGAAGAATTGCTTGAGAAGAAGTTTGTGCGTCCAAGTGTTTCTCCTTGGGGTGCACCAGTATTGTTAGTGAAGAAGAAAGAAGGTACGATGAGGTTGTGTGTCGATTACCGGCAGTTGAATAAGGTGACTATCAAGAATCGGTATCCATTGCCGAGGATTGATGATTTGATGGACCAGTTGGTCGGAGCTCATGTTTTCAGTAAGATTGATTTGCGGTCGGGTTATCATCAGATCCGAGTGAAGTCAGACGATATTGCGAAGACTGCTTTCCGTACGAGGTATGGTCATTATGAATACACTGTGATGCCGTTCGGTGTATCTAATGCTCCAGGTGTGTTTATGGAATATATGAATCGTATATTTCATCCGTACCTTGATAATTTTGTTGTGGTGTTCATAGATGATATATTGATATATTCTAAGACGGAAGAAGAGCATGCAGGACATCTGAGAATTGTTTTGCAGGTGTTAAGAGAAAAGAAATTATATGCAAAGTTATCTAAATGTGAGTTCTGGTTGAAGGAAGTGAGTTTCCTTGGCCATGTGATTTCGAGCGGTGGGATTTCGGTTGATCCTGCTAAAGTTGATGCTGTATTACAGTGGGAGACTCCGAAGTCTGCTACTGAGATACGCAGTTTTCTGGGGTTAGCTGGTTATTATCGCAGATTTATTGAGGGCTTCTCTAGGTTGGCATTGCCGTTGACGCAGTTGACTAAGAAGGGTCAAGTGTATGTGTGGGATGCAGCTTGTGAAGCGAGTTTTGTTGAGTTGAAGAGGCGGTTGACCAGTGCTCCAGTGTTGATCTTGCCTAATCCTGGTGAGTCCTTCGTTGTTTATTGTGATGCTTCTTTGATGGGTCTTGGTGGTGTTTTGATGCAGAATGGTAAAGTTGTAGCTTATGCTTCTAGACAGTTGAAAGTCCATGAGAGGAATTATCCTACGCATGATCTAGAACTTGCAGCTGTTGTATTTGTGTTGAAAATGTGGAGGCATTATCTGTATGGTTCCAGATTCGAAGTGTTCAGTGATCACAAGAGTCTGAAGTATTTGTTTGATCAGAAAGAGTTAAATATGAGGCAGAGAAGGTGGTTAGAATTACTGAAGGATTTTGACTTTGAATTGAGTTATCATCCCGGTAAGGCTAATGTAGTTGCAGATGCGCTGAGTAGAAAGTCTCTACATATGTCTATGATGATGGTTCGGGAGCTTGAGTTAATTGAACAGTTCCGTGATATGAGTTTGAGTTGTGAAGTTTCCGCTGATAGTGTAAAGTTGGGTATGCTGAAGTTGACTAGTGGAATTCTGGAAGATATTCGGAATGGTCAGCAAGTTGACGTCGCTCTAGTTGATCATATTACTATGGTTAACCAGGGTAATGGTGGTAATTTTGAGGTTGATGAGAATGGCATCCTGCGATTTAAAGGTAGAGTTTGTGTTCCTGAGGTGTCTGAATTGAAAAAGAGTATTCTTGAAGAGGGCCATAGGAGTGGATTGAGCATCCATCCAGGTGCAACTAAAATGTATCAAGATTTGAAGAAGTTGTTTTGGTGGGCTGGTATGAAAAGGGATGTTGCTAAGTTTGTGTATGCCTGTTTGACTTGTCAGAAGTCAAAGATTGAACATCAGAAACCGACAGGTATGATGCAACCTTTGAAGATTCCTGAATGGAAGTGGGATAGCATTTCCATGGATTTTGTGACGGGATTGCCGAGGACGGTGAAAGGTAATGATTCTATTTGGGTGATTATGGATCGATTGACTAAGTCGGCGCATTTCTTGCCGATGAAGATTAATCACTCTTTAGAGAAGTTGGCAGAGTTGTATATTGAGGAGATAGTGAGGCTGCATGGTATTCCATCCAGTATTGTGTCTGATAGAGATCCCAGATTTACTTCTAGATTTTGGGAAAGTTTGCAGAAAGCGTTGGGAACTAAGTTGAGGTTGAGTTCAGCTTATCATCCCCAGACTGATGGTCAGACCGAAAGGACTATCCAATCCTTGGAGGATTTGTTGAGAGCTTGTGTGTTGGAGCAGAGTGGTTCTTGGGATAGTTATTTGCCGTTGGTGGAGTTTACTTATAATAATAGTTTTCATGCTAGTATCGGTATGGCTCCATATGAAGCATTGTATGGTAGGAGGTGTAGAACTCCATTGTGTTGGTATGAATCAGGTGAGAGTGTTGTACTCGGACCTGAGATTGTGCAGCAGACGACTGAAAAGGTTAAGATGATTCAGGAGAAAATGAAGATTTCTCAGAGTCGTCAGAAGAGTTATCATGATAACAGGAGAAAGGCACTTGAGTTCCAAGAGGGAGATCATGTGTTCTTGAGAGTTACTCCGACGACATGTGTGGGTAGAGCTTTAAAATCTAAAAAGCTTACTCCGAGGTTTGTGGGTCCGTATCAGATTTTGAAGAGGGTTGGGGAAGTGGCGTATCGGATAGCTTTACCGCCGTCGCTTTCTAATCTGCATGATGTGTTTCATGTATCTCAGTTGAGAAAATATATTGCGGATCCTTCGCATGTTGTTCAGTTGGATGATATCCAGGTGAGGGATAATTTGACCGTTGAGGTGTTGCCAATTCGGATAGATGACCGAGAAGAGAAGACCCTGAGAGGTAAGAAGATTGCTCTAGTGAAAGTTGTTTGGGGAGGTCCAGCTGGTGAGAGCTTGACTTGGGAGCGTGAAGATCAGATGAAGGAGTCGTATCCGGCTCTATTTGCTTGAGGTATGTTTTCGAGGACGAAAACTCTTTTAGTGGGGGAGAGTTGTAACACCCCGATTAAAATAAGAGAATTATTTAATTGAGTTAATATTATTTTATTAATTTGATTAAATAAAGTTGAATTATTGGATTATTTTTATTATTACTATAGATGTTATTTATTTTGATAATAATTAAATAAATAAAATAAAGGGAATATGAAGAGTGGAAGGGTAAAAGTGGAAATTGGATAAAAGAGGCCAAAGTGAGGACTCAGGTTGTTTTCACGTGTTTTGCCTCAGAGTCAGAGAAAGGGGGGAGAAACGCTGAAGAGAAAGAGAAGGAAGAGGAAAAGGCCAAAGATTTGCTCAGAGCTTCCTTCAATCCAAAGAGGTAAGGGGTCTGAACCTTATTAAACAATAATATGCTGAAAATGGTGAAATATTGGATGAACGAAAATGGGGATTTTAATCGAAGGAATTCGTAGAAATTATATGCAATGATGTTAGGATTTGTGAAATCGAATAGGGGACTATTTGTATTAGATGATATGAATGATTTTGTGTGAAATTTGGACTGTGGAAGGATGAATTTGGATAGATCTCGTAGCAGAAAAAGCCATTGCAGATCTGGAAATCTGGTTTCTGGTCATACGCGTATGGCACTAGGCAATACGCGTATGAGATTGCTGGTACGCGTATGGCACTAGGCAATACGCGTATGGATGAGGAAGATGATGTTTTGAACGTGTTTTGGTCTCTGTTGGTACGCGTATGGGAATGTGATACGCGTAGCATACGCGTATGGACATGGGCAATACGCGTATGGATTTGGTCAGGCGTGGGTAATACGCGTATGAGCATAGGCAATACGCGTATGGGCAGACTGTGGTCTTTCCTGGGCTGTTGTTGTGCAGTTTTGGTTGTTTAGGCTGAGCGAGGTAACTTAGCTGATGCATGGTATATGAGGGATCATTTCCCGTTGCTTTGAGTGGTATAGATATTAGTAGAGTGTGATAATACTGTGTTTGATTATGTGGCATGATGTGATATGCTTTTGTGATAGGCTGTGTTAATGATGATGATAACATGACTATATGATGATGTTGTTGCTATGTTGATTATGATGCATGCTTGGTGTGCATGCATTCATGAAAGGCCGATGCCTAGTGATGAACGGACTGAGTTCCAATGATGTTGTTGACTCCGGGCTTGTTGAGAGGCTTGGTTCCTTGCGGGGAACTCGGATTCTATGGTGATGAATCTGGGAGTGGTGATCCTGTAGTTGGTCACAAAATGGGTATACCGAGTCGTGTTGAGTCATGCATGGGTGTGTACATTGCATTTGATATGTTGTTTTGTTGATGTTCATGAGTATATTGATTATGATGATTATGATGAGCTGTGTTGGCATATGTGAAATATATTTATGTTTATATTTCTGTCGTTATATTATTATTTAATAATGTAATTCTCACCCCTTCTGCATGTGTTTATGTTCATCTATGATGAGCAATGTGCAGATAAAGAGGAGTAGCTATTGTTGAGGTTTGAAGAATAAGTGTAGAGTTATTCTGCAGAGTCGAGTCAAATGCTCTGGTCATGTGACACCGGGGTTATGGGATTCGATAGATAATTGGTTATTATTTACGTTGTTTATGATGACTAATATGTTGAGATGCTTTGTTGAGATAATGTTGAAACATCATTATGAATTGTTATATGATGAATGATAATATTTGTGTTGTTGTCCGCTGCGAAGTTTTAAATTAAATAAATAATATGTTTTATGTTGTGATGCGATAAGTGTTATGTTGTAAGAAATGTAAACTCTTCTACATGTTGTACTCTGATAATCTATTTAAATATGTCGTTTGGGTAGAAGGGTGTTACACTTCTCCTAAGGCAATACGTTTAAGATTATTCCCTTTTTCCCTCAGAGATAAAGCCCTATCATGGTTAGATTCCCTTCCACCCAATTCCATTACGACTTGGGATAACCTTAGAAGAGTTTTTCTTGCTAGATATTTTCCCCCGAGTAAGACCGTCGTTCTTCGAAACCATATAACTAGATTTACCCAAAACCAAGGAGAATCGATGTTCGAAGCTTGGGAGAGATATAAAGAGTTGTTACGAGCATGCCCACATCATGGCTTAGAAAATTGGTTAATCATTCAAACCTTCTATAATGGACTTCACTATAACACAAAGATGACCATCGACGCTGCCGCAGGCGGTGCTCTGATGAACAAACCTTATCCTGAAGCTAGTGCCCTCATCGAAGATATGGCTCAAAACCGTCAATCATGGGGAGTCGAACGAGCGTTGAGAAGAAGGAAGCCCAATGAGGAGTGCATGAACTAAGCTCTATAGACATGATGCAAGCTAAAATGGACGCATTAGCCCTTAAGGTCGAGCATATATGCATAAACCCGAATACTGTAGCCGCAGTTTCGTCGGATTGTGAGATATGTGGAACCAAAGGACACCAATCTGCAGAATGCAGTCTATTAAACGAGACCCACTCTGAGCAAGTGAACTACACCCAAGGGAACCCATATTCGAATACCTATAACCCTGGATGGAGGAATCACCCGAACTTCTCCTATAAAAACAATAACCCAATCCAAAATAATGCACCCCCGAGACCTAATTATCAAGCCCCTAGATCAAATCAACCTATGCAACCTGTACCACCAAAGCCGAGCCTTGAGAAAATTATGGAAAATTTTATCACCGCTCAAACCCAACAAAACAAGGAGTTCATGAACCAGAATATTCATGTTAACGAATTGATTACTCAGTTAGGAACCAAGGTTGACCAAATAGTTACTCATACTAAGATGCTTGAAACCCAGATCTCTCAGGTAGCTTTAAACCAAGCCCCTCAGACTACACCTGGAGGACAGTTCCCTGGACAACCTCAACAAAATCCGAGAGGACAAGCCAATGCCATTACCCTACGAAGTGGGAACGCTTATGATGAGCCACCAAACCCTAGATTGAGTGAACCCGAAACTTCTAAGGAATGTACCACACCCACAGACGAAGTAAAGGAACCAGAGGAACCTGAAAACCAGGAAGGTCGAGAAAAAGGAGAAGAACCTAAAGACAAAACTTACGTACCACCCCCGCCATATAAACCACCTATACCATATTCGCAAAGACTCAAACAAACCCAAATCAATAAACAGTATAAATTTTTTATTAAAATTATAGAAAAACTTCATGTAGAAATCCCTTTCACATAAGCCAACACCCAAATACCTTCTTATGCAAAGTTTCTCAAAGACATCCTTACCAACAAACGTAGACTTGACGATCCGAAGCCTTTGGAATGTAATGCTATTTCCGAGGACAAATTAGCAAAGAAAGATAAAGATCCTGGAAATTTCTCCATTCCTTGCCTTTTGGGTAATCATGTCATCGAAAAAGCTTTTCTAGACTTAGGAGCTAGTGTGAGCCTAATGCCTTTAGCAGTTTGTGAGAGGTTAAACTTAGGAGAATTACAATCCACTAAGATGTCACTTCAGTTAGCCGATAGATCTGTTAAATATCCGATAGGAATTTTAGAAGATGTCCCTGTTAGGATAGGTCAGTTATTTATCCCTACTGATTTTGTTGTCATGGACATCAAAGAGGACAATGATATACCAATCTTTCTAGGTAGACCATTCTTATCGACTGTAGGAGCCATAATAGATGTCAAGAAAGGAAAGTTGACATTTGAGGTAGGTGACGAGAAAATAGAATTTATACTTTCGAAATTTCTTATGGCACCTGTGATGGGAGACTCGTGTTATGCCTTAGATATCATTGATGAATGTGTTAGAGAATTAGAACAAGAAGAAATTATAAAAACAATTAAGTTACCATCAACTCTCATAAGGGAAGATGATGACTTTAAGAAACCCTACATCGATGATGACCTTTATGAATGTTTATCCCTTACCCCAGATCTTATGCCATGCCCTAAGAAACCAACCTTAGAACTTAAGGAACTGCCTAAGAACCTGAGATATGAGTTCCTCGATGAAAAGATGAATCGTCCAGTTATAGTCAGTGCTACCTTGAGCCAAGAGGAAACGAACCAACTTTTAGACGTTTTACGAAGATATCCCTCAGCCTTAGGATATAATATCTCTGACCTGAAAGGTATAAGCCCATCCGTATGCATGCATCGGATTTCGCTCGAAGAAGATTCAAAACCCTCCAGGGAACATCAGAGAAGAATAAACCCTATAATGAGTGATGTTGTTAAGAAGGAAGTTCTTAAGTTACTTGAGGCAGGTATAATCTATCAGATCTCGGATAGTAAGTGGGTGAGCCCTGTGCATGTAGTACCTAAAAAGGGAGGCATCACAGTCGTGCAAAACGATAAAGGCGAACATAAAGCAAAACGTTTAGAAGGAGGATGGAGGATGTGTATAGATTATAGAAAATTAAATAAAGCAACCAGGAAGGACCATTTCCCTTTACCATTTATAGACCAGATGTTGGAGCGTCTGGCCAGACACTCTTACTTCTGCTATCTAGATGGATACTCTGGATTCTTCCAAATACCTATCCACCCCGAAGATCAAGAAAAAACTACCTTTACATGCCCTTATGGAACTTTTGCCTACAGACGAATGCCATTCGGCCTTTGTAATGCCCAACTACTTTCCAACGTTGCATGATGTCAATCTTTGCAGATTACCTAGATGGTATCATGGAAGTGTTTATGGATGATTTCTCGGTTTGCAGATTTGATTTCCACAATTGTCTTGCTAACCTTGAGAAAATCCTGGAGAGATGCGTGGAGGTGAACCTCGTGCTAAACTGGGAAAAATGTCATTTCATGGTAACCGAAGGAATAGTTTTAGGACATATAGTTTCCGAAAAAGGTATAGAGGTAGATAATGCTAAAATAGAATTTATAGAAAACCTAAAACCCCCAAAAACCATCAGAGAAGTCCGAAGCTTTCTTGGACACGCTGGATTCTACCGGCGTTTTATTAAGGACTTCTCCAAAATAACCAAACCTTTAACTGGAATTTTAATGAAAGATGCTGAATTCATTTTCGATGAAAAATGTAATGACGCATTTAATCTTTTAAAGCAAGCATTAATCTCAGCACCTATTATGAAACCGCCTGATTGGTCAGAACCTTTTGAGATAATGTGCGATGCTAGTGATTATGCAGTTGGAGCCGTTCTAGGACAAAGGAAAGATAAAAAATTACATGCCATTTATTATGCCAGTAGAACCCTAGGTGCTGCCCAACTTAACTACGCAACAACTGAAAAAGAATTACTCGCTGTAGTTTTCGCTATAGACAAATTTAGATCTTATTTAGTAGGAGCAAAAATTATAGTTTACACCGATCGTGCTGCCACTCGTTACCTATTAAGTAAAAAAGATGCCAAGCCCAGGTTACTCCGATGGATTCTATTACTACAAGAGTTTGATTTAGACATAAGAGATAAAAAAGGCACTGAAAGTGTAGTAGTCGATCACCTTTCTAGGCTAGAACATCTAAAACCAGAACTAGTACCCATAAATGATGATTTCGCCTATGATAGACTGATAGCTAAAGTAGAAACCATTGAAGATGATAACTTAAGCCCTCATGAGCATCCCCAAAATTCCTTAGCAATAAGTAACATACCCTGGTATGCAGACTTCGTTAATTACCTAGCTGCTGATATAGTACCCCCTGATCTTGACTACCACCGCAAGAAGAAATTCTTCCATGATGTGAGAAACTTCTATTGGGATGAACCGCTCCTTTTCAAAAGGGGTAAAGATGACATTTTTCGCCGTTACGTTCCAGAAGAAGAGGTAAATAGTATTATCAAGCATTGTCATTTTGCACCTTATGGTGGACATGCGAGCACCTCTAAGACATACGCCAAGATTCTTCAAGCTGGCCTATTCTGGCCTACCATGCGGCGTGATGTCTATGCTTGCATTGTCAAATGTGATAGATGCCAACGCACTGGAAACATTTCAAGGCGTGATGAAATGCCTCTAAGAAACATTCAGGAAGTAGAACTCTTTGACGTATGGGGTATAGATTTCATGGGACCTTTCCCACCATCCTTAGGAAACAGGTATATCTTAGTAGTTGTAGACTATGTGTCTAAGTGGATTGAAGCTATAGTTGCACCCACAAACGACACTAGGGTAGTAATCAAACTATTTAAAAACTATATATTCCCTAGATTTGGAACACCACGTTTAGTCATAAGCGATGGAGGATCACACTTCATATCGAGAATATTTGACAAACTTTTAAGAAAATATGGAGTTAGGCATAGAGTAGCAACACCATACCACCCACAGACTAGTGGCCAAGTAGAAGCATCTAATAGGGAGATAAAACAAATCCTAGAGAAAACTGTTTCTATTTCTAGGAGAGACTGGTCTCAGAAGCTTCAAGAAGCATTATGGGCCTATAGAACCTCTTTCAAAACCCCTATAGGAACTACTCCTTACCAACTAGTCTAAATCTTGTCACTTACCGTTCGAATTAGAGCATAAGGCCTATTGGGCCATTAAACTTTGAATTTAGACTACCTAGCCGCTGGAGAAAAGCGTACCCTAGACATTCATAAACTAGAAGAACTTAGGCAATCTGCCTACGAGAATGCAAAAATATATAAAGAGAGAACAAAAGCCTATCACGACAAAAGAATAGTAAAGAAAAACTTCAATATAGGCGATCCTGTTCTCCTTTTCAACTCTAGGTTACAACTCTTCCCTGGAAAGCTACGCTCAAGATGGACTGGCCCCTTCGAAGTATCCAAGATTCTGAGATCCGGAGCCGTAGAAATCAAGAATGAAACCTGCAGTCCATTCATTGTAAATGAACAAAGACTGGAGCTCTACGAAGGAGGAGACATTCCAGCATACTACTCAAGCCACACTCTGATAGATCCACAAGTCCCTACTACTACAAGTGTATAAATTCTAATCGTCAAGCTAATGACGTTAAACAAGCGCTGCGTGGAAGGCAACCCATGGGTTTTCTTTCATTTTACTTTTTCGCATTTATTTAATTTAATTTAATTTATTTTATTTTATCATATTTTGCATCGAGACTAAAAATTTGAATGGTTTTCATTTTCAGGATCACTTTCTTAACTTTTACAGGATGCAGGATTTCGATGATATACACGTGGCCTATAGAGATAATGCTCAGAGAGAGCGCTACATCGCTCTGTATTAGCGTCCTATGGCACCCACATGTTATCCTGATCAGCACTGTATGGAGGCACTGGGTATCGAGCCGAGTATCCGATTCCTTAGCCACCAACTTCACTGGGACGAGTTTGCTGATGACTTGAGTAACACCTACAGGAACCTGACATTGGAGTTCCTGAGTTCATTCGACTATGACCCATACTCTGGACCAGATGGGTATGCTGCTTTCAGGCTCTTTGGAGTTGAGTACTCTTTCAGCCAGAAAGAGTTCGGCGACCTATTGGGTTTCCAGACCACTCCTGATGCTATCCCGGAGACACCTATGGGATATTTTCTGGGTAAGGAGGTGGAGAAGTTTTGGAGTGATATATTAGGTAGCGGAAGCCAGGATCCATCTACGCAGCTATCTCATGTTATACATAACCCCGCCTTTAGATACTTTCAGATGATATTGGCATATTCCTTCCTGGGAAGACCAGATGCAGAGACATTACTGAGTGAAGAGGAGATCTTTCTAGTATTTTGTGCATCCCAGTCTCGCCCAGTAGCATGTGGGAACTTTTTGTTATATAGTCTCAACGATGTCTCCAGATCTACCGAAGGAGTCATCCATGTGGGCGGGATCATCACGCAGATTGCTGTCGCTTTAGGTCTGTCTCGCAAGCTGTCACATCTCCGGATCTACTGTAGGTACACTACCATGGACATCGACTTCTGTTTGACCAGAGGGTTGATGAGGAGAGCCTCTTTCCACCCATGTCAGTTCCGATTGCTGGTCGACAGCGAGGCTATCCATTATTTCACGCTGCCAGATCCTATGATAACCAGTGTGCATGATCCAGCGAATTGGAGTTATGCTCTAGAAGGCCAGGGAGAGACCGTCGAGGAGCCGAGATCACCACCCATTGCTGAGTACACGCCTACACCGCCTTCTCCCAGGATCACTGTTTTCTCTAATAATCTTTCATTGCAGACCCCCGACATCCGCACCCAGATTGCTGAGTGTCGTAGAGAGATCGCAGAGCTTAGACAGGAGGTGGCTGACCTCACTTTACAGATGGGAGTGTCTGATCTCACCCACGCTACTGAAGCCGACTGCTTATATCAAGAGATCGCAGAGCTCAGGCAGGAGGTAGCCATGCTCCGTGGATCCACTCAGGAAGACGACATCCCTACTATATGATTTCACCATTTCATCTTATTTTATCTCTTTTTTATATTTCTCGTATTTACATAACTCATTTTATATTATCGCATTTGGAATATTATATAAACTACGTCTATACATTGATATTTCTACTTTTATATATACATGTCTTATGTTTGTTTTATTTGTATTTTTTATTTTAGTTGTTTATTTATTTATTAGTCTAATATTTAATTTTTGTTTTATTTTATTTTTACTTCTATAAAAATTATGCAAGTCAATGATACTAGGAAAATCACAAGACAAATGCTATTCGGACCCCTCAAAGACAAAAGACAAAGAGGAGCCCAAGCCAAAGGACCAAAATTCGGCCCAGCCAGATTTTGCCTTGTGGCGCCCGCCATTGACCCTGGAAGAACCCCTTTCTTCACCATTTTCACACCTTATAACCTTCCAAACCCATTTTTTCCACCTTGCAAAAACATCCTTGAACCCACAAAAAGCTCACACCTTTCTAATCACTACACCGTACAAATCATTTTTCTGATTTCCATTTTCATTTTCATCCGTCGGATTTCGTAAAAATCCAACCTTTTCACATTCCACTTCATCTTCTTCGTCACTTTTCAAGAGCTACACAAATGGAGTTTAATGGATTCATTCTTCGAGGAGGGAAACCGGGGGATAGACAAAGAAAAATCATCGAACGGTTACAAAATCGGGAGATCCTCCCGACAAGGTATGTTGACGAAAACTGTCTCTACACTTTAGGTATCTATCATAGCATATTTCATTTATTAGATAACTTAGGGTTGCATAATTTCTTTTCCAACAAAGAACCCACCTATGAGCGATTGACAATTGAATTCTTGAGTTCCTTAATCTATATTGTCAATCCTAACACTGCTAGCACAGTTGGTACTGTCAGATTTAGAATGTTCGCTGTTGAATATGAATTCAGTACCGACGAACTAGCCAGCTTGTTAGGAATCCCTCATGGGGACGGTGCTATTTGTGAGGCCCCTTTGGATTCGGAGTGGTCAGTTGAGGTATTTTCCTTCTGGGAGCGATTATCAAACACTTCCATAAACTCTTTTGAAGGAGTTCTTGCCTCAACTATCCATAACCCGACCATAAGAGTTTTTAGATATCTGTTGGCATGTACTATTTTTGGTCGGGAGAATCCAAATAAGGTTAATGCTAGAGAGCTTCTATTTTTGCAAGGAAGCCTCACAAATAGACGAATTAATTCGGTCCCGTTCATGCTTGCTCATATGACTTTAACTTTGAATAAAGCGGGACCGATTTCTTTTGGTGGATTGATTACGTCTATTGCTCGGGCACTTAACCTGAACAGTGAGATGGCTACCCTAGACCCCTTACCTCCTCGCACAATTAACCTAAAATTTCTGAGAGACATGAAATTGTGCCGTTTGAGGAGAGAAGGAGGCTATATTCTTATGGTTCATGGTGTAGCCATCCCATTTGTTGTTTTACCTTGCACTAGACGTACAGATATACGAGATGAAAGGAATTGGACCTACGCTTTAGATGCTCCACCTGTTTTGGGTCCTCTTCCTCCTAACATTCTTGATGAGGCGGGACATGACACTGATGATGAATATGATCGGAGAGAGAGATCTCTCGTACCCCATGTGTCCCCCCATCATCCTTCACCACCACACACTGATGCGTGTTTTTCGCAAGTGTACGAATCACGTCAAAGTAATATAAAAGATTATCGAATCCACAGAGACCAAGTGTCAATCTATCAAACCTGTTGTTATGGTGTGTATCTAAGGCAACTATTTTTAAGGGTTTTAATAAGGGTGCAATGGTAAATAAAATTATAATTTTAAATAATAAATAAAGACAGGCTCGAATGTAATTCACGCAATCAATGATAATCCAGTACTTGTTAGTGGAACTACTTATGGGCAATGTTTTCTCCTTTGAAAAGAACTAATTTAACAGGAACTGTCGCTTTCGCGTATTCAGAACCGAGTTGTACTCTCTAATCAACCCCTCCTATTGTCACGGATAAAAAGGTGCGTACTGCGTTAGAGTAGTAAACCTATTTTTAAGAAATATAGTACCTTAACTAAGTTGAAAAGTATTTTAACCTGGACTTCTTAGCAAAAAGAGGTTCTTACGAACCAGAGTTTAAACTTCCTAACGCGTCCGAAAATCGTTTTAAAATCTCTTTTCTTTTTAATCTAAAATCTCCTAATAAACTAGACAAAGCGCTTTTGGCTGTTTTTGAAATAGTTAAAAACAATTACTTGAATTGAAAGATAAAATAGCCCTTAGGTGTTTCCACGAACAATTATACTGATTACTGGTTTAATTACGATCCTCACATTCTAACCTTTATAGAATTAGTTAGACATGATAAAGTAAATATTCTTTTTATAGTTTTTCATAAAAGTAATTTAAAGCGAGTGCGGATAATAAACAAAGTAAAGTGCGAGTGCAGGAAATAAACAACGTAAATGTGCGAGTGCAGGAAATAAACAACGTAAATGTGCGAGTGCAGGAAATAAACAACGTAAATGTGCGAGTGCAGGAAATAAACAACGTAAATGTGCGAGTGCAGGAAATAAATAAAAGTAAAATACGAACTTGAATTAAAATGGCGGCAGGATTAACTTCCTCCAGAGTGCTCCAAAAACTCGAACCACAGACAGATTACAGACTCGATCACTCGATTGCAGAGGCACCCCGATGTGGAATGGCAACTGCTTTATAACTGATATATGCCTAGAGAATTCTAATTCTGGATGAAGAAAAACGAAAATCTAAGGTCCTATTTATAGTAAAAACTGAAAGCATGAAATGACAGGGACGCCCCTCCACTAAAAAGTGGAGGTTACTGATTTTGGCCTTGTGGCGCCCGCCACAGGCCTATGGCGCCCGCCATGGTCCCTACAGGGGATGATGGAGTGGGGATCGTGGGTCTTGGCGGTTGAGGAGTGGTCTTGAGACGTGGCCACGTCATGGCTAACCCCATGGCGCCCGCCACGGTGGGTGCCGTAAGTGCAAAACGCTGAATTTCTAGGTTTTCGCCCGTTTTCACTCCTTTTTCGCTCCTTTTCCCGATTCAAGCTCCGATTATTATAAAAACCTGAAAACATAAGAAAACAAAGAAATAACAAAGCAAAACAACAATAAAAGCTAAGAATGCATGCGAAATCGGAGTCAGAAATACGGTGAATTTTAGTGTGATCAAATTCTCCCACACTTAAACCTTTGCTTGTCCTCAAGCAAACATTAAAGCTTAAGAAAATATGGTGTCAACACTTGTCTTTGGGCTAAAGGGATTCTAAGTTCAAGTCAGGATGCAGTGACAGATACTAACTAAGTGAACCAAGGGTACCATAGTAACACAAACACAAACTTCAATCCTATATTAACCACTCCATATCATCCCACAATACCTAGGCCTATCTTCTCATCTTTTTGTGTCCTTTTCATTCAGGCGCAATCACATTAAGCCCGTTATCTGTACATGCTTCATAGTAGAGTGACCGGTTAGTGATTCTGATCCATAACATAAGGTTTCTGGCACATAAGCATGTGTGAACCTGTTTTATTTCGCCTAAATGTAGCTGCGGGGGATCGGATCGTAATCCGCCCTACCAAGTTCAGTGCCAGATACCTCTGAACCAACTAACAATAGGTGACTTGCAAAATTTTTTTTTTTTTTTTTTTTTTTTTTTTTAGTATTAGCACTGGATCATTCACTTATGTTCATCGGCCCCCTACGTAGAGCATGCTTAAGCCGGAGCTGACTGCTAAGATAAACTACTTAGGACAATTTTTAAAATGATAGTAAAGGCCAAGGTGGTGGGGTTTAGGAGTGATTCCTATATTCAAGAGGTCTATGGTGCTAAAATGGTTCTGATGTTTCAAAAAGTTGACCTAGGTCACTACATCCTAATCTAAACCTGTCCCAAAGCCCAAAAAACATGTGAAACAACATCATTTTCTTTTTTAAAAATTTTCTGGTAAGGCTAAGGAAATGGGAAAAAATGAAGATGAACTAAAAAGACACTATACTGGTGACTCGTCAGACTCATGCATTATCTAAGAAAATTAAATTACTAAAAGGAAATAACTGAAAGGAAATAATTAACTAGAAAGGGAAATGACAGAAAGCAATAAAATCCCCTCCCACACTTAGATCGAACATTGTCCCCAATGTTTCGAAATAAGATAAGGGGGGTAACCTGAAAAAGACTACTGAGGAGGGGCACTGGTGCCTTCGCCGTCCTGATGTGATGGTCTGGAACGACGGGATCTACTACGATGCTGGTCCCTCCGGTCGAGTCGTGCTGATAAAGCAGCCTGAGCACTCCGAACCTCTCGAAGGTTACCTAAGATGGAACCCTGAGTGGCCTCGACAAGCTGGTAGTGTTGGCTGTTGAACTCTCTCTGACGGTTCTGCTCTAATGAGATATCGTTCAAGGTACGGCAAACGTTGCTATAGGCACGATCCGAAACCAATCGCGATTGTTGCATGAAGCTCATATTGTCCGTCAGCTGCTGTGAAATAGTAGAGAGAAGGCCATCACGCCTTTCTTCTCTAGCTGTCATATCACGCCACATCTCCTCGGTGACATGGAATCCAGGAGCAGTACCTGCAACAGGGTTAGAGGAAGATGGTGCGGTGTGTGACTGTGAAGGACGATGGGGGGACATGTGAGGGATGGGAGACTGCTCTCTCCGATCATACTCATCATCAGTGTCATGTGCCTCCCCATCGGGAATATTAGGAGGAAGTGGACCCAAAACACGTGGAGCATTAAGATCATAGGTCCAGTTCCTTTCATCACGTACGTCAGTACGTCTACTGCATGGTAAAGCAACAGATGGGATAGCTACCCCATGAACCATCAACTCATAACCACCTTCTCTCCTTGCTCGGCACAATTTCATGTCTTTCAGAAATTTTAAATTAATTGTGCGAGGAGGTAGTGGTTCAAGTGTAGCTATCTCATCGTTCAGGCCAAGAGCCCGAGCAATATACGTAACAAGCCCTCCAAAAACAATCGGTCCTGTTTTGTTAGTAAATAAAGTCATATGAGCAAGCATAAACGGGACCGGATTGATGTGGGTTCTAGTGAGGCATCCTTGCAAAAATAGGAGTTCACGAGCATTTACCTTGTTTGGACTTTCCCGGCCAAAAATAGTACATGCCAAAAGAAGTCTAAAAACTCTTATGGCCGGGTTGTGAATGGTCGACGCAAGTATCCCTTCGAAAGAATTAATTGAAGAACTTGAAAGCCTTTGCCAGAAGGTAAATACCTCGGCCGACCACTCCGCATCCAAAGGTGCCTCACAAATTGCACCTTCCCTATGAGGGATTCCTAACAAACCTGCTAGATTGTCGGTACTGAATTCATACTCAATTCCGAACAGTCTAAAAATAACAGTACCAACAGTGCTAGCAGTGTTAGGACTGACAGTGTATATTAAAGAACTCAAAAACTCGGTTGTCAGTCGCTCATAGGTAGGTTCCTGATTAATGAAAATATTATGCAAGCCTAGAAATTCTAATAAATTAAAAACACTATGATAAATACCCAAAGCATACAGACAGTTATCGTCGACGTACCTAGTCGAGAGAATTTCTCGACTTTGAAGCCTCTGAATAATTTTCCGTTGCCTTTCGCCCGGTCTTCCATCACGAAGAAGAAGTCCATTGAACTCCATTGTTGAATGCTCCTTAGGTAGTGAAAATGGTAGAAAAAGTGGTTTATGAGGGAATGATAAAGTTTTGATTTTTTTGGTTTTTTTGATGGATGAAAATGGAAATGGATGTTGGATATGTTTTATGGATGGTGGGTATTTTGGAAATGAGGGAGCTTTAATGGGGTTCAAGGAGGATTTGGAAGGTTGGAAAAATGGGTTTTTGGTGAAGAAAGGGATGAAAATGGTGGAAATGGGGATTCAGCCCCGTACTTGTTGTTGGTACGGTGTGGCGCCCGCCACAGGGCCTATGGCGCCCGCCACAAGGCCAATTCCTGGGCCTTGTGGTTTTGGATCCTCCTTTTGGGCCTTCTTGCACCTTTGTCTTCCGGGGGGTCTGAATAGCGTTTTCTTCTTCTTTTCAAGGCTTGAGGCTTGCATATTTTTTGTAAAGACAAAAATGAAAATATTTTTGTCTTATATTTTTTTTTCTTTGCACGACAAAAAATAAAATAATTAAAGAAACAAAAGAAAAAGAAAAAGTTAACATTAGTGCATAATATGTATATATATAAGAAATTCAGAGTGCATGAAAATATAAAAGCTGCAGTAAAGTAAAATATGTCTGGAAATGCGATAAATAAAATACTAGGGTAATGCTGTCAGGGTAGAATGAGTCATGTGGTAGGCGTCTTTTCCTGGCTTGATCCACGAAACTCAGCTATCTCCCTCCGGAGCTCTTCAATCTCCTGATGTAGAGCATCGGTCTCTGAGGCATGAGTGAGATCAGAAACCTGCATCTGTAACTCTAAGTCTGCCACTTCCTGCTTGAGCAGGGCAGTCTCCTTACGGAGCTCATAAATCTGTGTTTGTAGGTCAGGTGGCTGCAGAGACAAATTGTTAGACATAACAGTGATCTGGGGAGTAAGAGGTGTAGGAGTGTACTCAGCGGCGGGAGGCGATTTCGGCTCTTCGACAGTCTCTCCATAACCCTCTAGAGCATAACTCCAATTTTCAGGATCATGGACACTGGTCATCAGCTGATCTGGTAATGTGAAATAGTGTATCGCTTCGCCGTCGATCAGCAGTCTAAACATGTTGGGCTCAAAAGAAGCCCTCCTCATCAGTCCTCTATCAAGACAAAAATCAATATCCAGGGTGGTGTAGAAGCAGAAGGTCCTGAGGTGCAATAACTTGCGAGACAGACCCAATGCAGTAGCAATCTGTGTAACAATCCCACCGACATGGATGATGCCTACGGATGATCTGGCAACACTAGCCAAGCCCTTTAACAGAAAGTTGCCACAAGCAACAGGGCGAGACTGAGTCGCACAAAACAGTAGGAAAATCTCCTCTTCACTTAGCAGTGTCTCTGTATCTGGAAAACCTAGGAAAGAATGTGCTAGAATCATCTGGAAGTACCTCAATGCAGGGTTGTGGATTACCTGAGAAAACTGGGTAGAAGGATCTTGGCTCCCTCCGCCGGATATTTTAGTCCAAAACTTTTCCACTTCTCTGCTCATAAAATACCCCATCGGTGTATCTGGAATAGCATCAGGAGTAGTCTGGAAACCTAGCAAATCACCAAACTCCTTGTGAGAGAATGAGTAGTCAATCCCGAACAACTTGAAAACAGCGAGTCCATCGGGTCCAGCCCAGGGGTCATAATGAAACGAGCTGAGGAACTCAAGAGTCAAGTTCCTATAAGTGTTGTTCCTGTAGTCAAACTGTTCCCACTGGAGTTGATGGCATAAAAATCTGACGCTTGGCTCTATCCCCAAGGCATCCATGCAGTCATGGTCAGGGTACCTGGTAGGAGCCATAGGGCGTCTCATGTGAACATAGTAACGCTCTCTCTGTGCATCATCTCTAAAGGCCACGTGCATGTCATCAGGGTTCTGCATTCTGTACAAGGTTAGCAAACAAGTCCTGAAAGCACATAAAACATTCAATCGTTAGTCCTGACATAATAATAATAATATAAACAAAATAAAGTAAAAGTAAAAAATAAAAAGTACAAAAAATAAGAAAAACCATGGGTTGCCTCCCATGCAGCGCTTGTTTAACGTCATTAGCTCGACGACCGATATTTAAACATCATTGGAAGGATATGGTGGATCACTCAGAGTATGGCAGGTGTATGTTGTCGGGATGTCACCTCCTTCGTAGGGCTTCAACCTCTGTCCATTGACGATGAACGGTTTACATGTCTGGTTCTTGATTTCAATAGCACCGGATCTCAGGATCTTAGATACTTCGAAAGGGCCAGTCCATCTCGAACGGAGTTTACCTGGAAAAAGTCGTAACCTAGAATCGAACAGGAGAACAGGATCGCCTATTTTGAAGTCTCTTCTTGTGATTCTTTTGTCATGCCAAGCTTTTTTTCTTTCTTTGTATATGATGGCATTTTCGTAGGCAGATTGTCTGAGCTCTTCTAATTTGTGGATGTCAAGGATACGTTTCTCACCAGCTGTCAAGTAATCCAAATTCAAAGTTTTGATGGCCCAATAGGCCTTATGTTCCAATTCAAAAGGTAAGTGACATGATTTTCCATAGACCAGTTGATAAGGGGTTGTTCCTATAGGAGTTTTGAAAGCGGTTCTATAGGCCCATAATGCTTCTTGAAGTTTCTGTGACCAATCCTTTCTAGATATAGAGACAGTCTTCTCGAGGATTTGTTTTATCTCCCTATTAGATACTTCCACTTGTCCATTGGTCTGTGGGTGGTATGGTGTTGCTACTCTATGCTTAACTCCATACTTGCTTAAAAGTTTATCAAATATTCTCGATATGAAGTGCGATCCTCCATCGCTTATGACTAAACGGGGTGTTCCAAACCTGGGAAATATATAATTTTTGAATAATTTGATGACTACTCTGGTGTCGTTTGTGGGTGCGGCGATAGCTTCAATCCATTTAGACACGTAGTCAACAGCTACTAAGATGTACTGATTTCCAAAAGATGGTGGGAACGGTCCCATAAAGTCTATACCCCATACGTCGAAGAGTTCTACTTCTTGGATATTTCTTAACGGCATTTCATTACGTCTTGAAATATTTCCTGTGCGTTGGCATCTATCACACTTGACAATGAAAGCATGGACATCACGCCACATAGTAGGCCAGAATAGGCCAGCTTGAAGAATCTTGGCGTAGGTCTTAGATGTGCTTGCATGTCCACCATAGGGTGCAGAGTGACAATGCTCAATTATATTATTTACCTCTTCTTCTGGAACACAACGGCGGAAAATGCCATCTTTACCTCTCTTGAAAAGAAATGGTTCGTCCCAATAGAAGTTTCTCACATCACTATAGAACTTCTTCTTCCGGTGGTAGTTTAGATCAGGGGGTATGATGTCAGCGGCTAGATAATTAACAAAGTCTGCATACCAAGGTACATCACTTATGGCTAAGGATTTTTGAAAATACTCATGAGGGTCTGGGTTATCTTCTTCAATGGTTTCTAGTTGGGCTATCAGTCTATCATAGGCAAAATCGTCATTTATGGGAACTGGATCAGGTTTCAGGTATTCTAGCCTAGATAGGTGATCAGCTACCACATTATCAGTGCCTTTCTTATCACGGATATCCAAATCAAACTCTTGCAGTAATAGAATCCATCGAAGTAACCTAGGCTTGGCATCCTTTTTGCTTAGTAAGTAACGAATGGCAGCATGGTCGGTATAAACTATAATCTTGGCTCCTACTAGATAAGATCTAAATTTGTCTATTGCAAAAACTACAGCTAGGAGCTCCTTTTCGGTTGTTGCGTAATTGAGCTGTGCAGCGTCTAGGGTTCTACTGGCATAATAAATCACATGTAACTTCTTATCTTTTCTCTGACCTAGAACGGCTCCAACAGCGTAATCACTGGCGTCACACATTATCTCAAACGGTTCTGACCAATCAGGGGGTTTCATTATAGGTGCTGAAGTCAGAGCTTCCTTCAGAAGATTAAATGCTTCAGTACATTTTTCATCGAAGATAAATTCAGCATCTTTCATTAAAAGACCAGTTAAGGGCTTTGTTATTTTGGAGAAATCTTTGATGAAACGTCGGTAAAATCCGGCATGTCCAAGAAAACTTCTTATCTCCCTGATAGTCTTCGGCGGTTTTAGATTCTCTATGACTTCTATTTTTGCTTTATCTACCTCTATACCTTTTTCGGAAACTATATGTCCTAAAACAATCCCTTCGGTGACCATGAAATGACATTTTTCCCAATTTAGCACAAGGTTTACCTCCACACATCTCTCCAGGATTTTCTCAAGGTTGACAAGACAATTTTTGAAATCTGATCCACAAACTGAGAAATCGTCCATAAATACTTCCATAATTCCATCTAAATAATCAGCAAAGATAGACATCATGCAGCGTTGGAAAGTTGCAGGAGCATTACAAAGTCCAAAAGGCATTCTTCTATAGGCAAAAGTTCCAACTGGGCATGTAAAGGTAGTTTTTTCTTGATCTTCGGGGTGAATAGGTATTTGGAAGAATCCTGAATATCCATCTAAATAACAAAAGTAAGAGTGTCTGGCTAGGCGCTCCAACATTTGATCTATGAATGGTAATGGGAAATGGTCCTTCCTAGTTGCTTTATTTAATTTTCTATAATCTATGCACATACGCCAACCTCCATCGGTTCTTTTTGCTACAGGTTCGCCCTTCTCGTTTTGCACGACTGTGATGCCTCCCTTTTTGGGTACTACATGCACAGGACTCACCCATTTACTGTCCGAGATCTGATATATTATACCTGCCTCTAGTAACTTAAGAACTTCAGTCTTAACTACCGCACTCATTATAGGATTTATTCTACGTTGGTGTTCTCTGGAAGGTTTTGAATCTTCTTCAAGCAAAATCCGATGCATGCATACGGATGGGCTTATTCCTTTTAGATCAGAGATCTTATATCCTAAGGCTGAGGGGTACCTACGTAAAACTTCTAATAATTGATCGGTTTCTTTTTGGTTTAAGGTAGCACTGACTATAACTGGACGATTCATATCTTCATCCAGAAATTCATATCTCAGGTTTTTAGGCAGTTCCTTAAGTTTTACGGTCGGTTTCATAGGGCAAGGCATAGGATCTGGGGTAAGAGATAAACATTCGTGAAGGTTATCATCAATGTAGGGTGTTTTATAATTGTCATCTTCCAAAATAAGGGTTGATGGCAATTTTATAGATTTATTTTCTTCTTCTTGTTCTAATTCCCTAATGCATTCTTCGATGATATCTAAGGCATAACAAGAATCTCCTATCACAGGTGCCATAAGAAATTTTGACAATATAAATTCTATCTTCTCTTCACCTACCTCAAAAGTTAGTTTTCCTTTTTTAACATCTATTACGGCTCCAGCAGTCGATAAGAACGGTCTACCTAGGAGGATTGGTATGTCGTCATCTTCTTTAATGTCCATGACAACAAAATCAGTAGGTATAAACAACTGACCCACCCTAACAGGGACGTCTTCAAGTATGCCTATAAGGTATTTAACGGATCTATCGGCTAATTGAAGCGACATCTTAGTAGGTTGTAATTCTCCTAAGTTTAATCTCTCACAAACTGCTAAAGGCATTAAGCTCACACTAGCTCCTAAGTCTAGAAAAGCTTTTTCGATGACATGATTCCCTAAAATACAAGGAATGGAAAAATTTCCGGGATCTTTATCTTTCTTTGCTAACCTATCTTCGGAAATAGAATTACATTCCACGGGTTTCGGATCTTCAAGTCTACGTTTATTCGTAAGTATGTCTTTGAGAAACTTAGCATAAGAAGGTATTTGGGTGATGGCTTCTGTAAAGGGGATTTCTACGTGAAGTTTTTCTATAACCTTAACGAATTTTTGATATTGATTATCGATTTGGGTTTTCTTTAATCTTTGAGGGTATGGTATTGGTGGTTTGTATGGCGGTGGTGGTACATAGGTTTTATTTTTAGGTTCTTCTCCTTTTTCTTGACTTTCCGGGGTTTCAGGCTTCTCTGGTTCCTTTTCCTCACTCCTCTTAGAAGTTTCAGGCTCACTTAATCTAGGGTTTAAAGGCTCCTTATAAGCGGTTCCACTTCGTAGAGTAATGGCATTAGCTTGCCCTTTCGGGTTTTGTTGAGGTTGTCCAGGGAACTGTCCTCCAGGGGTAGTCTGTGGGGCTTGGTTTAACGCTACCTGAGAGATCTGGGTTTCAAGCATCTTATTATGAGTAATGATTTGATCAACCTTGGTTCCTAACTGGGTAATTAGTTCGTTAACATGGACGCTTTGGTTCATGAACTCTTTGTTTTTCTGTTTTTGAGCAACGATGAAATCTTTTACAATTTCTTCAAAGCTCGGGTTTGGCGGTACAGGTTGCATAGGTTGATTTGTTCTAGGGGCTTGGTAACCTTGTTGTCTCGGAGGTGCGGTATTTTGAATAGGGTTATTATTTTTGTAGGAGAAGTTTGGGTGATTCCTCCATCCAGGGTTATATGTGTTAGAAAATGGGTTCCCTTGGGTATAGTTCACTTGCTCAGTGTTGGTTTCATTTAACAGATTGCATTCGGCGGATTGGTGTCCTTGCGTTCCACATATCTCACAATTCGGCGAAACTGCGGCTACAGTATTCGGAGTTGTACACATATGTTCGACTCTAAGGGCCAACGCGTCCATTTTAGCCTGCATCATGTCTATAGAGCTTAGCTCATGTATTCCTCCTTGGGCTTCCTTCTTTTCCACTGTCGCTCGTTCTACTCCCCATGATTGATGGTTTTGAGCCATATCCTCGATAAGGGCACTAGCTTCAGGGTAAGGTTTATTCATCAGTGCGCCACCAGCGGCAGCGTCGATGGTCATCTTAGTGTTATAATGAAGTCCATTATAGAAGGTTTGGATGATTAGCCAATTCTCTAAGCCATGGTGTGGGCATGCTCTTAATAGTTCTTTATATCTCTCCCAGGCTTCGAACAACGACTCTCCTTGGAGTTGGGTAAATCTAGTTATAAGGTTTCGAAGAAGAGCGGTCTTACTTGGGGGAAAATATCTAGCAAGAAAAACTTTCCTAAGGTCATCCCAAGTTGTTATTGAATTGGGTGGAAGGG
Organism: Lathyrus oleraceus; assembly: GCF_024323335.1. Taxonomy (NCBI): domain Eukaryota; kingdom Viridiplantae; phylum Streptophyta; class Magnoliopsida; order Fabales; family Fabaceae; genus Lathyrus; species Lathyrus oleraceus. Next base: position 504,547,988 of record NC_066584.1, on the reverse strand, counting down.
AATCTAACCATGATAGAGCTTTATCTCTGAGGGAAAAGGGAAATAATCTTAAGCGTATCGCCTCAGGAGAAGCTCCATTGGTTTTAAAGGTGTCTGCTAACTGAAGAAAGTTTTTTAAATGTTGGTTTGGGTTATCAGTAGCGAGACCTGAGAATTGTCTCTGTTGCACTAATTGCAGCAGGGATGGTTTAAGTTCAAAATTATTGGCTGGGATAACGGGGTTTACTATACTGGAACTAGGTTCCTCGTTTGATGGTTGGGCGAAGTCCTTAAGAGGTCTTCGGTTTTGTTCTTCGGCCATAGCTATCCTATTCCTATGGAAAAATAAACGTGCGCGAGCGTAACGTTCAGGTTCAGCTAGAGGGTCTACTAAACTTCCGGCACTGCGAGTCTTTCGCATTGACCGGTGGGTAACAACCTTAGTCTAAACGGTATAACTACAGGGTAATGAAATTTGACGAAATTGGTCCCCGGCAACGGCGCCAAAAACTTGATGCGTGTTTTTCGCAAGTGTACGAATCACGTCAAAGTAATATAAAAGATTATCGAATCCACAGAGACCAAGTGTCAATCTATCAAACCTGTTGTTATGGTGTGTATCTAAGGCAACTATTTTTAAGGGTTTTAATAAGGGTGCAATGGTAAATAAAATTATAATTTTAAATAATAAATAAAGACAGGCTCGAATGTAATTCACGCAATCAATGATAATCCAGTACTTGTTAGTGGAACTACTTATGGGCAATGTTTTCTCCTTTGAAAAGAACTAATTTAACAGGAACTGTCGCTTTCGCGTATTCAGAACCGAGTTGTACTCTCTAATCAACCCCTCCTATTGTCACGGATAAAAAGGTGCGTACTGCGTTAGAGTAGTAAACCTATTTTTAAGAAATATAGTACCTTAACTAAGTTGAAAAGTATTTTAACCTGGACTTCTTAGCAAAAAGAGGTTCTTACGAACCAGAGTTTAAACTTCCTAACGCGTCCGAAAATCGTTTTAAAATCTCTTTTCTTTTTAATCTAAAATCTCCTAATAAACTAGACAAAGCGCTTTTGGCTGTTTTTGAAATAGTTAAAAACAATTACTTGAATTGAAAGATAAAATAGCCCTTAGGTGTTTCCACGAACAATTATACTGATTACTGGTTTAATTACGATCCTCACATTCTAACCTTTATAGAATTAGTTAGACATGATAAAGTAAATATTCTTTTTATAGTTTTTCATAAAAGTAATTTAAAGCGAGTGCGGATAATAAACAAAGTAAAGTGCGAGTGCAGGAAATAAACAACGTAAATGTGCGAGTGCAGGAAATAAACAACGTAAATGTGCGAGTGCAGGAAATAAACAACGTAAATGTGCGAGTGCAGGAAATAAACAACGTAAATGTGCGAGTGCAGGAAATAAACAACGTAAATGTGCGAGTGCAGGAAATAAATAAAAGTAAAATACGAACTTGAATTAAAATGGCGGCAGGATTAACTTCCTCCAGAGTGCTCCAAAAACTCGAACCACAGACAGATTACAGACTCGATCACTCGATTGCAGAGGCACCCCGATGTGGAATGGCAACTGCTTTATAACTGATATATGCCTAGAGAATTCTAATTCTGGATGAAGAAAAACGAAAATCTAAGGTCCTATTTATAGTAAAAACTGAAAGCATGAAATGACAGGGACGCCCCTCCACTAAAAAGTGGAGGTTACTGATTTTGGCCTTGTGGCGCCCGCCACAGGCCTATGGCGCCCGCCATGGTCCCTACAGGGGATGATGGAGTGGGGATCGTGGGTCTTGGCGGTTGAGGAGTGGTCTTGAGACGTGGCCACGTCATGGCTAACCCCATGGCGCCCGCCACGGTGGGTGCCGTAAGTGCAAAACGCTGAATTTCTAGGTTTTCGCCCGTTTTCACTCCTTTTTCGCTCCTTTTCCCGATTCAAGCTCCGATTATTATAAAAACCTGAAAACATAAGAAAACAAAGAAATAACAAAGCAAAACAACAATAAAAGCTAAGAATGCATGCGAAATCGGAGTCAGAAATACGGTGAATTTTAGTGTGATCACACACCACACCATTTTCTTCTTCTGCAGGTACCACTCCTGGCTTTTATATTACGGAGGAGATGTGGCGTGACCACATGGCTAAAGAGCAGAGGCGTGACGACCTACTCTCTACCATCCAACAACAGCTGGCGAATAACATGAGCTTCATGCAAGAATCGCAGCGGAGGACAGACAGGTCCTACGACACTGTTCTCCAGTCTCTGCAAACGATTACATCTACGCAAGCCCGTCAGCAACAATACCACCAGCGACATATGTCACTCATTGAAGCCACTCAAGGTTCCATTTTGGGTAACCTTCGAGAGGTGAGGACCGCTCAGGATGCCCTGCAGGCGAGGATGGATCAGAGAGACCGTCGTCGTACCCGATCCCGTCGTCCACCTCAGGATGGCGAGGGCACCAGTGGTCAGCAATAGGTTGTCAGGTAACTCTTCCCTTATCTTATTTCAAAACATTGAGGACAATGTTCGATTTAAGTGTGGGAGGAGACTCTATCATCTTTTCTTTATTACCTTTCTCGTCTTTCCTTTATCGCTTTTCTTTGCTGTTTTTAGATAGTTTGTTTATTTTTCCTTTAGTTGTTTACTTTTCTTTTTAGTATAATGCATGAGTCTGACGAGTCACCAAATATAGTATATCTTTAGTACAATCTAATCTCCCCATACCTTTAGCCCCACCGAAATTTTTTGCAAAAAGAAAACAGTGTTATTCCGAAAGGTTTCAGGTTTTAAAGACATGTTTTGAGTAAGGATGCGGTGACTTGGGAGAACTTTGCGAAACATCAGTATTATCTCAGCATCATAGACTTCGTAAATATAGGAATCATTCCCGAAACCCCATATACCATGTCCTTAATCATCATTTCCGTATAAGTCCTCAGTAGTTTATCTCAGCAGTCAGCTCTGGCCTACGCATCCTCTACGTAGGGGACCGATGCAAATAAGTGAATGATCCAGTAAAACAAAAAATAAAAGAAAGCAAAAAGGCAACTCCGGTATAGATGACCCTCACAAAGTCATTTAAACCAAAAAATTGTAAAAATTTGCTACAAAAAGAAAAAGAAAAAAACTTACCCACTGTTAGTTGGTTCAGAGGTATCTGGCACTGAAAAAGAAAAAAACTTACCCACATGGTCAACTTTTCAAAGTCAAACTTCCAATTTTGATGAATAAATGGTTGAGGGGCCTAAATTTGATCAGAGGTTGAGATTGCTTCATGGGCAAGGCATAGTCAAAGCACAGTGAAATTAGGGTTTCCTTGGGAAACAATCTTCAAGCCCTTTGGGTTATCTTGATCAAATTGGAAAATTGAGATACTTGGGAAAAATATATGATGATTAGGAACTTTGTGGATCATTTTCATGCTTTTTCTCATCTTCATCTAGCCATGGCATTTGGCTTAGGAGCCTCCTAGGAGCATTGTGGAGCACATGATCACTTGAGCTTCAAAACAAAAAGAGTTATTGACATATTTTTGTCCTTTTGGTTAGTAATCAAATAAGAAAAGCAATAACATATAATACAAGCATGCTTGGTGATCTCAAATCACTCAAACAAGTCTCAACCCTAGGGTTAAGGAGCCAAATATGCTATGATCCTTGAGGCAATGCACTTGTGCAATAACATGATGCCATGAGGGATCTTAGGGTCAAAATTAGGGTTTTACAGTAAGGTGCGATGGGATAATTGTAATATCCAATTGCTAAAACAATGGGTCAAACTTAACTAAATAAATTATAATAAGATTATATGTGTTTAGAAGCAAGAGTCGGAAATGATCCATGTGATGGACTGGAATAAGGAGTTATTCACCCAACTAAAATATTCGAGAGTTGTATTAGATACAATTGGAAGGATGATAACACTGAAATTTACCGTATTTTTGACTTTGATTTCACATGCATTCTAGTTGTTTTATTGTTATTTTGTTGCGTTATTACTATGTTTTTCTTTGTTTTCAGGTTTTTACTTTAATCGGATCCCCGATCGAGAAAAGGAGCGAAAAAGAGCCAAAAACCCTAAAATTCAGCATTTTGTACTTGTGGCTTCCCCCGTGGCTGGCGCCATAGGCCCTACCATGACGTGTCCAAGCTCAACTTCCCTCAACTGCCACGTTCCCCACTACTTCCACTAAGGCGCCTCAGAATGGTCTTGTGGCGGGCGCCATGGCCTTGTGGCGGGCGCCACAAGAGGAAAAGTTTTCCCTCCCATTTTCAAGTTGAAGGGCATCCTTGTCATTTCCATCTTTTTACTTGCTTATAAATAGAAACTCGAAATCACTTTTTCAACCATCCAAACTTAGAACAGAGGCAAACTCAGAGCAACTTTGTTTCACTTAGGCATATATTCAGTATTTTAAAGTGGTAATCGCTTCGCATTGGAGTGTTACCACAATTGTGTAATCAAGTCTGTGATAGAGTCTATAATCGAGTTTGGAGCACTTTGGAAGGAAGTTAATCCTGCCGCCATTTTCATTTCCGCTTTGCAATTTATTCAACCCTCTGATTGGAGCAGGTTTTTATTACTTGTCTTTATCTTATTTATTTTCCCGCACTCGCTTTACTTTTATTTATTTCCTTGCACTCGCTTTACTCTTATTTATTTCCTCACACTCGCTTTAAATTATTTATTTCCTCGCACTCGCTTTACTTTATTTTATTTCTCGCACTCGCTTTACTTTTATTTATTACCCGCTGTAGCACCTCAAATTTGCACCCCCTACTCATGCAAACATTTCATTTGTTAGGTCATTAACATTACATAAGTACATTGCATCTCATCAACTAGAACTGGCATCAAGAGGATTCATCTGTGCAAGAGACCAAGTATTTCCTTGAGATGAAAGCCCCATGATTATTCACAAGAGCTTATATGATCCAAGGGTTCATTTTGAAGCAACTTGACCAAGTGTTAGAGGCTCAAAAGTCCACAGTGCAGTTTCAGGTCATCTGGGGCCCATAAAAGTCAACTGAGGGCTAGGAGGTGGAGAAATGGTTTGAGACACTTCATTCATGTCCAAAAGAGGTTTCTTCATCATGTCAAACACTTATCTTGAAGGATTTGAAGTCAGATCAAAAGTTTCCAAAAATGGAAAGTGGCCTGTAATTTCAAGTTTCCAAAAATGGCAAGTTTCTGGACCAACTTCAACTCAATTTTACAACATCAAAGAAGCTTCTAATGAAATTTTGTCCAACATGAAAGTTGAATATCTTTCTCTCCCATTTCCAAAAAGTCTAAGATCATGAATTTATGATGAATGGTTAAGGAGTTACGATCAAATCATTGCCAAGTGTGATTGAAACTTCAAATTGCCATATCTTTTGAACCAAAACTCCAAATGGAGTGCCTCTTTTTGCATTATTCTCCTTATGACTCATATTTTCCAAATCATTCATTACATGGCATGAAATTTATTCATACAACCATTTGGTCATGCATGCTAATTTTGAAGGGAATTTGTCAAATTCAAAATTGGTTGATCACATGAATATAATTCCAATTCCAATGTGTGCATGGGCTGATTTTGAGTGAATTTGGGCCCTCTTTTGTTACTGTTCACGTAGGATTTCCATGCATGAGGTGAAATGGTAATTTGTGCATACACCTTATATCTTCCTAATCTCCATTAACCTTGTCCTAATGATAATTTTAGAGGGATTAGGAGAGCATATAAAAGCTTAATGGTAACTGTATTGCTGATGACACAAAGTTTCAGATCTAGAAATCCCTCTTCACTCTCAATTTTCTCTTCATTGATTTTCCAAAATTTTGCACACAACACCCTAATTTTCTTGCATAATCATGAACATGGAGTGTTAATGAGCATGATTCAACGTATACTTGGTGGAATTCCTCTCAAATTCGTGCATACCACAAGCTTGAGTGCATCAATGGAAACTCCAAATTGAGCTGGATTCAAGTCATTTCACGAGCCATTTCTTGCATCAAACTTCCTTAGAGCTCAAAGCAAGTGGAACTGGACATTGCCAAGCCTTGGATACACTGTTTTCAACCTTCTGTTCTTCAAGAGGTTAGAAATCGAACCTCATGGTTCTTGATTTTATTATCATAGTTGTGTAGATCTTGGAACCCTGAGAATTCTGGTACAAATTTCGTTGAAAATGGTTGAGTATTGACTGATATATATGGACTTGAATGTTTGAGCATGAAAATGTTTTGATTCGGTTTGCACGTTTCTTTGAGAATTAGACCAAATTAATGGTGGATTTGGATTGTACATGAGTTAAGCTTTCATTTGATATAAGTTTCATCAAAAACTGGTAAAAAAATTCATGATGCATAATGTTCACCACCGTCTTCATGAGGAAGACGGTGGTTTCCACCGCTGGCCACCGTGAGTACTGTGCTAGGGTTCATGCTTGAAGAACACTCTGCAGGCCTTGTTGATGTGTATTTCCCCCTTCGATTCCCATGGAGCGTGTTTCTGTCTTTTTTTTTCATTTTAATTACCTAGCCTTGAAACGACGTCGTTTCATGCAGCGCGCGTACTCACTTCGAATCCATGCCATGCCATTTCCATTTTATACATTCATTTCATAATATTTTCATGTTATTTCAATTTTTATTTCATTTTTATTCATGTGCTTCAAAAAATCATAACTAATTGAAAATTAATCCAATTCACCTCCAACTTTTTGCTACTTGATCCTTGTGATGTCTAGTATTTTTTGGTGTGATTTCCTGATTTTTACCATGTCTGGATTTTTGAATGTGATGGATTGATTGAACATGATGCAAAATGTGATATGTTATGCCATTTGATTTGTGAAATGCACATACTTGCTCCAAATGCCATGAAATTTTACTTGATAATTCACAACATGATGCATGATTTGTGAGATTTTATTTGGCATTTTTTGCAACTTCCTTCCCTGTTTTAGACACATAGACTTTAAGTGTGACAATGTGTGTCACGCAATTTGATGTTGATCTTATCCATTTTCATTTCCTTGCCAATTAAGCTCTTCTGGTTCTAATTTTTTGCACCATGCTTGTGTTCAATATGTTAGGCTTGTGTATAAAATTTCATGATCATTGGATGTGTTTCTGATTTAATGTGCATTTTCTCACTTGTATGCCCAATTGATGATCATGTTGTGCGCCTTTGCCATATCTTATTCACCACATGACTTTGCTTGATGATTTTGATTTGGTCCTTTTTAGGACTTGTTCTTACTTGATTAAATGTGATTCATGTTGAGTTTTAGCTTCTGTTTTGACTTTTTACCACGCCTTTGACCCTAGCCTTTGAGCTAGTGGTTTGTTCTCATCTTTTGGACTTTGTATTTCAGGTTTCAAGCAATTAGCCACATTGGTTGATAAGATCTCATCACTTGAGATACAAGTTATTTTGGTTGACTAACCTTGCTGTTTTGTAGGTCTTGTGGATGATGAATCAATTTAGTTTGCTTGCATCTTATGCCTTGCATTGATGTTGTCTGATGATTGGTTGTCTCACTGTTGGACTTTCTGTTTGTTTTGTCTGAATACTATACTGATTGTTTGGTTGTTTACACAGGTACATTAGCTGCTTTAAGTTCATTATTTGAACTTTGCTTTGCTTATGGTTGGCATACCACCCAGGTAATGACCTCTGACTTCATGTAGTCTGGAAGACCTGCTATCTTTGGCAGGCACCTGTCTGAAGCCCTCCTTAAGAGGCAATGTTTGTGCTTGTTTATCTTTGTGCCTTGCATTTCAAGTCCTCCTAAGTGAAGAGGCAATTGGCAGATATAAGGGATGTGCAATCCATCCCCTGCTATTCAGTTGAGTCATTCATCTTGCTCGCACTACGTGCTGATGCATTTTGAATAAACACCCAAGATGTCCAGAGTCAGTCATGTGGAGTAGGGTCCCACATTCTGGATCCCCACACTTTCATTGAGTCAAGCTCGCCCAGGCCCGGGTTAAGAAGTTATGAGGTCTTACCCTCATCACCTTTCATCTGCTCACCCTGACGGTCAATGTCAGTGGTTAAGAGCCCTCAGATACCTTTCCAGTTGGCTTGTTTGTCGAGGTTGATATGACCCCTTGACTAAAGCACATCCTTGATGTTTGAGCCCCTTGTTGGTGTGTTTACTTCATGCTATATGTGTTTGTGTGGTGTGATTGTATCCCCTAGGTTTGCTAGACTTCGCGTAGTCTCGTTTGCATGTCAATTAAGGTAGCACGGTTCCTTCGTCCAGGACTTCCTTTCTTGCGTGAGCTTTCCTAAAACACAAACAAACATTATCCCCTCTTAAGGACACGTTAAATCCTTCTACTATAGGTGAGTAAGTCTCCAAAGGTCGAGCATCCGGTAGATTGCGTAGTGACGTTGTTCACCTAAAAAACACAGAACCAACAGAAATAGTTTAGCCGAACTACGGCAACTCTGATTCTCATGTCCAGATGAGATATGTAGGCACGAGATTCGATGTCTTGTCGAGTTTGACTAACAACTAACTTTGGTTCCTGTTCTCTCGCCCCTGTTTGCGATTGAGACCTTCCCTTTCTCTTGCCCTAGTTGCAATCGAGACCCTTCTTCTTCTTGTGTGTGTGCTTGGAGTCTGACGTAAGCCCAGCGATTGGCAGTCGGTTTCCTGTGTGTGTTTGCGTGCCTGGAGTCTGATGTAAGTCCAGTGATTTGGCATTCGGTTTCCCGTTTGTCTGTTTTGTGGGGAGTTGGATGTAAGAACAGCGATTGGCATTCCATTTCCAGTTTGCCTTGACGTCTCAGCGTCTTCTGTTTGTGTTTGTTTGGCGTGCGTTAGCCGAGCTACGAGTGCTCTGATTCTTTCTCTGGTTAGAGAAGATACGTATGCATAGGATGTGATATCCTAGCGAGCACGTTCCTCATTTCCCCGAACTACGTCGACTCTGATGTTTGTGTCTGACAAACTACGTAGGCCCAGGATGCGACATCCTGCCGAGTCCGCTTCTTCCGTCTTTCCTGTGTTTCATTCCAGCCTGTGCAGTTCTTGAGCAGTTATTTAGCAACCTTACCCTGGCCTAGATGACACCTGTGAGTGGGGTGGGAATGAATCATTACAGGTACTGTTGGTGACTTGATCTGTTGGTGACTGTATTCTGTTGGTGACTTTTGTTTGGTCATGTTAGTGACTTGGTTCAGAAGTATGGATTTCAGATGACTTTGATTTGTGGTTTCCGGTTCCGACGCCGAAGTTCTGAGCCTGTGCCTTGTGATACACAACCAACCAGTCATAATTGCATCATCTGCATCATAGCATGTTTATTTTCAAAAAACAAAAAACAAAAAAAATGAAAAAATGAAAAAAGAAAAAAACTAACTTGTACATGCATATCATTTCTCAGGTTCATTCAGGAGTCTGTTCACAGTGGGAGATGGCAGCCATTCCAGAGTTGAAGAGGAAGACTTGCACCTACAGTTTCTACCGTGAGCCGTTGACATCTTTGGTAGAGTTGAGTAATCTTGTGATCGGCTGTAATCAAAAGGTGTTTGATGATCAGTATGGGGATATTCTGACACTGCTGAAGATGGTGGTGGATCCAATACCGTTGCAGACTCTCTTACAGTTCTATGATTCAGAGCTCCGTTGTTTCACCTTTCAGGATTATCAGTTAGCTCCCACTCTTGAAGAGTATTCCATCCTGATGAATGTCCCGATCAGATACCAAGTACCTTTCCTAGATGTGCCAGAGGTGGTGGATTTCAGGGTTGTTGCTAAGGCTCTTTATTTGAGTATTAAAGAAGTGAGTGATAATTGGAAACCGAGTGGTGATGTTGTGGGTTTGCCTTTGAAGTACTTGGTGAGAATGGCTAAAGAAGAAGCGAAGAAAGGGAATTGGGAAGCTTTCAATGCTCAGTTAGCTGTCATGATCTATGGAGTTATCTTGTTCCTGAGTATGCCTAATTTTGTGGACCTTGCAGCGATCACTATTTTCATTGGAGGAAACCCGGTTCCTACCTTGTTAGCTGACACTTATGCTATCCACAGCAGGCATGGTAAGGGTGGAGCTATCCGGTGTTGTCTCCCTTTGCTACTCAGATGGTTCTTGTCTTTTCTACCAACCAGTGGACCTTTTGTGGATACTCAGAACACTCATAAGTGGACTCAGAGGATCATGTCTCTCACATCCTATGATATCAGGTGGCAAGCTTATAGGCTCAATGTGCGCAATTTCATTATGAATTGTGGAGGGTTTCGTAATGTTCCACTCATAGGAACTAAGGGTTGCATCAATTACAATCCGGTTCTTTCTCTCCGACAGTTGGGGTTTGTTATGAATGGAAGACCACTGGATGCTGATATAGTTGAGAGTGTATACTTTGAGAAGCGGAGTGATCCAGTGGGATTGGAGCAAGTGGGAAAGGCTTGGGAGAATATTGGTGTCAAGGATGGATCTGTTTTAGGGAAGAAGTTTGCCATTGCTATGTCTGCCTACATTGAGTGGGTCAAGGATAGGGTTGGAATTTTGTTGCTACCCTATGATAGGATGGAACCATTGCAGGAGCAACCGCCTTTGATCCTTTCTGAGAATGTTTCCGCTGAGTATTACAAACAAGCCTTAATGGAGAATCGTCGGTTGAAAGAGAAGGAACAAGAGATCCAATTGGAGCTTTACAAAGCCAAAGCTGATAAGTTGAGTTTGGCTCACAAACTCAAAGGAGTGCAAGGTGAAAGTACTAGCAAATTGAAAAGCAAAAAGAGGTCCTATGAGGAGATAGAAGCAATGTTGGATGGAGAACACCGTGAGCGCTTGAGATTGCAAAGAGCGGAAGCCAGTTACCAAAAGAAGATACGAGACTTGGAAAAGTAGCTTAAAGACAAGGATATTCAGTTGAAGAAGGAGGTAGACCTGAGGCATGCATCAGAGATCCAGCTTGGAGAAGAAGTTGTTGAGCTCAAAAGGCAATTAAAGGAGAAGATCACCCCTTTACCCGAGTGTTCAGAATGTGACCGTTTGATTGATCAGTGCCAGTATCTGAAGACTCTCATTCCTGGAGGACGACTTTCTTAGTTTGTTTTGTTGTTTATTTTGAGAATCACCTCCAGGATTGTTGGATGGGATTCTTTGTTCTATTCTGATGAGTTGAATTTGTGATTGAACTATGTTTGTATGATATTTATTTGCTCATGTCTATAGATGAGATTGTTGATGTTTCACTTGTGCTCATCATCCTGTGTAGGTTGCTTCTTTGATGTTTATGTTGTAGGTTGCCATTTTTCAAAAAGTGAATAAGGCTCTTGAATGCTTGGGAAATGATAAAACATATCATATGCATCACACGCATCATGCGCATCATACACATATCATTCTTGCATTACAGGTATCTTTGAAGAAGACTTCTCATTCTGGTTCCTGTTTCAGGCAGGATTGTTGATCGTCGTCCGCACCGCTACGCTACAAGACTGAATCAACAGAGAAGTATGGACCAAGTTCAAGCTGAATTGGCGGAGATGAGGGCTAACATGGCCCAGTTCATGAATATGATGCAAGGGGTTGCGCAAGGGCAAGAGGAACTTCGAGCTCTGGTCCAGAGACAGGAAGCTGTGATTCCACCCGTCAACCGTACTTTGCCAGAGGGAGACCTAGTTAATGACAACGTTACTACTGCTATTCCCATCAACAACTATGATGTGGGTGATGAGTTGAGGGGTATCAGAATCAACGGACAACTTATCGCTCCCGAGACTGGTAATGTTAGAGCAACCCGTGCTCCAGTTCGTCATCCTGCTCCGTTGGTTGATAGACAGGAGGATATATTCACTCTCCTCAGTGATGATGATGAGGTTGGAAGGACTGAAGAAAGGGATAGAAAGGTTGATGCCCTAGCTGAGAAAATCCGCGCCATGGAGTGTCAGAACTCTTTGGGATTTGATGTAACGAATATGGGTTTGGTGGATGGATTGAGAATCCCTTATAAATTCAAGGCGCCATCTTTTGACAAATATAATGGCACTTCTTGTCCTCGCACTCATGTGCAGGCTTACTATAGAAAAATCTTTGCATATACTGACGACGAGAAGATGTGGATATACTTTTTCCAAGACAGCCTGTCTGGAGCGTCCTTGGACTGGTATATGGACCTGAAGAAAGAGTCTGTTAGAAGTTGGAGAGATCTGGGTGAAGCCTTTCTGAGGCAATATAAGCATAATATGGATATGGCTCCGAGTAGGACCCAACTGCAGAGTTTGTGTCAGAAATCTGGTGAGAGCTTCAAAGAGTATGCCCAGAGGTGGCGTGAATTAGCTGCAAGGGTGCAACCTCCGATACTGGAGAGAGAGCTGACCGATATGTTTATTGGAACGCTGCAAGGAGTGTTTATGGACCGCATGGGAAGTTGCCCGTTCGGTAGCTTTTCTGATGTGGTTATATGCGGAGAAAGGACTGAGAGCCTTATTAAAGCATGGAAGATTCAAGATTCTGGTTCTTCATCTTCCAGTTCTAAGAAGCCATTTGCTGGGGCACCCCGAAGGAGGGAGGGTGAGACTAACGCTGTGCAACACAGAAGGAATGTAAACAGAGGACAGTATCGTCAGGTCGCTGCTGTGACTATCCCAGCACCCCAACCTCAACCTCAACAATATCCCAGACAACAACAACAACAGCAACGCCCATTTCAGCCGAGACAGAGAATGTCTGATCGTCGTTTCGACCCGTTGCCGATGACATATGCTGAACTGCTTCTTGAGCTGCTCAGGTTGGGGTTTGTTGAGCTTCGCACCATGGCTCCGTTGACAAAGATACCTGCTGGGTATGATGCCAATGTCCGTTGCGACTTTCATTCCGGTGCACCGGGGCATCATATTGAGAATTGTCGGGCTTTCCATCATAAGGTCCAGGATTTGATTGATGCTAAGACAATCAACTTTGCTCCTGTGCCGAATGTTGTGAATAACCCTATGCCTCAGCATGGAGGGCCCAGGGTGAATAATGTGGAAGATGAAGATGCTGTGGATTTGGTGCTGGTGGTGGTAAAAGAGCGTCTGCTGAAAGGGGGAGTGTTCTCGGGCTGTGATGAAGGTTGTTCAGATTGTGGTGAGCAAGAGAATGGTTGTATGCAATTGAGAAGAGGTATCCAGGGCTTGATGGATGAGGGTTGCTTGCAGTTTAGTCGGGCTGTGAAAGATCGTGGGGTGATGTCAACTGTCACCATTTATTTCAAACCGTCCGAGGGTCCTGGACGTGCTCCAAGAACTGTCAGTGCACCCGACACTATCGGTACCCCTGTAACTATATCTGCTCCAATAACTATTGGTGCTCCTACCACTATTGTTGCTTCTGATAGAAGACCTGTTGAGAACAGTAGGGCAGTTCCTTGGAGGTATGATAATGCTTACCGTAACAACAGAAGGCCAGAAAGTCAGCCAAGGCCAGTGAATCAAGCTCCCGTGACAATTGGTGTGCCAGTTAAAGCTCCAGTAACTGTTGGTCCGGCTGTGGACAATGTGGGAGGACCTTTTACAAGAAGTGGTCGTCTGTTTGCACCACAGACTCTGAGAGATAACAATGCTGAAGCTCTTGCTAAGGCAAAGGGGAAGCAAGCTGTGGTTGAAGAAGGACCTGTATAGAAGGAGGCGCCTGAGGGTCCATTTGAGAAAGATGTGGAGGAGTTCATAAAGATCATTAAGAAAAGTGATTATAAGATCGTGGACCAGCTGAATCAAACTCCGTCGAAAATTTCTATCCTTTCATTGTTATTGTGCTCTGAGGCACACCGTAATTCCTTGCTAAAAATGTTGAATCTGGCTTACGTGCCTCAAGAGATTTCTGTCAATCAACTTGAGGGTATTATTGCGAATGTGAGCACAAGACATGGTTTGGGGTTCACAGACTTGGATTTGACACCTGAAGGTCGCAATCGTAACAAAGCCCTGCATATCACCATGGAGTGCAAAGGCGCAGTGTTGTCACATGTGTTGGTGGATACTGGCTCCTCGTTGAATGTGTTGCCCAAGAAGATTTTGAGCAAGATTGATGTTGAAGGGGTTGTCCTCACTCCGAGTGATCTCATTGTTCATGCTTTTGATGGATCCAAACGGTCTGTTTTTTGTGAAGTCACGTTGCCAGTGAAGATTGGCCCGGAGGTATTTGATGTTGTCTTCTATGTGATGGAAATTCAACCAGCATATAGTTGCTTATTGGGGCGTCCCTGGATACATGGGGCTGGAGCAGTGTCGTCAACTCTCCACCAGAAGCTGAAGTATGTATGGAATGGTCAGATTGTAATTGTGTGCGGCGAGGAGGACATTCTTGTGAGTCATTTATCCTCTTTCAAGTATGTGGAGGTGGATGGCGAGATCCATGAAACTCTGTGCCAAGCGTTCGAGACTGTTGCTATTGAGAAGGTGGCTTTTGTGGAGCAGAAGAAACCAGGTGTCTCAATTGCGTCCTACAAGCAAGTTGTGGAGGTTGTTAAATCTGGTAATGCAGAAGGCTGGGGCAAGATGGTTGACATGCCCGTGAAGGAAGACAAATTTGGCATTGGTTATCAGCCTCTTCAGGCAGAGCAGGGTGAGCAGAAAGGGCCGAGTACCTTCACCAGCGCCGGGTTGATGAATCATGGTGACGTCTTTGCAACCGGTAGTGAAGATGGTGACAGTGATTATGATGTGGACAGCTGGGTGCGCCCGCGTGCTCCTGGGGAGATGGTGAATAATTGGACAGCCGAAGAAATAGTCCAAGTTACTCTTCAGACAGAGTAATTTTCTTTTGTTTTTCATTTTTGCATAGAAAACCCTACGCTATGCCCGAGGCGTAGTGGGTCATTGTAGGGTCATATCATCTTTGAATTTTCAATGATTATCATTAATAAAGGATGTTTTGCAATCAAATTTGTGCTCACTGTCTTTCTGTTTTTATTTTCATTTTCAAAACAATAAAAACGGCAATGTTTTTGTTTTTTGTGACTTTCTTGAACTCTTTTCTAAAATAAAGCATTGAACATCGTTCGTGCAGAATTGATCTGGCGGACTCCATTAAAAACAATTATGTTATGGCTCAGTATGATTTCGATAATCCCATTTACCAAGCTGAAGAGGAGAGTGAGGAAGATTGTGAACTCCCCAAAGAATTGGTCAGATTATTGAAGCAGGAGGAAAGGGTCATCCAACCTCATCAAGAAGAGTTGGAAATCGTTAACCTTGGTACTGAGGACGCCAGGAGAGAGATCAAGATCGGGGTTGTTTTGAAGGAATCTGTCAAGAGAGGGCTGATTGAAATGTTGCGAGAGTATGTGGAGATATTCGCATGGTCGTATCAAGATATGCCTGGGTTGGATACAAATATTGTGGTGCACAGGCTACCTCTCAGAGAAGATTGTCCTTCAGTAAAGCAGAAGCTTCGTAGAACTAGTCCTGATATGGCTGTCAAGATCAAAGAGGAAGTTCAGAAGCAGTTGGATGCGGGTTTTCTGGCAGTTACCAATTATCCCCCGTGGGTGGCCAACATTGTTCCCGTGCCGAAGAAGGATGGTAAAGTCAGGATGTGTGTCGATTACCGGGATTTAAACAGAGTCAGTCCAAAAGATGACTTCCCATTACCTCACATTGATGTATTGGTTAATAACACTGCTCAATCCTCGGTTTTCTCTTTCATGGATGGATTTTCTGGCTATAATCAGATAAAGATGGCGCCAGAAGACATGGAAAAGACGACATTCATTACACCTTGGGGCACGTTCTGCTATAAAGTGATGCCATTTGGGCTGAAGAATTCCGGTGCTACCTATCAGAGGGCTATGACGACTCTCTTTCATGACATGATGCACAAAGAAATTGAAGTGTACGTGGATGACATGATTGTGAAGTCTCAGACAGAAGAGGAGCACTTGGTAAACTTGCAGAAGTTGTTTGAAAGGCTGAGAAAGTTCAAACTGAGGCTGAATCCAAACAAGTGTACGTTTGGGGTGAGATCCGGGAAGCTGTTAGGCTTCATTATCAGTGAGAAAAGGATTGAGGTTGATCCAGCGAAAGTCAAAGCTATTCAAGAAATGCCTGAACCAAAAACGGAAAAGCAGGTCCGTGGGTTTTTAGGGAGACTGAACTACATTGTGTGGTTCATATCTCACCTAACTGCCACGTGCGAACCGATTTTCAAATTGCTAAGAAAAGATCAAGCAATCATGTGGAACGATGATTGTCAAAAGGCTTTTGATAAGATAAAGGATTATTTGCAGAAACCTCCAATCCTTATACCTCCAGTTCCTGGGAGGCCTCTGATAATGTACCTGTCAGTGACTGAGAATTCGATGGGGTGTGTATTGGGACAGCATGACGAGTCTGGTCGAAAAGAGCATGCAATATATTACCTTAGCAAAAAGTTTACCGACTGTGAAACAAGATATTCACTGCTCGAGAAAACTTGCTGTGCTTTGGCATGGGCTGCTCGCCGACTGAGACAGTATATGTTGAACCATACTACCTTATTGATTTCTAAGATGGATCCAGTGAAATACATCTTTGAAAAGCTGGCTCTTACCGGGCGTGTTGCTCGTTGGCAGATGATTTTAACAGAGTATGATATCCAGTATACATCGCAGAAGGCCATCAAAGGTAGTATTCTGTCTGATTACCTTGCTGAGCAACCAATTGATGACTATCAGCCGATGATGTTTGAATTCCCTGATGAAGACATCATGTATTTAAAGATGAAGGATTGTGAAGAGCCTCTTGTCGAGGAAGGACCGGATCCTGATGACAAGTGGACATTGATGTTTGATGGGGCTGTGAATGTGAATGGCAACGGTGTTAGGGCAGTACTCATTAATCCCAAAGGGGCACATATACCTTTTTCTGCCAGATTGACTTTTGACGTAACCAACAACGAGGCTGAGTATGAGGCTTGTATCATGGGGATTGAAGAAGCCATCGATCTAAGAATCAAAACTCTGGACATTTATGGAGATTCCACTCTAGTGATTAACCAAGTCAATGGAGATTGGAATACTCATCAGCCGCATTTGATTCCTTATCGAGATTACACCAGAAGGATCCTGACTTTCTTCAAGACAGTGAAGTTGTATCATGTACCCCGTGATGAAAATCAGATGGCTGATGCCTTGGCTACTTTGTCTTCTATGGTCAAAGTCCATTGGTGGAACCATGTGCCACATGTCACTGTGAATCGACTCGAGAGGCCTGCGTATGTGTTTGCAGCCGAGTCTGTTGTTGATGAGAAGCCGTGGTACTATGATATCAAGAATTTCCTCAAAAGCCAGGAGTATCCTGAAGGAGCGTCAAAGAATGACAAGAAAACCCTGAGAAGGCTAGCGGGAAGCTTTTATTTGAATCAGGATGATGTGCTGTATAAGAGGAACTTTGACATGGTGCTGCTCAGATGCGTGGATAGACACGAAGCAGACATGTTGATGCAGGAAGTGCACGAGGGGTCTTTTGGTACCCATGCTGGTGGTCATGCAATGTCCAAGAAGTTGTTGAGAGCCGGTTATTACTGGATGACTATGGAATCCGACTGTTTCAAATACGCTCGGAAATGCCACAAATGCCAGATCTATGCTGATAAGGTGCATGTACCATCAAGCCCTCTGAATGTTATGAATTCGCCTTGGCCATTCACGATGTGGGGCATCGATATGATTGGGAAGATTGAACCTACTGCTTCTAATGGACATCGCTTCATCCTGGTTGCGATTGATTACTTCACCAAGTGGGTGGAAGCAACTTCCTATGCTAATGTTACCAAGCAAGTGGTTTCCCGATTCATTAAGAAGGAGATTATCTGTCGTTATGGGATTCCTGAGAGAATCATTACTGATAATGGTTCGAATCTTAATAACAAGATGATGAAAGAGCTTTGTAAAGACTTCAAGATCGAACATCACAATTCTTCTCCTTACAGACCAAAGATGAATGGTGATATAGAGGCGGCAAACAAGAATATTAAGAAGATTGTGCAGAAGATGGTCGTGACGTACAAGGATTGGCATGAGATGCTGCCTTTTGCTTTGCATGGGTACCGTACCTCAGTACATACGTCGACCGGGGCAACCCCTTACTCCCTTGTGTATGGTATGGAGGCAGTCCTACCTGTTGAAGTGGAGATTCCTTCTCTGAGAGTCCTGTTGGATGTCAAGCTTGACGAACCTGAATGGATCCAGACAAGGTTTAATGAGTTGAGCCTTATTGAAGAAAAGCGGTTAGCAGCTGTGTGCCATGGGCAATTGTATCAGAGAAGGATGAAGAAAGCCTTTGATCAGAAAGTGCGTCCTCGAAGCTATCAGACAGGTGATTTAGTTTTGAAGAGGATCCTTCCTCCCGGTACAGATAACAGGGGCAAGTGGACTCCAAATTACGAAGGTCCATATGTTGTTAAGAAGGTCTTCTCCGGTGGAGCCTTGATGCTTACAACTATGGATGGTGAAGATTTTCCGTCCCCTGTGAACTCAGATGTACTCAAAAAATACTTCGCATAAAGAGACCCGCTGGATGAAAAGAATAAAGGAGTCTAGGCAAAAAAGGGCATCCCGGCGAACCAAAAGAAAAAGGTTCGGGCAAAAGTTAGGGATAAAGAATAAAAAGAATATGTACACCCGGTAAGTCAAAAACCCGCAAGGGCGGCTTAGGCAAAAATGGGTATCCCGGTGGATTGAAAACCTGAAAAGGCGATCCAGGCAAAAGAGGGATTAGAGCGAAGACTATAGTCGGAGTTATCTGTACTTCATCGTGCTTCAGTGTCTACTATCTCGAAGGATGTGATCGGTCCAATCGTTCTTCTCAGAAAGCAAGGGATTTGGGGGAAATTGAGGATATACGAGTCATAACAAAATTGGAAAAAAGTGGATGCCGTGTTCACATTGCCAATAGGATAGTTTATTTCCTTTTTTGGCGCAATTACCTCTTCCTAGGAATTGCTTCCTGATGTACTCGCCTTTATAGGCTCCATTTCAATCAATAAAAGTCGTTATTCAGTTAAATTGCTCTCTTGTTTTTATTTTACTGTTTTGTTTGCAAAAACGTCCGAATTTTTGATAAACATTGCATATAAAAAACATGAAGGCTTGACAATAACGTGCAGAAAGATAAAACATTTGAAAATCATTTTGAATGTTGAGTACACTTGGGTGTATCTTGTCCATACAATCCCCTGGGGCATGTATGTCTTGCTGTTTTGCAGGTTGCTATCTTTGATTGTTGGCTGAAGCAGATAAGCCGCAGTTTGTTCAAAGGTGTTTCAACACTGTCCAGTAGTGTGAGAAGTTGGGTTGTCCAAGTCAGGTTCAGAACTGGTCTCCCCAGCGAGTCCAAGATCAGTGTTGCCTCAGCAATCAGGCCTGAAGTTGATTGCAATCCCCGGCAGGGTTGAGGATGTTTGTATCCCCAGCAGGTTGGATGGCTATCTTTTCCCCAGCAAGTCGGAGGACTGCTAGTTCCCCAGTGAGCCTGAAGATTGTTACTTCCCCAGCGGAGGTGTTTGTAAGTTTATTCCTCAGCCGCTAGGTTTGAAGTGTTGTAATCCCCAGCGGGTTGAAGAGTTTCCCTAGCAGGTTGAGAGTGTTTTTTCCCTAGCAAGTGTGAAGTTGTTGTAATCCCCAGCGGAGGTTTGCATTAGTTATTTCCCCCAGCGGAGTCCCCGAGTGGATCAGTTTCAGTGGAGGCCGTCTCTAGTAAGAATTATCCTTTCCTCAGCAGCAGTGATATTTCCCAGCATGGTTGGAAGGTTGGTGTTTTCCCCAACAGATGACTCCCCAGTCGAGTTGGTTTCTCTGCCGTCCCCAGAGTGTCAAATCAGCGAGCATCCGCAGCAGAATTGTTGCGTGTCCCCACGGAGTTGGAAGATCGAATCAGAATCGTGTGCTCAGCAGAGTGATCACTTGCTCTCCCAGCAGGAGTTTTCCTTCATTTGCATCTTGCATATAGTAATCATTTGCATTTGCATCCTCAAATCGCGTAGCATTTCCATTCGGTATGGAGCATTACGCCATAGAAAAACTCAAACATATGCATACATGTGTTGAACCAGATTGGATCATATCCCCAGCAGAGGCAGATCATTTTGCAACATCTGTACGGCACATTTGCTGCAGTTGCTCCTAATAGCAATCAGGATTGATAATCCCCAGAGAGGTTTATTTCCTCACCCGTCCGTGAAAGGAAAGCTTGATTCTCCCCAGTGTGATCCCTGGCATGTGTCCGCCTTGTTGTGACACATGTGGATGTCATCCTTGCGATACCGGTAAGTGTCGTGTCGACCCCCATAAGGTCTGTTTTTTGGTGTCCGTAAACATCATCTTTCGATGTCGGTAAACATCGAGTCATTTGTAAACCATCGGTAAATGGTTTTGTTGTGTCAAAATCCCCAGCAGATTTATTATCTGTGGATGTCAGCCATCGGTAAATGGTTTTGTATCAAGAGGTATTCTTTCCTCGGTGTCGGTAAACACCATTGTTTCGGTGTCGGTAAACATCGAGTTTTTTCCCAGTCATCGGTAAATGTCTGGTTGTGATTCCTTTTTTCCCAGTCATCGGTAAATGTCTGGTTGTGATTCCTTTTTTCCCAGTCATCGATAAATGTCTGGTTGTCCTTTCTTGATGTCGGTAAACATCATCTTTCGATGTCGGTAAACGTCGAGTCCCTTCTCAGTCATCGGTAAATGCCTGGTCATGAATCTTTTCAAAATCCCCAGTAGAGTCGTCGGTAAACGTCTTGTCTGGTTCCCGTTGTAAATATATTTTTCATTCCCAGTGGAAGTCGTCATCGGTAAATGACCTTGCTTTCCTGCTTCCCAGCCGCCATCGCTAAATGGCATCGCTGACTTTGATATCGGTAAATATCAAATGTTGCTTTGAAGCTACCATCGGTAAATGGTCTCGCTTCTTTCGATATCGGTAAATATCGAGTGCCCAGCTTAGCTGCCATCGGTAAAGGGCCCCGCTATCTGTGATCCGTTCCCCAGCCGCCATCGGTAAATGGTATCGTTAATTTTGATATCGGTAAATATCAAATGTTGTTTTGAAGCCACCATCGGTAAATGGTCTCGCTTCCTTCTAATATCGAATCCCGCTTTGAAGCCGCCATCGGTAAATGGTCTCGCTTTCTTCACATCATCTCCCGCAGAGTGCAAATTCTACGGTTCTTTGGTATTCAATCCCTGTTTACCTTGAAGGTCTGACAGTCGTTGCTCTCATCCGTTCAGGTTCTCAGTTGATTGAATAGGGGCAGCTGTAGCACCTCAAATTTGCACCCCCTACTCATGCATTCATTTCATTTGTTAGGTCATTAACATTGCATAAGTACATTGCATCTCATCAACTAGAACTGGCATCAAGAGGATTCATCTGTGCAAGAGACCAAGTATTTCCTTGAGATGAAAGCCCCATGATTATTCACAAGAGCTTATATGATCCAAGGGTTCATTTTGAAGCAACTTGACCAAGTGTTAGAGGCTCAAAAGTCCACAGTGCAGTTTCAGGTCATCTGGGCCCCACAAAAGTCAACTGTAAGTCAACTGAGGGCTAAGAGGTTTCTTCATCATGTCAAACACTTATCTTGAAGGATTTGAAGTCAGATCAAAAGTTTCCAAAAATGGAAAGTGACCTGTAATTTCAAGTTTCCAAAAATGGCAAGTTTTTGGACCAACTTCAACTCAATTTTCCAACATCAAAGAAGCTTCTAATTAAATTTTGTCCAACGTGAAAGTTGAATATCTTTCTCTCCCATTTCCAAAAAGTCCAAGATCATGAATTTATGATGAATGGTTAAGGAGTTATGATCAAATCATTGCCAAGTGTGATTGAAACTTCAAATTGCCATATCTTTTGAACCAAAACTCCAAATGGAGTGCCTCTTTTTGCATTATTCTCCTTATGACTTATATTTTCCAAATCATTAATTACATGGCATGAAATTTATTCATACAACCATTTGCTCATGCATGCTAATTTTGAAGGGAAATTGTCAAATTCAAAATTGGTTGATCACATGAATATAATTCCAATTCCAATGTGTGCATGGGCTGATTTTGAGTGAATTTGGGCCCTCTTTTGTTATTGTTCACGTAGGATTGCCATGCATGAGGTGAAATGGTAATTTGTGCATACACCTTATATCTTCCTAATCTCCATTAACCTTGGCCTAATGATAATTTTAGAGGGATTAGGAGAGCATATAAAAGATTAATGGTAACTGTATTGCTGATGACACAAAGTTTCAGATCTAGAAATCCCTCTTCACTCTCAATTTTCTCTTCATTGATTTTCCAAAATTTTGCACACAACACCCTAATTTTCTTGCATAATCATGAACATGGAGTGTTAATGAGCATGATTCAACGTGTACTTGGTGGAATTCCTCTCAAATTCGTGCATAC
The DNA here is from genome assembly GCF_024323335.1 of Lathyrus oleraceus. NCBI lineage: Eukaryota > Viridiplantae > Streptophyta > Magnoliopsida > Fabales > Fabaceae > Lathyrus > Lathyrus oleraceus. The sequence goes on along the minus strand of NC_066584.1, from coordinate 504,525,612 downwards.
CACAAGCTTGAGTGCATCAATGGAAACTCCAAATTGAGTTGGATTCAAGTCATTTCACGAGCCATTTCTTGCATCAAACTTCCTTGAAGCTCAAAGCAAGTCGAACTGGACATTGCCAAGCCTTGGATACACTGTTTTCAACCTTCTGTTCTTCAAGAGGTTAGAAATCGAACCTCATGGTTCTTGATTTTATTATCATAGTTGTGTAGATCTTGGAACCCTGAGAATTCTGGTACAAATTTCGTTGAAAATGGTTGAGTATTGATTGATATATATGGACTTGAATGTTTGAGCATGAAAATGTTTTGATTCCGTTTGCACGTTTCTTTGAGAATTAGACCAAATTAATGGTGGATTTGGATTGTACATGAGTTAAGCTTTCATTTGATATAAGTTTCATCAAAAACTGGAAAAAAAATTCATGATGCATACTGTTCACCACCGTCTTCATGAGGAAGACGGTGGTTTCCACCGCTGGCCACCGTGAGTACTGTGCTAGGGTTCATGCTTGAAGAACACTCTGCAGGCCTTGTTGATGCGCGTTTCCCCCTTCGATTCCCATGGAGCGTGTTTCTGTCTTTTTTTTTCATTTTAATTACCTGGCCTTGAAACGACGTTGTTTCATGCAGTGCGCATACTCACTTCGAATCCATGCCATGCCATTTCCATTTTATACATTCATTTCATAATATTTTCATGTTATTTCAATTTTTATTTCATTTTTATTCATGTGCTTCAAAAAATCATAACTAATTGAAAATTAATCCAATTCACCTCCAACTTTTTGCTACTTGATCCTTGTGATGTCTAGTATTTTTTGGTGTGATTTCCTGATTTTTACCATGTCTGGATTTTTGAATGTGATGGATTGATTGAACATGATGCAAAATGTGATATGTTATGCCATTTGATTTGTGAAATGCACATACTTGCTCCAAATGCCATGAAATTTTACTTGATAATTCACAACATGATGCATGATTTGTGAGATTTTATTTGGCATTTTTTGCAACTTCCTTCCCTGTTTTAGACACATAGACTTTAAGTGTGACAATGTGTGTCACGCAATTTGATGTTGATCTTATCCATTTTCATTTCCTTGCCAATTAAGCTCTTCTGGTTCTAATTTTTTGCACCATGCTTGTGTTCAATATGTTAGGCTTGTGTATAAAATTTCATGATCATTGGATGTGTTTCTGATTTAATGTGCATTTTCTCACTTGTATGCCCAATTGATGATCATGTTGTGTGCCTTTGCCATATCTTATTCACCACATGACTTTGCTTGATGATTTTGATTTGGTCCTTTTTAGGACTTGTTCTTACTTGATTAAATGTGATTCATGTTGAGTTTTAGCTTCTGTTTTGACTTTTTACCACGCCTTTGACCCTAGCCTTTGAGCTAGTGGTTTGTTCTCATCTTTTGGACTTTGTATTTCAGGTTTCAAGCAATTAGCCACATTGGTTGATAAGATCTCATCACTTGAGATACAAGTTATTTTGGTTGACTAACCTTGCTGTTTTGTAGGTCTTGTGGATGATGAATCAATTTAGTTTGCTTGCATCTTATGCCTTGCATTGATGTTGTCTGATGATTGGTTGTCTCACTATTGGACTTTCTGTTTGTTTTGTCTGAATACTATACTGATTGTTTGGTTGTTTACACAGGTACATTAGCTGCTTTAAGTTCATTATTTGAACTTTGCTTTGCTTGTGGTTGGCATACCACCCAGGTAATGACCTCTGACTTCATGTAGTCTGGAAGACCTGCTATCTTTGGCAGGCACCTGTCTGAAGCCCTCCTTAAGAGGCAATGTTTGTGCTTGTTTATCTTTGTGCCTTGCATTTCAAGTCCTCCTAAGTGAAGAGGCAATTGGCAGATATAAGGGATATGCAATCCATCCCCTGCTATTCAGTTGAGTCATTCATCTTGCTCGCACTACGTGCTGATGCATTTTGAATAAACACCCAAGATGTCCAGAGTCAGTCATGTGGAGTAGGGTCCCACATTCTGGATCCCCACACTTTCATTGAGTCAAGCTCGCCCAGGCCCGGGTTAAGAAGCTATGAGGTCTTACCCTCATCACCTTTCATCTGCTCACCCTGACGGTCAATGTCAGTGGTTAAGAGCCCTCAGATACCTTTCCAGTTGGCTTGTTTGTCGAGGTTGATATGACCCCTTGACTAAAGCCCATCCTTGATGTTTGAGCCCCTTGTTGGTGTGTTTACTTCATGTTGTATGTGTTTGTGTGGTGTGATTGTATCCCCTAGGTTTGCTAGACTTTGCGTAGTCTCGTTTGCATGTCAATTAAGGTAGCACGGTTCCTTCGTCCAGGACTTCCTTTCTTGCGTGAGCTTTCCTACAACATAAACAAACATTATCCCCTCTTAAGGACACGTTAAATCCTTCTACTACAGGTGAGTAAGTCTCCAAAGGTCGAGCATCCGGTAGATTGCGTAGTAACGTTGTTCACCTAAAAAACATAGAACCAACAGAAATAGTTTAGCCGAACTACGGCAACTCTGATTCTCATGTCCAGATGAGATACGTAGGCATGAGATGCGATGTCTTGTCGAGTTTGACTAACAACTAACTTTGGTTCCTGTTCTCTCGCCCTCGTTGCGATTGAGACCTTCCCTTTCTCTTGCCCTAGTTGCAATCGAGACCCTTCTTCTTCTTGTGTGTGTGCTTGGAGTCTGACGTAAGCCCAGCGATTGGCAGTCGGTTTCCTGTGTGTGTTTGCGTGCCTGGAGTCTGATGTAAGTCCAGTGATTTGGCATTCGGTTTCCCGTTTGTCTGTTTTGTGGGGAGTTGGATGTAAGAACAGCGATTGGCATTCCATTTCCAGTTTGCCTTGACGTCTCAGCGTCTTCTGTTTGTGTTTGTTTGGTGTGCGTTAGCCGAGCTACGAGTGCTCTGATTCTTTCTCTGGTTAGAGAAGATACGTATGCATAGGATGCGATATCCTAGCGAGCACGTTCCCCATTTCCCCGAACTACGTCGACTCTGATGTTTGTGTCTGACAAACTACGTAGGCCCAGGATGCGACATCCTGCCGAGTCCGCTTCTTCCGTCTTTCCTGTGTTTCATTCCAGCCTGTGCAGTTCTTGAGCAGTTATTTAGCAACCTTTCTTCTATTCTTTCTGAGCATGGATCCCGTCGAGTACGACGGATGCGTAGGGGTGCTAATACCTTCCCTTCGCATAACCGACTCCCGATCCTATCAATCTCTGGTCGTGAGACCATTCCTTTCCAGGTTTACTTCGAGCGTTTCCTTTCCCTCCTTTGGGATAAATAACGCACGGTGGCGGCTCTGTGTCTTTTCCCGCCGGTTTTTCGCGTAATGAGACACCCGCACTCGCACTACTTTTATTTACTTTCCACACTCGCACTACTTTTATTTACTTTCCGCACTCGCACTACTTTTATTTAAGTTAATGCACTTTTACTTTACCATGTCTAACTAAATTTATAAGGTTAGAATGTAAGGATCGTAATTGAACCGATAATCCATACAATTGTTCGTAGAAGCACTTAAGGGCTATTTTAACTTTCAACTTAAGTTTTCCCGCACTTCAATTCCGTTGGGTAAGATCGAAAGCCGTCCAATGTCCATATAAACTTAATTGTTTTTAACTATTTCAAAAACAGCGAAAGCGCTTTGTCTAGTTCATTAGGAGATTTTAACTTAAGAAGAAAAGAGATTTTAAAACTATTTTCGGACGCGTTTATAAGTTTAGAGTCTGGTTCATAAGAACCTCTTTTGGTTAAGAAATCCAGGTTATGATACTTTTCAACTTAGTCAAGATACTATATTTCTTAAAAATAGGTTTACTACTCTAACGCAATGCGCGCCTTTTTATAAGTGACAATAAGAGGGTTTGATTAGGGAGTACAATCGGTTCTGAATACGCGAAAGCGACAGTTCCCGTTAAATTAGTTCTTTTCAAAGTAGGAAACATTGCCCATAAGTAGTTCTATTAGCAAGTACTTGGATTATTAATTGATTATGTGAATTACATTCGACCCTGTTTTTATTAATTAAACTTTATTCAATACTTTAATTTTCATTGCACACTCTAAAAACACCTATTTTGATTGCCTTTGATAAACACCATAACAATAGATAACGATAGATTGACACTTGGTCTCTGTGGATTCGACAATCTTTTATATTACTCTGACGCGTTCGTATACTTGCGAAAGCACACGCATCAAAGGAGTTCCTACCTAAATAACCTAGTTTTATGTAATCCGCCTACGCGGACTTAAAACAAAGTGAAATGTGGATCTCGACCCACTAGAAAATCTTCCAACGGGATTTTCCGAATCAAATGATAAGGGTCATTTGTTTTGAGTAAAATAGTGGGAGCATATTTAATTAAAGGCCTAATTAAATATGTTATTGATACTTATATTTTCATTAATTTCATGTAGATTACCATGACAACAAACACCTCTAACAACATTTTACGATCAATCCTTGACAAGGAAAAATTGTCTGGGACAAATTTTCTGGATTGGCACCGAAATCTGAGGATTATCCTCAAACATGATAGAAAGTTGTATGTCTTGGAGAAACCTGTTCCTGAAGAGGAACCTCCTAGTTCTGCACCTAAGGCAGAAAGAGATGCTTATAAGAAGCATGTCGATGATGCCAATGAAACTGCTTGTCTCATGCTAGCTACCATGAACTCAGAGTTGCAAAAGCAACATGAGAACATGGCAGCGTTCGATATGATCGAACACCTGAAGATGCTCTATCAAGAGCAAGCAAGGCATGAAAGGTTTGAAGTTTCAAAAGCCCTTTTTCAAGGCAAGTTAGCTGAGGGAGCCCCTGTAGGTCCCCATGTGCTCAAGATGATTGGGTATGTGGAAAACCTTTAGAAGTTGGGTTTTCCCCTCGGAAAGGAACTTGCGACTGATTTGATCTTACAATCGTTGCTAGATAGATTTAGTCAATTTGTCCTAAATTTCAATATGAATGATATGGACAAATCTCTTCCTGAACTGCTAGCCATGTTAAGAACTGCTGAGTAGAATCTGAAGTCAAAAGGGAAGTCCATTCTGATGATCGGAAATGGAAAAAGACAGAACAAAAGACCCACCAAGCAGGGTGATAAAGGGAAAGGCAAGGAAGTTACCAAACCCAAACCCATTGTTGCTGCTTTGAAGCCTATTGGAGGCATAGCAAAGGAAGGCACCTGCTTCCATTGCGGTAAGACCGGGCACTGGAAGAGAAACTGTCCAAAGTACCCGGAAGATAAGAAGAATGGAGTAGAGACTTCAACTTCAGGTATTTTTGTTATTGAAATTAATTTATCTACTTCTGCATCATGGGTATTAGATACTGGATGCGGTTCTCACATTTGTACAAATGTGCAGGGGCTAAAAAGGAGTAGAGATTTGGCAAAAGGTGAAGTTGACCTACGAGTTGGCAATGGAGCAAAGGTTGTTGCTTTAGCCGTAGGAACTTATGTATTGACTTTACATAGTGGTTTAATAGTTCAGTTAGAGAACTGTTATTATGTGCCTGCAATTAGCAGGAATATTATTTTCGTTTCTTGTTTGGACAAGTTTGGTTTTTCATTTATAATAAAGAACAATTATTGCTCAATTTATTTGAATGATATATTCTATGCTACTGCACAAATGAACAATGGGCTATATGTCCTTGATCTCGAAATGCCTATTTATAACATTAATACTAAAAGAATGAAACCTAATGAGTTAAATCCAACTTACCTTTGGCACTGTTGATTAGGCCACATGAATGAGAAACACATTTCCAAACTCCATAAAGATGGACTCTTGGACTCTTTTGATTATGAATCATATGAGACATACAGATCTTGTTTAATTGGAAAGATGACAAAGTCTCCATTCACAGGAAAAGGTGAAAGAGCTAATGATCTTTTGGCCCTCATACATACTGATGTATGTGGACCACTGAACATACCAGCCAGAGGAGGTTTTCAGTACTTCATCATATTTACCGATGATTTAAGTAGATATGGTTATGTGTATTTAATGAAACACAAATCAAAGTCCTTTGAAAAGTTCAAGGAATTCAAGAATGAAGTACAAAACTAACTAGGTAAGAATATTAAAACTCTTCAATCAGATCGAGGTGGTGAGTGTAGCGGTGTATTCGTCACTTTATGATTTATTGATTAAACCAAAAGCAAAGCATACAAAGAATCGAGTCGCCACCGCACTTTTATTTATCCAAAGGATTGGCTAAAAAGCGAACAAAAGCCTAAGAAGTTTTACACATAGAAAACCAATGAAAAGATCAGAGAATCTGGGTAAGGGGTAAATTACGCAATGGGAAGGTGTTAGGCACCCAAAACGTCCTAGGTACTCCTAGGGAGCCCTTTTCACACTTGTTGTATAAAAAAGTTTATTTGTTTATGACATATTGTGCAAACATGATTGGGAAGATGAGAAAAGAATGTACAATTTATTATTTTTGTGTTTGAACGGATGAACCCGTTGCCTACGTACCTTCCATGAAAGGTAAGGATCAAAACGCCGTAGTTCGGCTAAAAGATTTCCAAAAATATGAGTGAGTTCATTTTAAAACAAGAGCACTAAGGCTTTTCATTATCAACGGGAGAAAACTCAACCAAGACCAACAATCCACCATGCGAGGATAGCTTCAACATACTAGTGAGGGGTTAACCCTATAATAAGTATGGAAGACTTACAATCAACTCACTAAGGATGTGGTGAGATTTACATCAACCACTATGAGAATTAAAACCTATGGCTAATGTATGAAAACATATTAACAATGGACAAAGCCACAAAACAATTGAATGGGTGAAGTTAATTGATTATGAGTATTCACAAAAGGAATGTCAAAGTATGATTAAGATTCAATTCAGAGAAGTGTTATGAAAATGAAGCTTGAAAAGTCAAGGACTTAGGGTCCAGGTTTCTAATTTGAAAAGACATGAAGATGTTTGCACAATAGTTCAAAGTTTTTGAATTAACAATGTGAAAAGGGATTTTTGGAAATAAAAGGGTGGAGGGTGAAGGAGTGTAAAACTTCCTAGAAGTTCACCTCTTGAAATCATATAGAAGATGATTCAAGTGTGTCCTTTGGAATGAGGCAACAAAACAAGTAAGCAAATAAAAAGCAAGGTGAGACCGGATGCCAATCAATGGACTTATACCAATCTCACAAACAAAGGTGGATACCAGATACCAATCAATGGATTTACACCAATCTCCCAAAACAAACAAGGATATCAGATGCCAATCAATGGACTTATTCCAACCTCCTAAGGCAAAACAAAACAATGGATATCAGATGCCAATCTATCTGGGCTTACTCTAATCTCCAAAGACAAAACAAAATAATGGATATCAGATGCCAATCTATCTGGGCTTACTCTAATCTCCAAAGACAAAACAAAATAATGGATATCAGATGCCAATCTATCTGGGCTTACTCTAATCTCCAAAGACAAAACAAAATAATGGATATTAGATGCCAATATATCTGGGCTTATACCAATCTCCAAAGGATGATCATAGGAGATACAAATGCCAACAACATGGACTTACAATTGTATCCTCACATACAACAAACAAACAAGCACTAAGCAAAGAGGACATAAGTGGCCAATGAAATGGTCTTACACTCAATCCCTCCCAAGTCATAGGAACAATGGCCAATGAATGGACTTACTGTTGATTCCTCAATGGGCAAACTCAAACAAATCACAAAGATATGAAATGATGATCATGCAATAATGAACAATTAATGATGATAAATGCACAAAGGCAAACAAGCAAACATGTACAAATGAATCAAGCAATCAATCAAACAAAGTCAATTAGCACCCACTATATACAAGCAATTAGGCTCAAGCAAAGGTTAGACTTTAAAGTCAACTGGAATGGGGTAAGTGGTGCTCTTAACCTTAACATTGAGAGTTAAGGTGAAGCAGATGAAAGGATATGAGGGGTGTGCCTCATTGCTCTTATCCCTGGCCTGGGAGAGCATTGAATAATAGAAGGTGTGGGAGTTCAGAAAGTTGGAACTCTCTCCACAAGTTAATGACTCTATAGATCTTGGGTTAAGATCCACAATGCTACAACATGTAATGTGAGCAAAGGGATGACACACAAAATAGTAGGAGATGGACTACACATCTCTTTTATCTACCAATTGCCTTATCAAAGGACTTTTCCTGCTTGGGGACAAAGATAAACAATCACAAGCATTGCCTCTTAAGGAGGACTTCAGACAGGTGCCTGGCCAAATAACAGACCAGGTCTTCCAGACTACATGAAGAAGAGAGGTTATACCTAATTGGTTAAGCAACCAAGCAAGTTCAAAATGAACTTAAGCAACTAATGTACCTGTGGAAACATCAAACAAATCAGTATACAACTCAGATAAACAACCAACAGTTAATGCAACAGACAACCAATATAGGCAAAGGCATAAGCCACAAGTCAATCCCAATTGAATCAACATCAACCTACAAAACACACATTAGTACTCAAAAGCAAATATCAAATGCTCTCAAGATGAGGCATCATCAATTGTGTAACTTGTATGTGCAACCTGAAACAAAGCTTCAAACATGAGAGGCAAACCACTAGGACAAAGCCTAGGGTCAAAGGGGGAGAAATAATTCAAAACAGAACATGAAAATTGACAAGAATCAAGTTCAATCAAATTAGAAACTATTCCAAGTGGTCTCATGTCAATATCAATTACCAAAAGAATTTCAGAATCAAAACATGTCAAGATAGGCAAGTTGAAACCACATTGAAGCAACAGAATGATCAAAGGCATATTAATTCCAGAATGGCTCAATAAATCTCAAGAAAAATCATGGCTAAACAGCACACATCAAATGATCAGAATACCAAAAATCATGGCATTTGGACAAGTATAAGCATGGCAATCAAATTCATGAAGTCAAGGTAAGCATTAACAAGCTCAAAGGAGGCACAAATTGATACATCAACTTAAGTCAATCCTAAAACAGAGATGACAAGTGATAAATGACTCAAACCAAAGCCAAGACAAACTTAAATGTGTCAAGAATGAATGTACAAAATTTCAAGTTCATATGATAAGGCATGAGAATTTCACAAATCATGAAAGTTCAACACTCATCAAAAGTCCAAACATGGTCAACCAGCAAATAAAATCTCAAACAAATTGGAAATGAATCTAAAAATTATACAAAAATTCATGATCAATCCTAACATCCAGAATAAGCATCATGCAAAAATTCACATCACTTGGCATTTAATTGGCATGGTAAATAAAATCAGCAAATTGGACAAGAAATGGTGTGACACACATTGTCACACCTCCATTAATCACATCATATCTCAACATCCAGAAATGAGAAAAATGCAAACTATAAACCAAAATGCTCAGGAATGAGTCTAGTTCACACATGTAAATTTTTAGCTTCATTGGATCAACCATCATCATTTCACAACCAAAATAGCAAGCAAGGTGCAAGGTATGACATGCAAACATAAACCCTAGGCTAAAACATATTTCAGCCGTGCACAAATTCTGTAAAAATATCCAGAAAATAGAAGACATCATGAAGATCATTGTGCAAAAAATCTCATGTGATTTGGATCAGTATTTTTGGAGTTATGATTTTTTGAATGAATGAGAAAATAAAAAAACATGAAATAAGGCATATGAATATGATAAGCATAAGTGAAGTAAAAATGCAAAAGCCAAAATGCAAATGCTGGAACTCGGAATCGAACCGAGTAGAAATTTGAATGTGGCGCTCAAGCTTAATGAAACGCTCCGTTTCATTAATCTCACGTGGCGAGGCAAAGCATTTCAGACCAATCAAAGCGCCACGTGAGAGCCAAATGGACCAGTGCATGAATAGAAACAAGAAATCACATGCATAAGCGCGCCATGAGGATCAAAACAAGTCTGGAAACAAAACCCTAGCAAGTTCATCGCGTGTTCATCATATTCATAATCATCAAGATCCAATCATCACAGAAATTCATGAAACATACATCAATCGATTCATCATTCAACACACATCAATAATCCAGCATCGAATTAACCTAATTCTAACTGTATCAAACAGATCGAGCAGAACAAGTTTCAACTATCAACATTCAAATCAACATAACAATTTCAATATCGCATGAAATCAATAGATCTAAAGTTCATCATACTCTATGTTCCAAGATCTACAAGATGCACATCCTAATTTCATGAATTGGAGCAATCGAAAACTGACCTCTATGAAGATGCAGAGTTGGATTTGCTTGATTCAAGTCCTGGAAACGCGAAACAGATGCTCTACCAAGCTGGAATGAATGAATGGATACAAGATTTCAGCTCAACAATGCTTGATTCCTCTTGAAATCTCAACTGCCATGGGAGGATGCAAGTTCAACAGTCCACGATTTGGCTTGAATTCTGCAGGATCTGGCTTCAATAATCCTCAATGATGCTTGCAGATGATGAACAGCACAAGAAATAGGCAAGGCTATGAAGAACTCGATGAAAAAAGTTGAGAGAGTTTTGAGAGCAAAAGTTTATATCTGAAATTCTGAAGTTGTTCTTGTTGAATTCTGTTAGGATTATGCTTAAATACCACTTGCTAATCAAACTTGTTAATCATGTTTAACCAAAAACCCAAGGATTAGTGAAATTAGTATGCTTATGCAATTTGGCCAAAATACCCTTATGCATATGCAAGGCAATGGAACAGTACGAATTTCACTTGGAGCAAGCTTAAAAATCTGTTTGGAGGCAAGTGAGATTGGTTGGAATTGAAAATAATGCACATTTTTCAAATTGATAATTTCCCCCCAAAATTCAAATTAATTCAAGTGCAAAAATGCAATATTTTTGTGATGAGAATTGATGAAATGTGATGCATGATTATGATAGAAGGGATCAATAGAGAAATGTCACAAAAAGAACCATTTGAATTGGACATTTGGTGCAAAAGTTATGCAAGCTTGAAGTTCAAAATTCCTTGGCAATGATTGATCCATAACTTTTCAACCACAAATGAGAAATGCATGTTCTTGGACTTTTTGGAAAGGTGAGAGAAAGATGTTCAACTTTCATGTTGGACAAAATTTCATTTGAAGCTTGCTTGATGATGTAAACTTGAGGAGAAGACCTTTCCATTTTTGGCAGTTTGAAATTACAGGTCACTTACTATTTTTGGAAACTTTTCATCTGACCTCAAATTCTCCATTGTTGATGTTTGAAATGTTATATGAGACTTGTATGGACATGAATGAGGTCTCTCTAACCATCTCCCACCTTCAAATCCATGATTGAATGCACAGTTGACTTGTGTTGACTTTTCCAGGGTTTCAGCTGACCTAGCTATGCTCAGATGAAATTCAAGCCTCTTCCACTTGAGATCTTGATTCAAAATGATGTCATGGTTCATATGAACTCTTGTGAATGATCAATGGTGCCCAAATTCTTCAGAATGGCCACCATCTATAGCTCAATGACTGCCTTGACTGGCTTGACCTATGATTGCTTCATCTGCAAGTAACAAGGTTAGATGACAATATTTTTGTACTTTTGGTTAGTAAACAAATGAAAAGCAATGATATACAAATGCTAGACATGCTTGGTGATCAAGAACCACACTCAAGATAATAACCCACCCACAGAGAAGAAGGCAAGGTGTACAATGATCCTTGAGGCAATAATATGATATGATGTGATGCCATGAGGGATCTTAGGGACAAAATTGGGGTCTTACAGATGCCCCTATTTAAGGTCATTCTAGCCGGAGAAGTGAAGTTTATAAATCTTCATCTCGACGCGGTGGAATGGGCTTAAATAACAGTAATGAGACAAATTTTGGTCCCTGAGAGACCTATTGACGCAGATGTATGCATGTAAAAGACACAAACTCTGTGGGGAATATGGTTCACACAGAAGAAAAGACAATCCATCGGAGTAATACACCCACTAGGAACAGAGACTCTAATAAGACTCTTACGGGGACTCTTATTGGGGATAAAAAAGAAAAAAGAATGTATGAGCAGGACACGACTCTGATTTGGGGAAAATAGAAAGCAGACCGGAGACTTTACTGGGGAAGTAAAGGACTCAAACTGGGGATCAGAGGGTTTCTAAAGGAAAACACGTCCATTGGAAAGACACAGCTGACTCAAACTATCCACAAAGGATACTTCGGATAAAAATCCGGGCTCGGAACAGGGAACGATTCACAAAGAACCTCCCTACCGGGGAAAAATGCGTATATTGGGGAAAACGCCAATATAGCAAAAAGGGTAAAAATCACCACAGGAAACTCCACTGGAGAAATGTCTAACAAAGACTCTCACGGGGAAAAGCAACAAGGCATGAGGTGTTACCGGTATAAGGGTAACAAACTCAGGAAGAATGAATATCTAAGACCGGTATAAGGGTGAGAGATATCAATCAACCAAACATCTGAGAAAGACCTGAAAAAAGGTACATCAACTCAGGAAAATCTGAATCCACAGGGGACCAAGGTCATAATAGGGAGTAGAGAGGAAGGAACACCAGGGATACCGAGGTATATAATAGGTGACCGACCAAAAACGTGAATTGGTATATATGCCAAAACACTCATCATCCGAAAGGAGGGCTTGAAAAAGCAAATCGACTTACAGGATGGACATTCGAATCCACAAAGGGAAAACGAATCCTACTCAACTGGGGACACAAACCCAAAGAGCGCATGAGATATAATATCCATTACCGTCGGAACGTGGATAGAATACTCGCATGAGATGTATTATCTATTACCGTCAGAACATAGATAATACACTCGCATGGTAAGAAACACCAAGGATACCGAGGTATATAATAAGTGACCTACCGAAAACGTGAATTGGTATATATGCCAAAACACTCATCATCCAAAACACAAACTTGTTAAAGGATGGATATTCGATTCTACAAAGAATACGAATCTTACTCTACTGGGGAAGATCAACAAAGGATTCCAACCAAAGAGTGAAAGAGATATATCATTCATTACCGTCAGAACGTGAATAATATACTCAAAAGGAAGAGACACCAGAGATACCGGTTAGGGCATATAATAGGTGATCAACCAAAAAAGAGAGACAATCGATACCAAGCATACGGGTAAACGAAAGATAACTCAAAGGGATAAATTGCAAGCATCCGACAATTATCCAAGAAACAACAAATATTCGACTCCGCAAAGGAATAACGAATCTTACTCGACTGGAGAAACACAAAAGGCTTCGACTGAAGAGTGCATGAGATATATTATCCATTACCGTCAGAACGTGGATAACATACTCGCATGGAAGATTATCCACAACCGGTTACTGGGTTAATAAAGGATAAATCAACCGAAAAGAAAGGCATCGGGATACCAAAACTAGGTATATAAAGATGACCAATCAAAGGGAGCAACAATCACCACCAAGCAAACGGGTAAATGAAAGGCGATCTGCTGAGGATGAATTGCATAAACAGCAATTATCCACAAAGACTAGTTGGGGATATATTGATAAACAATCAATAATCCGGGGAACAAATCACTAGCAAACAGTGAAAGGACCCACTGGCGACTTCAAAGGATAAAATTGCAAGCATATGGCAATTATCCAGAAGACTTACTGGGGATACAATTGCGAGCATACGTCAATTTCCCAGAAGCAAAGGAATATCAACATCGAATATTGAATGGAGATAACCACAAAGAGTAACCATCATCGGTTAGGATGAACAACAAGATTAACTCTGCAAAGGGAAGAAAATTAGGGTTTACATCTACCGAATACGGGGTAGAGTACCAAAACTCTGGCTGGGGATAAAATTGCTAGCAACCGGCAATTATCCATAAGAAGCACAGACTCCGTTGGGAATAAAACTACAACAGCACAAAATCCACCATCACCCAGAACGAACCACAAAGGTTACCTCTGCTAGGGGAAAAGAGATAGGACTTACAACTACCGAATACGGGGCAGTAGCCAACAACTCTGATGAGGATAAAAGATAGGGTTTACATCTACCGAATACTGGGTAGAAGACCACAACTCCGCGTGGGAATGAAAGAATCACAAATCCGCACGGGAACCAAAATAGGGTTTTCATCTGACCTCAAATTCTCCATTGTTGATGTTTGAAATGTTATATGAGACTTGTATGGACATGAATGAGGTCTCTCTAACCATCTCCCACCTTCAAATCCATGATTGAATGCACAGTTGACTTGTGTTGACTTTTCCAGGGTTTCAGCTGACCTAGCTATGCTCAGATGAAATTCAAGCCTCTTCCACTTGAGATCTTGATTCAAAATGATGTCATGGTTCATATGAACTCTTGTGAATGATCAATGGTGCCCAAATTCTTCAGAATGGCCACCATCTATAGCTCAATGACTGCCTTGACTGGCTTGACCTATAATTGCTTCATCTGCAAGTAACAAGGTTAGATGATAATATTTTTGTACTTTTGGTTAGTAAACAAATTAAAAGCAATGATATACAAATGCTAGACATGCTTGGTGATCAAGAACCACACTCAAGATAATAACCCACCCACAGAGAAGAAGGCAAGGTGTACAATGATCCTTGAGGCAATAATATGATATGATGTGATGCCATGAGGGATCTTAGGGACAAAATTGGGGTCTTACAGTGAGTATTTAAGCCTAGAGTTTGATGACCACCTGAAAGAGTGTGGGATTCTAACCCAACTTACTCCTCTTGGAATACCCCAATGGAATGGTGTATCTGAGAGAAGAAATTGAACCCTGTAACACATGGTCCGATCCATGATGAATCACGCCGATCTTCCAAACTCCTTTTGGGGACATGCACTATTGACAGCAGCTTACACACTTAACCGTGTTCCATCCAAAAAGGTTGAGAAGACACCATATGAGATATGGAGTGGTAAGAAACCACATATGTCTTACATGAAGATTTGGGGTTGCGAAGTTTATGTGAAACGACAAATTTCAACTAAGCTTGAGCCCAAATCTGAAAAATGCTTATTTGTGGGGTATCCTAAAGAAACAAGAGGGTATTACATCTACAATCCTTCTGAGGGCAAAGTGTTTGTCGCTCGAACTGGAGTTTTCCTAGAAAAGGATTTTATTTCCAAAGGAATCAGTGGGAGGAAAGTAGAGCTTGAATAAATTCAAGAATCACAAAGCATTGATATACCTATGGAGGAATTAGAGCAATAAACATAAGTAGTTGTGGAAGAGCAACCTGCTCAAGTAGAACAAGACCAACGTAGGTCAAGCAGGATACGTCACCTACCTGAGAGATATGGATATCTCATAACTGATCAAGGTGATGTATTACTCATGAATCAAGACGAGCCTGTGACCTACCAAGAGGCCATAACTGGTCCCGAGTCTGAGAAGTGGCTAGAAGCCATGAAATCTGAAATGGATTCCATGTACACAAACCAGGTTTGGACCTTGGTAGAGCCTCCTGTAGGAGTTAACCCTATAGGATGCAAGTGGGTCTTCAAAAAGAAGACTGACATGGATGGTAAGGTACATACCTATAAGGCAAGACTGGTTGCAAAAGGATATAAACAAATTCATTGGGTTGACTATGATGAAACCTTTTCACCAGTTGCAATGCTTAAATCTGTTCGGATTTTACTTGCTATCGATGCATATCATGATTATGAAATATGGCAGATGGATGTCAAAATTGCTTTCCTTAATGGGAATCTTCTTGAGGCTGTGTACATGACACAACCTGAAGGATTTGACATACCTGAAGAAGCCCAAAAGACATGTAAGTTACAAAGATCAATCTATGTATTGAAGCAAGCTTCCAGAAGCTGGAATCTTTGTTTTGATGAAACAGTAAAACAATATGGATTCGTCAAGAACGAAGATGAGCCTTGTGTCTACAAGAAGGTTAGTGGGAGCATGATCATTTTCCTGGTATTATATGTAGATGACATATTATTCATTAGAAACGATGTCCCTATGTCGCATTCGCGAAAATCAACCGGCGAGAAAAGACACAGAGCCGCCACCGTGCATTATTTATCCCAAAGGAGGGAAAGGAAACGCTCGAAGTAAACCTGAAAGGGAAAGGAATGGTCTCACGACCGGAGATTGCTAGGATCGGGAGTCGGTTATGCGAAGGGAAGGTATTAGCACCCCTACGCATCCATCGTACTCGATGGGATCCACGCTCAAAAGAATAGAATAGGGTTACTAAATAAATGCTCAAAAATTGCGCAAAACTGGAATGAAACACAGATGAAAGACGGAAGAAGGGGACTCGGCAGGATGTCACATCCTGGGCCTACGTAGTTTGTCAGACACAAACATCAGAGTCGATGTAATTCGGGGGAGATGGGAAACGTGCTCGCTAGGATGTCGCATCCTATGCATACGTATCTTCTCTAACCAGAGTAAGAATCAGAGCACTCGTAGCTCGGCTAACGCACACCAAAACAAACACTGAAACGAGACGCTGAGACGTCAAACAAAACACACAACAAGAAACGGAATG
This sequence comes from Lathyrus oleraceus, assembly GCF_024323335.1. Lineage (NCBI taxonomy): Eukaryota > Viridiplantae > Streptophyta > Magnoliopsida > Fabales > Fabaceae > Lathyrus > Lathyrus oleraceus. The sequence continues at coordinate 504,509,081 of NC_066584.1, read as the reverse complement.
CCAATCAATGGACTTACATCCAACTCCGGACACACAAGCAAACAGGAAACTGAATGCCAATCGCTGGACTTACATCAGATTCCAAACACTCACACAACACCGGGAAACCGAATGCCAATCGCTGGACTTACATCAGACTCCAAACACGCACACAAGAGGGTGGAAAAAGGAAAAGGGTGCCCGAAGAGATCAGCTCAATCTCCTGCCTACGTACCTCATCTGGTATGAGGATCAGGGCGACGTAGTTCCCCTTAACAGGGAAAAACTTTCCTAACCAGAGACTAGGGAGATAACAAACTAATAGGGAGACTACGACTCGAGCCTAAAAGTTGTCATGCATATGATCCCTAAGTTGAGGTCTCTAATCAGAACCTAACTCGCACAGGAAGCAAGTCAAATACACAGCAAGTAAGCAACACAGGTGAACAGGTATCACACACTATATGCAAACAAGTGGCTCATACAAGGTTGGGCTTTAGTCAAGGGGTCATATCAACCTCGACAAACAAGCCAATACTATAGGGGTATCAAGGGCTCTTAACCACTGACATTGACCGTCAGGGTGAGCAGATGAAAGGTAATGAGGGTAAGACCTCATATCTCTTAACCCGGGCATGGGTGAGCTTAAATCAATGAAAACGTGGGGATCCAGAATGTGGGACTCTACTCCACTTGACTGACTCCATATACAAGGATCTTGGGTGTTTATTCAAAAGCATCAGCCCGTAGTGCGAGCAAGATGAAAGACTCAACTGAATAGCAGGGGACTGATTGCAAATCCCTTCTATCTGCCAATTGCCTCTTCACTTAGGAGGACTTGAATTACATGGCACAAATATAAACAAACACAGTCATTGCCTCTTAAGGAGGACTTCAGCCAAATGCCTGCCAAAAGAAACGACAGGCCTTCCAAACTACATGAAGTTAGAGGATGATTGCCTAGGTGGTATGTCAACCACAAGCAAAGCAAAACAACTCAAGCAATGAGTTAAAGCTACTAAAGTACCTGTGAGAAAATCAAACAAGTCAATATTCACATTCAGACAAACCAAACAGACAGTCAACAATGAGACAACCAATATACAATATGCAAGTCAACAACCCAAGTGAGTTCATCACCAAGGGACCTACAACACAAGAAAGGTTAGTGGACAAAGAATTTTGCATCTCAATTCATGAGATCAACATCAACCATTAGGACTATAAGCTTGAACCTGAAATGCAAAACTCAAAAGATGAGTACAAACCACTAGCACCAAGGCTGGGGTCAAAAGCAAAGCAAAAAGTCAAAACAGCAACCAATATTCAACAAGAAGCATCTTTAATCAAGCAAGAACATGTCCTAAAAAGGGCCAAACTCAAATCAAATGGCAAAGTCATCTCATGAGCAAGATATGGCAAAGGCATACAATGTGACCAACAATTGGACATTAAGAATCAAAATTCCATATTAAAACAAAAATGAATCAAACAACCATGAAAATTTTTATGCGTACACAACATGTCAAACACAATCATCATGCCAAAAATTAGAATCAACAGAGCTCAATTGACCTAGAAATAAAAATGCACAAGATCAACATCAAATTATGTGACACACATTATCACACCATACAATCATGTGTCCAAAACAGAGATGAAAAATGAGAAAAATGCGCAACCAAGCCTAAAAAATCATGCAACATGTTGAGAATCATCACACCAAATTTCAAATCAATTGGCCAATGTATGAGCATTTCACAATAGAACGAATGGAGCATGTCACATTTGCATACATGTTCAAATAACAAAGCAAATTTAAAATTCCAGCAAGGCACAATTACAGAAATTCACATCAAAAAAATAGAAGACATTTCAATGAACATATGAGAAAAAATTTGGAATTAATTGGATTAATATGCTATTTTTGGTGATTTTTTGAAGTACATGAATAAAATGAAATAATATTGAAAGCATGGAAATAATATGAGAAATGAAATGAGAAAATGGAGACAATCATCAGCCAGGTTCGAACAGAGGTACAAGAGGTCCAAGGCGCGCCTCTCAAAACGACAGCGTTTTGGCTATGAGTAATTAAAATGAAAAATGAAGAAGCGCCAGGGAGGGATCGAACACATGATGCGTTGGATAATAGCGTTCAAACAGTGGAATTGGCGCTCTGAACCAGACAAACCCTAGCATGTTGTACGCGTACAGTACGTGGTGGTTTCCACCGTCTTCTTCATGAAGACAGTGGTGCTACAGTAATCATCATCAATTTTTTTTTGCAGAATTGCACAAACTTCATACCAAACGAAAGCTCATCACAAGCACAATCCAAATCCATCATTAATTAGTCCTAACAATCCATGAATAATGAGAATCGAAGAAAAACATTTATGCATTCAAAATTTCAATTCCAGATATCTCAACCAATACTCAACCATTTTTAATTCTGAAAGCATCATAATTATCAGCATGAAAGGATCTACATAAACATGTGCATAGAATCAAGAAAGGTGATAATCGAATTGTAACCTCTTGAAGAGCAGAATGATGAAATCGTGGCTTTGAGCTCTTGCAAGTATCCAAATCCAGTCTTGAGATGATGACTTGAAGCTTTATGTATAAATTGAAGCTTGAGAGGGCTTGTATCTAGCTCAGATTTCAATTTCCATTGTCATGTTCTTGAGCTTGCACAGCACGAACCCTGGCCAAAATCCTCAATCCAGAGCTTGATTCATACTCAATGAAGATCAGAGAACAAGAATATCTAATAAAATCAATGTGTTATGTGGAAGAAATTGAAGTTTCAATTTGGAGAAAAAATGGAGGGAACTTGAATTTAGATCTAGAATTGATGAAGAAGAGTGAAATTCTATTAGGATTTGGTTTATATATGTTGTCCTAATCACATCCAAACCAGAATTAAGCATTGGTTAATTGTGATTAGTGAAAATAAGGTGTGTGACCAAAATTGGAAAATTGAGGTGCATGACCAATTGTACACATGAATAGTGCTATATGGAGGTGTAAACTCACTCAAAATCATCTCATGCACATGTTGGCAATGGTATTTTGTTCATATGATGCACCAATTTTGAATTTTCAAATTTCCCTCCAAAATGAACATGAATTGCCAAATGATCATGTGAATAAATTTCATGCAACGCAATGAGGGTCTTGGAAAATATAGGTCATGACATGCATTATGCAAAAAGAGGCACTCAATTTGGAGTTTTAGATCAAAAGTTATGGCACTTTGAAGTTTCATGTACACTTGGCAGTCATTTGACCATATCTCCTCAACCATTCATCAGATGCTCATGATCTTGGACTTTTTGGAAATGAGAGAGAAAGATCTTCAACTTTCATGTTGGACAAAATTTCATTTGAAGCTTCTTTGATGTTGGAAAGTCAAGTTAAAAGTGGACCAAAAACTTGCCATTTTTGGAAACTTGAAATTACAGGTCACTTTCCATTTTTGGAAACTTTTGATCTGGCTTCAAAATCTTCAATGTAGATGTTTGACATGATGAATAAACCTCTTTTGGACATGAATGAAGTGTCTCAAACCATTTCTCCACCTCCTAGCCCTCAGTTGACTTGCAGTTGACTTTTACGTGCCCCAGATGACTTGGACATGTACTGATGACTTTGAGCCTCTAACCCTTAGTCAAGTTGCTTCAAAATGAACCTTGATTCATATAAGCTCTCTAGAACAACCATAGGGCTTTCATCTCAAGGAAATACTTGGTCTCTTGCACAGATGAATCCTCTTGATGCCAGTTCTAGTTGATATGATGCAATGCACTATGTAATGTTAATGACCTAAAAAATGAAATGAATGCATGAGTAGGGGGTGCAAATTTGAGGTGCTACATCTGCCCCTATTCAATCAACTGAGAACCTGAATGGATGATAGCAACGGCTGTCAGACCTTCAAGGTAAACAGGGATTGAATACCAAAAGAACCTGGAATTTGCACTCTGCGGGGGATGACGTGAAGAAAGCGAGGCCCTTTATCGATGGCGGCTTCAACTGGGAACTCGATACTAGAAGGAAGCGGGACCATTTGCCGATGGTGGATTCAAAACAATCTTTTGATATTTACCGATATCAAAGACAGCGAGACCATTTATCGATGGCTGCTGGGGAACAAATATCACAGGTAGCGGGGCCATTTACCGATGGCGGCTAAACTGGGCACTCGATATTTACCGATATTGAAGGAAGCGAGACCATTTACCGATGGTAGCTTCAAAACAACATTTGATATTTACCGATATCAAAGTCAGCGATGCCATTTACCGATGGCACCTGGGAAGCAGGAAAGCAAGGCCATTTACCGATGACGGCTTCCACTGGGGAGGAAAAAATATATTTGCAACTGGAACCAGACAAGAAGTTTACCGACGACTCTACTGGGGATTTTGAAAAGATTCATGACCAGACATTTACCGATGACTGGGGAAAAGGAGAATTACAACCAGACATTTACCGATGACTGGGGAAAAGGAGAATTACAACCAGACATTTACCGATGACTGGGAAAATACTCGATGTTTACCGACATCGAAAGATGATGTTTACCGACATCAAAAAAAGACGACCAGGCATTTACCGATGACTGGGAAAAAATGAATCACGACCAGACATTTACCGATGACTGGGAAAAGACTCAATGTTTACCGACATTGAAACAATGGCGTTTACTGACACCAAGGAAAGAATGCTCTCATGATACGAAACCATTTACCGATGGCTGATATCCACAGAAAATAAACCTGCTGGGGATTTGAAACGACAAAACCATTTACCGATGGTTAACAAACGACTCGATGTTTACCGACATCGAAAGATGATGTTTACGGACACCAAAAAACAAACCTCACGGGGGTCGACACGACACTTACTGGTATCGCAAGGATGACATCCACATGTGTCACAACAAGGCAGACACCTGCCGGGGACCATACTGGGGAGAATCAAGCTTTCCTCTCACGGACGGGCGAGGAAATAAATCTCTCTGGGAATTATCAATCCTGAATGCTGTCAAGAGCAACCGCTGCAAATGTGCAATACGAATGTTGAAAATGATCCGCATCCGCTGGGGATATGATCCAATCTGGTTTAACACATGTATGCATATGTTTGAGTTTTTCTATGGCGTAATGCTCCATACCGAATGGAAATGCTACGCGATTTGAGGATGCAAATGCAAATGATTACTATATGCAAGATGCAAAGGGAGGAAAACTCCTGCTAGGAGAGCAAGTGATCACTCTGCTAAGCACACGGTTTTGATTCGATCTTCCAACTCTGTGGGGAGACGCAACAATTTCGCTGCGGATGCTTTACTGATCTGACGTTCTCGGAACGGCAGAGGCACCAACTCAATTGGGGAGTCAACTGTTGGGAAAACACCAACCTTCCAATCATGCTGAGGGAGAGCACTGCTGCTGGGGAAAGGATAGTTCTCACCGGTGACGACCTCCACTGAAACCCAATCCGCTCGGGGACTCCGTTGGGGGAAACAAACAACGCAAACCTCCGCTGGGGAAACTGCTAATGCAAACTATCGCTGGGGAAACTGCCAATGCAAACCTCCACTGGGGAAACTGCCAATTTTCATACTTGCTAGGGAAAAACATTCACAACCCTGCTGGGGAATACAACACTTCAGACCTGGCTGCTGAGGAATAAACTACCCACAAACACATCCACTGGGGGATATGGCAACCTTCAGGTTCGCTGGGGAGACTAACAGTCCTCACACTTGCTGGGGAACTAACAGTCCTCAGACTTGCTAGGGAAAACATCTTAAACCCTACCGGGGATTGCAATCCACTTCAGGCCCGACTGCCGAGGCAACACTGATCTTGGACTCGCTGGGGAGACCAGTTCTGAACTTGACTTGGAAAATCCAACTTCTCACACTACTGGATAGTATGCTGAAACACCTTTGAACGAACTACGGCTCATCTGCTTTAGCCAGCAATCAAAGATAGTAACTTGCAAAACAGCAAGACATACATGCCCCACGGGACTGTATGGACAAGATACACCCAAGTGTAATCAACATTCAAAATGATTTTCCAATGTTTTATCTTTCTGCACGTTATTGTCTAGCCTTCATGTTTTCATATGCAATGTTTATCAAAAATTCGGACGGTTTTGCAAACAAAACAGTAAAATAAAAACAAGAGAGCAATTTAACTGAATAACGACTTTTATTGATTGAAAATTGGCCTGAAAAGGCAAGTACATCAGGAAGCAATTCCTAGGAAGAGGTAATTGCGCCAAAAAAGGAAATAAACTATCCTATTGGCAATGTGAATACGGCATCCACTATTTTCCAATTCTGTTATGACTCACAGATCCTCAATTTCCCCCAAATTCCTTGCTTTCTGAGAAGAACGATTGGACCGATCATATCCTCCGAGATGGTAGACGTTGAAGCGCGATGAAGTACAGATAACTCAGACTGTAGTCTTCGCTCTAATCCCTCTTTTGATTGGATCGCCTTTTCAGGTTTTCAATCCACCGGGATACCCATTTTTTCCTAAGCCGCCCTTGCGGGTTTTCGACTTACCGGGTGTACATATTTTTTATTCTTTATCCCTAACTTTTGCCCGAACCTTTTTCTTTTTTTCTTGGTTCGCCGAGATGCCCTTTTTTTCCTGGACTCTTTTATTCTTTTCGTCCAGCGGGTCAATTTATGCGAAGTATTTTTTGACTACATCTGAGTTCACAGGGGACGGAAAATCTTCACCATCCATAGTTGTTAGCATCAAGGCTCCACCGGAGAAGACCTTCTTAACAACATATGGACCTTCATAATTAGGAGTCTACTTGCCCCTGTTATCTGTACCGGGAGGAAGGATCCTCTTCAAAACCAAATCACCTGTCTGATAGCTTCGAGGACGCACTTTCTGATCAAAGGCCTTCTTCATCCTTCTCTGATACAGCTGCCCATGGCACACAGCTGCCAAGCGCTTCTCCTTAATAAGGCTCAACTCATTAAACCTCGTCCAAATCCATTCTGCTTTGTCTAGCTTGACATCCAGCAAGACTCTCAGAGAAGGAATCTCCACTTCAACAGGTAGGACTGCTTCCATACCATACACAATGGAGTAAGGGGTTGCCCCGGTCGACGTACGTACTGAGGTACGGTACCCATGCAAAGCGAAAGGCAACATCTCATGCCAATCCTTGTACGTCACGACCATCTTCTGCACAATCTTCTTGATGTTCTTGTTAGCCGCCTCTACAGCACCATTCATCTTTGGTCTGTAAGGAGAAGAATTGTGATGTTCGATCTTGAAATCTCTGTAGAGCTCTTTCATCATCTTGTTATTGAGATTCGAACCATTATCAGTAATGATTCTCTCAGGAACCCCATAACGACAGATAATCTCCTTCTTAATGAATCGGGCAACCACTTGTTTGGTAACATTAGCATAGGAAGCTGCTTCCACCCACTTGGTGAAGTAATCAATCGCAACCAGGATGAAGCGATGTCCATTAGACGTAGTAGGTTCAATCTTCCCAATCATATCGATGCCCCACATTGCGAATGGCCAAGGAGAATTCATGACATTCAGAGGGCTTGGTGGCACATGCACCTTATCGGCATAGATCTGGCATTTATGGCACTTCCGAGCGTATTTGAAACAATCGGATTCCATGGTCATCCAATAATAACCGGCTCTCAACAATTTCTTGGCCATTGCATGACCACCAGCATGGGTACCGAAAGACCCCTCGTGCACTTCTTGCATTAACATGTCTGCTTCGTGTCTATCTACGCATCTGAGCAGAACCATGTCAAAGTTCCTCTTATACAACACATCATCCTGATTCAAGTAAAAGCTTCCAGCTAGCCTTCTCAGGGTTTTCTTGTCATTCTTTGATGCTCCTTCAGGATACTCCTAGCTTTTGAGGAAATTCTTAATATCATAGTACCACGGCTTCTCATCAACGGCAGACTCGGTTGCAAACACATACGCAGGCCTCTCGAGTCGATTCACCGCCACGTGTGGCACATGATTATGCCAATGAACTTTAATCATAGAAGACAAAGTGGCCAAGGCATCCGCCATCTGATTTTCATCTCGGGGGACATGATATAACTTCACTGTCTTGAAGAAAGTCAGGATCCTTCTAATGTAATCTCTGTAAGGAATCAAATGCGGCTGATGAGTATTCCAGTCTCCGTTGACTTGGTTAATCACTAGAGCGGAATCTCCATAGATGTCCAGAGTTTTGATCCTCAGATCGATGGCTTCTTCAATCCCCATGATACAAGCCTCATACTCAGCCTCATTGTTGGTCACCTCGAAAGTCAACCTGACGGAAAAAGGTAAGTGTGCACCTTTAGGATTGATGAGTATTGCCCCAACACCGTTTCCATTCACATTAACTGCCCCATCAAACATCAGTGTCCACTTGTCATCAGGATCCGGTCCTTCCTCGACAAGAGGCTCTTCACAATCTTTCATCTTTAGATACATGATGTCTTCATCCGAGAATTCAAACATCATCGGCTGATAATCGTCAATCGGTTGCTCGGCAAGGTAGTCGGACAGAATACTACCTTTGATGGCCTTTTGCAACGTGTACTGGATATCATACTCTGTTAAAATCATCTGCCAACGAGCCACACGTCCGATGAGAGCCGGCTTCTCAAAGATGTACTTCACGGGGTCTGTATTAGAAATCAACAAGGTAGTATGGTTCAGCATTTTCTGTCTCAGTCAGCGAGCAGCCCATGCCAAAGCACAGCAAGTTTTCTTGAGCTGCGAATATCTTATTTCACAGCCGGTAAACTTTTTGCTAAGGTAGTATATTGCATGCTCTTTTCGACCAGACTCGTCATGCTGTCCCAATACACACCCCATCGAGTTCTCAGTCACTGAAAGGTACATTATCAGAGGCCTCCCAGGAACCGGAGGTATAAGGATTAGAGGTTTCTGCAAATATTCTTTTATCTTATCAAAAGCTTTTTGACAGTCATTATTCCACCTGATTGCTTGATCTTTTCTTAGCAATTTGAAAATCGGTTCACACGTGGCAGTTAGGTGAGATACAAACCATGCAATGTAGTTCAATCTCCCTAAAAACCCACGAACCTGCTTTTCCGTTCTTGGTTCAGGCATTTCTTGAATAGCTTTTACTTTCGCTGGATCAACCTTAATCCCTCTCTCATTGACAATGAAACCCAACAGCTTTCCGGATCTCACTCCAAACATACACTTATTTGGATTCAGCCTCAGTTTGAACTTTCTCAGCCTGTCAAACAACTTCTGCAGGTTTACCAGGTGTTCCTCTTCTGTCTGAGACTTCGCAATCATATCATCCACGTACACTTCAATTTCTTTGTGCATCATGTCATGAAAGAGAGTCGTCATAGCCCTCTGATAGGTAGCATCGGCATTCTTCAGCCCAAATGGCATCACCTTATAACAGAACATGCCCCAAGGTGTAATGAATGTCATCTTTTCCAAGTCTTCTGGCGCCATCTTGATCTGATTATAGCCAGAAAATCCATCCATGAAAGAGAAAACCGAGGATTGAGCCGTGTTATCAACCAATACATCAATGTGAGGTAATGGGAAGTCATCTTTCGGACTGGCTCTGTTTAAATCCCGGTAATCGACATACATCCTGACTTTACCATCCTTCTTCGGCACGGGTACAATGTTGGCCACCCACGGGGGATAATTGGTAACTGCAAGAAAACCCGCATCCAACTGCTTCTGAACCTCCTCGTTGATCTTGACAGCCATATCAGGACTAGTTCTACGAAGTTTCTGCTTTACCGAAGGACAATCTTCTCTGAGAGGTAGCCTGTGCACCACAATATTTGTATCCAACCCAGGCATATCTTGATACGACCATGCGAATATCTCTACATATTCTCTCAGCATTTTAATCAGCCCTCTCTTGACATATTCCTTCAAAGCAGCCCCGATCTTGATCTCTTTCCTGGCGTCCTCAGTACCAAGGATAATGACTTCCAACTCTTCCTGATGAGGTTAGATGACCCTTTCCTCCTGCTTCAATAATCTGACCAATTCTTTGGGGAGTTCACAGTCTTCTTCACCCTCCTCTTCAGCTTGGTAAATGGGATTATCGAAATCATACTGAGCCATAACAGAACTGTTTTTAGCGGAGTCCACAAGACCGGTTCTGCATGAACGATGTTTAATGCTTTGTTTTAGAAAAGAGTTCAAGAAAGTCACAAAAACAAAAAAACATTGCCATTTTTATTGTTTTGAAAAAAATAAAAACAGAAAGACAGGGATCACAAATTTGTTTGCAAAACGTCCTTTATTAATGATAATCATTTCAAAACATGATGTGGCCCTACAATGAACCACTACGCCTCGGGCAAAGCGCAGGGTTTTGTGCAAAATGAAAAACAAAAGAAAATTACTCTGTCTGAAGAGTAACTTGGACTATTTCTTCGGCTGTCCAATTGCTCACCATCTCCCCTGGAGCACACGGGCGCACCCAGTTGTCCATATCATAATCACTGTCACCCTCTTCACTACCGGTTGCAAAGACGTCACCATGATTCATCAACCCAGCGCTGGTGAAGGTACACGGCCCTTTCTGAACACCCTGCTCTGCTTGAAGAGGCTGATAGCCAATGCCGAATTTGTCTTCCTTGACGGGCAGGTCAACCATCTTGCCCCAGTCTTCTGCGTTGCCTGAGTTAACGACCTCCAAAGCCTGCTTGTATGATGCAATTGGGGCACCTGGCTTCTTCTGCTCAACAAAAGCCACCTTCTCAATAGCAATGGTCTCGAATGCTTGGCACAGAGTTTCATGAATCTCGCCATCCATCTCCACATACTTGAAAGAGGATAAATGGCTCACAAGAATGTCCTCCTCGCCACACACAGTCACAACCTGACAATTCCATACATACTTCAGCTTTTGATGGAGAGTTGACGAAACTGCCTTAGCCCCATGTATCCAGGGACGCCCCAATAGACAACTATATGCTGGTTGAATATCCATCACATAGAAGACAATGTCAAACACCTCCGGGCCAATCTTGACGGGCAACGTGACCTCGCCGAAAATAGATCGCTTGGATCCATCAAAAGCACGGACCACAAGATCACTTGGGGTGAGGACAACCCCTTCAACATCAAGTTTAATCAAAGCCTTCTTGGGCAACCCATTCAAAGAGGAGCCAGTATCAACCAACACGTGCGACATCACTGCGCCTTTGCATTCCATGGTGATATGCAGGGCTTTGTTGTGATTGCGACCCTCAGGTGTCAAATCCAGGTCTGTGAACCCCAAACCATGTCTCGTGCTCACATTAGCAATAACACCCTCGAGCTGGTTGACAGAAATCTCCTGAGGCACGTAAGCCAAATTCAACATTTTCAGCAAGGCGTTACGGTGTGCCTTAGAACACAATAACAACGAGAGGATAGAGATCTTGGACGGTGTTTGGTTCAGCTGGTCCACGATCTTATAATCACTTTTCTTAATGATCTTCATGAACTCCTCCACATCTTTCTCAAAGGAACCCTCAGGCACTTCCTTCTGCACTGGTCCTTCTTCAACCACAGCTTGCTTCCCTTTTGCCTTAGCAAGAGCTTCAGCGCTGCTATCCCTCAGAGTCTGTGGCGCAAACAGACGACCACTTCTTGTAAACCCTCCAGGTCCTCCCACATTGTCCACAGCCGGACCAACAGTTACTGGAGTTCTATTTGGTACACCAATGGTCACCGGAGCCTGATTCACTGGTCTTATCTGACTTTCTGACCTTCTGTTACTGCGAAAAGCATTGTCATACTTCCACGGAACCGCCCTACTGTTCTCAACAGATCTTCCACCGGAAGCAACAATGGTGGTAGGAGTATCAACAGTCACTGGTGCAGATATGGTCATAGGAGCACCGATAGTTACGGGTGCACTGACAGTTCTTGGCGCACGTCCAGGACCCTCGGACGGTTTAAAATAGATGGTGACAGTTGATACCACCCCACGATCTTTCGCAGCCCGACTAAACTGTAAGCAACCATCATCCACCAAACCCTGGATACCTCTCTTCAATTGCATACAACCATTCTCTTGATTAACACAATCTGAGCAGCCTTCATCACAAACCGGGAACACTCCCCCTTTCAACAAACGCTCTTTTACCACAAGCAACAAAGTCTGAACCTTATCAATACGGACCACCAAATCCACAGCTTCTCCTTCTTCAACATTGTTCACCCTAGGCCCACCATGCTGAGGCATAGAATTATTCACAACATTTGGAACAGGAACAAAGTTGATTGTCTTGGCATCAATCAAATCCTGGACCTTATGGTGAAAAGCCCGACAATTTTCAATATGATGCCCAGGTGCACCGGAATGAAAGTCGCAACAGACATTAGCATCATACCCAGCAGGTATCTTCGTCAATGGAGCCATGGTGCGAAGTTCAACGAACCCCAACCTGAGCAATTCGGGAAGCAATTCAGCATATGTCATCGGTAACGGGTCAAAACGACGATCCGGCATTCTCTGTCTCGGTTGGAATGGGCGTTGTTGTTGTTGTTGTTGTCTTGGATGTTGTTGTTGAGATTGAGGTTGGGGTGCTGGGATAGTCACAGCAACAACTTGACGATACTGTCCTCTGTTTGTATTCCTCCGACTGTGCACAACATTAGTTTCACCTTCCCTCCTTGGGGTGCCCCAGAAAATGGCTTCTTCGAACTTGAAGATGAAGAACCCGAATCTTGAATCTTCCCTGCTTTGATGAGACTCTCAGTCCTCTCTCCGCAGATAACAACATCAGAAAAGCTACCGAACGGGCAACTCCCCATACGGTCCATAAACACACCCTGCAATGTTCCAATGAACATATCGGTCAGCTCTCTCTCCAACATTGGAGGTTGCACTCTTGCGGCTAATTCACGCCACCTTTGGGCGTACTCTTTGAAGCTTTCGCCAGACTTCTGAAACAAACTCTGCAGTTGGGTTCTGCTCGGAGCCATATCCATATTGTGCTTATACTGCCTCAAGAAGGCTTCACCCAGATCTCTCCAGCTTCTAACAGATTCTTTCTTCAGATCCATGTACCAGTCCAAAGACGTTCCAGACAAGCTGTCTTGGAAAAAATATATCCACATCTTCTCGTCGTCAGTGTATGCGGAGATCTTTCTGTAGTAGGCCTGCACATGGGTGCGAGGACAAGAGGTGCCATTATATTTGTCAAAGGATGGCGCCTTGAATTTGTAAGGGATCCTCAGCCCATCAACCAAGTCCATATTCGTAACATCAAAGCCCAAAGAGTTCTGACACTCCATGGCACGGATTTTCTCAGCAAGGGCATCAACTTTTCTATCCCTCTCTTCAACCCTTCCCACTTCATCATCCTCACTAAGGAGAGTAAACATATCTTCCTGTCTATCAACCAACGGAGCAGGATGACAAACTGGGGCACGGGTCGCTCTAGCATTAGCAATCTCTGGAGCGATAGGTTGTCCGTTGATTCTGATACCCCTCAATTCATCACCCACAGCATAGTTATTGACGGGAATGGTAGCAGCAACGTTGTCATTAACAGGGACTCCCTCTGGCGAATTTCGGTTGACCGGTGGAATCACAACTTCCTGTCTTTGGGCCAAGGCTCGCAGCTCCTCTTGCCCTTGTACAACCCCTTGCATCATGCTCATAAATTGGGCCATGTTAGCCCTCATCTCTGCCAATTCAGCCTGAACTTGATCCATGCTTCTCTGTTGATTCAGTTTTGTCGCGTAGCGGTGCGGATGATGATCAGCAATCCTGCCTAAAACAGGAACCAGAATGAGAAGTCTTGTCAAGAACACCTATAATGCAAGGATGATATGTGTATGATGCGTATGATGCATATGCTATGTTCATTTCTCAGGCACTCAAGAGTCTCGTCCATTTCTGAAAAATGGCAACCTGCAACATAAACAACACAGAAGCAACCTACACAGGACGATGAGCACAAGTGAAACATCAACAATCTCATCTATAATCATGAGCAATAAAGATCATACAAACAAGCAAAGATTCACATCATCAGAGTAGAATAAGGAATCCCATCCAACAATCCTGGAGGTGATTCTCAAAATAAACAACAAGACAAACTAAGAACGTCGTCCTCCAGGAATGAGAGTCTTCAGATACTGGCACTGATCAATCAACCAGTCAGATTCTGAACACTCCGGTAAAGGAGTGAGCTTCTCCTTCAGTTGTACTTTGAGTTCCACAACTTCTTCCCTGAGTTGGCCCTCTACTGCATGCCTTAGGTCTATCTCTTTCTTCAACTGAACGTCTTTGTCCCTAAGTTGCCTCTCCAAGTCTCGTATCTTCTTTTGGTAATTGGCTTCCGCTTTTTGCAACCTCAAGCGTTCATGGCGTTCTTCATTCAACATTGTCTCTATCTCCTCATAGGACCTCTTCTTGTTACTCAATCCACTAGCACTTTCACCTTGCACTCCTTTGAGTTTATGGGCCAAATTCAACTTATCAGTTTTGGCTTTGTAAAGCTCCATCTGGATCTCTTGTTCCTTCTCTTTCAACTAGCGGATCTCCATTAAAGCTCATTTGTAATATTCAGCAGGCACATTCTCAGAATGTATCAAAGGTGGTTGCTCTTGCAATGGTTCCATCCTATCATATGGTAGCAACAAAATCTCAACTCTACCCTTGACCCATTCAATGTAAGCAGGCATAGCAATGGCAAACTTCTTCCCTAAAACAGATCCATCTTTGACACCAATATTTTCCCAAGCTCTTCCCACTTGCTCCAATCTAGCCGGGTCACTCCGTTTCTCAAAGTACACACTCTCAGCTATCTCAGCATCTAGTGGCCTTTCATTCATGACAAAACCCAACTGACGGAGAGAAAGAACCGGGTTGTAGTTGATGCAACCCTTAGTTCCTATGAGTGGAACATTACGGAACCCTCCACAACTCATAATGACATTGCGCACATTAAGTCTGTAAGCTTGCCACTTGATATCATAGGATGTGAGCGACATGATCCTCTGAGTCCACTTACGAGTACTCTGAGTATCCACAAAAGGTCCACTGGTTGGCATAAAGGACAAGAACCACTTGAGTAGCAACGGGAGACAACACCTGATAGCTCCACCCTTACCATACCTGCTGTGTATAGCATAATAAGTGTCAGCTAACAAGGTAGGAACCGGGTTCCCTCCAATGAAAATAGTGATCGCTGCCAGGTCCACAAAATTAGGCATACTTGGGAACAAAACAACTCCATAAATCATGACAGCCAACTGAGCGTTGAAAGCTTCCCAATTTCCTTTCTTTGCTTCTTCTCTAGCCATTCTCACCAGGTACTTCAAAGGCAAACCCACAAAATCACCACTTGGTTTCCAATTATCACTCACTTCCTTGATACTCAAATGAAGAGCCTTAGCAACAACCTTGAAATCTACCTCCTTTGGCACATCCAGGAAAGGTACTTGGTATCTGATTCGAACATTCATAAGGATGGAGTACTCTTCAAGAGTAGGCGCTAACTGGTAATCCTGAAAGGTGAAGCAACGGAGCTCTGGATCATAAAACTGTAAGAGAGTCTGCAGAGGTACTGGATCTACCACCATCTTCAACAATGTCAGAATATCCCCATACTGGTCATCAAACACCTTCTGATTGCAGCCGGTCACAAGATTACCCAACTCTTCCAAAGATGTCAACGGCTCACGGTGAAAACTGTAGGTGCAAGTCTTCCTCTTCAACTCTGGAATGGCTGCCATCTCTCACAGTGAACAGACTCCTGAATGAACCTGAGAAATGATATGCATGAGCGAATTAGCTTTTTTCTTTCTTTTTCCTTTTTTTTTTTTACATTGCTTTTTTTTTTAAAATAAACATGCTATGATGCAAATGATGAGACCATGACTGGTTGGCTGTGTATCACAAGGCACAGGATCAGAGCTTCGGCATGGACTCGGCATCGGAAACCACAGATCAAAGTCATCTGAAACCCAAGGTCATCTGGAACCCATACTCCAGAACCAAGTCACCAACAAAACCCAAGAATCACCAACAGGACAAAGTCACCAACAGATCAAGTCACCAACGGTACCTGTAATGATTCATTCCCTCCCCACTCACGGGTGTCATCTAGGCCAGGGTAAGGTCAAGAGAAACGCAGGATAAACAACCCTTTCAAGAATATCATCATATGCACACCAGGTGTATGTAACGATAATACCCCCTCAGGATCTGAACTGCTCGTGATATCATGTTCCACTAAGTGGCGCCACACCACCCGCTTCCCATGAATCACTCTATTCCTAGGTGTCCTAAAGTTCACTCATAGCCTGGGTATTGGGCCTTTTACCTCTTGTAACTCCCACCCAACAGAGAAACAGATACACAGCCAGCACAATGATAATATGATGCATGCAAACACATATGCACATATATACAATCACAGCATAATAATGAATGCAATAAATAAAGCAGCAAAAGCAACCACAACTATCCTAAAGAGCGCTAGGATTGACTCGCTTAGGAAAGATGGACCAGCAAGAGGTCAACTTCCCTAGTATTCCCCAGCAGAGTCGCCAGTTGTCGCATTCGCGAAAATCAACCGATGGGAAAAGACACAGAGCCGCCACCGTGCGTTATTTATCCCAAAGGAGGGAAAGGAAACGCTCGAAGTAAACCTGAAAAGGGAAAGGAATGGTCTCACGACCGGAGATTTCTAGGATCGGGAGTCGGTTATGCGAAGGGAAGGTATTAGCACCCCTACGCATCCGTCGTACTCGATGGGATCCACGCTCAAAAGAATAGAATAGGGTTGCTAAATAACTGCTCAAAAATTGCGTAAAACTAGAATGAAACACAAATGAAAGACGGAAGAAGGGGACTCGGCAGGATGTCGCATCCTGGGCCTACGTAGTTTGTCAGACACAAACATCAGAGTCGACGTAATTCGGGGGAGATGGGAAACGTGCTCGCTAGGATGTCGCATCCTATGCATACGTATCTTCTCTAACCAGAGTAAGAATTAGAGCACTCGTAGCTCGGCTAACGCACGCCAAAACAAACACTGAAACGAGACGCTGAGACGTCAAACGAAACACACAACAGGAAACGGAATGCCAATTAATGGACTTACATCCAACTCCGGGCACACAAGCAAATAGGAAACTGAATGCCAATCGCTGGACTTACATCAGATTCCAAACACTCACACAACACCGGGAAACCGAATGCCAATCGCTGGACTTACATCAGACTCCAAACACGCACACAAGAGGGTGGAAAAAGGAAAAGGGTGCCCAGAGAGATCAGCTCAATCTCCTGCCTACGTACCTCATCTGGCATGAGGATCAGGGCGACGTAGTTCCCCTTAACAGGGAAAAACTTTCCTAACCAGAGACTAGGGAGATAACAAACTAATAGGGAGACTACGACTCGAGCCTAAAAGTTGTCATGCATACGATCCCTAAGTTGAGGTCTCTAATCAGAACCTAACTCGCACAGGAAGCAAGTCAAATACACAACAAGTAAGCAACACAAGTGAACAGGTATCACACACTATATGCAAACAAGTGGCTCATACAAGGTTGGGCTTTAGTCAAGGGGTCATATCAACCTCGACAAACAAGCCAATACTGTAGGGGTATCAAGGGCTCTTAACCACTGACATTGACCGTCAGGGTGAGCAGATGAAGAGTAATGAGGGTAAGACCTCATATCTCTTAACCCGGGCCTGGGTGAGCTTGAATCAATGAAAACATGGGGATCCAGAATGTGGGACTCTACTCCACTTGACTGACTCCATATACAAGGATCTTGGGTGTTTATTCAAAAGCATCAGCCCGTAGTGCGAGCAAGATGAAAGACTCAACTGAATAGCAGGGGACTGATTGCAAATCCCTTCTATCTGCCAATTTCTTCTTCACTTAGGAGGACTTGAATTACATGGCACAAATATAAACAAACACAGTCATTGCCTCTTAAGGAGGACTTCAGCCAAATGCTTGCCAAAAGAAACGACAGGGCTTCCAGACTACATGAAGTTAGAGGATGATTACCTAGGTGGTATGTCAACCACAAGCAAAGCAAAGCAACTCAAGCAATGAGTTAAAGCTACTAAAGTACCTGTGAGAAAATCAAACAAGTCAATATTCACATTCAGACAAACCAAACAGACAGTCAACAGTGAGACAACCAATATACACAATGCAAGTCAACAACCCAAGTGAGTTCATCACCAAGGGACCTACAACACAAGAAAGGTTAGTGGACAAAGAATTTTGCATCTCAATTCATGAGATCAACATCAACCATTAGGACTATAAGCTTGAACCTGAAATGCAAAACTCAAAAGATGAGTACAAACCACTAGCACCAAGGTTAGGGTCAAAAGCAAAGCAAAAAGTCAAAACAGCAACCAATATTCAACAAGAAGCATCTTTAATCAAGCAAGAACATGTCCTAAAAAGGGCCAAACTCAAATCAAATGGCAAAGTCATCTCATGAGCAAGATATGGCAAAGGCATACAATGTGACCAACAATTGGACATTAAGAATCAAAATTCCATATTAAAACAGAAATGAATCAAACAACCATGAAATTTTTTATGTGCATACAACATGTCAAACACAATTATCATGCTAAAAATTAGAATCAACAAAGCTCAATTGACCTAGAAATAAAAATGCACAAGATCAACATCAAATTGTGTGACACACATTGTCACACCATACAATCATGTGTCCAAAACAGAGATGAAAAATGAGAAAAATGTGCAACCAAGCCTCAAAAATCATGCAACATGTTGAGAATCATCACACCAAATTTCAAATCAATTGGCCAATGTATGAGCATTTCACAATAGAACGAATGGAGCATGTCATATTTGCATACATGTTCAAATAACAAAGCAAATTTAAAATTCCAGCAAGGCACAATTACAAAAATTCACATCAAAAAATAGAATACATTTCAATGAAAATATGAGAAAAAAATTGGAATTAATTGGATTAATATGCTATTTTTGGTGATTTTTTGAAGTACATGAATAAAATGAAATAATATTGAAAGCATGGAAATAATATGAGAAATGAAATGAGAAAATGGAGACAATCATCAGCCAGGTTCGAACAGAGGTACAAGAGGTCCAAGGCGCGCCTCTCAAAACGACAGCGTTTTGGCTATGAGTAATTAAAATGAAAAATGAAGAAGCGCCAGGGAGGGATCGAACACATGATGCATTGGATAATAGCGTTCAAACGGTGGAATTGGCGCTCTGAACCAGACAAACCCTAGCATGTTGTACGCGTACGGTACGTGGTGGTTTCCACCATCTTCTTCATGAAGACGGTGGTGCTACAGTAATCATCATCAAATTTTTTTGCAGAATTGCACAAACTTCATACCAAACGAAAGCTCATCACAAGCACAATCCAAATCCATCATTAATTAGTCCTAACAATCCATGAATAATGAGAATCGAAGAAAAACATTTATGCATTCAAAATTTCAATTCCAGATATCTCAACCAATACTCAACCATTTTTAATTCTGAAAGCATCATAATTATCAGCATGAAAGGATCTACATAAACATGTGCATAGAATCAAGAAAGGTGATAATCGAATTGTAACCTCTTGAAGAGCAGAATGATGAAATTGTGGCTTTGAGCTCTTGCAAGTATCTAAATCCAGTCCTGAGATGATGACTTGAAGCTTTATGTATAAATTGAAGCTTGAGAGGGCTTGGATCTAGCTCAGATTTCAATTTCCATTGTCATGTTCTTGAGCTTGCACAACACGAACCCTGGCCAAAATCCTCAATCCAGAGCTTGATTCATACTCAATGAAGATCAGAGAACAATAATATCCAATAAAATCAATGTGTTATGTGGAAGAAATTGAAGTTTCAATTTGGAGAAAAAATGGAGGGAATTTGAATTTAGATCTAGAATTGATGAAGAAGGGTGAAATTCTGTTAGGATTTGGTTTATATATGCTGTCCTAATCACATCCAAACCAGAATTAAGCATTGGTTAATTGTGATTAGTGAAAATAAGGTGTGTGACCAAAATTGGAAAATTGAGGTGCATGACCAATTGTACACGTGAACAGTGTTGTATGGAGGTGTAAACTCACTCAAAATCATCTCATGCACATGTTGGCAATGGTATTTTGTTCATATGATGCCCCAATTTTGAATTTCCAAATTTCCCTCCAAAATGAACATGAATTGCCAAATGATCATGTGAATAAATTCATGCAATGAAATGAGGGTTTTGGAAAATATAGGTCATGACATGCATTATGCAAAAAGAGGCACTCAATTTGGAGTTTTAGATCAAAAGTTATGGCACTTTGAAGTTTCATGCACACTTGGCAGTCATTTGACCATATCTCCTCAACCATTCATCAGATGCTCATGATCTTGGACTTTTTGGAAATGGAAGAGAAAGATCTTCAACTTTCATGTTGGACAAAATTTCATTTGAAGCTTATTTGATGTTGGAAAGTCAAGTTGAAAGTGGACCAAAAACTTGCCATTTTTGGAAACTTGAAATTACAAGTCACTTTCCATTTTTGGAAAATTTTGATCTGGCTTCAAAATCTTCAATGTAGATGTTTGACATGATGAATAAACCTCTTTTGGACATGAATGAAGTGTCTCAAACCATTTCTCCACCTCCTAGCCCTCAGTTGACTTGCAGTTGACTTTTTCGGGCCCTAGATGACCTGGACATGTACTGATGACTTTGAGCCTGTAACCCTTGGTCAAGTTGCTTCAAAATGAACTTTGATTCATATAAGCTCTCTAGAACAACCATAGGGCTTTCATATCAAGGAAATACTTGGTCTCTTGCACAGATGAATCCTCTTGATGCCAGTTCTAGTTGATATGATGCAATGCACTATGTAATGTTAATGACCTAAAAAATGAAATGAATGCATGAGTAAGGGGTGCAAATTTGAGGTGCTACACCCTACCCTACAGCAAGTAAAGTCTTGGTTGGGGAAATTATTTTCTATGAAGGACCTAGGTGAAGCAGCCTATATATTAGGAATCAGAATCTATAGAGATAGATCACAAAACTGCTTGGCCTAAGTCAGAGTACATACATAGGCAAAGTGCTTAGACGCTTTAATATGCATGATTCCAAGAAAGGATTCATACCTATGCAACATGGCTTGTGTCTATCAATAACACAATCCCCTTCAACTAAGGAAGAAAGGGATCGCATGGATAAGATTCCATATGCATCTGCAATAGGATCTATCATGTAGGCCATGTTATGTACTCGACCAGATGTCTCGTATGCTTTGAGTGCAACAAGTAGGTACCAATCTGATCCTGGTGATGCTCATTGGGTAGCTGTCAAGAATATCCTTAATTATTTGAGAAAGACTAAGGACTCATTCTTGATATATGGAGGTCAGGAAGAGCTGGCTGTAATTGGATATACCGATGCTAGCTTCCAGACAGATAAGGATGACTTTAGATCGCAATCTGGTTATGTGTTTTGCTTAAATGGTGGCGTTGTGAGCTGGAAAAGTTCAAAGCAAGATACAGTTGTTGATTCTACAACCGAGGCTGAGTATATTGCTGCCTCAAGTGCAGCAGGGGAAGCTGTTTGAATCAAAAAGTTCATTAGTGAACTTGGCATAGTTCCTAGCATTGTGGATCCCATTGGTCTCTATTGTGATAACAATTGTGCTATCGCACAAGCTAAGTGTAACAACCCAAATTTAGTAATTATTTCTTATATTATTATTATTATATTATATTTTATTTATTTGGAGTGTTAATTAATTAATTGGTTGTTAGGTAGTAATAATCGATTATATTAATTAATTTGGTGTGTTAATTAATTATTTAGTTGATATGAGATATAATTGAATAATTAATTATATTAATTAAGTTGGTGGGTATATTGTGCTAGTTTAATTTAATTGAACTAATTAGAGATATTTGAATATTAGGTCTTATTGGGCCTATTAATTAAATTAGAGGTATCACTCTTTAAGCCCAAATCTAATACTAGTATATGTAGCACCTCAAATTTGCACCTCCCACTTGTATATACATTTTCATTTTAGGTCATTAACATTACATTGTCATTGCATAGTCCATCATGTCATCAGGCAAGATTGGTCAGGAGATTCAACTGTGCAAGGCAACAAGTGCATTTTTCCATGAGATCAAAACCCTAGGGTTGGTGCAATGAGTTAATGTGACCCAAGGACCACTTTGAAGTGGTTTGGCCAAGGATTGAAGGCTCAAGACTCATCAGTCCATGTGTAAAATCATCTGAAACCCTAAAAAGTCAACAGAAGTCAACTGTCAATTCAACTGTCGATTTGGAGGTGGGAAATGGTTAGAGATGCCTCATTCATGTTCAAACAAGTCTCATTTGACATTTCAAACACCAACATTGAAGGATTTGAAGTCAGATCAAGACTTTCCAAAAATAGCAGGTGACCTGTAATTTGAAAGTTTCCAAAAATGGAAAGGTTTTTGACCAACTTCAACTCAAGATTACATCATCAAGAAAGCTTAAAATGAAATTTTGTCCAACATGAAAGTTGAAGATCTTTCTCTCCCATTTCCAAAAAGTCCAAGATCATGGATTTCTCATGTGTGGTTGATGAGATATGGTCCAATCATGGCAAAGTGTGGTTCAAACTTCAAATGAGCATAACTTTCAAACCAAAAGGCCAATTTGAGTGGTTCTTTTTGCATATTGATCCTTATAACATGTATTTTCCAAGCATATCATCATTTGACATGAATTCTCATTTGCATGGCATTGGCTCATTCATGAAGATTTTGGGAAAAATTGCATAACTTCATTTTGGTTGAACATATGCATACCAAATCCATTTCAATGTGTGCATGGAGTCATTTTTAGTGGTTTTGGACCAAGCACATGCATTGTTCACGTGCATGGAGGTGCATGGAGCATGAAATCTCATTTTTGCATTTACACCACAAAGTGATTAAGTTCATTGGCATTTGCCCTAATCCTTGCCTAAACATGATTAGCATTGAGTATAAAGCCTTAATCATAACTGTTTTCATCACAATTACCAATTCTAGATCTAGAATCACAAAATCTCCAAATTCTTCTCTCACTTTTTTTTGCAAAATCCTTCAAACACAAGCACTTTTCCTTGATCCATTCATCATTATGGAGCATATTTGAACACATTTGGACGTGTAAGCAAGAGGAATTGTGGCTGTTTGAGCTAGGCGCAAAGGTTGAAGCATCCATGGCAGTTGGAGATTCAGTTCGTTTCATGCATTGTTAAGCCTCCATTTCATCATCATTTACTTCAAGAAGCATATTGGAGAAGAATTGGAACATCAAGGACCTTGGAAACACGTGATTTCAGTTGCTGCTCATCAAAAGGTAGGTTTTTTGACCTCTTTAATTCTCCAATTCATTATGCCTATCTTGTAGATCTTTGAATGGTGATAAATCTGAGCTTTGAATGGAGTGAATTGGTGCATTGTACACAGAGATCCATGTGATTAAAGTTTGGATGATGATTTTTATTTCCTTCGATCCAGGCGTTTGATGTTGTTTTTGCATGAAATGTTTATGGATTGTGATTGTATGTTGCATGATGAGTTGAATGATGTGTTTGATTTTCATTTCTGGACACTTTGAATTTTTCTGGAAAAATTGGATGAAGATCTTCATCGTGTTCATAGAGTTCATGCATTTTCCAGATTTCCTGCGAATTTTATTGTGAAACGCATAGGCTTTCCTGCGAATTCATCCACGAGTTCATGCATGTTTCCTGCGGATTTTTCAAATCCATGCATGCGCGCGCTTAGGGTTTCATGCTGATACGATGTCGTTTGGCTTTGGCGCGCATGTAATTTCAAATTGTCCCAAGGTTCGAACTTGGCTGAAGGCATTTCTCACATTGCCTTGCCTTTTCTCCCATGTTTCTTCACATGTGCTTCATAAATCATTTTTCAATTTTCCATGAGCTTCCAAAATTCACAACAATTTGAAAATTAATCCAAATTCATCCCAATTTTTTGCATTGTGACCCTCATTCTATCTAGTTTTTTTATGATCATTAATTTCAAAGTTGTGCCTGGCCTGGAAAATATTTTGTCTAAGGAGTTTGCACATGTGTCCATATTTGACATTGCCTTGCTATATCATTTGTGAAATGTTTGATTCTTATCCAATAAATGTGAAATTTTGCATGCTATAACTAGACATATTGCTTGACATTTTGGTGTTGATTTGGTGTTTTTATCACTTACCATTTCTGTTTTATGATCATGCTAAGTTGGTGTGACAATTTGTGTCACACCTTGTGATGTTCAACTTGAATGATGTGCTTGCCATGCCAAATGATCTCCAATTGCCCTGATTTTTTGTGTGATGCATGTTATAGATGTTGTGATTGCTCATGATTTTTATTGGAATTATTGGGATCATTTCTGATTTAATTGAGATTTTTCATTCTGGTTGGTCACATTTGAGCTTTAAGATTGCCTTGAACTTCATTTGATCATGAAATGCTTGTTCCTTATCCAATGCTTCTGAATTTTTGCATACTATTTCTAGACATGTTAAGTGTTGTTTTGGCTTTGGTTTGAGGTTTTTACCAATTACCATTTCTGTTTTATGCCTATGCTAACTTGGTGTGATAATTTGTGTCACACATGGGCTTGTTGTGCTTGTCTTGACTTATGATATGTGATCGCCATGCTTAATGATGTCCAATGCCTCTAATTTTTTGTGTGATGATCATGTTGTATGTCCTATTTACTCATGAATTTTGCCAAGATTATTTGAATCATTTTTGATTTAATGTGCATTTATTGCTTCTGATGTCACAATGTGGTCACAATTTGCATACCTTGCCATGTGTGGTTCATGAAATGCTTTTGGTTAATGATATTGATATGGGACCTTTTGGAATGTGTTCTTGATTGAATGAAGTTGATTCATGTTAAATTTCATGTTCTGTTTTGTATGTTTGACTTATTTTTGACCCTAGGCTTTGACCTAGTGGTTTGGACTCACTGTTTGGATTGTGGATTTCAGGTTAAGAAGCACATTACCATGGTTGAAGTGGTTCACTCATTTGGATTGATTAGTTGATTGATGTTGGCTAACCTTATGTTGCTTTGTAGGTTGATGCCAAGTCATTTGTGTTGTGCCAATTGGCTTGTGGCTTGCATATTGTTGCCTAATGCCTTATCTGTCTGATTGTGTGATTGACTGTTATCTGTCTATTTGATTGACTTGTAAACTGATTGATTTAGATTTTTTCAGGTACCTAAGTTGCTTTGAGTTCTTTTGAACTTGCTTTTGCTTTGCTTGGTTGCTTAACCACTGAGGTATAACTCTCTGACTTCATGTAGTCTGGAAGACCTGTCCTGTTATATGGGCAGGCACCTGTCTGAAGCCCTCCTTAAGAGGCAATGCTTGTGTTTGTTTATCTTTGTGCCAAGCAGGAAAAGTCCTCTTATGAGGAAATTGGCAGATAAAAGAGATGTATAATCCATCTCCTGCTATTCAGTGTGTCATCCACTTTGCTCACACCATGTGTTAATGCATTGTGGATATCAACCCAAGATCTTTGTTGTGTCAGTCATATGTGGAGAAGAGTTCCTACTTTCTGAACTCCCACACCTTCTATTGTTTGAAGCTCTCCCAGGCCAGGGATAAGAGCTGTGAGGTCTTATCCTCATCCCCATTTCATCTGCTTCACCCTAACTCTCAATGTTAGGGTTAAGAGCTAATCACACCCCATTCCAGTTGGCTTCTGTTTCACAGCCTAACCTTGTATGAGCCCAATTGTTTGTATATAGTGTGTGTGTTTGCTTTGTGTGCTTGTATGTATTTGCCTGTGATGTTTAGGATAGCTTGCTCCCTATGCAAGTTAGATAGAAACCTTAACATAGGGATCATATGCATGACAACTTCTAGGCTCGAGTCGTAGTCTCCCTAGTAGTTTGTGTCTCCCTTTGTATCTGGTTAGGCTAGTCCTTTTTCCCTGTTTAGGGGAACTACGTCGCCCTGATCCTCATACCAGATGAGGTACGTAGGCAGGAGATGAGCTGATCTCTCCGGGCGCCCTTTTGCTTTTTGTCCCTTGTGTGTGTTGGAGTCTGATATAAGTCCAGCGATTGGCATTCGGTTTCCATGTTTGCCTGTTTTGTGTGGAGTCTGACGTAAGTCCAGCGATTGGCAGTCGGTTTCCTGTGTGTTTTGTTTGACGTGTGTTAGCCGAGCTACGAGTGCTCTGATTCTTCTCCGGTCAGAGAAGATACGTATGCATAGGATGCGACATCCTAGCGAGCACGTTTCCCCTGTCCCGAACTACGTCGACTCTGATGTCTGTGCCTGACAGACTACATAGGCCCAGGATGCGATATCCTGCCGAGTTAGTTTCTTTTGTCTTCCTGTGTTTCCTTCCAGTCTTGTGTGTGCAGTTTGTGATCAGTTTTTTAGCAACCTTATCCTTTCTTTTGTGCGTGGATCCCGTCGAGTACGACGGATGCGTAGGGGTGCTAATACCTTCCCTTCGCATAACCGACTCCCGATCCCATCTTTCTCCGGTCACTAGACCATGTCTTTTCCAGGTTTACTTCGAGCGTTTCCTTTCCCTCTTTTGGGATAAATAACGCACGGTGGCGGCTCTGTTGTTTCGTTTTCCCGCCGGTTTTTTCGCGTAATACGACAGCTGGCGACTCTGCTGGGGAATAGAGAAGTTGACCTTTTGCTGGTCCATCTTCGCTAAGCGAGTCTCTCCTAGCGCTCTCTAGGATAGGGTTTGGTTGCTTTTGCTATTTCATTTATTGCATTCATTTATTTATTGTTTGCATTTATGTTTGCATTCATCATCTGTTCATCTGTGCTGGCTGTGCTGTGTTTGTCTCTCTGTTGGGGGGGAGTTACATGAGGTAAAAGGCCCAATACCCAGGCTATGAGTGAAATCTAGGACACCTAGGAATAGAGTGATTCTTGGGAAGCGGGTGGTATTGCGCCACTTAGCGGAACTTGATATCACGAGCAGTTCAGACTCTGATGGGGTATTATCGTTACATACTTCGGGTGTGTATATGATGATATTCTATGAAAGGGTTATTTATGCTGCGTTTCTCTCGACCTTACCCTGGCCTAGATGACACCCGTGAGTGGGGAGGGAATGATCATTATTACAGGTACAGTTGGTGACTTGTTGGTGACTTGTTGGTGACTTGTGGTCCAGTTGGTGACTTGGTTCTTCAGATATGGGTCTCAGATGATTTTTGGGTCTCAGATGATTTGTGGTTCCGAGTTCAAGCCGAAGTTTTGATCCTGTGCTCCGAGATGCACAGCCAGCCAGTCTTGTCTGCATCATATGCATCATAGCATGTTTATTTTCAAAAAAAAAAATATATGCAATAAAAAAATTGAAAAAAGAGAAAAGAGAAAAAGAAAAGCTAATCTCTGCATGCATATCATTTCTCAGGTTCACTCAGGAGTCTATTCATTGTGAGATGATGGCAACCGTTCTAGAGTTGAAGCGGAAGACTTGCTCCTACAGTTTTCACTATGAGCCTTTGACGTCTCTGATAGAGTTGAGCAACTTGGTGACCGGCGGTAGTCAGAAGGTGTTTGCTGATCAGTATGGGGATTTGTTGACACTATTGAAGATGGTGGTAGATCTAGTACCGTTGTAGACTCTTCTACAGTTCTATGACCCAGAGCTTCGTTGTTTCACTTTTCAGGATTATCAGTTAGCGCCCACTCTTGAGGAGTATTCTATTCTGCTGAATGTCCCGATCCGGTATCAGGTTCCTTTCTTGGATGTGCCTAAAGAGGTTGATTTCAGAGTTGTTGCCAGAGCTTTTCATCTGAGTATCAAAGAAGTCAGTGATAATTGGAAATCCAGTGGGGATGTTGTAGGGTTGCCTTTGAAGTTCCTGTTGAGGATGGCTAGAGAAGAGGCAAAGAAGGGAAATTGGGAGGCTTTTCATGCTCAGTTGGTCATCATGATTTATGGGATTGTCTTGTTCCCGAGTATGCCCAATTTTGTGGATTATGCTGCTGTCATTATTTTCATTGGAGGAAACCCAGTTCCTACTCTGTTAGCTGACACTTACTATGCTATCCACAGTAGGCATGGTAAAGGTGGAGCTATCAGATGTTGTCTCCCTTTGTTGCTCAGATGGTTCTTGTCTCTCCTGCCAGTCAGTGGACCTTTTGTGGATGCTCAGAGCACTCATAAGTGGACTCAGAGGATTATGTCTCTTACCTCTTATGATATCAGGTGGCAGTCTTACCGGATGGATGTGCGTAATGTCATCATGAGTTGTGGAGAGTTTCGTAATGTGCCACTTGTAGGGACTAAGGGTTGCATCAATTACAATCCGGTTCTTTCTCTTCGTCAGTTAGGGTTTGTGATGAATGGAGGACCACTTGATGCTGAGATAGTTGAAAGTGTGAATTTTGAGAAGCGGAGTGACCCTGATAGATTGGAGCAAGTAGGAAGAGCTTGGAAGTCTATTGGTGTCAAGGATGGAGCTGTCCTGGGGAAGAAGTTTGTTGTTGCTATGCCTGATTACATTGATTGGGTCAAGAAGAGAGTTGAGACTTTGTTGTTGCCCTATGATAGGATGAAGCCATTGCAAAAGCAGCCACCTTTGATCCTTGCTGAGAGTGTACTTGTTGAGCAGTACAAGCAAGCCCTGATGGAGAATCGCCGGTTGAAAGAGAAAGAACAGGATACCCAGATGGAGCTTTACAAAGCCAAAGCTGATAAGTTGAACTTGGCTCATTAACTCAAGGGCGTGCAAAGTGAAGATGTTGCTAGACTGAAGGGCAAGAAGAGGTCCTATGAGGAGATGGAGAACTTGTTGAATGCAGAACATCGTGAGTGCTTGAGGTTTCAGAGAGCTGAAGCCAGTTATCAGAAGAAGATACGAGACCTGGAGAAGCAACTCAGAGACAAAGACATCCAGTTGAAGAAGGAAGTTGACTTGAGACATGCATCAGAGAGCCAACTTGGAGGAGAAGTTGTGGAGCTCAGAAGACAATTGAAGGAGAAGCTCAATCCCCTGCCAGAATGTTCAGAGTGTGACCTGTTGATAGACCAGTGTCAGTACCTGAAGACGCTCGTTCCTGGAAGCCATTTGTCTTAGCTTGTATCTCTGTTGTTTATGTTGAGAATCACCTCCAGGCTTGTTGGATGGGATTCGTTGTTGTACTCCGATTGTTTGGATCTTTGTTGACATTGTTGTATGATCCTTGTTGCTCATATCTATAGATGAGATTGTTGATGTTTCACCCTGTGCTCACTATTTGGTGTATGTTGCTTCTTTGTTTGTGCTGCAGGTTGCCATTTCTTGAAAGATGAATGGGCTCTTGAATGCTTGAGAAATGAACATATCATGTGCATCATACGCATCATGAGCATCATACACATATCATTTTGCATAACAGGTGTTCTTGCTCGTGACTTCTCACTCTGGTTCTTGTGTTCAGGCAGGATAGCTGATCAACGTCCGCACCGCTACTCAACCAGATTGAATCATCAGAGGAACATGGACCAGGTTCAAGCAGAATTGGCTGAGATGAGGGCTAACATGGCCCAATTCATGACCATGATGCAAGGGGTCGTTCAAGGGCAAGAGGAGCTGCGTGCCTTAGCCCAGAGACAGGAAGCTGTGCTCCCACCTCCGAGTCGTGCTTCACCAGTGGGTGCACCTGTGACCGATAATGCTGCTGTTGTTGCTCCCGTCAATGACTACGCTGTGGGGGATGAATTGAGGGGTATTAGAATCAACAGACAGCCTCTTGCTGCAGAGACTGTTAATGCCAGAGCTACCCGGGCTCCGATTCGCCATCCTGCTCCCCTGGTCGACAGGCAGGAGGATATGTTCATATTGCTTACTGAAGACGATGATGTTGGGAGAGTTGAAGAGAGGGATCGGAAAGTTGATGCCCTTGCTGAAAAAATCAGAGCTATGGAATGTCAGAACTCTCTGGGTTTTGATGTTACTAATATGGGGTTGGTGGAAGGTTTGAGAATTCCCTACAAATTCAAAGCGCCCTCCTTCGATAAATACAACGGTACTTCTTGCCCTCGCATCCATGTGCAGGCGTATTACAGGAAGATCTCTGCTTACACAGATGACGAGAAAATGTGGATGTATTTTTTCCAGGATAGCTTGTCTGGAGCTTCCTTGGATTGGTACATGGAGCTTAAGAGAGATTCTATCCGTAGCTGGAGGGATTTGGGTGAGGCCTTCTTGAGGTAGTATAAACATAATATGGACATGGCGCCGAGCCGGACGCAGTTGCAGAGTCTTTGTCAAAAATCAGGGGAGAGTTTCAAGGAGTACGCCTAGAGGTGGCGTGAGTTGGCCGCAAGAGTACAACCCCCTATGCTGGAGAGGGAGTTAACCGATATGTTTATCGGAACTTTACAAGGTGTATTCATGGACCGGATGGGAAGTTGCCCATTCGGTAGTTTCTCAGACGTTGTAATCTGTGGGGAAAGGACAGAGAGTTTGATTAAAGCTGGGAAGATTCAGGATTCTGGTTCCTCATCTTCCAAGAAACCATTTGCTGGGGCACCTCGCAGGAGAGAGGGTGAAACCAATGTTGTGCAACACGGTAGAAGAAGTGCCAACAGAGGGCAATATCGCCAGGTTGCTGCCGTAACTATTCCAGCACCTCAACCTCGTCAACAGCAACAACAGAGGGTTCAACCACCACCACCACAACAACAACAACAGCAACGTCCGTATCAACCTAGACAGAGGATGCCTGATCGTCGTTTTGACCCGTTGCCAATGACCTATGCTGAGTTGCTACTTGAGTTGCTCAGATTGGGGTTTGTGGAGTTGCGTACAATGGCTCCGTTGACAAAAATACCACCTGGGTATGATGCCAACGTACGTTGTGATTTCCATTCTGGTGCTCCGGGGCACCATATTGAGAACTGCCGGGCTTTTCATCATAAGGTCCAGGACTTAATTGACGCCAAAACTATCAATTTTGCTCCTGTGCCGAATGTTGTGAACAATCCTATGCCTCAGCATGGTGCGCACGGAGTTAACAATGTTGAAGGTGGAGAAGCTGAAGACTTGGTGGTCAGTGTGGATGAGATTCAGACTCCGTTGGTTGTTGTGAAGGATCGTTTGTTGAAAGGGGGAGTATACCCGGGTTGTGATCAGGACTGTTCAGTTTGTGCCGGGTCAGAGAATGGTTGTGTACAATTGAGGGCTGGTATTCAGAATTTGATTGATGAGGGTTGTTTACAGTTTAGTCGGGCCGTGAAAGATCATGGGATGGTGTCAACTGTCACCATTTATTTCAAACCGTCCGAGGGACGTGGCCAGATAACTGTTAATGCGCCTACAGCTAGTGGTACTCCTGTTACCATTTCTGCTCCTGTAACCGTCAGTGCTCCAACTACCATCGTTGCTTCAGGAAGAAGGCCTGTTGAGAACAGTAGGGTTGTGCCATGGAAATACGATAATGCATACCGCAACAATCGAAGGGCTGAGAGTCAGGTTAGGCCAGTGAATCAGGCTCCAGTGACGATTGGGTTACCGAGTAGAACTCCAGTGATTGCAAGTCCGGTTGTGGACAATGTTGGGGGACCAGGAGGTTTCACAAGAAGCGGTCGTTTGTTTGCACCCCAGCCGTTGAGAGATAACAATGCTGAGGCTCTCGCCAAAGCTAAGTGTCGCAACCCGAAAAATACAGAGGTGCGAAAAAACAACCGGCGAGAAAGAAATGACAGAAGAGTCGCCACCGTGCGTTATTTATCCCAACAGAGGGAAAGGAAACGCTCGAAGTAAACCTGGAGAAAGGAAAGGAAAAGACAAGGTCTCGCAACCAAATCTTGGGTTCGGGAGTCGATTATGCGAAGGGAAGGTATTAGCACCCCTACGCATCCGTAGTACTCTACGGGATCCACTCTTGTTGTTTCTTGTCTAAAGGGCGTGTGTTTATCTAATGTACTATTTACTAAAAGGGTCAAGAAAATGACTCGCACGGATGTCGCATCCACTGCATACGTATCTCATCTGAATATGAGAATCAGAGTCTTCGTAGCTCGGCTACCTAAGGGTTAAGGATAAGTGTGCTCGCTAAGACATCGCGTCTTATGCCTACGTATCTCATCGGGAATGAGAATCAGAGCAAAACGTAGTTCAAACTAAATACGAGAATAAGGGTCTCGATCGCAACTAGGGCGAGAGAAAGGGAATGTCTCGATCGCAACGAGGGCGAGAGAAAGGATCGCAACGAGGGCGAAAGAAAACAAGGATTAGTTGTTAGTCGTTAGTCAAACTCGGCAAGACATCACATCTTGTGCCTACGTATCTCATCTGAACATGAGAATCAGAGTTGCCGTAGTTCGGCTCACGCACGCCAAACAAAACAAGACACCTACACACAAAAAGGTGGCAAACATGGAGCCCGACTGCCAATCACTGGACTTACATCAGCATCCGAACCAAAACACACACAAAAGGGCAAACGTGGAGCCCGACTGCCAATCACTGGACTTACATCAGCATCCGGACCAAAACACACACAAAAAGAAAAAAGAAAGGTGCCCGGAGTGGTCTCGCACGACCACCTGCCTACATACCTCGTCTGGAACAAGGATCAGGGCGATGTAGTTCCCCTTCATAGGGGGTGCCATCTGAACATGGACTTACAAAGGAGGACACCAGTTGTGTCAAAGGAGAGTGGGCGATGTGTTCACGTCCTAGCAGTAGGTGTCGCAGCTCGCTGAATCGAGTCTTAGGCAGTTACCTCTTTGCAATAGGACGGACTACATGCCACAAGATCGGAGACGCTCGGAAAGGTCTAAAAGAAATGGGGAAGCTCTGCCCTAGAGTTGTCATGCAATGTGTGCTTAAGTGTTAGGATTTACAAATGGGAATATCTACCTAATGTTGGCATGCAAAGAATATGGGAATCCTACCTATGTTATCATACAAAGGGTTCTATCTAATGGGTGCTACTTAATCGGAACAAGAGTTGACGAGTGGAGCAAGGAGCAAGGAGAAGGGTTAGGGATAAGGGTAGATGGCGATGCACGAAGCAATCGACTTACAAGGTTGATGGCGATGCATAAAGCAATCGACTTACAAGGTTGATGGCGATGCATAAAGCAATCGACTTACAAGGTTGATGGCGATGCATAAAGCAATCGACTTACAAAAGGGTGGATGAATACGTGCTGGTTCTGTTAGGTTTTGAAAAATGATTACTCGACGTTGGATCGAGGTTTTGATCTTGCTTTGAAATGGTTATCGAATGTTCATTTTATTTCTTGTATTAACAGATGAATAAAGAATGAAAGAATAAATATTATACATTTCATGGGAGAGGGATACATTTGTTATGAATGGGGGTTGTCATGGCAATCAAACAATATAAATATATGCCTCATACATCACACAAGTAGGCAACAGTTAATCAAACAAGTAAGATATAAACAAGTATATAATCAAATCAAAGAATCAAAGAATGAAATAATGAAACAATAAACAATGTATGAGTGTAAGTGTAAGGGAACCGGCTCATTGTAAGAAAGCCCAAGAGTAAGCTATGTGAGGTTGATGGCGATGCTTAAAAAGCAATCGACTTACAAGGGTGTAAAAAATGGGCTCGATATTAAACCGAGAAAAGTATGATTTTTATAGTTTGAAAAAATGGTTTTTGAACTAAATTCAAATACAATAACTATGCATTATTAACAAATGAAATTATAAGTATAATAAACGTAAAAAGAAGATATTAACAAAATACTAAGAGGATAAAAAATGCTAAAGGAAGATAAAATCAAATAATAAGCAAAAAGTACCTCACATGAGTATCGAACCCTCTCCCCCTAATATTATGCAACTAAACTCTCTCCACTAGGCCACTCAATACTATCTGCTGTTGAGATACTACCCTAAATATATGAACCGGGCTAAAGATTTAAAATAAAAAATAAAATAAAAACAAAACAAACATTTTTATGGTTTTGTATTATCTCTGTAAAAAACAAATTAAATTAAAAAAATAAATAATAAAAAAAGAAAACAGAAAAAGAAATGGGAACGGGGAAGAGAACACAGAGGAGTTCGTCTTCCCCCCTCTCTCTCGCATCTTACGAGTTCTCTGTCAAACTCAGAAAATCTCTCTCTCTCAACCCTCATCGTCCTCAACCTTTTCTCACCTCTCACAACCTCTCATTCACTCACCTCTCACGACCTCGTCAATCTTAACCCTCGTCACCCTCGATGAATCTTCCTCAAAATCTCGAACTCAATCAAGTAATAAAGCAATGGTTGAACAAAAACTAACCTTCGGCGGTGATAACGGCAACGATGAAGCTCACAGGTTTGTCTTTGATTTGGTGATTAGGGTTTGTCAATCGTTCCACCTCTGATTTTCGTTGTCTCCCCCTTTTCACTGATTTGCCTCTCCTCTTTATATTCTGTGAATTAGGGTTACAAATTGGTGCCCTTGTGTTCAAAAGTAACTCTGCAAAGCACTTTGGATGCTCAGAAATTGGATTGACCTTTTCCATGTTAGATTCAAGAAAAGGTATCCTTCACAAACTTTCTTCTCTGCTTTGACCTTATATCAATTTGGGATATCTTTGGATTTTGCCCTCTGACTGTTGGTTAATGATTTTGCACTTTGGATTTTGCAATTTGACGGATTGATGTGTCCCTTTTTTTACCGCAGTAAAAAAAAATGGTGAGCTTGGTTTGCTGCAATCTTATTCATGTTTGGTGGGTTGTGGACATGGTTGAAGGTTTGAGTTTTGTGGTGGTTTGATCTTTGACATTATTGATGTTTCATGCTGCAGGCTAGTGGATTTGGACTAGGTATACTTGCAGTATTTCTTCATGATGCATGGCAATAAGGATTCAAAATAAGACCATTGTAATATAGTAGTGGAAACAGGGTCTGCTGATGTTTTTGTTCAGTAGGTTCGACCCTGCTCAACTTGCCTCTGCAACTTGATTTTGCAACATGATACTTGCTCCAGGTTTACATTGGCCTTCTTCTATTTAATGTTGAGTTTTCTCCTGTGTAAGGACTGATGCATCTTTGGATAACATGTACTAAAAACTCTTAGTCGCATGAATTGGTTTCCATTCCCATCTGCAGGATCAAATTTCTACCGGCTAGTTCCAATGTCCATTTCTTTGCTTTATGGGTATCGCGGTTCATGGTTGTTGCATTGCTTTGGTGGTACAAGTTTGTTCAAATGGAATTGCTTCAAATCATTTGCTCTAAGTTCAGTCATCACGCCATGACCTTATGGAATTCAAGTTTTGATTTGGCAGCTGCAGGACCATGATGACAGGATGCTAGTACAAGGTGTGTCAAGGTGAGTTCAGAATCCATGTGCATTGATTTGCCAAATCAATCATGTATGTACCGTATTTGATCATGTGATTAGGGTATTTGGTTATTGATGAATGCAGGACCAGTTCAGCAAGGTAAAGATTGGTTGTCAAGGCAAAGGATCCAAGTCATGGTATAATGGTCATGAATATGAAAATGAGCTAAGTTACTTGGAAATGAAGAAACAAGGGAAAACACAACCAACATGGT
Organism: Lathyrus oleraceus; assembly: GCF_024323335.1. NCBI lineage: Eukaryota > Viridiplantae > Streptophyta > Magnoliopsida > Fabales > Fabaceae > Lathyrus > Lathyrus oleraceus. The sequence goes on along the minus strand of NC_066584.1, from coordinate 504,473,481 downwards.
TGTTGGATGATGAATTAAGGCAAAGTAGCATGGGATTAGGTCCAAGTTTGGGAAATTTATTGAATGGCTTTGGTATTTTGCAGGGTGTTGTTATGTTAACACAAGTTGGCGGCTAACTTCAACTTTTACTTCACCATTCCGCTTCTGTTTTGATAGGTAATGACCAAAGTATTCCGCTTGAGCGCCAAAACCTTACACTGCCATTTTCCTGATGCTGGTGTAGATTGCAGCCTGAATTCGATGACAATGTGTTTTATTTCATTTGCACTTAACCTGCCCTTTTTTTGTGTGCATTACTGTAGGAACAACTGTTGGTTTTGACGGCGTGCATCATCTATATGTGCTACATGAGATGCTTTGGATTTTTGCTTGGGATGCTTTGCCGGTGTGTGAACTGTTTTGTGAGCTGCTAGCAGCGGTTTAGGTTTAGTATGGCAGGGGTATTTTTTTACAGCATTTTGGCAATTACACTATTCGTTTCACATTGCCAATCTATTGTAGATTGGTTAGTCAAGCGCCATTACGGCTACTGAATTAGTATCGCAAGTACCGCTGCCTTTGGGCTACCTCATTGTGTTGTATAGCTTTTGATTTGGGTTTTCCAGGAACCGCATAGGTTACCTTGTGGGTTTCACTGCAGGTTTTGCTTTATTTCCTCTATGCAACAGATATGTTAGTAGCTATGATGATGCATTGGTTTAGATGCCACGATCTGCCGTTGACTTTTGCTTCTGTTGTGAAAATGCAGGTTTCCGTGTTGCTTTTGTTGCTGTTGTTGAGATTGCATCTGAAGCTTATGTCTCAAAAGCTGTTGGTTATACAGATACTGTTGTGGATTCTGTGACTGTTGCTGCTGTTGTTGAGGAACAACTTGCTGCCTCCCTTGCATTTGTCTCTGGGAAGCATTAAACATATTTTGAATGTTGGAAATTTGAATGTTTGAATTCTGGCCAACATTCGGGATGGGAGCCTGGGCTAGACCAGATACAAGTGGAAGGTTGGGCTGAGATGCAATATTATTTTGAATGTTTTGAGATAGAAGCTGTTGGCGTGGCTGCGGCTGATTGGGCAAAGGAATAGGATGCTGCTGCCCTTGATTGTGAACTTGAGACTGCATAGCATCCTGTAAAATATGCTTCACATTATAACCTTGCTTTTATTTATTCATTGTTTCACTTATGATCAAACTGCTATGGAACTGTTCTCGTGCTTTTGTTTCATCGTTCTGGTTAAGCTTCCCAGGTGAACCTTGTCTTGTTTCCCTCTTGATTTTGGTCGAAACTTTCACTTTCCATACACACCGCCGGTATTTGCTTGCAGTGACTTTGGGTTGGAACAGCGGGGATATCGATTTAACTTGGCATGTTGTTGCTGCAGGTTCTATGTTGATTTCTGACTTAGATTTCTATGTGTGGCATGAGCTGTTTTGATGCCTTGCTAGATATGTATTGGTTGCATTGCTTGCTGCAGTTTGTTGTTTGATGGCAGGTTGGAGGCTTTGGCTAGGTGATGTGGTGTACTGTGAGCAGGGAACTTGGTTGCACTTTCCATGAGCACATTCTTGTGGTGCTGCTGCAGCTTATTATTTGGTGGCTATGTGGAGTAGCAACTGGTGTTAGGATCATGTGGTAACAGATTTTTTGTTGTAAAATGGTACAGGTTAGGAATGACCATTGAAAATTCATGGTTTTGGAGTTTTGAATTGGTTTGTTCAATGGGACTTACTTGCGAATGAAGTAAACAAGAAAAATCATCAACAAACATGAAGATTGGATGACACAATGAAACAAAGGGCCAGGCCAAGTTTGGATAGTCAAGAGCAAGTGAGGGTTGACTTTGGTCAAAGTTGACCAAAAAGTCAACCGTTGACCAAAGTCAACAAATGGTCAAAAATGCATTTTTTTTGTATTTTCTTTGTAAATGAAAAATGAATTATTGGTTAGGGTGAACTTTTGGGTTTGTGGGTTTTGGGTTGACTTTGGTCAAAGTTGACCAAAAAGTCAACTGTTGACCAAAGTCAACAATCGGTCAAAGTGTCAATTTTTGTGTATTTTTTTGTATGGAATCAAATGTAATGAAATAAAATTAAAATGGATTAATAAAATGGTTTGAAGTTGGTTTTCACAATTGGTTTAATCATAACTTGAATGTTTGACTCTTGAAAAGAAAATAACTTGACTGATAATGTGTATGAACAAAACCATGAAATAAGACCATAAGGTTAGGGTTTTGACATAGTATCCATGAACCAACAACATGACTGGCAAGTGGCTAGAAACACAAGAAACTTGGTTGTTCAGATGACCCAGACCATAGAGGTATCCACAATCACAACACCATGACTTTGGATCAAAACCAATCCTCATGTAAAATCAAAGTTAGGTTAGGCCAAGCATGCCAAACAAACATAAAAAATTCAGGAGCAAAATCGGGGTATGACACTAAGGGTAAGTAAGCTGCGGTTGAGGAAGAACCTGCTCAGAAGGAAGCGCCTGAGGGCTCGTTTGAGAAAGACGTGGAGGAGTTCATGAAAATTATAAAGAAGAGTGACTACAAGATTGTAGATCAGCTGAATCAAACTCCATCCAAGATCTCTATACTCTCGTTGCTTTTGTGCTCTGAGGCACACTGTAATGCCTTGCTGAAGATGTTGAATCTGGCTTACGTGCCTCAGGAGATTTCTGTCAACCAGTTGGAGGGTGTGATTGCAACGTCAGTACCAGGCATGGTTTAGGGTTCACATATTTGGATCTAACACTTGAGGGTCGTAATCATAACAAAGCCCTGCATATTACTATGGAGTGCAAGGGTGCAGTGTTGTCATACGTGTTGGTAGACACTGGCTCTTCGTTGAACGTGTTGCCCAAGAAGATTTTGGGTAAGATTGATGTTGAAGGGGTTGTGCTCACTCCGAGTGACCTGATTGTAAGGGCTTTTGATGGATCCAAACGGTCTGTTTTTGGTGAAGTCACGTTGCCGGTGAAGATTGGTCCGGAGGTGTTTGACATTATCTTCTATGTGATGGACATCCAACCAGCATATAGTTGCTTATTGGGGCGTCCTTGGATTCATGCAGCTGGGGCAGTTTCGTCAACTCTCCACCAGAAGTTGAAGTATGTCTGAAATGGGCAGAATGTGACTGTGTGCGGCGAGGAGGACATTCTGGTGAGTCATTTATCCTCTTTCAAGTATGTGGAGGTGGATGGCGAGATCCATGAAACTCTATGCCAGGAATTCGAGACCGTTGCTCTTAAGAGGGTGGCTTTTGCTGAGCAGAGGAAGCCAAGTGCCTCAGTTGCATCGTACAAGCAGGCAGTGGAAGTTGTCAACTCCGGTAATGCAGAAGGCTGGGGCAAGATGGTGGACTTGCCTGTCAAAGAAGATAAGTTCTGAATTGGTTATCAACCTCTGCAGGCGGAGCAGGGTGTGCAAACAGGTCCGAGTACCTTTACCAGCGTCGGGCTGATGAATCACGGTGATGTCTTTGCAACCGGTGGTGAAGACTGCGATAGTGATTGTGATCTAGACAACTGGGTTCGCCCGTGTGCACCAGGGGAGTCGATCAACAACTGGACGGCTGAAGATGTGGTCCAAGTTACTCTTCAAACAGAGTAATTTTCTTTTGTTTTTCATTTTGCACAAAACCCTACGTTCGGCCTAAGGCGTAGTGGTTCATTGTAGGGCCTCATCATGTTTTTTCAATGATATCATTAATAAAGGACGTTTTGCAAACAATTTTGTGATCCCTGTCTTTCTATTTTTTGTTTTCATTTTTCAAAAAAATAAAAATGGCAATGTTTTTGTTTTTGTGACTTTCTTGAACTCTTTTTCTAAAATAAAGCATTAAACATGCAGAAGTGATCTTACGGACTCCACTATGAACAGTTTTGTTATGGCTCAGTATGATTTCAATAATCCCATCTACCAAGCTGAAGAGGAGAGTGAGGAAGACTGTGAACTCCCTAAAGAACTGGTCAGATTATTGAAGCAGGAGGAAAGGGTCATCCAACCTCATCAGGAGGAGTTGGAGATTGTTAATCTTGGTACTGAGGACGCCAGAAAAGATATTAAGATCGGGGCTGCTTTGAAAGAAGATGTCAAGAGCAGGTTGATTGAGATGTTGAGAGAATATGTGGAGATATTCGCCTGGTCGTATCAAGATATGCCTGGGTTGAATACCGATATTGTGGTACATAGGCTACCTCTCAGAGAAGATTGTCCTTCGGTCAAGCAGAAGCTTCGGAGAACCAGTCCTGATATGGCTGTTAAGATTAAGGAAGAGGTTCAGAAGCAGTTTGATGCGGGTTTTCTGTCAGTGACGACTTATCCCCCGTGGGTGGCCAATATCGTTCCCGTGCTGAAGAAGGATGGTAAAGTCAGAATGTGTGTCGATTACCGGGATCTGAACAGAGCGAGTCCAAAAGATGATTTCCCATTACCTCACATTGATGTATTGGTTGATAATACGGCTCAATCCTCGGTTTTCTCTTTCATGGATGGTTTTTCTGGTTATAATCAGATTAAGATGGCGCCAGAAGACATGGAAAAGACGACATTCATTACGCCTTGGGGCACGTTCTGCTATAAGGTGATGCCATTTGGGCTGAAGAATGTCGGTGCTACCTATCAGAGGGCTATGACGACTCTCTTTCATGACATGATGCACAAAGAGATTGAAGTGTACGTGGATGATATGATTGCGAAGTCGCAGACAGAAGAGGAGCACCTGGTAAATTTGCAGAAGTTGTTTGATAGGCTGAGAAAGTTCAGACTGAGGCTGAATCCAAACAAGTGTACGCTTGGTGTGCGGTCCGGGAAGCTGTTAGGCTTCATTGTCAGTGAGAAAGGGATTGAGGTTGATCCAGCAAAAGTCAAAGCTATACAAGAAATGCCTGAACCGAAAACAGAAAAGCAGGTTCGTGGGTTTTTAGGGAGATTGAACTACATTGCAAGGTTTGTATCTCACCTAACTGCCACGTGTGAACCGATATTCAAATTGCTAAGAAAGAATCAAGCAATCAGGTGGAATGATGATTGTCAGAAAGCTTTTGACAAGATAAAAGAGTATTTACAAAAACCTCCAATCCTTATTCCTCCAGTTCCTGGGAGACCACTGATAATGTACCTGTCAGTGGCTGAGAATTCGATGGGGTGTGTATTGGGACAGTATGACGAGCCTGGTCGAAAAGAGCATGCCATATACTACCTTAGCAAAAAGTTTACCGACTGTGAAATCAAATATTCACAGCTTGAGAAAACTTGTTGTGCTTTGGCCTGGGCTGCTCGCTGACTGAGGCAGTATATGCTGAATCATACTACCTTATTGATTTCTAAGATGGATCCAGTGAAGTACATCTTTGAGAAGCCGACTCTCACCGGACGTGTTGCCCGTTGGCAGATGATCTTAACAGAGTATGATATCCAATACACGTCGCAGAAGGCCATCAAAGGTAGTGTTCTGTCGGACTACCTTGCCGAGCAACCGATTGATGATTATCAGCCGATGATGTTTGAATTCCCTGATGAAGACATCATGTATCTTAAGATGAAAGATTGTGAAGAGCCTCTTGTCGAGGAAGGACCGGATCCTGATGACAAGTGGACATTGATGTTTGATGGGGCTGTGAATATGAATGGCAACGGTGTTGGGGCAGTGCTTATTAATCCAAAAGGTGCTCATATACCTTTTTCTGCCAAACTGACTTTTGATGTAACCAACAATGAAGCTGAGTATGAGGCTTGCATCATGGGTATAGAAGAAGCCATCGATCTGAGGATCAAAACTCTTGACATTTATGGAGATTCCGCTCTAGTGATTAATCAGGTCAATGGAGATTGGAATACCAATCATCCGCATTTGATTCCTTACAGAGATTACACCAGAAGAATACTGACGTTCTTCAAGAAGGTGAAGTTGTATCATGTCCCCCGAGATGAGAATCAGATGGCTGATGCCTTGGCTACTTTGTCTTATATGATCAAGGTTCATTGGTGGAATCATGTGCCACATGTTGCGGTGAATCGACTCGAGAGGCCTGCGTATGTGTTTGCAGCCGAGTCTGTTGTTGATGAGAGGCCGTGGTACTATGATATCAAGAATTTCCTCAAGAGCCAGGAGTATCCCGAAGGAGCGTCAAAGAATGATAAGAAAACCCTGAGAAGGCTAGCTGGAAGCTTTTATTTGAATCAGGATGATGTGTTGTACAAGAGAAACTTTGACATGGTTCTGCTCAGATGCGTGGATAGACACGAAGCAGACATGTTGATGCAAGAAATGCACGAAGGATATTTTGGTACCCATGCTGACGGTCATGCAATGTCTAAGAAATTGTTGAGAGCCGGTTATTACTGGATGACTATGGAATCCGATTGTTTCAAGTACGCTCGGAAATACCATAAATGTCAGATCTATGCTGATAAGGTGCATGTACCACCAAGTCCTCTGAATGTCATGAATTCGCCTTGGCCGTTCGCCATGTGGGGCATTGATATAATTGGGAAGATTGAGCCTACTGCTTCGAATGGACATCGCTTCATCTTGGTTGCGATTGACTACTTCACCAAATGGGTGGAAGCAGCTTCCTATGCCAATGTTACCAAACAAGTGGTTGCTCGGTTCATTAAGAAGGAAATCATTTGCCGTTATGGGGTTCCTGAGAGAATCATCACTGATAATGGTTCGAATCTCAATAACAAGATGATGAAAGAGCTGTGTAAAGATTTCAAGATTGAACATCACAATTCTTCTCCTTACAAACCGAAGATGAATGGTGCTGTAGAGGCTGAAAACAAGAACATTAAGAAGATTGTGCAGAAGATGGTCGTGACGTACAAGGATTGGCATGAGATGCTGCCTTTCGCTTTACATGGATACCGTACCTCGGTACGTACGTCGACCGGGGCAACCCCCTACTCCTTTGTGTATGGTATGGAAGATGTCCTACCAGTTGAAGTGGAGATTCCTTCTCTGAGGGTCTTGTTAGATGTCAAGCTTGACGAAGTTGAATGGATTCGAACAAGGTTTAATGAGTTGAGCCTTATAGAAGAGAGACGGTTAGCAGCTGTGTGCCATGGGCAGTTGTATCAGAGAAGGATGAAGAGAGCCTTTGATCAGAAAGTGCGTCCTCGAAGCTATCAAACTGGTGATCTAGTTTTGAAAAGGATCCTTCCTCCCGGTACAGATAACAGGGGCAAGTGGACTCCTAATTATGAAGGTCCATATGTTGTTAAGAAGGTTTTCTCTGGTGGAGCCTTGATGCTTACAACTATGGATGGTGAAGATTTTCCGTCCCCTGTTAACTCAGATGTAGTCAAAAAATACTTCGCGTAAATTAACCCGCTGGACAAAAAGAATAAAAGAGTCCAGGCAAAAAAGGGCATCCCGGCGAACCAAAAAAAAAAAGAAGAAGAAAAGGTTCGGGCAAAATTTAGGGATAAAGAATAAAAAGAATTTGTACACCCGGTAAGTCGAAGACCCGCAAGGGCGGCTTAGGCAAAAATGGGTATCCCGGTGGATTGAAAACCCGAAAGGGCGATCCAGGCAAAAGAGGGATTAGAGCGAAGACTACAGTCTGAGTTATCTGTGCTTCATCGCGCCTCATGGTCTACCATCTCCAAAGATGTGATCGGTCCAGTCATTCTTCTCAGAAAGCAAGGAATTGGGAGGAAAACTGATGATCTGTGAGTCATAACAGGATTGGGAAATAGTGGATGCTGTGTTCACATTGCCATTAGGATAGATTTTTCCTTTTGTGCGCAATTACCTCTTTCTAGGAATTGCTTCCCGATGTATTCGCCTTTTCAGGCCCATTTTCAATCAATAAAAGTCGTTATTCAGATAAATTGCTCTCTTGTTTTTATTTTTACTGTTTTGTTTGCAAAAACGTCCGAATTTTTTATAAACATTGCATATAGAAACATGAAGGCTAGACAATAACGTGCAGAAAGATAAAACATTTGAAAATCATTTTGAATGTTGAGGACACTTGAGCGTATCTTGTCCATGCAACCCCCTGGGGCATATCGGTCGTGCTGTTTTGCAGGTTGTCATCAATGATTTTCAGGTTGTTGTCAGCACTGTCCAGTGGTGTGGGATGGGGATCTTCCCCAGCAGTTGAAGCAAGTTCGGGATTTGTCTCCCCAGCATATTCAAGATCAGGAATTCCTCAGCCGGATTGAGGATGATTCCCCAGCAAGATTGAAAGTGTGATGGTTTCCCCAAGCAAGTCTGAAAGCTATCAGAACTATGTTTTCCCCTGCAGAGACGTCTGTGGAGTTTTATTCCCCAGCAGGCCTGGAATTGGTTTGTCCCCAGCTAGTCTGAAAGTTGGCAGTTCTCCACTGAGCTTGAGGATTGTTAATCCCCACTGAGTCAGAAGGTTTCTTTATCCCCAGCGGGGTCAGTGAGTAGTCTTATTCCCCAGCAGTCTGGTTTGAAGTACTGCTATCCCCAACGTGGTCGTGAACACTTTTCCCCGACAGGGTCGTGTGTGCCTATCCCCATCAGGGTTGTGAAGTTTTCCCCTAGCAGATCTCCCGAGCAGAGGTTTATGTTGATAGTTTTCCCCTAGCAGATCTCCCGAGCAGAGGTTTACGTTGGTGGTTTTCCCCAGCAGGTTCCCTAAGTGGATCAGGTTCGGCGAAAATTATCTCCAGCAGAGTTTATTCTACCCGTGGATGGGTCGTCCCCAGTAAAGTCGCATTGGTTGTTTCCCTAGCGGAGTCCCTGAGTGGATTGGGTCCGGTGAAGTTTGTTCCCGGTGGGTTCTTTTCTTTCCCAAGCAGCAGTGCTATTCTCCAGCATGAGTGAGAAGGTGGTTTTACTCCCCGCAGAGTATTCTTCAGACAGAGTCTCCCCACAGAGTTGGAGAATCTAATCAGTTTGCTCCCCAGCAGGAGTTTCGATCATTTGCATCTTGCATGTAGTGATCATTGCATCCTCAAAATGCGTAGCATTTCCATTCAATATGGAGCATTACGCCATAGAAAAATTCAAACATATGCATTCATATGTCAAACCTAATTGGACCATATCCCCGGCAGAGGCGGATCGTTGTTCAACATCCGTACGACACATTTGCTACAGTTGCTCCTAACAGCATTCAGGATTGATAACTCCCTAGAGAGGTTTATTTCCTCACGCGTCCGTGAAAGGAAGCTTGATTCTCCCCAGTGAGATCCCCAGCAATTGCTTAGCCTTGCCTTGACGTGTTGAAGATGTCGTGTTTGCACCCGTGTGTGTCTTTGTTTGATGTCGGTAAACATCATCTTTCAATGTCGGTAAACATCGAGTCCTATTCCAGTCATCGGTAAATGTCTGGTCGTCCCTTTATTGATGTCGGTAAACATCATCTTTCGATGTACGCAACATCTATCCTTTCCCCAGGTCATCCGTTGATGTCTGGTCACCTCTCCGTTGGTGTCGATAAACGATGAGTTTTTCCCAATCGTCCGTTGACGTTTGGTTGTGTTTAGCTTTTTCCCAGTAAATTCACCTCTCCGTTGGTGTCGATAAACGTTGAGTTTTTGCCTGGTCGTCCGTTGACGTCTGGTTGCACATCAAGTCTCATCCCAGTCATCGGTAAATGTCTGGTCGTCTTTGTTTTGATGTCGGTAAACATCATCTTTCGATGTCGGTAAACATCAAGTCTCATCCCAGTCATCGGTAAATGTCTGGTCGTCTTTGTTTTGATGTCGGTAAACATCATCTTTCGATGTCGGTAAACATCGAGTCTCATCCCAGTCATCGGTAAATGTCTGGTAATTCCCCAGCCAGAAATCCCCAGTAGAGTCGTCGGTAAACGTCCTATCTGGTTTCCGGTTGCAAGTATTTGTTCTCCTTCCCCAGTGAAGTGTTTGTAACACCCCGATTAAAATAAGAGAATTATTTAATTGAGTTAATATTATTTTATTAATTTAATTAAATAAAGTTGAATTACTGGATTATTTTTATTATTATTATAGATGTTATTTATTTAATAATAATTAAATAAATAAAATAAATGGAATATGAAGAGTGGAAGGGTAAAAGTGGAAATTGGATAAGAGAGGCCAAAGTGAGGATTCAGGTTGTTTCACGTGTTTTGCCTCAGAGTCAGAGAAAGGGGGAAGAAACGCTGAAGAGAAAGAGAAGGAAGAGGAAAAGGCCAAAGATTGCTCAGAGCTTCCTTCAATCCAAAGAGGTAAGGGGTCTGAACCTTATTAAACAATAATATGCTGAAAATGGTGAAATATTGGATGAACGAAATTAGGATTTTAATCGAAGGAATTCATAGAAATTATATGCAATGATGTTAGGACTTGTGAAATTGAATAGGGGACTATTGTATTAGATGATATGAGTGATTTTGTGTGAAATTTGGACTGTGGAGGGATGAATTTGGATAGATCTCGTAGCAGAGGGAGCCATTGCAGATCTGGAAATCTGGTTTCTGGTCATACGCGTATGGCACTAGGCAATACGCGTATGAGATTGCTGGTACGCGTATGGCACTAGGCAATACGCGTATGAGATTGCTGGTACGCGTATGGCACTAGGCAATACGCGTATGGATGAGGAAGATGATGTTTTGAACGTGTTTTGGTCTCTGTTGGTACGCGTATGGGAATGTGATACGCGTAGCATACGCGTATGGACATGGGCAATACGCGTATGGATTTGGTCAGGCGTGGGTAATACGCGTATGAGCATAGGCAATACGCGTATGGGCAGACTGTGGTCTTTCCGGGGCTGTTGTTGTGCAGTTTTGGTTGTTTAGGCTGAGCGGGGTAACTTAGCTGATGCATGGTATATGGGGGATCATTTCCCGTTGCTTTGAGTGATATAGATATTAGTAGAGTGTGATAATACTGTGTTTGATTATGTGGCATGATGTGATATGCTTTTGGTGATAGGATGTGTTAATGATGATGATAACATGACTATATGATGTTGTTGTTGCTATGTTGATTATGATGCATGCTTGGTGTGCATGCATTCATGAAAGGCCGATGCCTAGTGATGAACGGACTGAGTTCCAATGATGTTGTTGACTCCGGGCTTGTTGAGAGGCTTGGTTCCTTGCGGGGAACTCGGATTCTATGGTGATGAATCTGGGAGTGGTGATCCTGTAGTTGGTCACAAAATGGGTATACCGAGTCGTGTTGAGTCATGCATGGGTGTGTGCATTGCATTTGATATGTTGTTTTGTTGATGTTCATGAATATGTTGATTATGAGGATTATGATGAGCTGTGTTGGCATATGTGAAATATATTTATGTTTATATTTCTGTCGTTATATTATTATTTAATAATGTAATTCTCACCCCTTCTGCATGTGTTTATGTTCATCTATGATGAGCAATGTGCAGATAAAGAGGAGTAGCTATTATTGAGGTTTGAAGAATAAGTGTAGAGTTATTCTACAGAGTCGAGTCAAATGCTCTGGTCATGTGACACCGGGGTTATGGGATTCGATAGATAATTGATTATTATTTACGTTGTTTATGATGACTAACATGTTGAGATGTTTTGTTGAGATAATGTTGAACCATTATTATGAATTGTTATATGATGAATGATAATATTAATGTTGTTGTCCGCTGCGAAGTTTTAATAAAATAAATAATATGTTTTATGTTGTGATGCGATAATTGTTATGTTGTAAGAAATGTAAACTCTTCTACATGTTGTACTCTGATAATCTATTTAAATATGTCGTTTGGGTAGAAGGGTGTTACATTAGTGGTATCAGAGCATGGTCAGTCCAGTCGAGTCATAATGTGATGTTTTCCCTGTTGGTCGATTAGTGTAAATGACACTGTCGATATTTAACGGTTGTAGTTGTGTCGTGCAGAGTATGGCTGGAGAAAATGACCGTGCGATTGCTGAGGCTTTGGCTGCTATGGCGCAGGCTATGCAGGCGCAGCAGAATCCGCCGGTCGACGAGTTTAGGAATTTGGGAAGGTTTCTGAAGAATAACCCTCCTACATTCAAGGGGCGCTATGATCCAGATGGTGCTCAGATTTGGCTGAAGGAAATTGAGAAGATTTTCCGGGTGATGACGTGTACTGAAGCACAGAAGGTGCAGTTTGGTACGCATATGTTATCTGAAGAGGCTGAAAACTGGTGGGATAACACTCGACAGAGGATTGAAGTACCAGGTGCTGAGATGACTTGGGAAAGGTTCAAGACGGCCTTTCTGGAGAAATATTTTCCTGCTGATGTGCGATGTAAGAAGGAGATGGAATTTCTGGGGCTGAAGCAGGGTAACATGTCTGTTGCTGATTACGCTTCGAAGTTTGAGGAGCTGGTACAGTATTGTCCTCATTATAATAATGCTGATGCTGAGGAATCCAAGTGTGTCAAGTTTGAGAACGGGTTGCGTCCCGAGATCAAACAAGGCATTGGTTACCAGGAGATTCGTAGGTTTCCTACACTGGTTAACAAGTGCAGGATATTTGATGAAGATAGCAAGGCTAGGACTGCTCACTACAAGAGTCTTAGTGAGAAGAAGAATAAGGATCGTGGTAGTCCTTATGCATCTCCGAATGGTAAAGGTAAGCAGAAAGTGGTAGATGCGAAGAAGCCAAGTGGGGGAGGATCTCCCGTAGCTGGTAAATGTTTCAAGTGTGGCGAGCCAGGCCACCGTGCTGATAACTGTACCAAGAAAGTGCTGAGATGTTTCCGATGCGGTCAGGCTGGTCATAGAGTTACGGAATGTAAGGATGCTGGTCCGACATGTTTTAATTGTGGCGAGAAAGGCCATATCAGTTTGCAGTGCTCGAAACCGAAGAAGGCGGCTACTGCAGCTCATACTACTGGTAGGGTGTTTGCTCTGAGTGGGGCTGAAGCTCCTAAAGAAGATAATCTGATTAAAGGTACTTGCTTGATTAATAATGTTGAATTGCTTGCTATTGTTGACACTGGTGCTACTCATTCGTTTATTTCGTATGAGTGTGCGACCAGGATTGGTGTGATTATGTCGTCCCTAGGCGGAAGTATGGTGATAGATACTCCTGCTAATGGTTCTGTGAAGACTTCTGTTGTCTGTCGAGGTTGTCGTTCGACGATCTTCGAGAGAGAGTTCGTAGTTGATTTGGTGTGCTTACCCTTGCACCAAATTGATATTATTCTGGGAATGAATTGGCTAGAATTCTATGGCGTGTTTATCAACTGCTATAGTAAGACGGTGCGGTTTTCTGAAGTTGGTGAGAATGATGAGGCAAGATTTCTATCTGCTAGGCAGGTGGGGGAATTTGTGAAAGATGAAGCTCAGATATTCGCTTTATTTGCGTCTCTGCAAGCGAATAAGAAAGTGGTGAGTGTAGATTTGCCTGTTGTCTGTGAATTTCAGGATGTGTTTCCGGAGGATGTAAGTGAATTACCTCCAGAACGTGAAGTCGAATTTGCCATTGACTTAGTACCAGGTGTAGCACCTCGAATTTGCACCTATCATCATGCATACATTTTCACATTAGGTCATGGCATATCATAGTCCATTGCATAGCATTGCATTGTCCCTCAGTTGCCTCAAGAGCAAGCAATCAAGAATTAGGTCAAACTAATCTCCTGATCAGTCAACCAAGCAAGCAAAGGAATTTCTCATTGAATCAAGGCCTTGGGGTTTGTCCAACAAGTTCACATGGCTTGGAGGTCTATTTGAAGTGTTTTGTACAAGGGTTGAAGACTCAGAGGTCAGCAGTTCATGCCCAGACAGTCAAAAATCCTAAAAAAGTCAACTGTCAGTCAAAGCAGTGGATGGTGGCCATTCTTGTGGAATTTGGGCACCATGATCAATAATCAAGAGTTCATACAACTTGGGACATCATTTGAAGTCAAGTCCTCAAGGAATTAGGGTTTGGAAGTCATCAGTCAATGCACAATCAGTCAGAAACCCTGAAAGTCAACTGTTGGTCAACTGTCCATTTAATCAGTGATTTGATGATTGGAATTGGTTTGTGAGAGTTCATTCATGTCCAAATAGTCATCATACATCATGCCAAACACCATCATGGAAGAATTTGAAGCCAGATCAAAATTTCCCAAAATAGAAACTGGGCCTGTAATTGAAACCTGCCATAAATGGAAAGTCTTGATCCTCAAACTTACATCTTGATACAAGCCTCAAATGAATTTTTTCCCAACATGAAAGTTGAAGATCTTGTTCTCCCATTTCCAAAAAGTCCTAGAACTCTCAATTCCCATGTGTGGTTGGCAAGTTATGATCAAATCGATTTCAGAAAATCTTGAACTTCAAAGGGCCATATCTCTCAAACCGTTTGGCCAATTTTGGTGGGGTTTTTTCCTACAAGTCACATTTGATCCCCTCTTTCCAAAAATATAAATTTCATGAGCCAAAACTTCACCAATCAAAATGGCATATTTTGACCTTTTTCATTTAAATGAAAGTTTGACCAAGAGTTGACTTTTTGATTTAAACATTTTTTCAACATTTGGCCAATTGTAACAGCTCATAAATGTCATTTAGAATGTGTTTGCAAAGTCAAAATATGCAGTACATGAAGCCATTGCTTGGTTGCTTGAATTGTAAGAAAGGTACAAATTCACCATGACTATCCATGCTATCCACCATACCACACTTTGTACTTCCAAACAGAAATTTAAACCTCATTTTTTCTGTCATTTGAGACCCAATCTTGCAGCCTAAACCAACAACAATAGAAGGCCATGCTTAGTTGCTAAAAGTTGGGCAAAAGTACATGTGTTCACCATGCTCCCACAACCATACTTGTACCATGACCATGACAGCTTTGATGATTTTTCTTTTTCTGCAGTAGCAGCACAGTAGGAACCATTCTTTCCACTCGAAATCCATCCACTTTGCTTTGGCATTTTAAGAAAATCTTCTGTCAAACTCCACAGTGAAAAGGATTGCCTTGCCACCACAAAGAACAGTCAACAGCAGTTTTTTTTGGGGGATGTATCTTATGTCCTTTTGAAGACAGTAGCAGCAATTGGGGAGGGGCATCACAAAAAAACATCTGGCCAAAGCAAATAGAAAAGAGGGCATTCTGATTAAAAAAAAACAACAGCAAGAGCAGAGACCTTGCCAAACAAAAGGCAACATGGAATAGCAAATGAAAAACACCATGCTCCTGTCATAAGAAAAACTGCCAGCAGCACCCTTGTTTTGCATCTCAAAACCTGCCATAGACCAACCTTGCCAAAATCTGCTACAACAAAAAGAACACAACCTTTGGCCAAACTCCAAAAAACCTGTCACAACAACCTAGCAGCAGTCCACCATCCTGTTTTCTGTCATGAAACAGCAATAGATCCATCACTGCCTTGCCAACCTACACAACCAACCAACTTCATCCCTCTTCTAAAAACTGCATCCTTTAGCATTTATTCAAAAACAATATCCATTCATCAAAAATGAAACCAGTGCTACAACCAACATAACACAACAGAAAACCATTGCTCAGCACTCTCTCAAACCTGCACTCACCCTTGGCTGTGGCATTTTCAAAAACTAGTAGTAGCAGCATACCACAAACAACCTTCACTTACTTTTTCCAACCAAAACCCTTGCTCACTTGGCTATTTTTTGTTTTTCTGTCAAAAAGACAACAAACTAAGGTAGCTTGGCCAACCACCTCCATCATATTTTCCTGTCACAGAACACCTTCATTAAGACAGGGTTGGCATTGTGCTTGCAATTTCTGTCAAAAGGATTCACCTTGCCCTCATCTTGCCATGTGCACTTCTTCTGTCCAAAACAAAAACACCTAAACCTAACTTGCCTTGCCTTCTCAATCCATTTCACCCTTTTGAAACCTTGCAGCAACCTTCATTGGCAAACCCTGTCAAAACCTGCAGCAGCCTAGCAACCTTCATTTGCAAACATTGTCAAACTTTGCCTTGCAACACAAACCAATATAAAAATACACTAACATCATCAAGCCAACATTGCATTGATTCACTCATTCCAAAAACACCCTTGCTTTGCATTTCATCCTTGATCTCCAACAGTCCAACCAACTGCAGTGCATCTCAAAAACCTGCCTTGCCAATACAGCCACCTTACACTCATTACCACAAAACCCTTGGCATTTTTCTCTTCTAAATTCCCTGTCACAACACTGCAGCAGAAGGGAGGAAACCTTAGCAATTGCTCAAGACCATACCCTCCATCATTCTCTTTTTCATGTCATGAAACCAACAACAAACCAACACCTTCTCTAAAAAATTGAACCTTGCCATTAGCCAACAGCAGAAGGAACAGCAAGGGCATGACAAGATTTTTGGCCAAGGCAAATGGATAGGGCAAACCTCATTCACAAAAACTCACTCCTTTGCACTTTTCAAGAACCAGTCAACAAAACTCATGATGAACTAAACTTTGCCTTGCCTAGACATCATTCAAACAACACCTTGAGTTCATTCCAACCACATTTTCCCACTTGTAAACTCCCTTTCCTAGTACTGTTTTAAAGAGGCTCAACCATGGCAGAAATTGTGTAAGCTCACTCCAAGCCATTGCAATCCAAGCAACCTTCACCATTCATCATCAGGAGGGCTCTAGGACAACTGTTCCACTTCCAAACAGCCAAACAACATCAAGAACACAACTATCCTTCAATTTTTGGTATGGATTCGACTTCCACTATTCTTCAAATTATTACATGTTTTGAATAGGTCTTTCAATGCTGAGTACCATGATGCTTTCCTTTTTGAAAATGATTGCTTGTCCATGAAGATATGATGAGATAAAGTTTGATGTTTGAAAATGTTTCCTGTGATTTCTTGTTGTGTAGTTCAAATTAATGAAAATAGGGTTTGGATTGTTGTTGTATGATGTTTGATGATTACAATGGTATGCTCAATTGACATTTTTGGGGAGAAATTAAGAAATTCGAATTTGGAGATGATGCTGCTACAGTAAACCCCAAAGCCATTTTCCAGTTTTTCTTCTTTCCTCACGTGTACTGTGCCATTCCCCACTGACCAATGAAAACATTTCCTTTAAAGCCCAAAACGACTGTGTTTAGTTAAGTGAATCAGGGAATTACAAAAATGCCATTCTTTCAATATTATTTCTATTTATTTCTTCACTTTGATTACCAACCTTCCAAAATTCATAACTTGCTCATTTTTGATCCAATTTTAATGGGATTTTTTGTGTTGTGTTCATCATGATCTCTACTTTTTTATCATTATTTTTCCAGAATTTTTGGATGAATGGTTTTTAAATGGCCTTAGGGTTTGTGACATGTGACCAAATTTTGTACACTTTGCCAAATCAATTGTGAAATGATGAGAATGTATCCAATGGCTCCCAAATTTTTTGTGCTTAAACTAGACACACTCGTGGTGATTTTGGTATAAAGTTTGTGAATTTATCATTTGTGGTTTGTGAGATATGATTTTTTGAATTAGGGTGTGACAATTGGTGTCACACCATTGATGTCCAACTTAATGATTTTCATTACCATGCTTCTTGACCTCCAAATGGATTGAAATTTTGCATGAGCCTACTCTTGTATGTCTAGTTGACTTGTGAATTTTCTTGGATTTAATTGAACTACTTTCCATTTGTTTGAGATTTTTCTTCCCTGCCTAGTCAAATGTTGCCCTTGTGTGACACATGTTCCCATTTCATTTGTGAAATTCTCATACTTTATTAGATGGACATGAAATTTTGCATAAGATAACTAGACATCCTCATATTTACCATGGTTTTGATCCCATTCATTTATCATACACCATTCTTGACTTATGATTTTTCTAAGCTGATGCATGTTTGGTTGACTTCTTTGAGCATGTTCAAATTGGCTTTGACTTTCTGATTTTCATTGACTGCCTTCCACTTGTCTAAATGGGATGAAATTTGACATGCTCACCATGCTATGTGTTAGGGTTGATCATGATTTATTTGATGATTTTTGGAAAATGTTTAGATTGCTTTTGATGCAAGTCTTGCTGTTGACTTCTATGAGCTTCTGTTTGCCATGTTTTGACCTAAATGGTTCATGAAATGATGATGATGATTGATATGAATGTGAACCCAATTGGTTTTGTTTCCTAATTGTTTGAACATGATTTTGGATACTTACCCCTTGCTGTTTGGACTTTCTCATTCACTTTTGACCCTAGGTTTGCCCTAGTGGTCCCGCTACTCACCTTTGAGCTTGTGATTTCAGGTTGACCATCAAATGGCCATTAAGACCAATTCTTTTGATTGAGCTTACCCAAGTATCATTGCCTAACCTCTTTGTTTTGTAGGTGGCTTGGCTCACATGCCATAAGCCTTGTGCCTTGCACATCCATGTGCCTCCAATTGACTGTTGGTTTCTGTTTCTGTTTGTTTTGTTTGAAGTTGCATACTAACATCTGCTTGACTGTTTCAGGTGCTTTAGTTGCTTAGTTCCTTGTGAACTTTTTGCTTTGCTTTGCTTGCATAAGCAATTTGCATTGAGGTATGCCTCTTTTACTCCATGTAGTCTGGAAGACCTGGCCTGTTACTTGGCCAGGCAACTGTCTGAAGTCCTCCTTAAGAGGCAATGTTTGTGATTGTTTACTTTTGTCCTTGCATAGAGTCAAAGTCCTCCTAAGTGAAGAGGCAATTGGTGGAAGGTAGGGATATGCAATCTATCCCCCACTATTCGGTGTGTCATCTGTTTTGCTCACACCACTGTGTTGATGCATTACAGATAAAAACCCAAGATCTTGTACAATTGTACAGTTGAGTCAGTTTAAATGTGTAGAAGGGTTCCCACTTTCTGAACCCACACATTCTTGTCTTGAGCTCTCCCAGGCCAGGGATAAGAGCTGTGAAGTCTTATCTTCACTCACCTTTCATCTGCTTCACCTTAGTCTCTCAATGGCAAGGTTAAGAGCACATTCACCCAGTTCCAGAGGTTTGTTTGTTGAGGTTGATATGACCCCTTGACTAAAACCTAACCCTTGTTTGAGCCACTTGTTTGTGTATAGCGTGTGCTATCTGTGCTTGTAGGATTGTTTGACTTGCTTCCTGTGCAAGATAGGATTGTTTGACTTGCTTCCCGTGCAAGTTAGGATTAGTTTAGACTTGCTTCCTGTGCAAGTTAGGTCTTGCTTGGCTTGCTTCCTGTGCAAGTTAAGTGTGTGTGGCTTGCTTCCTGTGTGAGCCATACTTAGGATAGGTTGGCCCTTGTGCCACTTAGCTAGAAACCATAACTTAGGGTTGATTTTGCATGACAACATCTAGGCTCGAGTCGTAGTCTCCCTAGAGTTGTGTCCCCCTCTGTTATCTGGTTAGGCTAGTCCTTTATCCCTGCGTAGGGGAACTACATCGCCCTGATCTTCATACCAGATGAAGTATGTAGGCAGGAGATTGAGCTGATCTCTCCGGGCGCCCTTTTCTTTTCTTTTGTGCGTGCTTGACAGTTATAGGCTGAGTCCCTGACTCCCTATCAACCTGTTGTGTTGTTGTGTGCTTGGAAGCCGATGTAAGTCCATCGAGTGGCATTTGGGTTCCAGTGTGTGTGTGTTTTGGTTCGGATGCTGACATAAGTCCAGTGATTGGCAGTCGGGCTCCACGTTTGCCTTTGCCTGTGTCTTGTTTGTTTGTGCGCGTGTTAGCCGAGCTACGAATGCTCTGATTCTTCTCTCGTCCGAGAAGATACGTATGCATAGGATGCGATATCCTAGCGAGCATGTGTCGTTCCCCCAGTCCGAACTACTTCGACTCTGATGTCTATACCTGATAGACTAAGTAGGCCCAGGATACGATATCCTGCCGAGTCAGTTTCAGTCAGTTTCTTTTGTCTCTTTCAGCCAGTGTGTGTGAGTTTGAGCAGTGTTTAGCAACCAATATTCCTTTCTAGTGTGCGTGGATCCCGTAGAGTACTACGGATGCGTAGGGGTGCTAATACCTTCCCTTCGCATAACCGACTCCCGAACCCATTCTCTTTGGTCGCGAGACCATGTTCTTTCCTAGGTTTACTCTGAGCGTTTCCTTTCCCTCTTTTGGGATAAATAACGCACGGTGGCGGCTCTGTTGTTCTTTCTTTTCCCGCCGGTTTTTTCGCGCGATGCGACAGCTGGCGACTCTGCTGGGGATAAAGAGAAGTTGACCTATGCTGGTCCATCTTCCCTGAGCGAGTCTCTCCTAGCGCTCTCTAGGTTAGGGTTTTGGTTGCTTTGTGCTGTTTTTTTTATTGCATTCATTGTATATATGTGCATTTATTGCTTGCATTTATTATTTGCATTAATGTTTGCATTTCATTCATATTCATCTGCTGTGCTGTCTGTGTTTCTCTGTTTGGGGGTGGGAGTTACTTGAGGTAAAAGGCCCAATACCCAGGCTATGAGTGAAATCTAGGAACCCTAGGAATAGAGTGATTCATGGGAAGCGGGTGGTATGGCGCCACTTAGCGGAACATTGATATCACGAGCAGTTCAGACCCTGGTGGGATACTGTCGTTACATACTTCAGGTGTGTATATGATGGTATTCTGCGAAAGGTTATTTATGCTGCGTTTCTCTTCGACTTTACCCTGGCCTAGACTACACCCGTGAGTGGGGAAGGGTTCATCATTACAGGTACAGTTGCTGATTGGTTGGTGATGTGTTGGTGACTCTTGGTACTGATGGTGACTGTGAATTATGGGGCATTTACTTCTGGGACGCCAGAGTTCTGTCCGTGGTTTATCAGCGGGTTCCGTTTATTTCGGATCCCCGGGCTGAATTGAGAGTACTTGTTCAGAGGACCCGTTTGTCACCCGTTCAGTGGTTGTTCCTGTAAGGATAAGTGATATAATCTCCGGTTCCGTTTATTTCGGAACCCCCCCAAGTTGGATTTATGGTGACTTGACCCCACAGATTGACTGATTCAGAAAAGCAGAGGGCCTACAGTTGACTTGGTGGCACAAAGGCCTGCATTCATGCATTTGCATCATATCATCTCGCATTCATCTGCATTCAACTCATGTCTGTCCGTACTCAGGGTCCATTATTTTTAAATTAAAAACCCCGGTGGAGAGATATCCAGATGTCAAAATGTTGTTGATGAAATTTTATCTGTCTCGATGAAAAAAAAAAAAAAGAAAAAAGAGGACTGAATATTCCTGGTACGGACAGACATTGCATGGGTGAGTCATACTAACCCATTTGCTGTTTTGTAGGTTCCAGTAATTCAACCGGTGTGCATAGCTTGCCTATTCAGATAACCTGCTGGGGTCAACAAATCCAAGCTGATGGATCTTCTCAACGCCGATATCTTTGAACTGAAAGGGATGATGAGGGACTTGTTCAGTGTTGTGCAAGGGCTTGCCTTGGGACAGAAGGCCATGTCTGAAAGATTGGAAAGGATCGAGAAATGGCTGATAGTGGAGAAAGTCCAGGGGAAGGCTCCGTCCTCCGAAGTGAACAAACCTTCTGGTACTGTAGCAGAGAAACCCTCCGACAGTGGTCCATTCAAGAAGAAGGTTGAGCCAGTCGGTGTGCCCGCAAAGAAAGAACGTAGCAAAGATCGTTATCATCCTTACGCTGCCACCGTATCCACTCCTGTCAGCAAATCACCTGTTCAACAGCAACAACTGCCACCTCAACAGAAGACACCAGGAGCTAAGAGCCAGGTGAAGAAGAAGAATGAGGATCGTCAGTTTGAGGAACCACCGGTGACTTATGCCTTTCTTTTCCAAAGGTTGAGGGATCTGGGATTAGTTCGGCCGAGGATTTTGATTCCTATAGAACAGCAGCGGAGGCCTGCCAACTATGATGAGAGTGCCAAGTGCGAGTTTCACTCTGGGGCACCCGGACACAGCATTGAAGGTTGCAGAGCTTTTAAGCATATCGTCCAAGATCTGGTGGACTCCAAGGCTATTAGCTTGGCCCAGATAATGAATGAGGATGTCGACCCCGCACTCAGGCAGAGACCAGTAAAAGTCAAGATGGTGAAGAAGGCCAAGAAAGGAGTAGAAATGATTGAAGAGGGGCAGCTAAAAGGTCCAAAGGCTATGTTTCCAAAACTTCTGCTACAGGATGGAGCCTCACCTGTTGCTGATAATACTTGTGCAACTGTCACTACAGAGGAGTGTATGTTGATAAAGGACCCGACCCAGAGGATGAAGAAGGTAGAAGTGGATAATGTAAGACGCAAAGCACCCAGTCTGACAGTTGAAACCATCCAGGTAGAGAATGCCCTTGCTGCTGAGAAAAAGAAGAAGCTGTCCATTTCTTCTTATAAACAAGCTCTGGAGGTGGTAAAGAACCAAGAGGCCCAAGGCTGGGGAAGGATCATTGACATCGTGGCAAAAGCAGACATGTTTGGAATCGGTTATCATCCGGATTTAGAGTCGTCTAGACCAGACAGAGGATGTCGTCCACTGTACGCCTTCGTCAGTGCAGGAATGTTGGATCCTAGTCATGCCCGTTCAGTGGGTGAAGATGTTGACAGCGATCGCGAGCTTGAGGCGTGGATAAAGTCATGCGTACCAGGCAACTGGAAGGCCTCCAAAAGCGTCACTGTCACTCATTCTGAAGAGTAGTATTTCTGTGTTTTAATTTTGTTTGCATGAAAGCCATACGTGTTGCCCGACACGTAATGGTCCATTGTAAGGGCCATCTCATGTGTTTCATTATGCAACATTTTGCATCAGTAATGAATGGATGTTTTTGTAGTTAAAAGCGGTGTTCCCTGTTTTTCATTTAATTTTGCAATTTAAAAAAAAAAAAAAAAAAAAAAAAAAAAAAAAAAAAAACAAATAAAAATGGCAACGTTTTTTTTCATTCTCTTTCCTTTTGGTTCTGTTTCGTTCCGAAATGATTACTCTCCTGATCTCACCGATAACGATTTGGTTACACCTCTGTATGACTTCGACAATTCGACCTATCATGCCAGAGAAAAAAGGCGAAGAAGATGGTGTTTTGTTGGAATTAGCCAGGTCATTGAAACAAGAGGAGAAGGTGATTCAACCACACGAGGAGCGATTCAAGATTGTTACTCCAAGCTCCGCCGAGGTTAGAAAGCAAAAGCTGAAGCCGACAAAGGATGAGAAAGAGAGAAGGTGTGAATAGACTATCAAGATGCGAGCAGAGCTAATCTGAAAGATGGATTCCCGGTACATCACAATGAGGTGTTGGTTGATCATATGGCTCAGGTCTCAGTGTTTATCTTCATGGATGACTTCTTGGCCAAGACCAGATTGAATTGTTGCCAGATGATATGAAGTAAACCAGGTCCATCACACAAGAGGCACCTTCTTGTTCTAAGTTAATGTCGTTCCGTCACATGAGGCCGGTGCCACGTATCAGAGATCTACGGTGACTTTGTTTCATGAGATGATTCATCGTGAAAACAAATGCCATGTTGATGACATGATGGCAAAGTCCCAAGCAGAACAGGGGCATCCGGTAGACTTGAGGCAAGTTGTTTGACCGTTTGAGATAACTCATACTGTTGAGTCTGAAGCAGTGCACTTATGGAGTGTTGCCCATCAAGCTACCGAGGCTTGTTAAGAGCGAATCAGAGGAATCGAGGTCGATCCTGCTAAAAAAAAAAAAAAAAAAAAAAAAAAAAAAAAAAAAAAAAAAAAAAAGAGGGTAAGTTGTAGGAACCTCTGATTCTGATACCTCAGTAAAAGAAATAACTGTTAATCCGGTACTTGATAATCCTCGAGGGGTCTACGAGGTGCGTATTGAGTCAGCATGACTAGTCTTGTCGAAAAGAGTATGCAATTTACCTAAGCAAAAAGTTTATCGACTGTGAAACAATACACTCACTGTTCGAAAAAACTTGATGTACTTCGGCATAGGCTGCTCGCCGACTGAGACAGTGTATGTTGATTCATACCACTTTGTGGATGTCCAAAATGGATCTGATCAGATAAGTGTTTGAGAAGCTAAAAGCAACCCATGGAAGGTTCTCAACCAAGGAAGTTTGAGGTCCCTGATGAGGACATCTCGAGGTACTCAAATCGAAAGATTGAAGAGTGACTGATCCCGGAGGAGGGGTCTGACCCCGAATCCGAACGGATTCCGATGTCTGAGGGGGAAAGAGACGAGGTGAATAAGGTGGTGCTTCCCGGATCACAGTTGGTTGCACCAACAATGGTGGCTGAACATAAAGTCTGTATCCTGGATATTGAACCTAGGGATGTGCATCTACCTGGGGCAGTGTCTCCCTCACAGATGTGTGAGAAATCAGAGAAGACTGAATGGATAAAGACTCGGGATGACACGTTGAGCCCAGCTGAGGGAAAGGGCTGACAGTTACCTGGCATGGGGCAATGGTACCCAATGAACGAAGCATGTTGTTAACCAAGAAGTGTGACCTCGCGCGTACCACGTGGAAGAATTGGTTGAAAAGGATCCTTCCTCCTCAAGACAGTTGTGGGGCAAATGGACAAACAGTTATGAATGTCCATTCGTGGTCAAGAGGGTCCCATCTGACAGAACCTTGTTGTTTACGACCACGGATGACGACGATTTTCCATCCACTGTGAGTGCGGACGCAGTTAGAAAATACTTCGTGAAAGAAACCCGCTGGACAAAAAAAGAATAAAGAGTCCAGGCAAAAATGGGCATCCCGGCGAACCAAGAAAAAGAGAAAGGTTCGGGCAAAAGTTAGGGATAATAAAAGAAAAGAAATGTACACCCGGCAAGTTGAAAACCCGCAAGGGCGACTTGGGCAAAAAAGGGTATCCCGGTGGACTGAAACCCGAAAGGGCGGTTCAGGCAAAAGAGGGAATGAAACGAACAACTGCGTCCAGCATGATCGTTTGTGCTCTTGATGACTTGGCTAATCTCCGACAGAGACCGATCGGAAGCGTCTCGTTCAGAAGACAGAAAGTGCGGAAAGTCTTGAGGACATATGAGGTGTAACCGAGTTGGAACCCGATGAGATCGCAGTTTCACGTTGCCATTAGGATAAATTTTTTTCTTTTATGTGCAATCACCTCTTTCCAGGGTTTGCTTCCTGTGTGTTGCTCAATTGTGAGCCATCTTTTATTCCAGTCAAATAAAGCGTGTGTTCGATCAAATAAATTTTGTTTTTGTGTCATTACTGTTTTGATTACGAAAACATCTATTCATTTTGATAAGAATATTTGCATTTTGAAACATAGAGGTCCCTTCTGATGCATGCTTGTGAGATTGAAATCTGGAAATCTTACTTGGAAGTCTGAGTGACCTAAGTGTTGAAATATCAAGACACCTGGGGCATACCTGGGGCACGTTTTTATCTGACGATCTCTTGTGCAGGTGCTGTTAGATATCTTCATTCACTGGCGAGTAGTGATGTGAAGCCTTTTGAAAAAAATCCCCACAGAGTCCAACCAGGGGCAAGGGATAGACGAACAATGAAAAGACGGTGAAGGATTACAACGACGATCCTGGAAATTTAATCAAGAAGACTCTTCAAAGTCTGATGATTGGAAAGTATGTATGAATACCAGGAGCTCGATCCCCGTGGAGTACGGACGAGATTTGGAATACAAGATGATGGAGCAGAAAAGTCCAGAAGAGTCTGGGAGTTCTTAAAAGTGGAAAGTCAACACTATGGGTGGATGATGAGTCGACCAACATCCCCGTCCAACAAGCTGTATCTCCCCAGAGGATTGAGAGTGTAATCTCCCTGGTAGATTCAAGATCGTTGTCTCCTCAGCAAGCCTGAAGGTCATCACGTCCCCAGCCCAGGCCAGTATTGAAGCTATCAGAGTTATTTCCCCTGCAGAGATACCTGTGGACAGTACCTTCTTTCCCCAACAGATCTAAGGATTGCTTCTCCCCAGCAGGCCTGTGCTTACAGATTTCCCCAGTTGAGAATCCCCGCTGAGCGCCTGGCAGTTATTTTCCCCGGGAGTCCCCTAGTGGAGTTTATCAGTAGACTGTTGGTGTGTTCCCCAACAATTGGTTTCGTGATGCTATTATCTCCAGTATGGCCGTCAGTGCTTATCCTAAGCAGGTTTGTGGGAATTCATCTCCAGTATGATATAACGTGTTATCATCCTCAACAGAGTTGTTACTCTCACCACTATGGTTGTTCTCTCCACCAGGATCGTTCTCCTCAGCAGAATGGTGTTGGTTTTTCCTCAGCAAGTTCCCCGAGTGGAGCGGGTCTCATGAAATACATCTCCAGCAGTGATTCTCCTACATATGGATTGGTTGGGTCGTCCCTAATGGAATAGCATTTATTTCTCCAGCAGAGTTCATCCTACCAGTGGATTGGACGGGTTTCTGTAGTAGACTGATATCTGTATCCCCAGCGGAGTTTACCTTTTCCCAGCAGCAGTGCTATTCTTCATGAGTGTGAAGTTGCTTTACCATTCCTCAAGCAGAGCTCCCCGCAGAATATTTCCCCAAGAGGAGTCTCCCCACGGAGTCAGAGTATCTGATCATTTTGGCTCCCTGGCCAGGGTTCATTTGCATTTTGCATGTAGTAATCATTGCATCTTCAAAAATCGCGTAGCATTTCCATTCCTAAATGGGGCATTACGCCATAGAAAAATTCAAACATATGCATTCATGTGTTCGAAACCCCATCAAACCGTATTCCCTGCAGAGACGGATTTTTGTTCAACCTGTACAACGCATTGGCTACAGTTACTCCAGTCAACATTTGGTGTTTATAATCCCCACAGAGGTTTATTTCCTCACCTGTTGGTGACAGAAAGTTTGTTTCTCCCTAGTGAGGCCCCCTGCAAGTGTTCAGCCTAGCCCTGTCATCTTGAGAATGTCAGTATACCCTGTCAGCACCCGTGTCTGGTATTCTTTGGTGTCGGTAAACACCATCTTTCGGTGATTTCCAGTCATGCGTAAGTGTCTGGTCTTCTTTTGATGTCAGTAAACATCCTCTTTCGATGTTCATAACGTCGCTATCCCTTCCCTAGTGAAGATTACTCCTCTCCGTTGGTGTCGATAAACGTCGAGTTTTTCCTAGTTATCCGGTGATGTCTAGTTGCACCCTCCCCATGTGGATTTACCTCTCCGTTGGTTTCAATAAACGACGAGTTTTTCCCAGTCGTCCGTCGACGTCTGGTTGTGTTTCTCTTATTCCCATTCATCTGTAAATGTCTGGTCGATCTTTTTGGTGTCTGTAAACATCATCTTTCGATGTCTGTAAACGTCGAGTATTCCCATTCATCTGTAAATGTCTGGTCGATCTTTTTGGTGTCTGTAAACATCATCTTTCGATGTCTGTAAACGTCGAGTATTCCCATTCATCTGTAAATGTCTGGTCGATCTTTTTGGTGTCTGTAAACATCATCTTTCGATGTCTGTAAACGTCGAGTATTCCCATTCATCTGTAAATGTCTGGTCGATCTTTTTGGTGTCTGTAAACATCATCTTCCGATGTCTGTAAACGTCGAGTTTTCTCCCATTCATCCGTTGATGTCTGGTCGAGTCCCCCCAGTCATTCATTAATGTCTGGTTACCTCTCCGTTGGTTTCGATAAACGTCAAGTTTTTCCTGGTCGTCCCCAGTTATTTACCTCTCCGTTGGTCTTGGTAAACGTTGAGTTTTTCCCATTTCGTCCGTCGACAAATGGTTGTATCCTTTCCAGTCATTCATTAATGTCTGGTTACCTCGTCGTTGGTCTTGGTAAACGTCGAGTTTTTTCCTAGTTGTCCGTTGGCATCTAGTTGTGATTTATATTCCCATTCGTCATCGTTGTGATGTCTGGATGTGGCCATACCCTTTGAAAACCAAAAAATATATATACCCAGCAATAAATATCAAATCCCAGTGGACGTTTCCATTGGTGGATCCCTGTATTGTGCAAATTCTACGGTTCTTTGGTATTCAATCCCTGTTTACCCTGAAAGTCTGACAGCCGTTGCTCTCATCCATTCGGGTTCCCAGCTGATTGAATAGGGGCAGCTGTAGCACCTCAAATTTGCACCTATCATCATGCATACATTTTCACATTAGGTCATGGCATATCATAGTCCATTGCATAGCATTGCATTGTCCCTCAGTTGCCTCAAGAGCAAGCAATCAAGAATTAGGTCAAACTAATCTCCTGATCAGTCAACCAAGCAAGCAAAGGAATTTCTCATTGAATCAAGGCCTTGGGGTTTGTCCAACAAGTTCACATGGCTTGGAGGTCTATTTGAAGTGTTTTGTACAAGGGTTGAAGACTCAGAGGTCAGCAGTTCATGCCCAGACAGTCAAAAATCCTAAAAAAGTCAACTGTCAGTCAAAGCAGTGGATGGTGGCCATTCTTGTGGAATTTGGGCACCATGATCAATAATCAAGAGTTCATACAACTTGGGACATCATTTGAAGTCAAGTCCTCAAGGAATTAGGGTTTGGAAGTCATCAGTCAATGCACAATCAGTCAGAAACCCTGAAAGTCAACTGTTGGTCAACTGTCCATTTAATCAGTGATTTGATGATTGGAATTGGTTTGTGAGAGTTCATTCATGTCCAAATAGTCATCATACATCATGCCAAACACCATCATGGAAGAATTTGAAGCCAGATCAAAATTTCCCAAAATAGAAACTGGGCCTGTAATTGAAACCTGCCATAAATGGAAAGTCTTGATCCTCAAACTTACATCTTGATACAAGCCTCAAATGAATTTTTTCCCAACATGAAAGTTGAAGATCTTGTTCTCCCATTTCCAAAAAGTCCTAGAACTCTCAATTCCCATGTGTGGTTGGCAAGTTATGATCAAATCGATTTCAGAAAATCTTGAACTTCAAAGGGCCATATCTCTCAAACCGTTTGGCCAATTTTGGTGGGGTTTTTTCCTACAAGTCACATTTGATCCCCTCTTTCCAAAAATATAAATTTCATGAGCCAAAACTTCACCAATCAAAATGGCATATTTTGACCTTTTTCATTTAAATGAAAGTTTGACCAAGAGTTGACTTTTTGATTTAAACATTTTTTCAACATTTGGCCAATTGTAACAGCTCATAAATGTCATTTAGAATGTGTTTGCAAAGTCAAAATATGCAGTACATGAAGCCATTGCTTGGTTGCTTGAATTGTAAGAAAGGTACAAATTCACCATGACTATCCATGCTATCCACCATACCACACTTTGTACTTCCAAACAGAAATTTAAACCTCATTTTTTCTGTCATTTGAGACCCAATCTTGCAGCCTAAACCAACAACAATAGAAGGCCATGCTTAGTTGCTAAAAGTTGGGCAAAAGTACATGTGTTCACCATGCTCCCACAACCATACTTGTACCATGACCATGACAGCTTTGATGATTTTTCTTTTTCTGCAGTAGCAGCACAGTAGGAACCATTCTTTCCACTCGAAATCCATCCACTTTGCTTTGGCATTTTAAGAAAATCTTCTGTCAAACTCCACAGTGAAAAGGATTGCCTTGCCACCACAAAGAACAGTCAACAGCAGTTTTTTTTGGGGGATGTATCTTATGTCCTTTTGAAGACAGTAGCAGCAATTGGGGAGGGGCATCACAAAAAAACATCTGGCCAAAGCAAATAGAAAAGAGGGCATTCTGATTAAAAAAAACAACAGCAAGAGCAGAGACCTTGCCAAACAAAAGGCAACATGGAATAGCAAATGAAAAACACCATGCTCCTGTCATAAGAAAAACTGCCAGCAGCACCCTTGTTTTGCATCTCAAAACCTGCCATAGACCAACCTTGCCAAAATCTGCTACAACAAAAAGAACACAACCTTTGGCCAAACTCCAAAAAACCTGTCACAACAACCTAGCAGCAGTCCACCATCCTGTTTTCTGTCATGAAACAGCAATAGATCCATCACTGCCTTGCCAACCTACACAACCAACCAACTTCATCCCTCTTCTAAAAACTGCATCCTTTAGCATTTATTCAAAAACAATATCCATTCATCAAAAATGAAACCAGTGCTACAACCAACATAACACAACAGAAAACCATTGCTCAGCACTCTCTCAAACCTGCACTCACCCTTGGCTGTGGCATTTTCAAAAACTAGTAGTAGCAGCATACCACAAACAACCTTCACTTACTTTTTCCAACCAAAACCCTTGCTCACTTGGCTATTTTTTGTTTTTCTGTCAAAAAGACAACAAACTAAGGTAGCTTGGCCAACCACCTCCATCATATTTTCCTGTCACAGAACACCTTCATTAAGACAGGGTTGGCATTGTGCTTGCAATTTCTGTCAAAAGGATTCACCTTGCCCTCATCTTGCCATGTGCACTTCTTCTGTCCAAAACAAAAACACCTAAACCTAACTTGCCTTGCCTTCTCAATCCATTTCACCCTTTTGAAACCTTGCAGCAACCTTCATTGGCAAACCCTGTCAAAACCTGCAGCAGCCTAGCAACCTTCATTTGCAAACATTGTCAAACTTTGCCTTGCAACACAAACCAATATAAAAATACACTAACATCATCAAGCCAACATTGCATTGATTCACTCATTCCAAAAACACCCTTGCTTTGCATTTCATCCTTGATCTCCAACAGTCCAACCAACTGCAGTGCATCTCAAAAACCTGCCTTGCCAATACAGCCACCTTACACTCATTACCACAAAACCCTTGGCATTTTTCTCTTCTAAATTCCCTGTCACAACACTGCAGCAGAAGGGAGGAAACCTTAGCAATTGCTCAAGACCATACCCTCCATCATTCTCTTTTTCATGTCATGAAACCAACAACAAACCAACACCTTCTCTAAAAAATTGAACCTTGCCATTAGCCAACAGCAGAAGGAACAGCAAGGGCATGACAAGATTTTTGGCCAAGGCAAATGGATAGGGCAAACCTCATTCACAAAAACTCACTCCTTTGCACTTTTCAAGAACCAGTCAACAAAACTCATGATGAACTAAACTTTGCCTTGCCTAGACATCATTCAAACAACACCTTGAGTTCATTCCAACCACATTTTCCCACTTGTAAACTCCCTTTCCTAGTACTGTTTTAAAGAGGCTCAACCATGGCAGAAATTGTGTAAGCTCACTCCAAGCCATTGCAATCCAAGCAACCTTCACCATTCATCATCAGGAGGGCTCTAGGACAACTGTTCCACTTCCAAACAGCCAAACAACATCAAGAACACAACTATCCTTCAATTTTTGGTATGGATTCGACTTCCACTATTCTTCAAATTATTACATGTTTTGAATAGGTCTTTCAATGCTGAGTACCATGATGCTTTCCTTTTTGAAAATGATTGCTTGTCCATGAAGATATGATGAGATAAAGTTTGATGTTTGAAAATGTTTCCTGTGATTTCTTGTTGTGTAGTTCAAATTAATGAAAATAGGGTTTGGATTGTTGTTGTATGATGTTTGATGATTACAATGGTATGCTCAATTGACATTTTTGGGGAGAAATTAAGAAATTCGAATTTGGAGATGATGCTGCTACAGTAAACCCCAAAGCCATTTTCCAGTTTTTCTTCTTTCCTCACGTGTACTGTGCCATTCCCCACTGACCAATGAAAACATTTCCTTTAAAGCCCAAAACGACTGTGTTTAGTTAAGTGAATCAGGGAATTACAAAAATGCCATTCTTTCAATATTATTTCTATTTATTTCTTCACTTTGATTACCAACCTTCCAAAATTCATAACTTGCTCATTTTTGATCCAATTTTAATGGGATTTTTGTGTTGTGTTCATCATGATCTCTACTTTTTTATCATTATTTTTCCAGAATTTTTGGATGAATGGTTTTTAAATGGCCTTAGGGTTTGTGACATGTGACCAAATTTTGTACACTTTGCCAAATCAATTGTGAAATGATGAGAATGTATCCAATGGCTCCCAAATTTTTTGTGCTTAAACTAGACACACTCGTGGTGATTTTGGTATAAAGTTTGTGAATTTATCATTTGTGGTTTGTGAGATATGATTTTTTGAATTAGGGTGTGATAATTGGTGTCACACCATTGATGTCCAACTTAATGATTTTCATTACCATGCTTCTTGACCTCCAAATGGATTGAAATTTTGCATGAGCCTACTCTTGTATGTCTAGTTGACTTGTGAATTTTCTTGGATTTAATTGAACTATTTTCCATTTGTTTGAGATTTTTCTTCCCTGCCTAGTCAAATGTTGCCCTTGTGTGACACATGTTCCCATTTCATTTGTGAAATTCTCATACTTTATTAGATGGACATGAAATTTTGCATAAGATAACTAGACATCCTCATCTTTACCATGGTTTTGATCCCATTCATTTATCATACACCATTCTTGACTTATGATTTTTCTAAGCTGATGCATGTTTGGTTGACTTCTTTGAGCATGTTCAAATTGGCTTTGACTTTCTGATTTTCATTGACTGCCTTCCACTTGTCTAAATGGGATGAAATTTGACATGCTCACCATGCTATGTGTTAGGGTTGATCATGATTTATTTGATGATTTTTGGAAAATGTTTAGATTGCTTTTGATGCAAGTCTTGCTGTTGACTTCTATGAGCTTCTGTTTGCCATGTTTTGACCTAAATGGTTCATGAAATGATGATGATGATTGATATGAATGTGAACCCAATTGGTTTTGTTTCCTAATTGTTTGAACATGATTTTGGATACTTACCCCTTGCTGTTTGGACTTTCTCATTCACTTTTGACCCTAGGTTTGCCCTAGTGGTCCCGCTACTCACCTTTGAGCTTGTGATTTCAGGTTGACCATCAAATGGCCATTAAGACCAATTCTTTTGATTGAGCTTACCCAAGTATCATTGCCTAACCTCTTTGTTTTGTAGGTGGCTTGGCTCACATGCCATAAGCCTTGTGCCTTGCACATCCATGTGCCTCCAATTGACTGTTGGTTTCTGTTTCTGTTTGTTTTGTTTGAAGTTGCATACTAACATCTGCTTGACTGTTTCAGGTGCTTTAGTTGCTTAGTTCCTTGTGAACTTTTTGCTTTGCTTTGCTTGCATAAGCAATTTGCATTGAGGTATGCCTCTTTTACTCCATGTAGTCTGGAAGACCTGGCCTGTTACTTGGCCAGGCAACTGTCTGAAGTCCTCCTTAAGAGGCAATGTTTGTGATTGTTTACTTTTGTCCTTGCATAGAGTCAAAGTCCTCCTAAGTGAAGAGGCAATTGGTGGAAGGTAGGGATATGCAATCTATCCCCCACTATTCGGTGTGTCATCTGTTTTGCTCACACCACTGTGTTGATGCATTACAGATAAAAACCCAAGATCTTGTACAATTGTACAGTTGAGTCAGTTTAAATGTGTAGAAGGGTTCCCACTTTCTGAACCCACACATTCTTGTCTTGAGCTCTCCCAGGCCAGGGATAAGAGCTGTGAAGTCTTATCTTCACTCACCTTTCATCTGCTTCACCTTAGTCTCTCAATGGCAAGGTTAAGAGCACATTCACCCAGTTCCAGAGGTTTGTTTGTTGAGGTTGATATGACCCCTTGACTAAAACCTAACCCTTGTTTGAGCCACTTGTTTGTGTATAGCGTGTGCTATCTGTGCTTGTAGGATTGTTTGACTTGCTTCCTGTGCAAGATAGGATTGTTTGACTTGCTTCCCGTGCAAGTTAGGATTAGTTTAGACTTGCTTCCTGTGCAAGTTAGGTCTTGCTTGGCTTGCTTCCTGTGCAAGTTAAGTGTGTGTGGCTTGCTTCCTGTGTGAGCCATACTTAGGATAGGTTGGCCCTTGTGCCACTTAGCTAGAAACCATAACTTAGGGTTGATTTTGCATGACAACATCTAGGCTCGAGTCGTAGTCTCCCTAGAGTTGTGTCCCCCTCTGTTATCTGGTTAGGCTAGTCCTTTATCCCTGCGTAGGGGAACTACATCGCCCTGATCTTCATACCAGATGAAGTATGTAGGCAGGAGATTGAGCTGATCTCTCCGGGCGCCCTTTTCTTTTCTTTTGTGCGTGCTTGACAGTTATAGGCTGAGTCCCTGACTCCCTATCAACCTGTTGTGTTGTTGTGTGCTTGGAAGCCGATGTAAGTCCATCGAGTGGCATTTGGGTTCCAGTGTGTGTGTGTTTTGGTTCGGATGCTGACATAAGTCCAGTGATTGGCAGTCGGGCTCCACGTTTGCCTTTGCCTGTGTCTTGTTTTGTTTGTGCGCGTGTTAGCCGAGCTACGAATGCTCTGATTCTTCTCTCGTCCGAGAAGATACGTATGCATAGGATGCGATATCCTAGCGAGCATGTGTCGTTCCCCCAGTCCGAACTACTTCGACTCTGATGTCTATACCTGATAGACTAAGTAGGCCCAGGATACGATATCCTGCCGAGTCAGTTTCAGTCAGTTTCTTTTGTCTCTTTCAGCCAGTGTGTGTGAGTTTGAGCAGTGTTTAGCAACCAATATTCCTTTCTAGTGTGCGTGGATCCCGTAGAGTACTACGGATGCGTAGGGGTGCTAATACCTTCCCTTCGCATAACCGACTCCCGAACCCATTCTCTTTGGTCGCGAGACCATGTTCTTTCCTAGGTTTACTCTGAGCGTTTCCTTTCCCTCTTTTGGGATAAATAACGCACGGTGGCGGCTCTGTTGTTCTTTCTTTTCCCGCCGGTTTTTTCGCGCGATGCGACACCAGGTACGAGTCCAGTGTCGATGTCTCCTTATAGAATGTCGGCAACTGAATTAGTTGAATTGAAGAAGCAACTTGAAGAATTGCTTGAGAAGAAGTTTGTGCGTCCAAGTGTTTCTCCTTGGGGTGCACCAGTATTGTTAGTGAAGAAGAAAGAAGGTACGATGAGGTTGTGTGTCGATTACCGGCAGTTGAATAAGGTGACTATCAAGAATCGGTATCCATTGTCGAGGATTGATGATTTGATGGACCAGTTGGTTGGAGCTCATGTTTTCAGTAAGATTGATTTGCGGTCGGGTTATCATCAGATCCGAGTGAAGTCAGATGATATTGCGAAGACTGCTTTCCGTACGAGGTATGGTCATTATGAATACACTGTGATGCCGTTCGGTGTGTCTAATGCCCCAGGTGTGTTTATGGAATATATGAATCGTATATTTCATCCGTACCTTGATAATTTTGTTGTGGTGTTCATAGATGATATATTGATATATTCTAAGACGGAAGAAGAGCATGCAGGACATCTGAGAATTGTTTTGCAGGTGTTAAGAGAAAAGAAATTATATGCAAAGTTATCTAAATGTGAGTTCTGGTTGAAGGAAGTGAGTTTCCTTGGCCATGTGATTTCGAGTGGTGGGATTTCTGTTGATCCGGCTAAAGTTGATGTTGTATTACAGTGGGAGACTCCGAAGTCTGCTACTGAGATACGCAGCTTTCTGGGGTTAGCTGGTTATTATCGCAGATTTATTGAGGGCTTCTCTAAGTTGGCATTGCCGTTGACGCAGTTGACTAAGAAGGGTCAAGTGTATGTGTGGGATACAGCTTGTGAAGCGAGTTTTGTGGAGTTGAAGAGGCGGTTGACCAGTGCTCCAGTGTTGATCTTGCCTAATCCTGGTGAGTCCTTCGTTGTTTATTGTGATGCTTCTTTGATGGGTCTTGGTGGTGTTTTGATGCAGAATGGTAAAGTTGTAGCTTATGCTTCTAGACAGTTGAAAGTTCATGAGAGGAATTATCCTACGCATGATCTAGAACTTGCAGCTGTTGTATTTGTGTTGAAAATGTGGAGGCATTATCTGTATGGTTCCAGATTCGAAGTGTTCAGTGATCACAAGAGTCTGAAGTATCTGTTTGATCAGAAGGAGTTAAATATGAGGCAGAGAAGGTGGTTAGAATTACTGAAGGATTTTGACTTTGAATTGAGTTATCATCCCGGTAAGGCTAATGTAGTTGCAGATGCGCTGAGTAGAAAGTCTCTACATATGTCTATGATGATGGTTCGGGAGCTTGAGTTAATTGAACAGTTCCGTGATATGAGTTTGGGTTGTGAAGTTTCCGCTGATAGTGTAAAGTTGGGTATGCTGAAGTTGACTAGTGGAATTCTGGAAGATATTCGGAATGGTCAGCAAGTTGACGTCGCTCTAGTTGATCATATTACTATGGTTAACCAGGGTAATGGTGGTAATTTTGAGATTGATGAGAATGGCATCCTGCGATTTAAAGGTAGAGTTTGTGTTCCTGAGGTGTCTGAATTGAAAAAGAGTATTCTTGAAGAGGGCCACAGGAGTGGATTGAGTATCCATCCAGGTGCAACTAAAATGTATCAAGATTTGAAGAAGTTGTTTTGGTGGGCTGGTATGAAAAGAGATGTTGCTAAGTTTGTGTATGCCTGTTTGACTTGTCAGAAGTCAAAGATTGAACATCAGAAACCGGCAGGTATGATGCAACCTTTGAAGATTCCTGAATGGAAGTGGGATAGCATTTCCATGGATTTTGTGACGGGATTGCCGAGGACGGTGAAAGGTAATGATTCTATTTGGGTGATTGTGGATCGGTTGACTAAGTCGGCGCATTTCTTGCCGATGAAGATTAATCACTCTTTAGAGAAGTTGGCAGAGTTGTATATCGAGGAGATAGTGAGGCTGCATGGTATTCCATCCAGTATTGTGTCTGATAGAGATCCCAGATTTACTTCTAGATTTTGGGAAAGTTTGCAGAAAGCGTTGGGAACTAAGTTGAGGTTGAGTTCAACTTATCATCCTCAGACTGATGGTCAGACTGAAAGAACTATCCAATCCTTGGAGGATTTGTTGAGAGCTTGTGTGTTGGAGCAGAGTGGTTCTTGGGATAGTTATTTGCCGTTGGTGGAGTTTACTTATAATAATAGTTTTCATGCTAGTATCGGTATGGCTCCATATGAAGCATTGTATGGTAGGAGGTGTAGAACTCCATTGTGTTGGTATGAATCAGGTGAGAGTGTTGTACTCGGACCTGAGATTGTGCAGCAGACGACTGAAAAGGTTAAGATGATTCAGGAGAAAATGAAGATTTCTCAGAGTCGTCAGAAGAGTTATCATGATAACAGGAGAAAGGCACTTGAGTTCCAAGAGGGAGATCATGTGTTCTTGAGAGTTACTCAGACGACAGGTGTGGGTAGAGCTTTAAAGTCTAAAAAGCTTACTCCGAGGTTTGTGGGTCCGTATCAGATTTTGAAGAGGGTTGGGGAAGTGGCGTATCGGATAGCTTTACCGCCGTCGATTTCTAATCTGCATGATGTGTTTCATGTATCTCAGTTGAGAAAATATATTGCGGATCCTTCGCATGTTGTTCAGTTGGATGATATCCAGGTGAGGGATAATTTGACCGTTGAGGTGTTGCCAATTCGGATAGATGACCGAGAAGAGAAGACCCTGAGAGGTAAGAAGATTGCTCTAGTGAAAGTTGTTTGGGGAGGTCCAGCTGGTGAGAGCTTGACTTGGGAGCGTGAAGATCAGATGAAGGAGTCGTATCCGGCTCTATTTACTTGAGGTATGTTTTCGAGGACGAAAACTCTTTTAGTGGGGGAGAGTTGTAACACCCCGATTAAAATAAGAGAATTATTTAATTGAGTTAATATTATTTTATTAATTTAATTAAATAAAGTTGAATTACTGGATTATTTTTATTATTATTATAGATGTTATTTATTTAATAATAATTAAATAAATAAAATAAATGGAATATGAAGAGTGGAAGGGTAAAAGTGGAAATTGGATAAGAGAGGCCAAAGTGAGGATTCAGGTTGTTTCACGTGTTTTGCCTCAGAGTCAGAGAAAGGGGGAAGAAACGCTGAAGAGAAAGAGAAGGAAGAGGAAAAGGCCAAAGATTGCTCAGAGCTTCCTTCAATCCAAAGAGGTAAGGGGTCTGAACCTTATTAAACAATAATATGCTGAAAATGGTGAAATATTGGATGAACGAAATTAGGATTTTAATCGAAGGAATTCGTAGAAATTATATGCAATGATGTTAGGACTTGTGAAATTGAATAGGGGACTATTGTATTAGATGATATGAGTGATTTTGTGTGAAATTTGGACTGTGGAGGGATGAATTTGGATAGATCTCGTAGCAGAGGGAGCCATTGCAGATCTGGAAATCTGGTTTCTGGTCATACGCGTATGGCACTAGGCAATACGCGTATGAGATTGCTGGTACGCGTATGGCACTAGGCAATACGCGTATGAGATTGCTGGTACGCGTATGGCACTAGGCAATACGCGTATGGATGAGGAAGATGATGTTTTGAACGTGTTTTGGTCTCTGTTGGTACGCGTATGGGAATGTGATACGCGTATGGACATGGGCAATACGCGTATGGATTTGGTCAGGCGTGGGTAATATGCGTATGAGCATAGGCAATACGCGTATGGGCAGACTGTGGTCTTTCCGGGGCTGTTGTTGTGCAGTTTTGGTTGTTTAGGCTGAGCGGGGTAACTTAGCTGATGCATGGTATATGGGGGATCATTTCCCGTTGCTTTGAGTGGTATAGATATTAGTAGAGTGTGATAATACTGTGTTTGATTATGTGGCATGATGTGATATGCTTTTGGTGATAGGATGTGTTAATGATGATGATAACATGACTATATGATGCTGTTGTTGCTATGTTGATTATGATGCATGCTTGGTGTGCATGCATTCATGAAAGGCCGATGCCTAATGATGAACGGACTGAGTTCCAATGATGTTGTTGACTCCGGGCTTGTTGAGAGGCTTGGTTCCTTGCGGGGAACTCGGATTCTATGGTGATGAATCTGGGAGTGGTGATCCTGTAGTTGGTCACAAAATGGGTATACCGAGTCGTGTTGAGTCATGCATGGGTGTGTGCATTGCATTTGATATGTTGTTTTGTTGATGTTCATGAATATGTTGATTATGAGGATTATGATGAGCTGTGTTGGCATATGTGAAATATATTTATGTTTATATTTCTGTCGTTATATTATTATTTAATAATGTAATTCTCACCCCTTCTGCATGTGTTTATGTTCATCTATGATGAGCAATGTGCAGATAAAGAGGAGTAGCTATTGTTGAGGTTTGAAGAATAAGTGTAGAGTTATTCTACAGAGTCGAGTCAAATGCTCTGGTCATGTGACACCGGGGTTATGGGATTCGATAGATAATTGATTATTATTTACGTTGTTTATGATGACTAACATGTTGAGATGTTTTGTTGAGATAATGTTGAACCATTATTATGAATTGTTATATGATGAATGATAATATTAATGTTGTTGTCCGCTGCGAAGTTTTAATAAAATAAATAATATGTTTTATGTTGTGATGCGATAATTGTTATGTTGTAAGAAATGTAAACTCTTCTACATGTTGTACTCTGATAATCTATTTAAATATGTCGTTTGGGTAGAAGGGTGTTACAGTGTTCACCTCTCCGTTGGTGTCGATAAACGTTGAGTTTTTCCCATTCGTCCGTTGATGTCTGGTTGTATCTTTCTTTGATAAAAATCAAAATCCCCAGTAGAGTCGTCGGTAAACGTCTTGTCTGGCCACTGTTGCAAATATCCTGTATCATATCCCGCAGAGTGCAAATTTCTACGGTTCCTTGGTATTCAATCCCTGTTTACCTTGAAGGTCTGACAATCGTTACTCTCATCCGTTCAGGTTCCCAGTTGATTGAATAGGGGCAGCTATAGCACCTCAAATTTGCACCTCCCACTTGTATATACATTTTCATTTTAGGTCATTAACATTGCATTGTCATTGCATAGTCCATCATGTCATCAGGCAAGATTGGTCAGGAGATTCAACAGTGCAAGGCAACAAGTGCATTTTTCCATGAGATCAAAACCCTAGGGTTGGTGCAATGAGTTCATGTGACCCAAGGACCACTTTGAAGTGGTTTGGCCAAGGATTGAAGGCTCAAGACTCATCCGTCCATGTGTAAAATCATCTGAAACCCTAAAAAGTCAACAGAAGTCAACTGTCAATTCAACTGTGGATTTGGAGGTGGTAAATGGTTAGAGATGCCTCATTCATGTTCAAACAAGTCTCATTTGACATTTCAAACACCAACATTGAAGGATTTGAAGTCAGATCAAGACTTTCCAAAAATAGCAGGTGACCTGTAATTTGAAAGTTTCCAAAAATGGAAAGGTTTTTGACCAACTTCAACTCAAGATTACATCATCAAGAAAGCTTCAAATGAAATTTTGTCCAACATGAAAGTTGAAGATCTTTCTCTCCCATTTCCAAAAAGTCCAAGATCATGGATTTATCATGTGTGGTTGATGAGATATGGTCCAATCATGGCAAAGTGTGGTTCAAACTTCAAATGAGCATAACTTTCAAACCAAAAGGCCAATTTGAGTGGTTCTTTTTGCATATTGATCCTTATAACATGTATTTTCCAAGCATATCATCATTTGACATGAATTCTCATTTGCATGGCATTGGCTCATTCATGAAGATTTTGGGAAAAATTGCATAACTTCATTTTGGTTGAACATATGCATACCAAATCCATTTCAATGTGTGTATGGAGTCATTTTTAGTGGTTTTGGACCAAGCACATGCACTGTTCACGTGCATGGAGGTGCATGGAGCATGAAATCTCATTTTTGCATTTACACCACAAAGTGATTAAGTTCATTGGCATTTGCCCTAATCCTTGCCTAAACATGATTAGCATTGAGTATAAAGCCTTAATCATAACTGTTTTCATCACAATTACCAATTCTAGATCTAGAATCACAAAATCTCCAAATTCTTCTCTCACTTTTTTCTGCAAAATCCTTCAAACACAAGCACTTTTCCTTGATCCATTCATCATTATGGAGCATATTTGAACACATTTGGACGTGTAAGCAAGAGGAATTGTGGCTGTTTGAGCTAGGCGCAAAGGTTGAAGCATCCATGGCAGTTGGAGATTCAGTTCGTTTCATGCATTGTTAAGCCTCCATTTCATCATCATTTACTTTAAGAAGCATATTGGAGAAGAATTGGAACATCAAGGACCTTGGAAACACGTGATTTCAGTTGCTGCTCATCAAGAGGTAGGTTTTTTGACCTCTTTAATTCTCCAATTCATTATGCCTATCTTGTAGATCTTTGAATGGTGATAAATATGAGCTTTGAATGGAGTGAATTGGTGCATTGTACATAGAGATCCATGTGATTAAAGTTTGGATGATGATTTTTATTTCCTTCGATCCAGGCGTTTGATGTTGTTTTTGCATGAAATGTTTATGGATTGTGATTGTATGTTGCATGATGAGTTGAATGATGTGTTTGATTTTTATTTCTGGACACTTTGAATTTTTCTGGAAAAATTGGATGAAGATCTTCATCGTGTTCATAGAGTTCATGCATTTTCCAGATTTCCTGCGAATTTTATTGTGAAATGCATAGGCTTTCCTGCGAATTCATCCACGGGTTCATGCATGTTTCCTGCTGATTTTTCAAATCCATGCATGCACGCGCTTAGGGTTTCATGCTGATACGATGTCGTTTGGCTTTGGTGCGTATGTAATTTCAAATTGTCCCAGGGTTCGAACCTGGCTGAAGGCATTTCTCACATTGCCTTGCCTTTTCTCCCATGTTTCTTCACATGTGCTTCATAAATCATTTTTCAATTTTCCATGAGCTTCCAAAATTCACAACAATTTGAAAATTAATCCAAATTCATCCCAATTTTTTGCATTGTGATCCTCATTCTCTCTAGTTTTTTATGATCATTAATTTCAAAGTTGTGCCTAGCCTGGAAAATATTTTGTCTAAGGAGTTTGCACATGTGTCCATATTTGACATTGCCTTGCTATATCATTTGTGAAATGTTTGATTCTTATCCAATAAATGTGAAATTTTGCATGCTATAACTAGACATATTGCTTGACATTTTGGTGTTGATTTGGTGTTTTTATCACTTACCATTTCTGTTTTATGATCATGCTAAGTTGGTGTGACAATTTGTGTTACACCTTGTGATGTTCAACTTGAATGATGTGCTTGCCATGCCAAATGATTTCCAATTGCCCTGATTTTTTATGTGATGCATGTTATAGATGTTTTGATTGCTCATGATTTTTGTTGGA
This sequence comes from Lathyrus oleraceus, assembly GCF_024323335.1. Classification (NCBI taxonomy): domain Eukaryota; kingdom Viridiplantae; phylum Streptophyta; class Magnoliopsida; order Fabales; family Fabaceae; genus Lathyrus; species Lathyrus oleraceus. Next base: position 504,431,685 of record NC_066584.1, on the reverse strand, counting down.
ATTATTGGGATCATTTCTGATTTAATTGAGATTTTTCATTCTGGTTGGTCACATTTGAGCTTTAAGATTGCCTTGAACTTCATTTGATCATGAAATGCTTGTTCCTTATCCAATGCTTCTGAATTTTTGCATACTATTTCTAGACATGTTGAATGTTATTTTGGATTTGGTTTGAGGTTTTTACCAATTAACATTTCTGTTTTATGCCTATTCTAACTTGGTGTGATAATTTGTGTCACACATGGGCTTGTTGTGCTTGTCTTGACTTATGATATGTGATTGCCATGCTTAATAATGTCCAATGCCTCTAATTTTTTGTGTGATGATCATGTTTTATGTCCTGTTTACTCATGAATTTTGCCAAGATTATTTGAATCATTTTTGATTTAATGTGCATTTATTGCTTCTGATGTCACAATGTGGTCACAATTTGCATACCTTGCCATGTGTGGTTCATGAAATGCTTTTGGTTAATGATATTGATATGGGACCTTTTGGAATGTGTTCTTGATTGAATGAAGTTGATTCATGTTAAATTTCAGATTCTGTTTTGAATGTTTGACTTATTTTTGACCCTAGGCTTTGACCTAGTGGTTTGGACTCACTGTTTGGATTGTGGATTTCAGGTTAAGAAGCACATTACCATGGTTGAAGTGGTTCACTCATTTGGATTGATTAGTTGATTGATGTTGGCTAACCTTATGTTGCTTTGTAGGTTGATGCCAAGTCATTTGTGTTGTGCCAATTGGCTTGTGGCTTGCACATTGTTGCCTAATGCCTTATCTGTCTGATTGTGTGATTGACTATTGTCTGTCTGTTTGATTGACTTGTAAACTGATTGATTTAGATTTTTTCAGGTACCTAAGTTGCTTTGAGTTCTTTTGAACTTGCTTTTGCTTTGCTTGGTTGCTTAACCACTGAGGTATAACTCTCTGACTTCATGTAGTCTGGAAGACCTGTCCTGTTATGTGGGCAGGCACCTGTCTGAAGCCCTCCTTAAGAGGCAATGCTTGTGTTTGTTTATCTTTGTGCCAAGCAGGAAAAGTCCTCTTATGAGGCAATTGGCAGATAAAAGAGATGTATAATCCATCTCCTGCTATTCAGTGTGTCATCCACTTTGCTCACACCATGTGTTGATGCATTGTGGATATCAACCCAAGATCTTTGTTGTGTCAGTCATATGTGGAGAAGAGTTCCTACTTTCTGAACTCCCACACCTTCTATTGTTTGAAGCTCTCCCAGGCCAGGGATAAGAGCTGTAAGGTCTTATCCTCATCCCCATTTCATCTGCTTCACCCTAACTCTCAATGTTAGGGTTAAGAGTTAATCACACCCCATTCCAGTTGGCTTGTGTTTCACAGCCTAACCTTGTATGAGCCCAATTGTTTGTATATAGTGTGTGTGTTTGCTTTGTGTGCTTGTATGTATTTGCCTGTGCTGTTTAGGATAGCTTACTCCCTGTGCAAGTTAGATAGAAACCTTAACATAGGGATCGTATGCATGACAACTTCTAGGCTCGAGTCGTAGTCTCCCTAGTAGTTTGTGTCTCCCTTTGTATCTGGTTAGGCTAGTCCTTTTTCCCTGTTTAGGGGAACTACGTCGCCCTGATCCTCATACCAGATGAGGTACGTAGGCAGGAGATGAGCTGATCTCTCTGGGCGCCCTTTTGCTTTTTGTCCCTTGTGTGTGTTGGAGTCTGATGTAAGTCCAGCGATTGGCATTCGGTTTCCATGTTTGCCTGTTTTGTGTGGAGTCTAACGTAAGTCCAGCGATTGGCAGTCGGTTTCCTGTGTGTTTTGTTTGGCGTGCGTTAGCCGAGCTACGAGTGCTCTGATTCTTCTTCGGTCAGAGAAGATACGTATGCATAGGATGCGACATCCTAGCGAGCACGTTTCCCCTGTCCCGAACTACGTCGACTCTGATGTCTGTGTCTGACAGACTACGTAGGCCCAGGATGCGATATCCTACCGAGTTAGTTTCTTTTGTCTTCCTGTGTTTCCTTCCAGTCTTGTGTGTGCAGTTTGTGGTCAGTTTGTTAGCAACCTTATCCTTTCTTTTGTGCATGGATCCCGTCGAGTACGACGAATGCGTAGGGGTGCTAATACCTTCCCTTCGCATAACCGACTCCCGATCCCATCTTTCTCCGGTCGCGAGACCATGTCTTTTCCAGGTTTACTTCGAGCGTTTCCTTTCCCTCTCTTGGGATAAATAACGCACGGTGACGGCTCTGTTGTTTCGTTTTCCCGCCGGTTTTTTCGCGTAATGCGACAGTATATAAAAGGTGAGGAGAGTGAGAATTATGATTCATTTGATCATTTGACAACAATAGAGAAAGAGAATAGGAAAAGTAAGGAGAATAAGAGAAGAACAAGAGAGAAGTTAGGGTTTCTAGAAAATTGAAGAGGTAAGGGGGAATCCTTATTATTATGGGTTAGTATGATTGGGTCAATGGGTAGAAGCATGTTTAGGTTAAATTCCCTAGTTTTGTATGGTTGTTTGGAATTGTTAGGTTTGATGAGTACTCTTGATTGTGGTGATTTAATTGTGTTAAAACTGAAAATTAACGTTATATAATTAGGGTATTGTATGAGTTATAATTTTCTGAACGTTTGGCTTTTTACGAAATCGAAATTGGAGGTCCGAAAGTCCTCCAACGATGAAAAACGCAAAAAAAATCTGATTCTGTTTTATGTTAACCGGTTACCCACCGAGCGTTAACCGGTTACTTGCTTGAAAATCTGTGATTCTGTTTTACGTTAACCGGTTACTACCCAAGCGTTAACCGGTTACTTGCTCTGTTTGTGTTAACCGGTTATGTAACACCCTTCTAAAATACCCCAATTATTTAATTAAAAATAATAAACATATAACAATTCAGAGTAATTATGCCATTCAAGGGTGTCACACATAATATTCACACCATTCAACCATATAACGGTCATGCTCTTTTATTTATTCAAAACATAAACATTTGCATAAAACGCAGCGGATAGAGATCTCCTCAATCATGTAAAACATGTAACATTCACATGTAAATTATTCAACAACATAAAACATCCCATCCCGATGTTACATCTATCAGAGCACGACCCGCTAAGGAGACTACACTAGACTCCAAGCATTCGCTTCTACTCAACTCATTTCTCGTTACCTGTAAAATAGTTGTAAGGGTGAGTTCCTCAATCAATATAATAAGCATTATAGAATATAATGTCATGTTAAGCAATTTAACACATTAATCACCCTAATCGCAACATACAATCAGTAACAGCACATCAGCTCAACCTCATACTCAACACCAACATAAACACAAGTATAATCTCAAATCATACTCCATAACAACACAACCACACGTATAATATTGGAATACATCCATTCATATTATACGCCATACATACATTATGCAATGAGACTCCACACATGCGGTACCGACTATTCTTGAACATATAGTTCAAGCTCACCGATCCCTCCAGATACGGCTACTAAGCTCACTAGTCCCACTCATTTGAGATCTAATGACTCACTCACTAATTCCTCACCATGGGAATTAGCTACAGCCCCGAAGGCTAGACTATGCACCCTAATCATCTAGCATGCAAACATCAACAACAAATCCACAATGATTCACTCACTAATTCCTCACCATGGGAATTAGCTACAGCCCCAAAGGCTATGCTATGCACGCTAATCATCTAGCAATGCAGCATCAACAACAATTCACAACGGACATATGCTCACACTCTAAGCCATACAACAGTCCATTCACACATATATGCATAATACATACATTCACATCATTATGCATACCATCATACATCATCAACACATGTAAATCAATTAAACACAGTATTAGCACACTCTACTAATACCTATACTGCTCAAAACAGCGGGAAATAATCCCTATTACATCATACGCCAACATAGGCCAACTCTCAATTATGTATACAACATTAAGAAGCCAATTTTTCCACTCTGCAACAGTGTTAACCGGTTAACGCCCTGGGTTAACCGGTTAACGCAGGCAAAAACACATTTTCTGGCAAAACGCAACAGTGTTAACCGGTTAACGCCCTGGGTTAACCGGTTAACGCAGGCAAAACAGTACATTTTCACAATTCAAAACAGTGTTAACCGGTTAACACCCTGGGTTAACCGGTTAACGCAGACAAAACAGCAGTTCCTGCGCTAACACAAGGCAGAATGCAGAATTCTCCGCATTTTCCGCCGTTGGAGGACTTCCGGACCTCCGATTCCGATCCCGTAAGAAGCTATACGTTCGGAATTTCACAAATAACTCAAACACAGATCCAATTACAGTCTAAATACAATTTAATCCAATTCAATTCTTCAGCATCAACAATCCCAATTAGGGTCAAATTAACGGCTTATCACTACCCATCACATATTATCCCATAATACCCATTAATCGATGATAAACCCCCCTTACCTGAGTTAATCCGGCGAATCTCAAGCTCCAAGCTCTTCTCTTCTCCAACCTTCTTCCTCTTGCTCTGCCTCTTGCCCTTTTTCCTCTTTCACGATCGTTTCTCTGCAGCTTCTCAGTTTTCACGTAAAACCCTTTCACAAAATGAAAACTCTTTTTCCTTATTCCAACTTATATATATTTTCCAAATAATAATAATAATCTAATAATAATAATAATAAAATTTCCAATTATTTAATTAAATTAATAAATAAATTATTAACTCAATTTAAATAATTATTTTATTATTATCGGGGTGTTACAGGTTACCCACCGAGCGTTAATCAATTACCACTGTTGATATCTGCCAGGAAGTGTATTCTGTTTTGCGTTAACCGATTAACCATATGCGTTAACCGGTTAACACTGTTGAAAAATGGAAAATTAAGATTTAAATGCTGTAATCATTTTGAGATGAAATCTAATTGTGAGTATTTGATAATTAGTTTATATATGTGAATAGTGGATTGTGATGAATGTGTATATGTACTATTGGTGGATAATTCATAGAGTTGAATTATGGTTATATGTGGAATGATTAAGATAGTAGAGATGATCTTAATTGCATATTATGTGAATGGTGTAATTGTTATGAATGTGTATATGTACCATTGGTGGATAATTCATAAAGTTGAATTATGGTGATATGTGGAATGTTAAGATGGTAGAGATGATCTTAATTGCATATGTATTGGTATTTGTACATTCATTCATGGCATGGTCGGCTTCATAGTGGAAGCGGTGAAACTGTGGGTTCACATGGTATTAGACGTTGATCCTTGAATGGAAATAGGCGTAGCAGACGTTGATCCTTAATTGGAAATAGACGTAGTGGTTTGGATTCTAGATATTGCATCGGAAAGCGGTGGAATGTTGGGTCCATATAGACGTTGATCCTTAATTGGAAATAGGCGTAGTGGCTTTGATCTTGTCCGGATCGGAAGCGTGACTTGGATTCTAGATATTGAATCGGAAAGCGGTGAAACGTTGGGTTCACATTAAGGTACCACATGCATAGAGTCACATGTCTTGCATTGAGTCACATTAGAGTTATGTGATAATTGAATGTGTGCATTGTTGTGATTGTGATGTGTGTATGAGATATGGTAATTGAATTTGGTGATGTTTGGGTACATAACTTGACAAATTATGTGATTATGTGATAATTGTAGTTATGTGTATAATTGAAAATATAGTATGGGATCTTAATATTATACTCCTTGAGTTTTGATGGATGTTGAAACCTGTGAAATAAATATTGGTTAGTATTATTTACATGGTTATACAAGGTGTGATGAATTCCTTTAATTGTTGATTTAATCATTGTGCCTTATTATACTTCTTCATAATGATTTGAATTCTCACCCTTTCTGTTTGAATGTTGCCTTTACACGGGCATCGCGCAGATACTCAGGAGTAGTATTACTGAAGTAAGTGGAAGGTAGCTCATTCGAGATTAGCCGGAGAGTTTCCGTATTTTAGTTGAAGACTAGGTAATGAGTCAATGCTCTGGTCATGTAACACTGGGTAGATTACTAGTATTGAACTCATATCTTAGTTGGATATGCATTATGTTATCACTTGTTTCTTTTATCTTGAAGAGATTATTGAGAGATGATCATGGTATGGGACATGGATCATTTTATGAAATGCATGAGTATTCATTATTTTCCGTTGCGAACGCATATTCGTGAATATTCATGATAATTGAAATGTGTTATTTTAAATGACCAGGTGTGTTGTATATTGATGATGAATGATGTTTGGTTTTTGAAAGCTTCTAGTTTTTGAAAACATCGATGTGACGCCCTTTTGTTTATATGCGTGCTTATTTACTCTGATTATATGTTAAGTATTTTGGGGTAGAAAAATGGGTGTTACACTAAGGAGCCTAGATCTCACCAACGATCCAAACACATACTTAGGCGTTATCACCTTATTCGAGAGATAATAGATAGAGGAGATGTGAAAATATGCAGAGTACCTACACTTGATAATATTGTGACCCACTGACAAAGCCTCTTGCGCAGCAGAAGCATGATGACCATACTAGATCTATGGGCATTATGGGTATGCCTGATTGGCTTTAGTGCTAGTGGGAGATTGTTGGTGTAAGCCCTATAGGCTAATACTTTGGTACTTGTATCGAATTATTTATTAATAATAAAAGGTTTTTTCTTTATTATGTTTGTTTAATAAAGTCCCTAGAATAGCTAGTCCGTTTAATGTATCAAGTGTGACTTAATTGTGAGATCACATTAAACATAAGGACACTATTCTTAAAGTATTCGTAGTCGAGCTTTATTGTGAAGTGGGATAACATTAAAGCATTAAGACTATTATGTATATAGACTGATGATCACATCTCATGATCATGGATAAGGAGTTATCAAGTCTTAAACATAGGTATGAATATTAAGAGTAATATTTATACTAGATTGACCCGCTATGAGAATACTATATAGAATGTTATGAAAAGTGTCATAAGTTATTCTCATGGTGATAATGGTGTATACCACCCTTCGACCTGAAACCACTATGGACCCTAGATGTAGAGTCGAGTGCCTTATTGCTGATCAAACGTTGTTCGTAACTGGATGACCATAAAGACAGTTGATGGGTACTCCCTGAAGCATGCTAAGGGACATGAGTGACCTAGATGGAATTTGCCCATCCTGCGTAACAGGATAAATGTCTATGGGCCCAATATTGAACTGGACAAGGATGACACAGTCTATGCCTTGTGTTCAATATAGACATAAGGGTAAAAAAGTAATTGTACACATAAGTATTATCACAAAAGAATTTGTCAGATCACATGACATTTTCGTGTCTTGGGTAGCAGTGATGTGTTGCTAGATACCGCTCACTGTTTGTCATGTTAAATATGTGATTTAATATAATTTCCAATGTCGCGAAAACCTACAGGGTCACACACAAAAGGACAGATTGATGAGAGATAGAGTAACTAAGGAACACCGTAAGGTACGATGCACTTAAGTGAATTGTAGAACATCATAAGGTACGGTGTACTTAAGTAGAATATGAAATATGGTAATGTACCACGCGCTTAAGTGATTTTGGCATATTATAAGATATGGGCCACATACACTTAAGTGGACTTTTTAGCTTATAGCTCACACAAGAGAGTCTATAAATAGAACCCTTGTGCAGAAGCATTTATGCAGTTTTGCAATTTCGTCTCTCTCTCTCTCTCTCTCTCTCTCTCTCTCTCTCTCTCTCTCTCTCAAAGCCTTCATTCGAAGTAGCTAGCACTGAGATTGAAGGAATCCGTTCGTGTGGATTGAGTAGAGGCGTTGTCATCGTTCAACGTTCGTGATCGCTTCGTAGATCTGCATCAAAGGTTTCAATCGTCACAAGAGGTAACGATTTTATCACTGATCATGCCCATTCGTAAGGATCACTAAAGGAGAAAATTTTAAATTTCGCTGCGTTTTGGATCGTTATTCTCCTTCACATGCCACCCTATAATCCATACCCTGCCTTAGGTTCGATGGTGAATAATCCTAGTCGAACGATGCCTTTACTAGGGGGATCATACTATGTTCCCCAAACGGTGTTGACATTGAATACGATATCTTCTATGTCGATGAGGCAACTGACGGACGAGAATAACCATGAAATTGTTAACATGTTGACCCAACAGATATTAACGGTGTTTAATCCCTTAATTCAAAACACCAACCAAAGTTATGAACTATTAGAAAATCAAATGGGTTGAATAACCGATTTGTTTAACACTCCCCAGGTCCAAGAGAGACCAACTCCTTAAATCTCAAATGTTGGGCAAGTAGAAACGCCTGACAATGGTCAAGCCCTTGTTAACCAAGGGCAGTAACAAGGAGGACTTTCCCATATAAAATCTCCCATACAAAGAGAGGATGAGTGTCATACCCTCAAATTTACCCTACCTCCACATCATCCTATTGAACCCTAATCCATGAGCATACATCCCATACATGTCATCTCATATGCATCTATGCTTAATGATCCACAATAATCCACAAACTCAAGGCATGAAATTCATATGTGAAGCCTCAAGATCCTCTAGCCATGTTAAGGTCTGCCCAAGCCACCTTAACCTAATCTCATCCTCAAGCATCCAATAAAGCTTGGAGGATCATTCAAGTCATCACTCACTCTCCAAACCCAATTTAGATGCTGAGTCCCCATTGAAGATACATCAAGATTCATCTGCTCACCCAAGGACCATAACCCTAACTCTTGACCTTCATTGGCTTGTGCAAGTCATGGTTCACCATGGATCTTGACCATGCCATTGAGGACCCCTAAAATCCAAAGCTTGTTCATACCCTAACCTTTAAAACATCTCAATATGAACCTTGCATCACCAAACTCTAGTTTGACTGGCTATGGTTTTTGATGAAACTTGTGGTTTAAGAAACCCTAATTTGGGCATCCCTTGATCATTGACCTTGCTTCATTTTGATAATCTAATCACCCCACCACTAATTCAACCTCAATTCATGTCAATATCAACCATAATTCACCATTCAAACACTCATCAAATTCATGTTACAAGTACTTGGTTTGCTCGTGGTTTTTGAACTTTCAAGGCATTTGGTCCACCCATGAGCTTGACCTAAAATCATCACACAAATCCCCAAGTCTCATTTCCCATCATGGTATGATCATATGAACTTAAAACATCCATCATTGTGCCTTGAAAATTAATAAATCACAAAATCACAATTTTAGGACATGTTGGTTGGTCACACTTTGGCAAGAATGGCCTATGGCAAGTTCCAAAGACCATAACTTTCTCATATCACAAGCTTTTTAAGTTCCACTTCGAGTAAAATGTCCTAATTGACCCCCTCTCCAACTTTATTTCAAGGTATAAGACCTAATTCATTGAGAAATGACCTCAATTTTAGCATGGGCCAAACTGGTCCAACATGCCTACCATGCCCTAAAATATGACTAAGACCACTACTTTACCACATTGCCAATTCCAAACTACAACTCTTTTTGACCTAGTTCTTTTTACATCTAATAAAGGATATGGCAAGGAACATTTGATAAGTGATTTTGTGCTTAAACAAGCACTTTTGAATGGTGTAATCTTATGGATCAAATTCTAACTTTTTAGGCATGAATCAATATTTGAAAGTGTTGAAAAAACAAGTACTGAATTTACTACATATTGCGGAATTTTCCTAAGTTTCCTTGAGTTTTTAATAACTTTTTGATGACTTATACTTATGATTCATGGAGACTAACTTGATCTCAATTTTCTTTGTAGTAAAGTGAGCATTGTGGTGGAAGAATGAGCTTGAAGCAACATTGGAAAGTGAAGAACAAGTCCGGAAAGTGAAGCTTGATGGAAGATAGAATTTGTTGGAAATTAGCATTTATAACATAATCATGAGATAAGTCATTTTTGATGAATAATGATGAATCCTTTGATAAAATGATTGTAGAATATGTCTAGGAAAATTTAGGAGTTAAAATCGAGTCAATGGTCAACAACTGACCAAAAAGTCAATTGTTTGATCAAAAAGTCAAATGTACCAAAAAGATGTAGTTTTTTTTACCATATGTCCTTGTAAGCCATTCTTTTGATTTGTATCTGAAACAATATGCATTGTACCATGAATTTGCAATAAATGAATGAAATCATATTTTTATTCCAACTTTGCTATTTTCTTTGAATTCAAACAATCTTTCGAATTAAGTAACAATCATTCCAATCCCCCTGATAACTATAAATCTCAAATAAAAAGATGATTCACACCACAAGTAATATGAGAAATAAACCCGAATAATCACCAAATAATATACGCCTCGAAAATCTACTTAAACTGATTAAATCCATTATTAGCGAACCTTTGGTCCATTGAATAATTATGCGAAATGCGATGAATGAAACACTAAAATGAATGATCAAATAACTTGATAACCATGCATGCAAATGATTTAAGCATGAGTCAGATGGAAAATTGAAAAGGAGTGGCGCAAAATTGGGGTATGACAAGTACAAGGGCGATTGAACTTCTTCAAAGGTTAGAGACTCTCTTCCATACAAGATTGTTTCTTTAAAATGAGCATGAGATATAGGTAAAACACACAACACCAATGTTTGATTTTCATCATCGATGCTATCAATATTCTTCAGATAAAAAATCATCTTGTTGAATATATCCAACTGCTTAGTCAAGACTTTTCTTCACTCATCTTGAATTAATAGAGAACTTACTTTAGACGGAGATGATTGACCAAAGACTTGGTCATGTACGAATCTTCAAATTTTAAAATCCAAAATTGAGTGTTATTTTTAAAATTTGACTAGATGCATGAGGATAAGAATAAGTGTAATGAGTAACCCAATCAATTATTAGCAAAGAAAGGAACAAAACGGTGTTGAATGTTGACAATGGGAGTGAGTTTTCACTCCTCCTCATTCTCCCATCCTCATATAGTAATAATTAATATTAAATTATTAATTGTAATTTTATTTGCGGTGCGTTGTTTTTATGTTACCATATTCTGAGGTCAAGAATATACAAGCTTGTTTTGTTTTGCTTTGTTCAACTGAGTTTCAGAATCACATTTCACAACAGTGATGATGGAATCTTTAACCTCATCTTCTTCTTCAACAACGCTACCTTCTTTCTCCGTCTTCCCTTCAACAACAACAACAAGATCATCCCTTTCTTCCAAGAAAACCCTCCACTTTCGTCTACCCTCCTCCAAACGTACGTATTCTCTTTTCCATCTCTATTTTTTCTTCAATCAAGCTTCAACTTTGATTCATTTCATTATCATTTTTTTTCAGGTGACGATGCCAACGATTCCGACGAGATCAACCTCAACATCAACCTTCCAGTTCCCAGTAACCGCTGTTTCTCCATTTCCCCTCTTTCCAATGTAACAAACCGATTTTTCCCTAATTTTTCTTCTTCTGATTCTATCATATATCAATCAAATTCCTACAAAAGTTATATTTTTTAGGTTTTTTTGGTGGTAATAATGTTAAATTGTATCATTCCTTTACCAATTTTTATTTATTTATGCAAATCGATTTTTTAGGGTTGTTATGAAAATAATTCAATTATGTCATTCCTGTTGCAAAATTTGAACTTTATTCATCTGCAGCTAAGTTATTTGAGATTTTAGAAAAAAAAGTTCTGTTATGTATTTGCATGTAATGGATGGAAAAGGTTTTGATGGTAATTTGTGGGGTTAGGATGCTGCGATGGGGCTGGTGTTGAGTGCTGCAACTGGTAGAGGATGGACAACGGGTTCGGGGATGGAAGGGCCGCCTGTTCCTGCTGTTGGGAAGGATGATCAATTTGGGACGGGGAATATTTCAACTTTTCCGTGGTCGCTCTTTACAAAATCTCCGAGGAGGAGGATGCTTATCGCTTTTACTTGTACCATCTGTGGCCAGCGAACTACGCGGGCTATTAATCCTCATGCGTATAATGATGGAACTGTTTTTGTTCAGGTAACACTTTGTTTTTGTTCAACTAAGGTTTTTTCTGAAATAGCTTATTTTAATAAGCTTTTTCTCAGAATTGCCTATTGAAATAGCTTTTGCGAAGCTTACCATCCATCTGTTGTTCAATTTATTTTTACCTCAAATTCCGTTTTTAAAATGAAAACAAATACCTGCAATGCAAATAGCTTGTCAATGTCAACACATATATCAAATTGGAAATAGATCGCAGAGTTTAAGCATTTATGTCATAAGCTCTTCTCGGTTTTTATTTTTGATTTGTCTACAAACAATGTCAAAATGTTATTCTGTCATGTGTGGTTCTGGAAGATGCAACTGTTTTTGGGATGTAGGATATTATACACCAAATCTTTTAGTTATGTTGTATCATATATGACCATAGTTTTCAGATGGTATAATTTGCATATTGATTGTGTAGCTGAACTGCTCACAGTTTGGTTAAATTACTTATGCGAACTGCCATGGATTGCACGAGAAGGCAATTCATCTTTAAACTGAAGCTTTAGGGGAAATCCTGAAAGGTTATTAATGATTTGAAGATTATATTGGAATAACAAGCTAACCATTGGAGTCTGAAACTTAACCTCTGAAAGATGACAATCGTAAACTGTCATGAAGTTGCAAGACTTCGAGTTGGCCCTTGTTAATATAGTACTTATAAATTTGATAGTATTATGATTTGAATACTTTTAGATGATTTATTTGTATAATTAAAACATGTATATCATATTGTTTTCAACATATTGTTACATATTTGCACTCTGTATGAATGGGCAAGTCTACTTCAACCCTGCCGGTTGGGTTTATAATCTCAAAATCAGCCCTAGAAAAATCGATGTGGATATTCTGGAGGGCCAAATTTCAATGCAAGAAAGGGATGTAAAATAGTAGTGGTTGAAAAAAAGAAGTTAGAATGTCATGTTCAATTTCAAATGGGAACTGAAGGAAAAAAGCTAACCATACATTTGTTTTTCCATTGTTGGCAGTGCTGTGGATGCAATGCGTACCATAAGCTTGTGGATCACTTGAACTTGTTTCAGGAGACAAATTGCTATCTGAATTCAAGTTTTAATTATAAAGGTCCTGGATGGGATGATCTTAAGTTCAGGTTCATGGACGTTGATAGCGACAGCGATGATGATATATTCCCAGTTACATGAGTGAATTACCAGCTTATGGAGTATATATTTTCTGCCTCTGATCTTAAGAAATTTTAGATCAGTTGTAATGTATATTGTTTATGTTTTCATGCTTAATAGTAACATTTGTTAGAGGATTGCTTTGTATAGTATATGTGTATGTATAGCTTCGCAACCGAATTGTACGATCATGAATTTAATCATGTACAATACTTTGCATAACTACTTCTTTTGTTGTATGTATAGCTTCACACACTTAACACAATCATCCATAACATATAACATACTAAATATTACAGTTCTTCACAGAAAGGATGATTAAACAACATAAGTCTAAGGCTGTAAGATAATGTGGTTCATAAATACATTACCACATTCCCTCTTCATAATTGCAGAAAATTCTGTGACTTAGCAGTGGTTCACCTGATTACTATTTTCAAAACCAACTTCACTGAGTCATGAGTCATGTTTCTTTTTCTGTAATTCGCCTTTGTGTGTTCTTGGTGTCTCCGTGTGTCAAAGCATGTAGATGTCTTGAGTAGAAGTAGAACCTACACCTAAAGTATGTTTCATTCTATTATTTTGCAACTTATCTCTCACAGGTTATGTACAACACTTTTTGGAGAGGCAAAATGATGAATGAAATATAATGTTTGTTGCTTCTGCGCATAAATAATAGGCAGATTTATCTCCCACCTCAGACCAAGGTGTCTGTGCAACGGTTACTACTAACTTTGTCGCCAACAATAGGAGGCGCAGCACGAATCATAAGACTAAGGAAAAATGCTGTCATCTGCAATACAATGTAATATGTCAACTTCATGGCAGAAGAAAATTGGAAGAACTACTTGATAAGTGATGAAGGGTAATCTTACCAGTATTAGCCCAAGGCACATTAGGCTGAATCCTGGAAAATTAAACGGTGCGTCTTCTGACAGGAACAAGGCTGCATACAGTAGAAGCTTATCAGTTTCTGATTTTTCTCTTAATTCAGTAGTATTATATGTGTCTGTAGACTTTACTCCTGATTATTGTCTTACCTGTCAGTGGACTGAAAATTAATGGAGAAATGATGTTGGCGACTGAAGTGATTCCTGAGAGACATCCTTGAACCATTCCCTAAATCAAAGATTGAACTTCTAAGCATATAGAGATGAAGTTGAGCAGAGTTTTCAAATTTGTTCATAGCATTTACAATAGTAAGTAAGAGGGAATCAAATGTCTTTTATTTTCCGTCATTCAGATACCTGTTCATTCGGTCCAACTTGTTTCGATGCAATGCTGGTTATCTGTTCCAAGGTATTGAAACAAAAACAAATATGAATATATGAAAGAGAGTAATAACAGATATAAATCAGAAACTTACAGTTGGTCGCACGAGAACGCCTAAAACAGAGAAACCTGCTAGAGCATATGGAACCTGCATGGTTTTCAATTTCAACACTCTTGAAGGATTATTTTGCAAAATAAAAAAAAAACTTTAGTAAATAATAAGGTTTTCATAAATAATTACCCATGACGACCACGCTATACTGTATACGAATATCTGCATAACATAACAAACTATTAGCAGCATGTCAAACAAGAAATTGAGGATACTGTCAAATATCAGGCTTGAACTTACATTTATGCAGGAAACAAAGAGCCCTGTTGTGAGCAACTTCTCCTCTCCTACAGCAGGTACTAATATCGGCATGAGAAATAGCTGGAAAAGAATCGCGAGTACGCAACAAACGATATGTTAGTTAGTATACGGAAACAGAAAATATAGTGAATTCAACTAGGATTATGACATACTTGTGTCAGAGTAGCTCCGATCCCAGAGATCATCATCAAATCGGCAAACTGATTCTTGTTGAATTGAAATCGTGCCTTCAAATAATACTGCATGTTTACAGAATTTTGGTTTATGATTATTCAATATCTATAGACAGTTGCTTGTTTGAAATTTGCAGTATCTCATGAATTGATTGTATTCGGGAAGAAAGTAGTAATACTTTACCAGCAATACTGCCATCAAACCGCCGTCTGCGAGACTATTGAAGAGCAAAACAATTGCTGCTTGTGAGAAAGTAGGGCTGCAAAAGTGAAAGCTTGTAAGATCAATAAAATCTATCAAATGAAGTGATTACAAAGAGCTTTTCTCAAAAATGGATTAATGTTCTCAATGTGCACTGACCTACACTTAAGCAAACAAATTACATCCCCCATTGAAGGCAGTTTCTTAAATGTTTTTTGTTGCATATCATCCTCAGACTGTTGAATGCATGGTTCCTCTGACTCTTTCAATAATGGTTGACTCATAGGAGCACTTTCCTTGAGGAAAATTCTCATGTACACCAATGCTATCATAGAAAACACTGAAGCAACCTGTATAAACCAATCACAAATTCAGAAAAATAAAAATAAGGGTATTCTGAGCAGGGTTTTCAATAAAAGGTCCACGATTGCGATTTGTTGAAACCATAATGCGGCCACAATTATGGTCGCATATGTTGCATTTGACCACGATTCTCTGCATTAACAAGGACCACGGCTCAATCACAATGTCATCACTGCCACTTTTTGAAACCCTGATTCTGAGTAGCTCACTAACAAATTTAAGTATTCTTTTTCCTAAAACTAAGGGTGATAAAACACGTCTATCCCGCCGGATATGCCCGCATATTTTTGCGGTACATGCCAAAGTTTTAGACCCTCATCCTCTAATATGTCCGTCCTGTTCCGTTTTTTTTTTTTGCGTAGGCGTGGGCATAAACAAGAACTTTGTAACTTTTAGCCTTTAGAGGCACAAGGCCCACATGTCTACCCCGCCCTCACAGGGCATACCAAGATTTTAGGCTCACACCCTCAACTATGTCCGTCCGCTCTCATTTTTTTTCCAGGACGGACCATGATTTTAGGTCTGCACCCTCAATTATATCCGTTCCCCCCCGTTTTTTACGGACTTTTGCAGTGTGTGCATGCCCGATTACCACCCCTACCTAAAACATTGTTAAGAAGCAAATTTGATTTTACTATGTAACCTGAAATGTCAAAGGTGTGGATAGAAATCTAGCCGCTAATGTTCCACCAACAAAAGATGCTGATCCAACACCAGCAAGAATTCCAAATGCTGATGCTCTTTTCCCAACTGGAACTTTGTCTGCCTAATAAGTAAATCAAAATTAAAGCACATGTTAACTTTTTTGAATCAATTGAACAGTAGTTAGCAGCAAAGTGAATCGGAATCAGGTTAATGAGATTGTGAAGTACCACATAAGCAAGAGCTAGGCAATGGAAGCTGCCTTCACCAGCAATGGCAGCAAGAGTTTTGACCACATAGTATGCATAGTAGAATTTTGTATCTCTACTATATGCCAATATAGCTGCATATACACAAGACATTAGTACGTAGCCACTAGCCACTTAATTAAACTTGTTTTAACCCATACAAATAATTTTAAAAAATGAATAACAAAATCATCATCACTAATTAGTGTTGTTAAAGTTAGTTAAACCAAAAGAGAAAGAAAAAGGTAAATGTTGGGATGTTTATGACTGTGACAAGAAGATATTTGATGAAGTATATGAAAAGCAAAAGGAGTGGTAACAGTATCATCAGCAAAAGGTTCAAAGGGTAGCACATCTTACATGAGGAGTGGTAAGGTGGATGAATCATAGGGTTCCCACTAAGGGAGTACGTATCAATTATGGCTGTCAACCGGTCTAATCCAGCCCGCTTCGGCCCATAGGGTTACCCCACAATTGTTTCCGACACTCCAACATATTTTTATAATTTTCAAATTGTTCATAGATAATTTCGAGTAAAGAAATTCGAATCAAATTTAATAATTCATTTCAAATTTCTAGTAGAAATTTGTTGTTTTTTTTGAAAAAAAAATTAACATACTGGATTTTATCCAATATTGTGTTATTTTTTCGGAATTTTTAAAATTTTGATAGTTCATATTCAATAAATAAAAAATAATAATCTTTTAATATTTTCGAAAATTTTGAAAAATACTGTAGTTTTTTGGAAATTTTGAAAAGTGATTTAGTTTATTGAAATTTTTGAAATATCCGATAATATAAAAAAATAATTAAAACTTTGGAATTTTTTTGAAAATTTTCCAGTATTTTTTTTCATTTTTTAAATAAAAAATAATCATTTTTTTAATGAAAATTTTTGATATTTCTTCAAAATTTCCGATAAATGTAATAGAAAATTCCAAAAAAAACTATAACACCATAAAGATAATAGCGTCATAGATGTGGGGTCATCCGACGATAAAGTTGTATTTTTTAAAAGTTTTTACGGTTCAACCTATGATAAAATATATGATTCACGGATCAGTCGAGTAAGTCGGTCAAATGGATATGTTCTATTTTGACAACTCTAATACCAATATTTTTAAGAAAATGACTTATAATTTAATGTAAGTGGTGTGCCCCATACTCTAATAATCGGTTGAAGAAAGTAAAGTTATTAATTCCCCAATAAAAAGCAGATGGACGAGTCACTAAACACAATTGTGGAATGTGGTAGGGTATACAAGTCATAACAAACCAATTCATTTTGTTTTAAAAATGAAGATAGAAAATAGTGAATCTTAAAAAGAGTTGAAGTGGTTATAGATAGTACCTTGAGGAATGAGAGATACTGTGAGAGGAAGTGTGATCAAAGCTTTCCTCCCATATCGGTCAGACAAATTCCCAATTAAGGGTGTTGTCAACACGGACCCTACTCCAATCATCTGCACCACAAAATCAACAACTTTTTATTTTTCATTTTCATATAAAAAAGATTCAATAATTTCCGAAACATTAAGTATTGGTAATATTTTAATTTCACAATAACATTTTATATACATGAATTAATTTTCTCAATCTAATGTTTAAAAGCTAAAAAATCATAGTCATGAAAAGCCGCATCAAGTTTAAAATAAAATAAAATAAAAAAATATCTGACATTGAGTATAATTGAATTAAACTAAAACTTTTATGATAAGCTAATTTAATTAAGGGTTTAATTAATGAACCGTTTAATTAATGAGTGCACGAACCGTTTTGCCTCCACCGAATGAAGAGTTTATTTTATTTTTATTTTTCAGAAGAAGAAGGAAGAGCATTCTAATTTGTATAAAAAAAAAAGAAAACTCACAGCATGTTGAAAACCAGTGAGATAAATGGCAAGAGAGCATTGATCTAGGCCAGGGCAAAGTGCCGCCATGGTGACGTCGGTGATGGCCGGAATAACAATAACTCCGCCGAATCCAGCGAGAAACATTGTCACAAAGAGATGAGTAAGCCCTGTTAATCCCTCCATGGATATAGAAAAGTTATATTGGAAGATGAAGGAGTTGGAGAATGCATGCTCTATATATTTGGTTCGGTTGCTTCTCTAATTAAACTCATCCATGGGGTAGGCGGGGGCCACAGCCTCTCTCTTTTAACATCATTCATTTCTATTTTATTTTTTATTTTAAAAAAAGTTAGTTTATGTTTTTGATAATAAAGTAATAACAATAAAAAATATATTACATAGATAAAAAATAATTTTTTTTTACATTAATTAAACATAAAAAAAAAAATTATTTAGTCATTCTGATTTAAACTTTAAGCTGTTGATATTATTTATTATTACATTCATTTTGCTTTTAAATTTTTTTAAAAAATATATTTTAGATCTCCCTGGTTTTATAGTGTGAGTGGTGATACTCCATGAGTGAAGAAAACAATGAGACAATAGAAAAAAGAAAGATAAAGAGAAGATTCGAAATGTTGTTTGATGATACTAACTGCTACACAAGTAACGAAAGCAAAAGAACATAAGGAAGCGTGAGTTGGAAGGTTCCATTTGGATTTACCTTATTAGTAAGGTTACTTTGGCGTGCAGAATGCAAAGGCAATGTGGGTGGTGGGGAACAACAAACACTATGTTTCATTCTATTGCTTTTTCAATATGTGACCTTCCTACATACGTCAACTTTTGCTCCCATTTTCAACACACATCAAATATCTATCTAGTGGATTCCTTCCACTAGTCATACTATTAAACACATTTCTATATTATATGTGAACACATCTTACAATTTCATTTCGAATACTCACCTTTCTTAGAACCAACATCTATGTATGTAGGCCGCATGATCTATATTTGTACTATATATAGGTATATTTCTTAATTCTCTTAAATGTAGTGATTAATTATGTTCTATTTTGATTTTTATAAATTTTTATAAGTTTGGAGAATTTATTTCCAGTTATGTATTTGTATCTGCTCACTAATCCAACTGAGAAATCTATATCAGGTCAACTATTGCACACATATCTTAGAGATCCAACAATTTGTTTGAACAAAGTTGCGTGGACTCTGTCTTCCTCTCTATGCTTCTCCAACTTCAAATTTGGTTCGACAGGTGAAGATGTAGCAGTCGAATCATCCATCCAGAATCTCTTGAGTATCTTTTTGACATACTTTATTTGATGTAACACCATACCTTGCTCCGACATTTGAAATTACATGCCTAGGAAGTACGACAAACTTCCCATATCCAACATTTCAAATTCCTTTTTCATCATCTCTTTGAACTTTGACAGGTTCTCCAAGCTATTTCCAGTCACTAGCAAGTCATCGACATATAAGCAGATGATTTTTATATCTTGTGCCACAACCTGAACATAGACACCATACTCAGATTCGCATTTGACGAATCCCAATTCGACTAAGTATGAGTCGATATTCTTGCTCCATGCCCTAGGTGCCTGCTTGAGACCATAAAGCGCTTTGCGCAACTTGTATACTTTCCTTTCTTCCCCCTGAATCACAAACCTAGGAGGTTGTGTGACATACACCTATTCATCCAAAGGTCCATTCAAAAGTGTTGATTTCACATCTATGTGAAATGTCGACCAGTCTTGATTGCATGCCAAGGAAACGACTAGTCGAACAATCTCCAATCTTGCTACTGGTGCATATACTTCAGAGTAATCGACTCATTGTCTCTAAAGGAAACCTCGAGCTACCAATTTTTCCTTATGTCTTGCTATCACCCCATCAACATTGTGCTTCAACTTGAACACCCACTTCACTTTGATAACTTTTGTATGTGCTGGAAATTCGACCAACTCTTCGACCATAGATGACTTTCACTGTTTATCGTTTAAGGCTTCACTATAGTTGATTGATTTAACACCTGTAAGTAAGGAGAAATGAACTAATTCTCCATCTGGTGTGACTTCATCATCACCGATTACTTCATAGTCTTGAAGTCTTACTGGACGATCCCGAGTTCTTTGAGGTCTTTGACTAGTACTAGCTACACCATCTTTGACTTCTTCTGTTTCGAGCATGTCAGAAACTACTACGAATTTGACTGGAATATTGATTATATCTTCGACTTCGACATTATTACTTGCTTCGTCAAAATCACAACTCATAAATGGCTTATCAATTGCATTACTAGAATTCCAATCCCAAGCAAAATTTTCATCAATCACAACATCTTGACTCATCGCGATATTCTTATTAATTGGACTGAACAACCTATATGCACCAATTTTATGATATTCTACCATAATCATAGGTTCACTCTTGTCATCAAGCTTCCTTCTTCTAGCATCAGGAATATGCTTGTAACACATAAAGCCAAACATCTTCAGTTGCCTCACAGATGGTTGTTTTCCACTCCAAACTTCTTTAGGAACCTTTTTGTTTAACTTATTGGTAGGACACCTATTCAAAATATAAGCAATAGTGGAAACAACTTCATCCCATAAGGATTTTGGAAAAGTCTTCTACTTCAACATGCATCTCGCTATGTCCAATATGGTTATGTTTCTTCTTTCTGCTATCCCATTATGTTGAGACGTGTAAGAAGCAGTTACCTCATGATCAATACCATGTTCTGCACATTATTCAAACATCTTAGATGTGTATTCTCCACCTCCATTTATCCGCAGAACTTTGATCTTCTTCTCACTATGGTTTTTGACAAGCATCTTGAATCTCTTAGAGATTTCAAATACATCGACCTTTCACTTGATCACATAGATCCACAAATTTCAACTAAACTCGTCGACAAATGAAAAAAAATACATGTTTCCACCAATGGTATTATCTTCAAAAGGGTCACCTACATATAAATGTACAACTTTGAGTATGCAGGAGGATCTCATTGACATAGTCAAAACGAAAGACTTTCTGGATTGCTTTCCAACTAGATAACCTTTACAGAGTTTGTCGGGCATCTCCAGATTTGGTATACCAATTACCATATATTGAGTAATAAGTTAATTGAGTGATCAAAAGTTTAGATGTTCAAACCTCAAATGCCACAACCAACTATGCTTGTGGTCTATAATATTTTTTAGACATTGTACTTAAGTCGAACTGATCATGGTCATAAATGTCATGTTCTTCGATAAAGGAGATTTCAAGACCAAATTGCTTTGAGTGTTGAATAGTTCCAAGGCTCCATCTTTCATAAACACTGAGAATCCTTTTTTGACCAATTTTACAACACTTAGCATATTGCACTTCATTCCATGTACATATAGTACATCTTTCATCATAACTTTTCCTCCGTTGCTCCTTTGAATAAATATGTCGTCAATACCTTCTTCTTACAACAAAATATTCTCAGCAAGTTTGACCTTGCTCTTCTTCGACGAGTCGAAATTTGCTAACTACACTTTTCGACCGGTCATGTGATTCGAACAACCCGAGTTGAGGAACCAGATCTTTGAGTCGATATGGTCATCTGCAACTACAGCCATAACCATCATATCTTCATAATCATCTGAATCTTGGCGTGCAAGATTCACTCCTTCCTCTTTGCCTTTTTTCGCTCCCCTGTCTTTATTGTCACAATAATTCCTGGCCACGTGACCTCACTTTTCACAGTTATAACAATGCACACTTTTTTCCTCTCTGTCTTTCTGATAGGAGTTTCCTTCTCTTATTTTCGAGGACTTAGAAGCCTTATCATCGACCTTATGCTTTTCAGGTTCAACCAAGACTTCTTGCGGTCTTGTCTCCTTTGCCTTTTAATTTGTTGGAATAATCATGCTTCTTCCAAGCCTGAGCCTGCAATACTTGTATTGAATCTTGAACCCCTTTCATTTCAGCAATCCTAATCTCATGCGCCTCCAACGAACCAACCATATCTTCCAGCTTCATGGTTTCAAGATTGTTGGATTCTTGAATAACTACGATAACATGATCAAAGTGAGAGGTCAACGCACGCATTACCTTCTCAACTATCATCTTATCAGTTAGAGTTTCACCACAACCCTTCATGAGATGGACGGGATCTGCACTTTTGACACATAGCATGCAATCTTTTCATATTCTCCCATCTGCAGCAATTCATATTGCCGTCGCAAAGTCTGCAATTTGACGAATTGACTTTCTCACCTCTTTCATAGTACTTCATAAGAATATCCCATGCCTCTTTCGTCGATCCAACATGAGAGATCTTGTCGAAATTTTCCGAATTTACCGCCGATTGAATGCAATATACGGCCTTGCAATCTTTCTTCTTCGCTTCCTTGTTCACGTCTCTCTGAGCATCAATTGCATTCTCAGCAAGCTCAGGGACACCATTATTAACCACTTCTAGGGTCTCATGAAAGTCGAACAAGGATTGCATCTGTTTTCTCCATCGAATTCAATTCTTGCCTTCAAGAATTAGAAGATAATTCAAAATATCGTTGGTGCCATTCATCTTTGCAGCAAATGCGATTAAAAACCCACAATATCGGAAACACGATCACCGATGTGTGATTCTTAAAAATACGATCAAGAACCTAACCTGAGCTCTAGATAATAATTTATTAGTGCGTGAGACACTTTTAGTGAGGGGGGAGAGAGAGAGAGAAAATAAGAAAATAAGGATTACTATTATTGAAGAATAATTGTGATGTATAAACTGAATTACAAATTATCTATTTATATAAGTGACTTGACTACTAATTAACAATTATAACAACCCTAAACCCTAATTAATTTTGGACTTGCACTTCACATAACTTAAATTATATTATTTATCTCAACAATTATTAATACATTTAATATTGAAATATTTTATTAAATACTTAATTTAATTATTATAATAAAAAATATTATATGCATATATATTTTAATTTATTATATTAGTTATTTATCAATTAAAAACCTTAACTGATTAATGATTAAATTAAATAATAAAGTTAATTAGATATTTAAATAATTAATTAATTATATATTTATTAATTGTACTTAATAAGTTAAGGTTAAATTAAATGTACTTAATTAAATATTTTGTTTCTCTGGGCTTTGAAAAGTGTTTGGTTTGCAGAATATTTGTTTTTTTATATTAAAATACTTCCTCAATATTAAAATGATTGTCGTTTTAAAAAAAAAATATTTTAAAATAATTGTCATTCTCATTTTTTAATATAATAATGATTATATTTTATCAATTGTGTTATTTAGAGTATATTATTTTTAATACTTTGCCTCTTAAGTTTATAATGAATGATCTATTTGAAATAAAAAAATATCATAAAATAAATGATCCATTTTAATTTTTAATATATATTTTTTAATTCTATTCTCTAATTAATATTATTTTCATCATTCTTAATATTTAATAAAAAATATTTTAGTATAAATATTATTATCTTTTTTATTTATTTTCTTTTTAATCTGTATAAAATGATCAACTGAATCAGAAAAAAAAATTAATTTAATAAAAATGTAATATTTTATAACAAAATTATTACTCTTGTCAATATTTGAAAAAAAACTCTAAACAAGAAAAAATGACTATTTAACTTAGTAAGTAAAAAGCCAATAGTAACGGACAGAATAACGATAAAATAATGAATCGCTTGGAGTGAACGATAGAGTTTCATACTCAAACTAGTTTTTTAATAAGTTATCCAACATTAATGAGTAAAGTTTCATTAATTATTTATAAACGTTAATTCTCCAATTTCGAGAGAAACATTCCAAGAATACCTAAAATTTAGTAGTACGTTATGAAAAGGACAAAAACTTGGTATGTCATTTGCAGTTTCCTATAAGAAAAGTTAAATAAGTAGTGTCTGCAAGAGATACACCTTTCACTTTTTTAGGAAGATCCATATGATAACACTCATCAATATTTTTGTGAATACTTGAGAATTTTATACAGACATGAATTTGGTAAAAAGACATTAAAATTGACCTCAAATCTCACAAGTAGTTAAAAAACTGATTTGAAATTGTTGAATATATTTGGCACATATGGTTGCTTTGGTTTGATTTTCAGTTTGCATCCTCCTAACTTTTCCATGACACAAAATTGTTTGAAAATGTTTACAAAATTTCAAAATGTACTCACTACGGTTTTGTTTTTCTTAAAAAGTAATGTACTCACTCTATCTCTATTATCAGAAAAAAGTGTAAGTAAATAATACCTCTATTTTCCAATATAAGTAGTGCTAGCTAAAAAATAATTAGAGATTGATTCGACAATTTTCTATAATACTCAAATTATTTTTATCATTTTGTTATTAAAAAAGAGCGTATACAAAATGTATTAGTATAAGTTTAAAATTTCTAGTATAAGTTAAAAATTCAGAAATGTGTTAAAAAAAGTCGAGTAAGCATTTTTTTACCGTTTTTTAAAAATAAATTTCACATTGGATTTTTTTAATAAATTCAATATATTTTATAATTTTTTTAAAATTTTTGAAAAATTTAGTAGTTTATATTCGATAGATTTTTTTATTTATAATTTTATCGATTTTTTTTGAAAAATCTAATATGTTTTATATAGTTTTTTGACATATTTAAAAAATTAATAAAAAATCATATATTTTTTTATAGATATATGTTTTCTATTGGATTTTTTTGAAAATCCGTTTTACACTATTTTTTTTTTAAATTATGGTATAAAATTATAGATTTATGAAAAAAAATGATTTCATAGATAATATTTTTAAAAGTAGGTGTAAAAATTATCCACTTTACATCTATTTTTTAAAAAACTGGTAAAAATTCATAGGCCCCTAAAAAAATCCACTAAAAACTTATTTAATTTCTGAAAATTTTGGTAAAAATCGGATGAAAACAATGTTTTTAAAAAATATAAAATTCATAAAGAATATTAAAGTAAAAAAAAAACTATTTTAGGGGGTGCTAGGATAAAATGCGGAGGTAACAAGTTAAATTCTTAATTTTTCACTATGGAAATTAATTGACCCAAAAGAGACGAGACTACCGACTTTAGCCATCCAAACACAATATTATTTTTTGGGAAATGCTCTTTCTACTCTTATGATGCTTCCGCACCACCGCGAAAAGTCAGAAATGTCCATAGCATTCGCAGATGCATCTTCAATCACACATTTTTCACACACATCTCAGCTGAATTTGCTAAGAAACCCTTATATTATTAGAAATTAGTCCGGAGATGCATCTACGTATGTATAAATAGTTTATTCAGAGATGTATCTCTGTAACATAACTTAGTTCAATTTTCAGTGAGATTTTCAGATATGCATATCCAAAATATGTTTTGTTAGTTCAAACCAGAAATAACAAAGAATAAAGGCAACATAATGTAAAAACAACTTAATTTAAATTCAAAATAAACATTACATATATAAAAGTTAACGTTAAAATAACTTTAACATTGCATTTAATTATAAATTGGTGGTTTAAGACTTTACAACATCCTTAGAATATCTTCATACTCCACATAACGTTTAAATAATCATTAGTCTTCTTTTCAAGCATGGTGAATCATAAATTCCCTTCATTGTCGATCAGACCTGAAATTGAGGTGAGTATTTTAGGTCATTGAAGTACATAAATGCAAGATGGGGATATATAGTCATTCTGGTTTATATGAAGAAAATGGAATGAGAGATCCTATTTATAGAACTTGTAAATCAATAAGGACATTACAAACCCTATAATATCATCAGGGGATATTATGGAGATACACATTCGTATATACCCCTTTTTTGTTTTTAAAAATGATTTAATTTGTGTCTGGAGATGCATCTCCGGATACGTTAAAAAATAAGAGGAATTACGGAGATACGCACCCGTAAAATCCCCTGCATTATTTTTTATAAGTAGAAGGTGTGTCCGGAGATGCATCTCTGGACCCACCCAAACCAGTGTTCATACATAACCTTAGTATTGAATAGTGCAAAATTTTAGAAACACTAAAATTATCCAAAAAATAACAACCAATTTTATAACATTATGCGACGCGTTACATATTGTTGTACCCCAAACCCTAATTTCATCCATTTTTCATCTATTGAATGTTGGCACCTTTGCTTGATCCTTATCCCCTATAACCTCTTGTTTTTGATCCATTCACGATGTTTACATGGTTTGGTCTCATTCACTTGGGTTTGAGTCCTTTGGGCCCCAACCCAAGTCTTGGGTTTATTACATTCATTTGCTCCCATTCTCATGGCATTTCATCTAGTCACCCCCTCAATGTTTAGCTCATAACCTGGTCATGCCTTGTTTGATTTCAATGCCTTGGTGTTTGTTGTTCGGGGATCTTTGGTCAGGTCATAGTCATTGTCCACTTTGGCCCTAACTAGGGTTTAAAAATTCATCCCAATCTTGTATTGGTTTAAGTCATGGTCCATGCACACTCAAGTCTTGTCTCAAGGTGTGATTCCATGGGATTATATGTGGTTTGTGAAAAGTTCATTGGCCATATCGTGAAATTCATTCCATACCGTGGTTTGATTAATCCAATTCAAAGCCAAGTCTTGGTTCATGATCATTTCAAATATTCAAGATTCATTTCCAAACATTAAGATCAAGTCAAAACCATTCACATTCATTCAAAATCATTTACGGTTCATCATAATGTCCATTCCATGAGAAAATAATAAAAAAAATGAACTTTCACTGAATGTTGAATTTGGTCAACAGTTGATTTTTTGGTCAACTTTGACCATAGTCAACCGATTTTATCATGAACCATTGAATCTTTTATCATGAACCATAAGCCTTTTGAACTATTTCTAATTTCAACTTACACATTCAAGAACATTTTAGAACCATAATCCAACCTACACCAATTTCACTTTTATACACTTCCAACCATTGACTTACATATTGAGTCCAACCACATACAGGGTTCATTCCAAGTCACAACCATTATTCAAAACCACATTCAAATTCAAAACCAAAACTTTCATTTCAAATGCATTCAATTTCTAACATTTCAATTATAACCATCTCAATTGCATATTTTATTCTACAACCAACAAACCATGTCCAAAACAATCCAACATTTCATTCAAATTACCAACTTCACATTCAAATTTCAAATAAATTTGATTTTACATATAATTCAAATCCAAAAGAACATAAGTTCATGACATAAAGTTCTAATTTTTAATTCAAAACCTATGTCATACAATCATGACAATCCTACCGAACTAGATCTACAAAGTCTAAACCACCAAGACTTAAACAAGTTGGTTCGCCGATCCTTCGACATGGACCAAGCATTTGCCTTGCTGCTGCTGCCAACCGAAACAGAATTGGAATTTTATCAACCAAAAAACAATTGCATAGCCACACCCTGCAGTGCACCTCATATCATGCCACTGACCTTGCTACATCATGATCAACATGCATTCAACATCCATTGACCTATACAACCTTCAACCAGAAGTACTACAGGAAACCCTACACAATCCATAACCTGCATCATAAGCCAAGCAACAATACAACAAGTCAGGATCATTACAATAATGCGGAACAACAATTTGCAACAGGGCCATGATCAAATTTGAATAACACAACCAAACAGTCAATGCAATAGCCATCCAAAACCCCATAACTTCAATTCAATTAACAAATTAATCAACACTAATTAACCCTTGCACAATACAAAGAAATCAATGAACTTTACATTTTCGGTTTCAGTTTAACAACACTTAACCATTTCAACTTACTGAATTTTCTAACCCCACAAATACGGTTCACAACTTATCATCCAACTACAAATGAAAATCGAATGCTAACAGAAGTTCATTCAGTTAACATTAACAAGCTAATAACGATTCTCACTCGATACACAAACCAATTTCTTTTCACTGACAAGGTTACACTCAAAATTAATAAAACAAGGTTTTCAATTACAAGCACTGAATTTCATTTTTCCACTGTAACAGAGTAGGTGTAACATAGAGGATTCATACTAACTGAAATCACATAACGGTATAATAGTTAATGGTTTTTGTAAACTGATTCCAGAAATCCATTTTTGTTTAATAGCTTGTTAACATCCTTCTGTAACTAACGTTTCTCCATTTCGTTAACTAACTGTGCTAACTTTTTTAAATTCACAAATGATATAACTAACACTAACCAAATTTCACTATAACTAACAGAACCTCATAACAGAATTTTAAACTAACCTAACAGTTTTTTACTCACAGAATAACTAACTGACCTGATTGCCCAAAGGGCTGCCCGAATCAGTTAGGATAAGGGCTCTATATAAACACTTCAAACCTCATTCTGAGGGATCTTCTTAAACCTTCATCTTCAACTTCACCTTTTACTCTTCAACAGAGTTTCGACTCTTCGATCTGCTTCATTGTCCAAAACTTCACTATCCAAAGCCAATCTTCTTCACTGTCGAAACTCAAATCTTCAACTCCGTTGAATTCCTTCACCATCACCCTGCAGAACAAACCGAAGCGGAATCGATTGAAGCTTTAACTTCCTCGCACACATGAAGATGAAACGAAAAACTTGGAATCGGTTGGATTCAGTCTCGATTTTGGAGGCCACTAATCGTGTTGAGTCTGTGGCACTGCAATCTGCTCGCATTGGAGTTCGTTCGAGTGTTCATCGCATTTCTTGATTGTTGGAGGATGAGTTCGGAGTCTTCTTCATTGTTTTTCATGTGGAATTTCGTAATGAGGACGAGAATTGGCGAAGATGCACCGTTGAATGCACGAACATGTTCGTGTGTTTGAGTCCAACAGGTTTTTCGTGAGATTCCTGCTCTTCATGGACATGGGCCACCCGATTGTGATAGCATTGGAAGACTTGGGCCAAGGCCCAAGCAAGTTTCCTTCTTGACACCCCCACCCGTTAATCCATTAGCATGGCTTCGCCTCACATACTTCAGTGGGCCTGCATACGTTTCTCCCCAAGGCCCAAGATTTCCCACACGCCTATCCAGTTTCACACCTCCTAAACCGGGCCTACACCCCCATTGATTCAAGCCCATTTTCAAGTTTTTTTTACATTGTTTTGGTAATTGGCTTTTAATTTGAAGTAATTGGAATTCGGGATTTAAATGCTAATTAGGTTTTAGAATATTTGCTTAATTAGGATTTAACTAGGTTAATTAGATTAGATTTTAGAATATTAGAATATTAGAGTTAATTAGGGTTATTAGAGATAATTAGAATTAGATTAGATCTTAGAAATGTTAATCCTTTAGTTTAATTAGGTTTTAAAATTGATCAAGTTTAGTTAAGTCCTTTAAAATTAGATTTAATCAAGTTGTTTAGGATTTAGATTTAGATTTTTAATTGATTTTTGCTTAGTTAGAAATTTAATATCAATATTTTATGAATTAGCCATTTTACCCCTTAGGGGTTATTTTGTCATTTTAACC
Organism: Lathyrus oleraceus; assembly: GCF_024323335.1. Taxonomy (NCBI): domain Eukaryota; kingdom Viridiplantae; phylum Streptophyta; class Magnoliopsida; order Fabales; family Fabaceae; genus Lathyrus; species Lathyrus oleraceus. The sequence goes on along the minus strand of NC_066584.1, from coordinate 504,401,922 downwards.
ATATGATTGCATGTTCCCTTAGGAATTTTTGACATAGATTTTAATCAAACTTGACTAACTATAACATGATCCCCTAGGATAGTTTGATTCAACTCTAACCTTTAGATTAGGTCTTAACATAGTTTCCAAATTATTTCAAATCCTCCGATTCAAGTTGATCAAAAGTAATTTTGATCAATTAAATCCTTTGATATTGTATAATCCCTAAGGGAGCATGTACATATTGGTCAAAATCTTGATTAAAAATCATATGTATAAGTCTTAAAGGAATCTACAAATGTTAGGAAAAGATTAAACCCTAATGTCAAATTCTAGTCCTAATGGGATCATGTCATAAATGGATAAAATGCCTAAAATTACCTCTAAAGGGCAAAATTGTCATTTACAAAATATATCCAAATATGAACAAAATTAAATTCTAATCAAAACTTAATTAGAACCTAAAAATGATAAAGTCCTAAAAATGGTTTAGCCTAATGTTGAAAATTGCATTATCCTAAATTTAATCAAAAGTCTAACTATTCCTAATTAAAACCTAATTAAAATCCATATTGACCTAATATTCTAAAAAATCAAGATTTAATTTCCTAATTATCAAAATCAACCTAATTAACCTAACATTAATCTAATTAAGTTAATTTCAACAATTGAAACTCAATTAAAATATAAAACAAAATTGAATTTGGTTGGGAGGTGTGAATTAGAAAAGGAGGTGGGAAGCTGAAATTGCCATATGGCTTCAAACCAAGCCCAAGATGCAGGATTTTTGGTCACAGGGGGTGCGTGTCCAAAAACGGTGTGTGATAGCCAAAACAGCGTGTGGGCCTTGTTAAGCCCATTTTCATATTCACTCAGAGTTCCCAGGGGGTGTACTAGAAATGGGGTGTGTATGAAGCAAATTTTAGTGGGCTTGAGAAAGTTAAGCCCAGTCACCATTCCAGGTTGACTTGTCTAAGTCAACAGTTTTGAATCAAAATCAATGGCACGCGCTACTTCCTCTCACACACACTCAACTCAACGGCCGACTTCCATAGACCACCGTGCCGGCGGCTACCGTCGACGATGGTGGTGATCTAAACCAAAATTTCAACTATCAACAGACGCACGAGGCTACGCTGGATATGGATTTGGGAATGGTTTTGGGAATTGGTTGCTGTGTAAGCCAAATCGAAGGAAATCTTGGAAGAACCCTAAATCACTAAAATCAAATTAAATGTAATTTGAAGCGAATTGGCCTCTACCACCATGGGGCCTGAACTCTCCTCCTTAGATACTACGTTATGGTGACCTTAAAGCAAGAAAAAGTCAAGATAGGAGAATGACTTACCGGAGAAGGAGACTGGAAAATTTGCCAGGTGCATCCTTGGTCACTACAGCGCGATTCGTCCTCTTCTCTTCCTCCTTTCTTCTTCTTGCCTCTGGAAATGATGAATCGAGAGTGATGAGGTCTAGCTCAAGAAATTTGAAGCTTCAGTGTGAAGCTTCAATGGCTTGGGAGAAATGAGAGCTCTGAGTGAGTGGTGAGGGAGAGATTGTTTCAGAGTGAGAGTGAGTTTTTGGCAATGAAAAAAAGTGATTGAATGAGGGTGATGAACTGTTTAAATAGAAGTGAGGTTTGAAGTTTGGTTAGGTTTGGAATTAGTTATGATTTAGGTTTGGAGTTAGTTGGCATTGGCTCACTGAGTTAGCAGTTAACTCAGTTAGTTGGAAATGACTCAGTTAGTTTGATAGGTTATGTTGTTTGGTGCATGAGTGAACTTTGTTTTTTTGTTAACTGGATAATGCAGGTTGTCTTTAAGTGGAATTGGTTTAGTGGCTTAAGTGATGACCCGTTGAACAGTTTTTTCTTCCAAAGCCAATGGTTAAATGACTTGAATTATTGTGAGTGTTATGTTATGGCTGAAACAGGTTAATGCCATGTTGTTGGGATGCATGTCTGCTCATGAGCTGTGTTGGCATTGCTTTGCATTAGTTGCTTAACTTGCTATGATGATATCCCCTTGTGGCTTGTACATGATGTTGTTCCCTGTTGGTTATAAACTTGGTTGGTAAGGTTGTTCTCTAGGTAAGCTCGTGGATTGAATGCATCATGAATGGACCTTGTTAACCTTTTGTCAATTTAACTGTGGTGTGATATTTCTGTAGTTTTGTGGTGTAATGTTTAGCTGCATTGATGTTACTGTTTGGCTAATGGTGTGCAGGAGATTGTTGTGGCATGGAGCTAGTATGATATAGTCCAGTTGTAACTTTAGTTTCATGGCAATTGGTTATGTTGTGCTCATGTTTGTGGTTTGTAGGTTGAATCTTATTCCCATTGTTATGCCAAGTTGCCTTGCTTGCAGGATGATTTAGGGATTGTATCTGATGGTAGTAGATTGGTGTCATGTGAAGCTTGGGGTATGTTTACTGATTAAATAGTGCCCGTTTGTTTTCTATGCTAGGATGAATTTCTTGAACATGATGCTAACCAATCTAAATATGATGCCATGTAGATGAACTACTGCCATAGTCTTGAACAGGACATGCACATCCTCGCCATACAATGGTTTTGCACATTTGTACCATGTCATAGGTTTCTGACTTTGAATGTTGTTAGGACTTGCTTGAAAGAACATGGGCCTGACTGGCATGAAATGCCTTGAAATGTTCACTTCTCATTGAGGTCACTATGGCATGTTCTTATGGCTTAAACCAATTGACTGACTTGGATGGTTTAGGACATGTCTCAATACATTGCTGCAGGATGCAGGATTGGATGTGATTATGTTATGGACTGTTGCAAATTGAGGTGGTGCTGAGATATTGCAGGATCCATGTTCTTGTTGTTGGTGTAAGCCCTAGAGGCCAATACTTTTGGTACTTGTATCGAATTATTTATTAATAATAAAAGGCTTTTTCTTTATTATGTTTGTTTAATAAAGTCCCTAGAATAGCTAGTCCGTTTAATGTATCAAGTATGACTTAATCATGAGATCACATTAAACATAAGGACACTATTCTTAAAGTATCCGTAGTCAAGCTTTATTGTGAAGTGGGATAACATTAAAGCATGAAGACTATTATGTTTATAGACTGATGATCACATCTTATGGATCATGGATAAAGAGTTATCAAGTCTTAAACATAGGTATGAATATTAAGAGTAATATTTATACTGGATTGACCCGCTATGAGAATACTATATAGAATGTTATGCAAAGTGTCATAAGTTATTCTCATGGTGATAATGGTGTATACCACCCTTCGACCTGAAACCACTATGGACCCTAGATGTAGAGTCGATTGCCTTATTGCTGATCAAACGTTGTCCGTAATTGGATGACCATAAAGACAGTTGATGGGTACTCCACGAAGCATGCTAAGGGACATGAGTGACCTAGATGGAATTTGCCCATCATGCGTAACAGGATAAATGTCTATGGGCCCAATATTGAACTGGACAAGGATGACACGGTCTATGCCCTGTGTTCAATATAGACATAAGGGCAAAAGGGTAATTATACACATAATTATTATCATAGAAGGATTTGTCAGATCACATGACATTTTCGTGTCTTGGGTAGCAGTGATGTGTTGCTAGATACCGCTCACTATTTATTATGTTAAATACGTGATTTAATATAATTGCCAATGTCGCGAAAACCTATAGGGTCACACACAAAGGACGGATTGATGAGAGATAGAGTACTTAAGGAATACTGTAATGTACGGTGCCCTTAAGTGAATTATAGAACATCGTAAGGTACGGTGTACTTAAGTAGAATACGAAATATGGTAAGGTACCACGTGCTTAAGTGATTTTGGCATATTATAAGATATGGGCCATATACACTTGAGTGGGCTTTTTAGCTTGCAGCCCACACAAGTGGTTCTATAAATAGAACCCTTATGTAAAAGCATTGTTACACTTGCAATTTCGTTTCTCTCTCTCTCTCTCACACACTCAAAGCCTTCATTCGTAGCAGCTAGCATTGAGATTGAAGGAATCCGTTCGTGTGGACTAAGTAGAGGCGTTGTCATCGTTCAACGTTCGTGATCGCCATAAGAGGTAACGATTCTATCACTGATCATGCCCATTCGTAAGGATCATTAAAGGAGAAATTTTAAATTCCGCTGCGTTTTGGATTGCCCTTCTCCTTCACTTGTGCCCAAACTGCTAGGTTAATTCAATGCTTCAAAGTGCCTTTGTTTCAGGTCTGAGTGCATGTGCAAGAAGCTATGGTGCTGCACTGTTGCATTGGCATGGTTTTTATAAATTCATAGGATGCTTTGACTTGTCCTTGGTTCTGCAGATACAGTTTACCATCACTGCTTCCATTCTGACCTTGGCATAACTTCATGTGACATGGTTCTTGGTTGTACAAGTTTGTGGACATTGCAATGTTGGTTATGTCATTAAAGTTCAGTATGCATTGTTGAATCTTAATTATGTGTAGGAGTTCCACCTGTATTGCTGACTTGGTGTGTTCATTGCTTAGCAGGTTTGTTGCAGGTTCATTCAATGCCTTGACTTTGTTTTTGCAGCTTAGCATTTGGATTGCAGATGGTATGCTCGATTTTACACAGTTAGCTCATGGTTCTGATGAAGTAGGTTAGTATACGTTGCACCTTATGTTGTTCTGATTCATGCTAGCATGTGTTTGTTGATCAATGTTTAGATGGTTATGAAGCATGGTGGTTTGCGTATACATGTATGCATCGCATCTTGGTAGCATTTGAGTTGGTTCAACAAGTGCATTGGCTTTGCATCAAGGTGACTGACGTGTGCAACCTAGTGGTTTTGAAGCATGTTTTTATTCATGTTTTGTTGTTCAGTTTATGTTTGATGATGCTTTGAACCAATGTCTATTGCAGGTCCATTTGAAAGTTTATCATGGCCTTTTATTTGGTGGCATGACAACAAGGTAATGGTATGACAACAAGTTCATCAAGGCAATGTCTCATGGCATGACTATATCTTGATGCAAAAGGTGGCTTTCTTAGTCATGAAGAAATTGATCATGAAATCACATGGAAAGATGCAATAATGATGATACAATGAGTATTAGGGTTTAGGTCATGCAAAAGTAGGTTGGTTGACTTTGGTCAACTGGTTGACAAAAAAGTCAACAGTTGACCAAAAGTCAACCTTTGTAAAAATTGAATTTTTGAATTTTCTTTTGTAGTGGATAATGTATATCTTTATGAACGAATGAAAACTCAATTGTTTTGATGAAATAGGTAAGGCTTGATCTTTAACAAAAACAAAATGACCTATGAATGAAACAATCACCCTAATCCATTGAATCATAAGGATCATGAGCACATGATCACACATGGACCAAATGGACCAAGATATATGGATGAATCAAGAATAAATGCCTCTACAAATCATAATGGATCAAGAACCATCAATGGGACAAAGGCCAATGCACCAATACAAACATGAATTCAAAGACCAAAGATTTGTGTATTTGATAGACTTAGAACCAATGGAGTGTACAGATGATACAAGACTTAGATGAATTCTTAAACCCTAGTTGGGGCCAAAATGGATAATGAATATGACCTAACCAAAGATCCATGAATAAAAAAAACCCAAGGCATTGAAACCAGGCAAGGCATGAGCAAGTTGTGGGCTAAACATAGAGAGATGACCAGATAAAATGCCATGAGAATAGAAGCAAATGAATGTGTTAAACCCAAGACTTGAGTTGGGATATATGACCTTAAACACAAATGAATGGAACCAACCAAGTAATCAACATGAATGGACCAAAAATGAGAGTTTATGAGGGACAATGATCAAGGAAGGGAACCAACCATACAAAGGAGGAAGAGGTGGATGAAACTAGGGGTTGGGACTATCTAGATGAAAAGTCAAGCCTTAGGACCAAACATCTCCTTGATTAGGGTTGCGTGAAGCATGCCCCCCAACCAAGGACTCATAAACAAGTCCTCCAATGTATGAGCCCTCATTAGGGTTCTGATGGCCAAGATAAGGCCCATAGAAGCTCCATGGGGCCCCATCAAGAATTAGGGTTTTGAAGATCCCCGAAGATTGCTTATATGAAACCTTGTTGAATTCATACCTCCACCATAAAATGATTAGGGTTTCACCTCCCATGTGCTCTGATGAATAGCCAAGCTATGCTTTTGAAGTTGTTCCATATGCCAACCCCAACTTCACCAGCCAGGAGTTTCGAATCTATGGTGATCCACTAATGGATGAATATGGATGAATTGTTAATGTATGCAACTGATCTCCAAGTCAAGTGGTTGGGTTGAGATATGAAAAAATGAAGGGCAAATTTTGGGATACAACAAATAAGCATTCACGTTTCATAAAATCAAATCCTAAACCCTAAATCCGACACTTTTAAAAAACTAAAACTCTTATATCACTAACCACTTTATTCTCTCATTAGCTCAGAGAAATCTCATTAAAAAAAATCAACCAGTTTCAATTGTACCACAACCCTTTTTTTTTTGCTTACATTGCACCACAAACCATTGATACAAATAAAATCCACTCAAAATATTTTCATCATTAAACCATTTACCAATTTGGTCTTGTGTAGTTTTTAGAATATGTTCTTCTAATGGTTACAAATATTACATATCATTTGTTGATGTATCTACCAGATTCACATATACATATTTCTTGAATCATAGATCACACGATATTCAAGCATTTTAACAATTTTATAAGCTAGTTAAAACTCGGCTTTCATATTCTTAAGAATTTTTGCAAAGTGGTCCAGATGGATTTTTTTTTACCCTTCACTAATATTTTAAGCTACTAGACATCATTTATAAGGTTAATTTGTCATTATAAATAGTTAAAGTGGAAGTGTAGAAAGGAATCATATACATATTGCTGAAAGGGGGTTTATTTTTTTCAAAGGTTTTAAATGTCTTTAATGAAATTGTCATTTATGTATTAATAAAGATATCTTCTTCAATGAACATGAATTTCCCATTAAAATATGTTTCAAACTATTACTTATATCAATACCATTGAATCACCGATTATCATGCAACTATATTCATTTCCACATTCAATAATCAACCCATTAATATACACATCCTCGAACTAATGTCCCTTAAAATCAACCATCCTCATAATCACACTTTGTATATTTCTTACTCACCAGTTTGGTATAATCCCATTCAATAATCAAATACAATTATACCTCAAACCACTATTTCAAATAAAACCATACTAGACATTTTTATCATTAAACCATTTACAAATATGGTCTTGTGGGCCTACAACAATATCTTCTTCAAATGGTTACAAATGTTACATATCATTTATTGATGTATTTACCAATTTCACATAGGTATATTTCTTGAATCTTAAATCGCTCAATATTCAAGAATTTTAACAATTTATAAGCTAGTGAAAACCGAGCTTTCATATTCTTAAATTTTTTTGCAAAGTAGTTTAGATGGAAATTTTTTACCTTTCACTAATATTTTAAGCAAATTAGACATCATTTATAGGTTGATTTGTTGTCATACATTTGAATAAAGTGGAATTGTAGAAATGAATCACATACATATTGTTGATGGAGGGTTAACTTGTTTGTCCAAATATTTTCAATGTTTTATCTCAAATGGCCGTATATGTATTATTAAAGATACATTCTTTAAAGAATACAAATTCCCCTATCCAAATATGTTTCTAACAAGTTCTGACTGATGTCACACAATATTCATTCCCATATCAATGATTATCCAATAAATATTCACCTCCTCAAACTGATGCCCCCTTAAATCAACACTCCTCAAAATCACACTTTGTATATCTCAGACTACTTTATCTCCTTACCGGTTTAGGACTATCCTATTCAACAATCAAATTTATTTGTACAACAAACTACTATTACAAATAAATTCACTCCAAATATTGTCATTATTAACCGTTTACATATATGTTCTTGCGGGGCCTTGCAACAATATGCTCTTCAAATGGTTACACACGTCACATATCTTTTGTTGATTTATTTATCAAATTCAAATCTACGTATTTCTCAATTCATAAATCACCTGTCATTCGAGCATTTAAGAAATTCTATAAGTTAGTGAAAATTCAATTTCATATTCTTTAAAAGTTCAACAAAGTGATTTAGATTGAGAGTTTTGACCTTTTACTAATAGTTTAAGAAAACTAGACATCATACATAGGTTGATTTGTCGTATCATTAAAGTAGAAATGTAGAAAGGAATCACAAACATATAATAGAAGGGGGTTAACTTTTCTTCCTTAAAGTTTTTTAATGCCTTACCTTAGGGATGACAATTTGACCAATCCCCAATGGGCACCCTCAAATTTACCTACAACGGTAGGATAAAAACTCGCAAAAATGGGTACGGGCATAGGCTCGGGTAATTTCCCATAGAAATAAGCGGGTATGAGTGCAGGTATGGGCACCTTGGTACCCACCCTCCCCATACACGCATACTATATATTTATGTATTTTTATTTATATTTATATATTTTAGTTTATATTATTACATAAAAATGTATGTCTATCAATTATAAAATGTATATCATTGTTAAATCATTACATAATTAATATAAGGGTTCGTTTATTTCAATAATAAATTGTTTGATTTTTTTTAATGTTTTTAAAAATATAAAATTATATGATATTTTATAATTGATTTATTTATTTTTAATAGGAATACGAGTCACGGGTATGGGTATGTATACTTACATACCCATAGGACACGTGTACGAGTGCTAACTTTGGCACCCAAGCGGGTATGAGCTCGGGCATGGAGATTTTTTCAAATCGCGGGTATGGGGATGGGTACTATAGTACCCTGTCCAAACCCTGTCCATTGTCATCCCTCCCTCAAATGGTTGTATATGTGTCACTAAAGATACCATTTTCAAAGAATATGAATTCCCCTCTCCAAATACATTTCCAGCTAGTAATTATGTCATTGCCACTGAATCATGTTAAGAATGTGTGGTTGGGCCTAACTCAACCCTACAAAACCGGTTGGTAGAGCGAGGACTGCCCCCACTTATAAACACATGTTCAGGCAGCCATAGTAGGTGGAAACCATAGTAGGTGGCCCACCGGATCTTAAACGAGACTCTGATACCATGTTAAGAATGTGTGGTTGGGCCTAACTCAACCCTACAAAACCGGTTGATAGAGTGAGGACTGCCCCCACTTATAAACACATGTTCAGGCCATATATTATCCGATGTGGGACTCTTAACAAATCACACATTTATCCTACAATTATCATCATTATTACATTCAATGTCCATCCCATAGACACCCACCTCCTCAAAATGATGTCCCCTAAAATCATATCACTCCAAAATATCATAATATGTATCTCTCTAGCTACTTCATTCTCTCACCAGCTAAGGGGAATCTCATACAATAACATACTCAATCAGTTTTAATCATACAACAATCTGCTATTACAAATAAAACCACTGCAAATATTTTCATTATTGAGTCAATACCCGGTTTTAACATCAATGATCATTCTATAGTGACAAGAGAAAAACCTGAGAATTTGAAGCCTAAGCTTATCAGACTCAGACTACTCCTAGTATTATCAAAGAATCACTACAAAATGCAAATTGGATTGTTGCAATGTAAACAAAATATACATTTTTTTGAAAACTTTGTATTTGATTCAATAACGACTATTATAAAAAACTAATTTCACTATCTAATAATGGGAGTCTAATTGAAGTCAAAGCAAAATACTGTATAGATAACCAAACACAACAATTTTTCACACTTGAAAATTTTAAAAAAATCTAAAAAAACACATTCTCACAAGCCTTTAGCCTACGAATCTCTATATAATTAAAACTCTATTGCATGTTATTTGTTGATGTCATACGGTGAACTGGACTTTTTTGTGGTTTTAATCGCAATGTCGCGGTTAGCAAGAGTCGCCACCGACTTTTCTTTTATCCAATAAGGAAAGGTGGAAAAGAACAGGAAAAACCTTAATTTAGATTTTGGGTTCGGGAGGTACATTATACAAAGGGAAGGTGTTAGCACCCTTTGTATCCATGGTTATCCATGGGCTCTTAATTGCTCGATCACTTATATTATTTTTGTCTAAAAAAAGTGTTTGTGAATTGTTTAGAAAAATTGTTTTGAAAAGAGAATTTGACTTTGTAATGATTCTTGTATGAATGTATACAAAGTGATTATCTCGTTTAGTTTTGAAAATTGTTTAGAAAAATATAACTCGGTAATGATTCTAGTATGAATGTATACCAAGTGGTGATTTTCTGAAGGTATTTTGAAAGGTGTGAGGTGTGAAAAAATGTTTTAGGTTGTGAGCCAGCAATTAAGAGTTATACCGACCCAAGGTCTTTATGAGTATTTCCTATCCTTATGAGGGTAAAACTGTCCTTATTATTGAGAAATAAGTAGTTTTATCCTTTGGATGTAAAAGGGTCATCGTAGGGTCATCGATTGGTCATTGAAGGCAACAGTTACGAGGATACCTTAGCATTCGAAGGGACTATCATCTTTTAACCGTAGGCAACATCGGAGGGTCATCGAGGGACAAAGTTGTATATTCGAAGGCAACATCCGAGGGACTATAATTTATTTTATGATGATTTAACCGAAGGGTCTTTGCTAAGGGTATCCCCACGTTCGCGGGACATGACCGTAATATCGTAATCGTAAGGCAACAAAGAGAGGTCCAAGATCACTTATTCAAAGGCAAAGTTTTACAATTAATTATATAATTAGGATGAAACTCCACATTAAAATTATTAAAAATAATATATTAAAAAAAATTAATACATTAGAAATTAATACATTAAAAATTAATTTAGGGTGAAACTCCACAAGGGTATCCCACAACTAAAGTGGAATACCTAGCCAATAACCTTTTCCTGGGATATGCGAACCTTTACGAAACTCAAAAAAAAAAAGAAACATGTCAGAACACCAAATCAGGGTGCAATCGAAGATTACACCGGAGAAATATCACAACAATAAATAGGATAGGATGAATAATGCATGGCTATGATAAAACATAAAAAAAAAAGAATAGAAAAGTCAGCTACTGTCTCGTTCGCCTCTGCCTCGCCTAGCGAAGGCCAGGCGAATACTCGCCCCAGGCTCGCCTAGCGAGGTGCTAGCGAGCGGCCACGGATTTTGAATTTGAAAACAGCCCCATGTTAGGAACTTTGAATTTTATGGCATTTTATCACAGGAATAACATGGTCAAACATTCAGGGTATTCAGGCATATTTAAATTCCCATACGAAAGCAAATTATATATCAACATTTTATCATGATGCATTATATATGTAGATATTGCCAATTGAAAGTATAAACAATAGAGATACGCAAACCTGTTTGCCAATTCAAGGTTGAAGGGATTGACCACTTGTAGTATCGGAATAAGTTAGGCAGCGGGAATTGGACGGCGATGGCTTCGGTGCAGATGGGCTGCCTTCAGGGTTTCTTTACTCTGAATTCTCCGGGTAGGCAGGGTTCCTATGCCAAAACTTCTATTCGTTCTTCTCTGTTCTCCTCCTCTTTTTTTTCAGTGAATCTCCCAGTGTAACTCCAAGTGTCCTTTCCTCTACTGAAACTTCAGTATTTATAGACTGATTTCGTGGGTAATGGGCTTGGAATGAGGGAGACCCAAGTCCAAAATAATTTGTTATATTTTATTTATTTATTTATTTTAATTATTTAATTAATTAAAAAAAAAAATTCTCTTTTTTTTTTTTTTTTTTTTTGGGCTCAGAATGAAGCCCGAAATTTTTGTTGTCTGTCAGCTTCGCTAGGCGAGCGCGTAGCGAACAGGCCAGTTTGGGCCATTTTCTGGATTGGGCCATCCGTGAGCTGGGCCTTTGTTTCTTCAAGATCAGTGTTATATATGAGTCGGAATGCCTTGCAAAATGTCTTGAAATATTAATGGGCAAATTTTGGGGTATGACAGCTGCCCCTGTTCAATATTCTTGGACCGAGAGAGTTAGAATGGTGTATACGCCATTCGTGGTCTGGAGGTGGAAGATTATTGAACACTAGAATGCCCCAAAAATTTGCACTTGAGAATCGACAGTTGGTCTTGATGGAGATGGGCTTAAAGATGTCATCCGGGAGGTTTGATGACGAAAGCTTCAGATCGCGCCGTATATTAGGCCAATTTGAAGACATGGGTGCCACACTGGGTCGTACGTTAGACCGTATAATGAGTCATCCATTAGGCTGCCGACTTCGCTGGGGAGTCGGAGTGTGTCATATGCTGTTGGGGATAAAGGATCAGAATGGACCATACGCTAGATCGTATCTGAGTTGCAGAATGAGCCGTACGTTAGGCTGAATCTGATGACGAAAGGGGTAGTCGTACGTTAGACTACACTTCAGAAATGTACCGTATGTTAGGTAGGATCTGATGATGAAAGGGGTAGTCGTACGTTAGACTACACTTCAGAAATGTACCGTACGTTAGGTAGCATCTGAGGGTTGTAAGATCCAAACGGGTCGTACGTTAGACCGCGTTGGGGTTGTTGAAGTTCAGAATGGATCGTACGTTAGATCGTATCCGAGTTGTAGAATGAGCCGTCCGTTAGGCTGCATCTGAAAAAGAAAGTAGTCGTACGCTAGACTACACCCCTGAATGTACCGTACGCTAGGCAGCATCTGAGGATTTGAAGGTCCAAATGGGTCGTACGTTAGACCGCATTGGAGTTGCTGAAGAAGTCATATGTTGGGCTGAATCAGAATGAACCGTACGTTAGGCTGTATCTGATAACCTGTATATGTTGTACTTGCAATAAATGTCTGGGATGGGCTTAAAGATGCCATCATTAGGAGGATATCGAAGTGTTGTCAGAATGAATGTTCCCATGAACTGTATTTGAAATATGTATCTGAATCTTGAATGTGATTGATAAAGGTGTCTGTCTGAATGAACCTTTTATTTTGACTATATCAGGAGGATAAATAACCTGCAAAGAAAAGTTAGCTTCATGCTATGTCATGATGCATGAGATGTTTCGTGTTATGCTAAAATAAATGTGAATGTTGTATGCATGCGTATGCTGTGAAAGGATGTAATGAATGAGCTATGCGTATGAGAAGTTCTGCTTGGGGACTCTACTGGGGAAAATAAATCCCCATCTACTGATTTGAGACATTTGTGTCGATGACCCTTTCTCGGCTGGGGATGCTTGATTTCTGTCTGATGGTGGAAATATTCAGCAGAGTCGGGCTGGAGATGGATGAGATGATCAGCCTGTCTGGCGATGCCGACCTCTGTTGGGGAATAGCTGGCTGTGCCGGGGAATACTGCCAATTTCTTCTGGGAAAAATAGGCTTGCTGGGGAAGAGAATTGGTAGCGGATTCATTGGAAGCATGGTTAGACCTTATCCTCGATCCTGAAGTCTTGTAGTAATTGCTATTGCTATTCTATGCATGTATTTTGGTAAACATTGGTCATATTCAAATGCATATATTAATTCAAATTAAATCAATGGACGTTTACGCAAACAAAACAGAAAAAGAAAAAACAAAAGCATCTTTTGAAAGAAGGTTGTATTGATTTTGAAAGAAGGCCTATAAACAGGCAATTTGTGTACAAGGAGACAGAAATCCTAGTAAGAGGAAATTGTCGAAAACAAAGAGAAAGCTATGTGGAAGAAGTCCTATTGATTTTAAGTCTACTACTGTCATTATGTCTTCAAGCATCTCATCCCCTGCTGTCGGATGGAAGTGATTGGCTTGTTCAGTCCCTTGAACTTGGATGAAGTTGACTAAGAACGGGACATAGTCATACGCTTTAATCCCTAATTTTTGCCTGGACCGCCTTTTCAGGTTTTCAGTCCACCAGGATACCCTTTTTTGCCCAAGCCGCCTTTTCAGGTTTTCGACTTGCCGGGTGTACATTTTTTTTATATATCCCTAATTTTTGCCCGAACCCTTTTGGTTCGCCGGGATGCCCTTACTTTTGCCTAGATACGTCGATCTAGCGGGTCTCTTTTATGCGTAGTATTTTTTAACTATGTCCGCGTTCACGGGATGTGGGAAGTCTTCACCATCCATTGTAGCGAGTATCATGGCTCCACCTGAGAATACCTTCTTAACTACAAATGGCCCTTCGTATGTGGGAGTCCATTTGCCTCTGGGGTCAGTTTGTGGTAGGATGATGCGTTTGATTACCAAGTCGCCAATTTGATACACTTGTCTCTTGACCTTTTTGTTGAATGCCCTGGTCATGCGCTTCTGATATATCTGCCCGTGACATACAACCGCAAGTCTCTTCTCATCCATCAAATTTATCTGATCGAGTCGAGTCTGAATCCATTCGTCTTCGTCTAAGCCCGCCTCTTTCATGATCCTTAGAGAGGGAATCTGAATCTCTACTGGTAAAACGGCTTCCATTCCGTAGACTAAAGAGAAAGGAGTTGCCCCTGTCGAAGTTCGTACCGAAGTACGATAACCATGAAGAGCAAATGGTAACATCTCATGCCAGTCTTTGTATGTTACCGTCATCTTTTGTATAATCTTCTTAATATTCTTATTAGCCGCTTCTACAGCGCCGTTCATCTTTGGCCGGTACGGAGAAGAGTTATGGTGTTTTATTTTGAACTGCGTGCAGAGTTCAGTAATCATCTTGTTGTTCAAATTAGTGCCATTGTCAGTGATAATTCTCTCAGGGACGCCGTATCGGCAGATGAGGTTGTTCTTGATGAATCGTGCCACCACATTCTTAGTAACAGAAGCAAATGAGGCTGCCTCCACCCACTTTGTGAAGTAATCAATAGCAACAAGGATGAAACGATGTCCATTAGAGGCGGTAGGTTTAATTTCGCCAATCACATCAATGCCCCACATTGCAAAGGGCCACGGCGCGGTCAACACGTTTAATGGAGCAGGAGGCACATGTACTTTATCCGCATAGATCTGGCACTTATGACAAGTTCTGGAGTGATGGTGGCAATCAGTTTCCATGGTAGACCAATAATACCCTGACCTCAGAATCTTCTTGGCCATTGTATGTCCACTAGAATGAGTCCCAAAGATACCGTCGTGCATGTCTTCCATAATCTTCTCTGATTCCTTTCTATCCACACAGCGAAGCAAAGTCGAATCATGGTTACGTTTGTACAATATTCCATTACTCAAAAAGAATTTAGCGGAGAACTTCCTCAGAAATTTCCTGTCATTGATGGATGTCCCTTCAGGGTATTCCTGAGCTTCTAAATATCTTTTTATCTCGTGGAACCAAGGCTTCTCTTCTACTTCATCAGCGTTAAGTTCATAACAATATGCTGGTTCGTCTAGTCGTTCAATGGTAATCCGGGGAGCTTCATTGTCCCATCTGACTCTGAACATAGATGACATGGTAGCCAATGCGTCTGCCAACTGGTTCTCCTCTCGGGGAATATGTTCGAATGTGATCTCTTCAAAGTATGGGATTAATGTCAACACCTGCTCTCGATAGGGGATGAGGTTCGGATGTTTAGTGTCCCATTCTCCTTTGACCTGACTGATTACTAAGGCTGAGTCTCCATACACCCTCAAAAACTTGATTCTCAGGTCTATAGCAGCTCTGAGTCCCAAAATACATGCTTCATACTCAGCCATATTGTTGGTACACTCAAAACATAGTCTAGCGGTGAAAGGCGTATGGCCACCCTTGGGGGAAATGATCACGACGCCAATACCGTTGCCCAATGCGTTAGACGATCCATCAAAAACCATAGTCCATCGGGATCCCACTTCGGGTCCTTCATTCGGTCCAGGTTCTTCATAATCAGTAACAAGCATGACATCCTCATCTGGGAACTCAAAATTCATAGACTGATAATCATTCACGGCCTGATGAGCCAAATGATCAGCTAGCACGCTTCCTTTGATTGCTTTTTGGGTGGTATACTGGATATCATACTCTGTTAAAATCATCTGCCATCTTGCTATTCTTCCGGAGAGGGCGGGTTTCTCAAATATGTATTTGATAGGATCCATCTTAGAAATCAACAAAGTGGTGTGATTCAACATATACTGTCTTAGTCGGCGAGCAGCCCAGGCCAAAGCACAGCAAGTTTTCTCGAGCAGTGAGTATCTTGTTTCACAGTCGGTAAACTTTTTGCTAAGGTAGTATATGGCATACTCTTTTCGACCGGACTCGTCATGTTGTCCCAACACGCACCCCATTGAGTTTTCTAAAACGGTTAAATACATGATTAGAGGTCTTCCCTCAACTGGTGGCACCAGAATTGGAGGTTCTTGGAGGTACTTCTTGATTTTGTCGAAAGCTTCTTGACATTCATCATTCCATATCATCTCTTGATTTTTTCTCAGTAACTTGAAGATGGGTTTGCAAGTAGCGGTCAAATGGGAAATAAATCGGGCAATGTAATTCAAACGTCCCAAGAAACCTCTGACTTCTTTATCCGTACGGGGAACTGGCATCTCTTGAATAGCTCTCACCTTGGCTGGGTCGACCTCAATACCTTTACCACTGACAATAAAGCCCAAGAGTTTACCAGATCTTACTCCAAAGGTGCATTTGTTCGGGTTCAATCTCAACTTGTATTTCTTCAGCCTCTCAAACAGTTTGTATAAATGATCGAGATGTTCTTCTTCAGTATGAGACCTGGCTATCATATCGTCCACATATACTTCTATTTCATGATGGATCATGTCATGGAACAAAACCACCATAGCACGCTGGTACGTTGCTCCTGCGTTCTTTAAACCAAACGGCATTACTTTATAACAGAAGGTGCCCCATTGCGTCACAAACGTAGTCTTCTCCATGTCCTCAGGTGCCATTTTGATCTGGTTATAACCCGAGAATCCATCCATGAAGGAGAATACCTTGTGTTGAGCGGTGTTGTCTACCAGAACATCAATGTGTGGCAGTGGGAAATCATCCTTGGGACTCGCTCTATTCAAATCTCTGTAATCCACACACATTCGCACCTTACCATCCTTCTTTGGCACTGGTACCACATTAGCAACCCATTGAGGATAAGAAGTAACCGCCAGAAAACCAGCATCGAATTGTTTCATGACTTCGGCCTTGATTTTCTCGGACATTTCAGGACGCATGCGACGAACCTTTTGCTTAACAGGACGACAATCTTCCTTCGTCGGCAAACGATGCACTACTATATCGGTATCCAGCCCTGGCATGTCTTCGTAAGACCAAGCAAAAATCTCCACATAGTCATGTAGCATCTGAATCAATCTTTCCTTGATACTGCTTTCCAAGCCTGCTCCTATTTTGACTTCTCTCTTGTCCACCTCGGTACCCAGATTTACAGTCTCAACTGACTCCTCATGCGGCTGTATAGTCCTTTCTTCTTGTAGTAACAGTCTGGCAAGTTCTTCAGGTACTTCACAATCTTCCTCACTTCCATCTTCGGCTCGGTAGATCGGATTTTCAAAGTCATAATGAACAGTAGTAGAACTATTATCAACAGGATCCAGAGTGGATAGGGATCTGCAATTCGTTACGTGCGTGTGTGTAAGAAAACATAGCTTGTTTGAAAGATAATAGGAAAGACAAAGAGCGCAATATTTGAATGCAAAACGTCCATTGATTTATTGAATATAAATATGCTTATGAAAATGACAAAACCCCTAACAAATTAGCCATTCTGCCTCGGGCATAGACACAATGCTTTAAGAAGTTTGATTGTAAAAGAAAATTAAAATTTGCAATTCTAGAATAAACAATAACAATTACTCCTGACTAAAGGAAATCGGGATAATGTCTTCAGTCTTCCAATTGTTGAGTCCGTCACCAATTGTTGGGAACCACTTCAAATGACTGAGAAGGAGTCTCAAAGAATTCACCATCCATCTCGACGTATTTGAAGGCTTGCACACTACTGACAATATACTCTTCTTCTCCACATACAGTGACAACCATGCCTGCTATTGGATACTTCAGCTTTTGATGAAGCGACGAAGCTACCGCACCTGCCCCATGGATCCAAGGGCGCCCCAACAAGCAGGAGTAGGCGGGACGAATGTCCATCACATGAAAGGTAGTGTTGAAGACTTGAGGTCCTATCTTGATAGGGAGAACCACTTCACCATAGACAACACTCTTCGCACCATCGTAAGCACGCACCACAACATCACTAGGTTTCAGTTCAATGCCTTTGTAGTCAAATTTATCGAGTACAGCTTTCGGGAGCACATTCAAGGAAGAGCCGTTGTCGATCAACACGTGAGCCAGGGTGATCCCCTCACACTCGATGGAGATATGCAGAGCTTTATTGTGATTCTTTCCTGCTGGCGTCAGGTCAGCATCGGAAAAGCCTAGGCCATTGTCAACTGTCAAATTAGCAACATAATGTTCGAATTGATCGACGGATGTTTCTTGAGGCACATGAGCGGTCTTCAAGAATTTCATCAATGCATTGGCATGGGATTCAGAGGATAATAACAAGGACAACATTGAGATTTTAGACGGAGTATGCCCCAATTGTTCCACTACATCAAAATCGCTCTTACGGATGATTTTCAGCATCTCTTCCATTTCCTGTTTGGCAACATCTTCAGAAGTAACTTCGACCGATGTCTCTGACTGAGGAGGATTGACTGGTCTTTTTCCTCGAATTTCGGGAGCGGGAGGTGAGATTTTTGGGGAGTAGATCCTTCCACTTCGAGTAACTTTACTAGTCCCCACAATATCATTAGGATTAGCAGAACTACCAACTTGCTTTATGCCATGGATGTAAACGTCGCCTTCATAGTTCCACGGAATAGCTTTGCTGGAGGAATATGGCACGGGGCCAGGTGCGGTAATAATCAGGGGAGCCCCTTTGGGCTCAGCGGTAATCTTCACAGGCACTCTAGTAGCGGTAATCTTCACTGGAGCTTTGGACCTAGCAATCACAGATACCTCTTCAATAGAGTTGTCCACCTTAGGAACCCTTTCAAATAGAATTGTACGATCATCCATCAGCCGTTGAATGCCGTTCTTCAACTTCAAACAATCATTGGGTCGGAGTACACAGAGATCGCAATCTTCAGCACAACCTGGAAATAAACCAGCTTGCAATAAATTCTTCTTAACGATCAGGAGAGGAGATGCTAAATCAGCAACGTCAGTAACATGAGAATTGTCGTCCACAACATTAACATTCTGGTCATGATTAGGCATAGGTGCTGTGATGACATTGGGGGTCGCCGGAGGATCAAATTCAATTTCTCCAGCGTCGATCATATCCTGAATCTTGTTCTTCAACAACCAGCAATCATTCGTATCATGCCCGGGGCTATCGGAGTGATAGGCACACCTGGCGTTGGGATTATAACGAGGAGAAGTAGTGTTGGGATTTGCAGGAGGGCTCTGAGGGTAATCAAAGTGGCCTTTAACATACTCTGCAGTGCTTGGGTTAAAGTCATATTGATCTTGGTAAACTGTCTTCTCGACCTGTCTTGTCTGTGTTGGAAGTTCTGAGATGGCGGTGCGGCAATTGTAACTGCCCCAATAGTATGGTCACGATTCTTCTTGTTATGCTTCCTCTCACTGTACACAGCATTTGATTCATTCTTTCCCTGATAGGACTTTTTGGTGCTTGCAGAAGTAGCTGCCTGTATCTTTCCACTTCGAATGCCGCTTTCAACCCGTTCACCTGTCAAGATAAGTTCAGTGAAACCTGACGAGGAACTTCCCAGTAGATGGCTGTAGAATGGGCCAGTCAGTGTACCCATGAACATGTCCACTAACTCTCGATCAGTCATAGGGGGTTTGACTCTGCCAGCCAAATCTCTCCACTTTTGAGCATATTCTTTGAAACTTTCTTTAGAGCCCATAGTCATATTTTGTAGCTGTAGCCGAGTAGGCGCTAACTCAGAATTATACTGGTAGTGCTTGTAGAAAGCTGTTGCTAAATCAATCCATGTGCGGATGTTAGAGCTCTCAAGCTGATAATACCACTCTAACTGTGTGCCAGACAGACTCTCTTGGAAGAAATGGATCCACAGTTTCTTATCAGTAGTATGCGGCTGAATCTTTCTCACATAAGCCCTTAGATGCATCTGAGGACAAGAGGCACCATCATACTTAGTGAAAATGGGAACCTTGAATTTGCGGGGAATGACCACATCAGAGACCAGACCCAAGTTTTCGAAATCCAGACCGGGCACTTTCTGCCCCTCCATAGCTAGCATACGTTCTTCCAGCAACTTGTACTTATCATCCTTCGGAGAGTACTGTTCATGTTCATAATCTTCATCGTCGTCCTCAGAATTGACGAGATTAGGATTCTCATCTTCCGAATCATTCTCGGTCTCTTCTTCTGAATCCTTCGGAATTCTAATCTTGACTCCTGTAACCTGTCCCTTAAGCCTTCTCCCCGGGTTGATGTAACCCACAGGTTTCTGGTCCTTCTTCTTCTCCATCAAAAGAGCTTTCAGTTCTTCCTGCCCCTTAGATAAGCTCAGCATCATTTCCTGGAATTGAGCATTCTGGGCCTGGAGATCTTTGACAGTTTGTTCGAGAGCCATTGTTCAATCTGTTTGAATCTGCTGGAATCTGTTTGATAGGAAAATCGTGAGAACACTGATCCTTTAGAATACCTGTTATGCGATGCAATGCAATGTATGAAATGTTTTCAAGGACTTTCGGGATTTAACTTTGCATAAACTAACAAAAAGAGCTTTTTTTTTTCTTTTCTCTTTTGTTTTTGCTTTTGTTTTTGTTTTTTTCTGTTTTTTTTTTAGCAGAGTTAAATCCCTAAATCCTTGAAATGGTTAGTACAATGCCATGATGTTATGATGTTATGTTGTTATGATGTCATGTTGTTAGATAAATAACAAGCACAAGCAAGTCACACAACAATCATTCCTAGGTTTTAAGGCTTGCGTGAGTTCCATAGGTAAATACCCTCCCCACTGAAGTTTGGTTGGTTCAACCTGTCTTAGAATAGTAACCGGGTTCTAGAAGGATCTCAAATCATTGACCTTTCCTTAAGTCCACTTCAGTGCAACACCAAGTGGTTGACCGAAGCTTCCCTAAAGTCCAATCTCAAAGAGTGTAGTATCGAGTCTCAACCAACTCCAGTCGGAACCGAAGCCAGTTATCTCACTACTTTCTAATGGCCAGGATGAGTCAATTAGGGTTCTAAAGGTCTGGTTAATGCTTTTATGACACCACGCGAATGCCAAATATTTCCTCAACTAACATGAGGAACATCAGGACATCCAAAGTGCCACATTAACCGTAGCCATCATTTTGACCATTCCAGTATACGCCGGACAGTCGCGATGATCTCTTGCTACTTACCTAAGGTACACTAGATCCGGGTGTAGGATCTTTCACTCAAGCATAACATACCCAAGCAATCCCTTAAAAATAAATCAGACAAATTGAATAAGTGATCTTGTTTTTAAGGTAACCTCTCTTTTTAAATATTTAGGCTCCCCAGCAGAGTCGCCAGTTCTGTCATACGGTGAACTGGACTTTTTTGTGGTTTTAATCGCAATGTCGCGGTTAGCAAGAGTCGCCACCGACTTTTCTTTTATCCAATAAGGAAAGGTGGAAAAGAACAGGAAAACCTTAATTTAGATTTTGGGTTCGGGAGGTACATTATACAAAGGGAAGGTGTTAGCACCCTTTGTATCCATGGTTATCCATGGGCTCTTAATTGCTCGATCACTTATATTATTTTTGTCTAAAAAAAGTGTTTGTGAATTGTTTAGAAAAATTGTTTTGAAAAGAGAATTTGACTTTGTAATGATTCTTGTATGAATGTATACAAAGTGATTATCTCGTTTAGTTTTGAAAATTGTTTAGAAAAATATAACTCGGTAATGATTCTAGTATGAATGTATACCAAGTGGTGATTTTCTGAAGGTATTTTGAAAGGTGTGAGGTGTGAAAAAATGTTTTAGGTTGTGAGCCATCAATTAAGAGTTATACCGACCCAAGGTCTTTATGAGTATTTCCTATCCTTATGAGGGTAAAACTGTCCTTATTATTGAGAAATAAGTAGTTTTATCCTTTGGATGTAAAAGGGTCATCGTAGGGTCATCGATTGGTCATTGAAGGCAACAGTTACGAGGATACCTTAGCATTCGAAGGGACTATCATCTTTTAACCGTAGGCAACATCGGAGGGTCATCGAGGGACAAAGTTGTATATTCGAAGGCAACATCCGAGGGACTATAATTTATTTTATGATGATTTAACCGAAGGGTCTTTGCTAAGGGTATCCCCACGTTCGCGGGACATGACCGTAATATCGTAATCGTAAGGCAACAAAGAGAGGTCCAAGATCACTTATTCAAAGGCAAAGTTTTACAATTAATTATATAATTAGGATGAAACTCCACATTAAAATTATTAAAAATAATATATTAAAAAAATTAATACATTAGAAATTAATACATTAAAAATTAATTTAGGGTGAAACTCCACAAGGGTATCCCACAACTAAAGTGGAATACCTAGCCAATAACCTTTTCCTGGGATATGCGAACCTTTACGAAACTCAAAAAAAAAAGAAACATGTCAGAACACCAAATCAGGGTGCAATCGAAGATTACACCGGAGAAATATCACAACAATAAATAGGATAGGATGAATAATGCATGGCTATGATAAAACATAAAAAAAAAAAAGAATAGAAAAGTCAGCTACTGTCTCGTTCGCCTCTGCCTCGCCTAGCGAAGGCCAGGCGAATACTCGCCCCAGGCTCGCCTAGCGAGGTGCTAGCGAGCGGCCACGGATTTTGAATTTGAAAACAGCCCCATGTTAGGAACTTTGAATTTTATGGCATTTTATCACAGGAATAACATGGTCAAACATTCAGGGTATTCAGGCATATTTAAATTCCCATACGAAAGCAAATTATATATCAACATTTTATCATGATGCATTATATATGTAGATATGGCCAATTGAAAGTATAAACAATAGAGATACGCAAACCTGTTTGCCAATTCAAGGTTGAAGGGATTGACCACTTGTAGTATCGGAATAAGTTAGGCAGCGGGAATTGGACGGCGATGGCTTCGGTGCAGATGGGCTGCCTTCAGGGTTTCTTTACTCTGAATTCTCCGGGTAGGCAGGGTTCCTATGCCAAAACTTCTATTCGTTCTTCTCTGTTCTCCTCCTCTTTTTTTTCAGTGAATCTCCCAGTGTAACTCCAAGTGTCCTTTCCTCTACTGAAACTTCAGTATTTATAGACTGATTTCGTGGGTAATGGGCTTGGAATGAGGGAGACCCAACTCCAAAATAATTTGTTATATTTTATTTATTTATTTATTTTAATTAATTAATTAATTAATTAATTAAAAAAAAATTCTCTTTTTTTTTTTTTTTTTTTTTTTGGCTCAGAATGAAGCCCGAAATTTTTGTTGTCTGTCAGCTTCGCTAGGCGAGCGCGTAGCGAACAGGCCAGTTTGGGCCATTTTCTGGATTGGGCCATCCGTGAGCTGGGCCTTTGTTTCTTCAAGATCAGTGTTATATATGAGTCGGAATGCCTTGCAAAATGTCTTAGAAATATTAATGGGCAAATTTTGGGGTATGACAGTTGAGATTCTAAAAATCACTTTATTCAAACATATAATGATGTACTTAAATCCAATAAAGATTATAAAATATATTTTGAATGTACAAGTTCTCATTGGACTAAATCGAAGTACTATGAAAGTGAAGAAATTTAAACAAAACAAAACTTTTGGATGTGTCTACTAGTCAGACCAAATGTTCCAAAATGTAAAACTGTCCCTTCCCCTCCCCTCCCATCCCTTCTACCAGAATTCCATGTTGTTCCTCCTCTTTCATTCATTCAAATTTATCACCTTTTTCTTCATCGTTCATGCTTCTACCCCAAATCAACCTAACAAAAGCCTCAAACCAATGAAAGCAGCCAGATACCGCGCCTCCGCTGCCACATACGAAACATTTATCTAGAAAGCCCTTATTGTTATTATCAAAATCTTGTTCAGATAAACTGGGCAATGGTCGAAGATAAGCTATGGCAGCTTTGTTGAGAAGATGATTTTTTAATGTGATATCATTCAAATTCATGCTGGAATTCTTATACATGATGTCCTTCAAACTCGTATAAGTATACTTTGTTGTTGGCACATTCATCTCTGTCTCCTCCAAATTCAACTCTCGGTCACTAAGGGTTCCTTCGTTTTCCCAAATCATGATTTTTTAGGGATAATTCAGATTTGTTTTGACCTCTAATCATTTTACTTTTTTTAACTTTTGCAGGGATCTGATTTTTGTTTCTTCAATGGAAAAAAAATTAATTAAAAAGAAAAAGTTAGAGATATTCGATTTACTCAATGAGTAACATGGTTTGTTTGTTGTAGAAATTTTAGAGGCTCGCACGTGTGTTTGTTTTTCAATTTTTGGCTTAATCTTGTAATTATCTCACTCAATTTAGTTGAATAAATATTTATCTTTCAATCAAACATTATTTTTCAATGTCATTTATTTTTTATTTTATTTTATTTTAAAATAAATTAAATTCATTGATATAAAAAAAATTAGTGGATTTTTAACATTAAATTAACCTTCCTTTTATCATTTATAACTACTATTTACTCTCTGGATAAAAATAATCAATTATTCTCTCATCACTATTATAAATAAATAATAATTTTATATTCGTTCAAAAAATTAATTTAATGTAATTAATTTAATATATTTTATGTAAGAGACAAGATAAATTTATTAAAGTATTTTTGTTGATATTCAATGAATACTTTCTATAAATGTAAAGATATTTATAATAAATTCTTATTGATTATAAAGTATGTTGGAGGGAGATGATGATGATATATAATAAACAACAATTTGATGATAATATGAGAATATTAATTTGATAGATTCTGATATAAATTTATCTAATTATTTATTTGACCGTTACTTAAATGGATTAGTTCATATGGTCGATTTGAAAAGTATGATAAAATATAAGACTTAAATCTTAAAGTTAGAGTTTGATTTTGTAAGGATCTTTTAGGGTGACCTTAAAAAATCCACTTTCCATTTGAGTTAGTTTGTATGGATTACGGGTAGTCTGGTTGATCGTAAACTAAACAAATTAGAATTGTGTTAATGTTTATGTTCTTTTATTTAAAATTCAAGTTTTGAGTTGTTACACTTCACTAACTTTTATCTTTTATATTATATTTATTTTTTTTATTTTTAATTTTAAACATTAATATGATTAAATTAATATTTAATTATTTAATGTTTTACCTTAAAATTTTCTCGTATTCTATTAATTTGTGTTATATTTAGTATTTGTGTATTATTTTAAATAGTTTTAAATGTATATTATATTTAATATGATATTAGATTATTTTATATATATTACTTATGATATTTAAATTAATATACTTTATATAATAAATATTATGAGTTTTTTTATTTTTTTTAATAAATAATAATAAATAAATGATTTGTTTAGGATCGGGTAGTCTGTAGGCTTGAGTAATATATTATGATCCCATATTATTGTAGATTTATGTGCTTGCATGTTAGAATTTTGCGGCAACTGTTGTTTTGATTTTGATGTTGACAAGACTCTTAAGAGAAGTCTTCTTCAGTCCTGTTACTCGAGGCTCATTGGTTCAAATGATATTATTTGATATGTTGATCAAGTAATGGAGCTTGGCATGTTACTAATCAAGTGATGGTGCTTGAAGATCAAGATGTGTTCATCAAGATAAAGACTAAAGATCATCTGATGCAGTGATCAAGTCGATGTGCTTGAATATCAAGTTGTGTTAGTCGATATGTGTTGATCAAGTTATGGTGATCAATATTGGGTTTCCTAGAGATCAAGTTATGTGTGCCTATCTTTAGAGACAACGCCTTATATCTAGCAGCGTCCACCGAAGTTAGCGAAGATTAAAATCAAGTGACTTGTGTGGTGACAGAGGTTGTCATGAAGAGTTATCTCAAGCCTCATCATAAGAAGATTCAAGATTTCAGTTAAATGATAAAGTCAAAAATAATGTGGCAAGGAACCAGAAGCTTCAGAGTTATGAAAGAGAGGAAGTGTGAAAACTTGCACTTCTTTTTCGAGTGGTCGGTGTCTGTAAAAGTATAAAACTAACTCTCGACTTTACTAAGGAAAATCACACACACACACACACATAGACACACACATGCACACGCACACACGCACGCGCACACACACATACACTCACAAACACGCACACATATACTTTTGAAAAGCATATCTTCTTATATGAAAATCACCGAAAATGTTTTAAATGCCTAGCCAATTGATTAGGGAACTGTTTTTTCAATTAAAAGCATGTTTTACAAATGGATAATTGATTATACCTAAAGGATAGTCGATTATTTAACTTTGTAATGCCTAAAATCAATTGGAGAAATCCCTTAATGGTTAAGAATGGCTAGAAATTAAAACCTTCCATTTTAGGGTGCCATAATCGATTATTCACTTGTGATAATTGATTATCACCATTGAAAAGTCCATGGATTATTTCAATATCTGAGCCACCTCTTTTCCTATAAATAGATGGCTCCTTTCTCATTTCTAACACACCATGAAACATATTTGAGATACATCTCTCTCTCTCTCTCTCTCTCTCTCTCTCTCTCTCTCTCATTTGCCTTAGTTATTTTGCTAGTGACTATTTACATCTGTGAGGTGGTTTGGTCTAGTGTAAAGGTATATTTGTAATATCTCAGTGGTATAAAAGTTTTTTTTGGGTTGAGATATACTAAGTAAAAAATATCTTTTTTGGTTGTTAAGGTAAACCAAGTAAAACCTTTGTTTAGTTGTGGAGGTCTCTGTTATTAAGACTCTTAGTCAGTTCGTGAGCTTAGCCATATGTTAAAAGCTCTCAATTTGTTCGTGAGCTTATTATGCTATTAAAATGGTTTCATTTGGTTGTGGAGGTCTTCGTACTTAAAACTCCATCTTGGTTGAGAAGTTAGCGATTGAATAAATTAAATCCTTGTATAAGGAGGTTCGTGGGTATATCATATTAAAATCTCTTAAAATAGTGGGAAATATCAAGAAGGAATTTTTGGGGAGATAAATGGGTCACTTCATTAGACCGAAACACTATAATTCTTGTGTTTTTCTCTTATTCCTTACCTCTTTAATTTCCAATAATTTATTTATACTCTGTTTATTTTACAAAAGCTTTTTAAATATGATTTTTGTAAAACATTTTGATTTGAAAATGGATTTTCAATCTCGAACAATTCACCCCTATTTTGTTTTGAGTCTCATGTCCAACAATTATAACAGGGTTTTTTTAGCTCGCCTCTAAAAAGTTGAGACCCATCGAAGTCGGGTAGTCTGCTTTGAGAGCTATACAAATATGATTATGAATGTTAATTGATATTTTTCAAAGGAAATATCTTAGAGAATTGTTCCATTTAGCCCGCCCCTCCCCCAAGACATATAATTATTCCCATAATGATGAGATGGGGAGAAAAGTTCCTCTTAATGCACTTCGCGGACCACAATGCTTTGTGCTCTAATTCAAGGGGTAAAAGTCAAGATTTACCACATACTAGTGGATAAGGAGACATACCTGTAGGATTTTCAAAATATGTGTGTATGCTCATAATGTGTAATTAAGCTTGATCGACCAATCCTTTTTTGATGTGTTTATTGTCTTCTCAAAGATTTAATTGATTTGTTTGTTGGAAACTTCCATTTGCCCACTGGTTATTATTATATGATAAACATTATATTTTCTTAAAAATATTTCCATCTTTCTCAACATTATATGTTTTAGGAAATGTGTTCCTTCTTCGATCTTCAAGAGTCTAGGTACATGTACTTGCTAATAATACAAATGTGTGACATCCCCAAGGGATTAAGGATTTCAAAGGCTTTAAGGTTGTTGTGAAGTTGAGAGTTGGCTCATGTGTGGTGAGAAGATAAGTATTAGTGTATTATGTATTGGAGTTAGATTTTCCTTTACCGCGATATTGAGGTACTTATAGCCACTATGGGCCTGGATTCAAGACTTCTTGGGATATAGCAAGCACTCCGTAAAAAATACTTGATTCAATTATTTGGAAATTACAAAGAAATTGATTTGTAATTATAAGGCTTAAATAGTTATTTGGTCTCTGTAAGTTGACGTGATTTTTATTGTCGTTCTTGTATCTTTTTTTTCTTGAAATAATTCCTGAAAGTTAAAATCATTTTGATTTTAGTCCCTAAAGTTAAAATCCGGAGAAAAATTCAAAGGAAAATCTGCAAGAAACCAATAGATTTTTCCACTTATTTTAACTATAGGGACTAAAACAAAATAAAATTCAATATTTAAGGACTTTATTAAAAAAAGTAATATATAAGGACGAAAAGCAAAAACACGCCAACTTACAGGGACCAAAAGACTATTATAATTATGACTTTTCCAGTATTTCTTTTCAACTTCTGATACAATCATAAGACCAATTTCTTTCCTATATACGTTAAAAAAGTTTCTTTTTGTGATAATTCTTTCTCACTCCATTTCAAACTCTCATCCTCTTCAAAAGGCACTACGCCAAATAAGGGAAAAGAGGGCGCTTATTTTGGCCTATAACAGCGCTTTTAAGCGCCCTCTAATCTGGCGCTGGCATAGGTAAAGACAGCGCTTTGTTTTCCTGGAGAAAGCGCTGTCTAAAGTGGCCACATTATAGTGCGCTTTAAGAAAAAAGCGCCCTCTGGAGTGGTCTATAAAGGGACACCTTAGAGGGCGCTTTCTGGAAAAAGCGCCCTCTAAAGTTGTCAATGTAAAGTGTATAGAGGGCGCTTTCAGGAAAAAGCGCCCTCTAAAATTGTCAATGTAAAGTGTTTAGAGGGCGCTTTCAGGAAAAAGCGCCCTCTAAAGTTGTCAATGTAAAGTGTTTAGAGGGCGCTTTCAGGAAAAAGCGCCCTCTAAAGTTGTCAATGTAAAGTGTTTAGAGGGCGCTTTCTGGACAAAGCGCCCTCTAAAGTGTTAATTATTTTAAAAAAATTTGTTTGAAAAACAGTGGATATATATTTAATTGGTAACCTGTTCGCATGCTGCAAAAGTGTAAAATTCATATTGATTTCATCCTTTAATCCAATGTTATACACCATTAATCCATTGATATATACAACATGAATCCATTTATATACAACATTAATCCTCCATATATACAACATTAATATATGATTCTTTGATCAACAATATACAACAACATATTCTCAAAGTACTACAATTAAGAGAATAAAACATAGCAACCAACACCCAGTGACCACTGTATCCAAAAGCTGTCTAGTAGTTCTAACCAATACTAAACAAAAACGCCCATCCACCCATGGTGGCAAACATGTTCTGTATATCCAAAAGCTGTCTAGTAGTTCTATCGCACATCCATACAAAATAAGGCTCAACCAAAACAACAGATGGCAGCATAAGTAGTCCCCTGCAAAAAGAACACGTCCAAATGCAAATAACACAGAACTGTCAAAAGGCGATTGAGCAACAAATAGTAAACAATGGCATAAAGTTAAATGACATAGCTAATATTACCTGAATTCCTGCATGGCTGTTAAGGTAAAAATCAAATTCCCTAGGGTGACAAATGCTGGTGTCTACCACGGTTCCTTTGACAATTTAGAACAACAAAATCAGCAAAAAGTGATAAATTCAAATGATAATATATACCAGCTGCGTTGAGAAATATATTGAAAAAACCCGGCATAATATTTCCACTTCTATCGGTCTCTTTGGGGTTGACAGGAAAGAGACGGGTGTGATGTCTCTTTTGGACCACTACAAAAGTAACTTTAGGTAGATACCCATCCTCTATTGAGACACAAGCCTGATGAAAAAAAATTAAAAATTAAACGCAGAGAATTTAGTGGTGTATTTTATGAACGACAAAGTAACAAGAAATCAACTTTGAGAAGTCCTAAATTCTGCCTACAATACAGGGCTGCAAAGTTGATGCAACAAAAAACATATAACAATATATGGTAAGTACCTGTATCTCCGACCATATTTTTTCTTTGCCAACCTTCAAGTCCGGACTTCTCCAATTATCACATGTAATCGGAATATGTTGTCGAACAAGGAAACCAATGTAACTTGCCAACATTGAACCCTTATCTTTTGAAGATAGAATTGATATATGTTTAGATGGACATGTTCCATTGTCGTAGAGGGATACTTTCAAATATCCAGCATCATCATCTACGCGAATGAGGCTTGACGACAATAGAGCATCTCCATCTAAACAAATATCAATTGATACTTTCGAGCATCCCTTGCCCCTTGCACGAATGATTGACTTCATAATAGCCATTTTACCTGTAAAAAAGAAAACAATTAAAATCAGATGACAAATGTAAAAACAATTAAAATCATAAAAGTCATTTTACCTGTAATAAAGAAAACAATTAAAATCATTTGACCTGTACCTTTTTCACTAAGTTCTCTTTCTTTTCTTGGTTGGAATATGTTCTACATGTCTCTTAACAACACGGACGGTTGGATTGATCCAAATACCCTCATTATGATCATTTCTAATATATGAATCATTTGATATAATATTCTCATCTTGATCATTTCTGGTAAACGATTCAATCTCAACATCAATATCACCTTGATCTCCAGTGTTTTCATCAATTACTTTGTTGGAAAAAAGAACTATAGACCATTTCGTACTTTTCGGATCATTGACATAGAACACTTGTCTAGCTTGAGAGGCTAGAATAAAAGACTCATCTTTGTATCCCACCCTATTAAGATCCACTTGCAAAAATCCTGACTTATCCATTCGAATGCCGTTATTATTTTCAACCCACTTGCAACCAAATATAGGAATCTGAAACTTCTCATAATCAAACACCCAAATGCGCTCGATAACACCAAAATACGACAGATTTGCAAATTTGGGGTTTAAGTCCTTCACACTTGATATGTGCATTGCTTCAGCTACCACGGTGACACCACTATTCTGCATAGTACTTTTATCATCTTGTTCTTTGGTATAAAATGTGTATCCATTAATCGCGTATGCGCTATAAGAAAAAACATGGAAACTTGGACCATATGCTAAGCATCTCAACCTTTCTGTTATTGAAGCGGGATCTGAATAATACTTTGAATAAATATGATCCTTAAACCAAGGTATAAAACATCGATTGTGCTCTCGTACTATCCAATTTTCATTTCTATTGGAATTTAAACCTCGGAGAACATCCTTGTGAATTTCAACATACGGCTCAACCTCATTCTCATTGTGCAGAACATACAAATGCACTTGATCCCGTTCGACCCTTGATACTGCCACGATTTTATTTCCAATTAGATTTTTTCCTTCTTTCTTTTCGACAAGCTGAGACTTGGGGAGTCCGATTGACTGAACATTAGACAAATATTCAGTACAAAACTCAATCGCTTCTTCAACAATGTATCTTTCAACCATACAACCTTCTGGTCGACTTCGGTTCTTCACGTACCCTTTTAATATTTTCATATAACGTTCAACAGGGTACATCCATCTCATATAAGCTGGTCCACACAATTGTGTCTCTTTCACAAGATGAACAACTAGATGTACCATTATGTCAAAAAATGATGGAGGAAAAAACATTTCAAGCTCACACAAAGTAATAACGATTTCTTTTTGCAACATTGGTAAGATCGCAGGATTGATCACCTTACTGCAAATTGATTTGAAGAAAGAACACAACTTAGTTATAGAGCTTCTTACTTTTTCTGGAAGAATAGAACGTATACCTATTGGGAGAAAATGTTCCATTATAACATGGCAATCATGGGTCTTTAAACTCTTTAACTTGAGGTCTTTCATAGACACAAGTCTTCTAATATCTGAAGAGTACCCTTCTGGAACTTTAACTTCACTTAGAAACTTACACAATGTTTTTTTCTCCTTTCTAGATAGAGTATAAGCAGCAGGCGGTAGATATGTTCGTTTTCCTTTCTTCAAGGGTCCTAATTCAGTTCTTATTCCCATTGTAACACCCCAATAAAATAAAATAATTATTTAAATTGAGTTAATAGTATAATAGTAATTTAATTGAATAATTGGGTTATTTTATTATTGGAATAAAATAAATTGGAATATTATTATTGGATAATAATTATTATTATTTTGGAATAATAATTATTGGATTTTAATATTATTATTGGAAAATATATAAGTGGAATAAGGAAATAGGGTTCATTTGGAAAATAAGTTTTTCACGTGAAACTCAGAGAAGCTGCAGAGAAGAGAAAAAGGGCAAAGAGACAGAGCAAGGGCTGAAGGTTGGAGAAGAGCTTGAAGCTTAGAGATTTTGCCGGATTAATCAGGTAAGGGGGGTTTATCGTCGATTAATGGGTATTATGGGATAATATGTAGTGGGTAGTGATAAGCCGTTAAGTTAGCCCTAATTGGAACTGTATATGCTGAAATTGATGTTGGTTAAACTGTGTAAAATCTGTAAATTGAATCGGTAGTTGTGTGAGTCTTGAATGTTAGACTAGGGCACGAATCCCAATTGAAAACTTGAATCGGCGCTACCAATTTACCGGGCGAATTGTTCTGTTTAGAGATGGTTGTAGTTGAGGAAACGGCCGGAAAACCTGTGAAACGTAAGCTAACGGAACCCTGGAAAACTCAGAAAAAATCTGAGTCTGCGCGCGAGCGGTCGACCATAGGGTCGGCGTGCGCTGACCCGTGAGGCATGCGCTGACTGCATGCGTCGACGCATGGTAGTTTTGCGCCGACCAGTGAGCTAAACGCCGACTGTATGCGTCGACGCATAGGGCTTTTGCGCCGACTCCCTCCAGTTGAGCAGAGTCTTTGCGCCGACCTGTGAGTTTCGAGCTGTGGAAAAATTGATATAGTATGTTGCAGAGTGGGGAAAAATGAATCTTTTAATGTTGTGTGCCTATTTGAGGGTTGGCCTATGTCGGCCTATGATGTAATAGGGATTAATTCCCGCTGTTTGAGCAGTATAGACATTAGTAGAGTGTGCTAATGTTGTGGTTGTTGTTTGACATGATATAATATGCTTTTGTGATAAATTGTGTTGATAATGTGGAATGGTATACATGATGTTGTGAATGTATGCATTTGTGAATAGACTATTCTATGGCTTCGAGTGTGAGTATGTGTCTATTCTTGATTATCGTTGATGTTGCATTGCTAGGTGATTAGCATGCGTATTGTGGCCTTCGGGTGGTAGCTAATTCCCATGGTGAGGAATTAGTGAGTGAATCATGTTGATTGTTGTTGTTGTTGTTTGCATGCTAGGTGATTAGCGTGCATATCATGGCCCATTTGGGGTGGTAGCTAATTCCCATGGTGAGGAATTAGTGAGTGAGTCACTATGTCTCAAATGAGTGGGACTAGTGAGCTTGGTAGCCGTGCCTGGATTTGGACGGTGAGGTTGAACTATATGTTCACAACATAGTCGGTACCGCATGCATAAGAGTCTCATTGCATAATGAATGTATGGCATATGATATGAATGGATGTATTCCAGTATCATATGTGTGTTGTGTGTTGTGTTGTTAATGTTGAATATGATTGAGATTTTTACTGTTGAATATGATGGTTGGATGGATATTGCCGTTGCTGAATGCGTAGCCTGGTTAGGGTGAATTGATGTGTATTTACTTAGCATTACATGTTGTTCTATAATGCGTATTATATTGATTGAGGAACTCACCCTTACACCTATTTTTCAGGTAACGAGAAATGAGTTGCATAGAGACTAAGGCTTGGAGTCTAGTGTAGTCTCCGTAGTGGGTCATGCTCTGATAGATGTAACATCGGGAGGGAACATTTTAAATGTTTTATTGTTGGTGGTGAACCATTTTCCATGTAATGTGTTACATGATTGATGAAATTATATCCGCTGTGTTTTATGCAACTGCTTAAGTTTTAAATTAATAAAAGAGCATGACCTCTATATTGTTGAATGGTGTGAATATTTTGTGTGACACCCTTCGGGGCATAATTACTCTGATTGATATGTTGCTATTTTAATTAAATATTTTGGGGTATTTAGAAGGGTGTTACATTAGTGCCACCAGAGCGTGAAGTTGAGTTCTCGATTGATTTGGTACCTGGTACTAGACCGATATCGATGGCTCCGTACCGTATGTCTGCTGTTGAGTTAGCTGAATTGAAAAGTCAATTGGAAGATTTGTTGGATAAGAAGTTTATTCGTCCAAGTGTGTCACCGTGGGGTGCACCAGTGTTGTTGGTTAAGAAGAAGGAAGGTACTATGAGGTTGTGTGTGGACTACAGGCAACTGAATAAAGTGACGATCAAGAATCGGTATCCTTTGCCGAGGATTGATGATTTGATGGATCAATTGGTTGGTGCGAGTGTGTTCAGCAAGATAGATTTGAGATCTGGGTATCATCAGATACGTGTGAAAACTGAAGATATTCAGAAGACTGCTTTCAGGACGAGGTATGGACATTATGAGTATTCTGTGATGCCTTTTGGTGTGACTAATGCGCCTGGAGTATTCATGGAGTACATGAATAGAATTTTCCATCCGTATCTAGATCAGTTCGTTGTGGTATTTATTGATGACATTTTGGTGTATTCGAAATCTGAAGAAGAGCATGCCGAGCATTTGAGGGTGGTTTTGGAAGTGCTACGGGAAAAGAAATTATTTGCTAAACTGTCAAAGTGTGAATTTTGGTTAGAAGAAGTGAGTTTTCTTGGCCATGTGATTTCCAGAGGTGGAATTGCTGTTGATCCTTCTAAGATAGAAGCGGTATCTAAGTGGGAAGCTCCTAAGTCTGTTGCTGAGATTCGAAGTTTCCTTGGTTTGGCTGGTTACTATAGGAAGTTTATTGAGGGATTTTCTAAGTTGGCGTTACCGTTGACGATGTTGACTAGAAAGGGACAAGCATTTGTTTGGGACTCAAAATGTGAAGAAGGTTTTCAAGAGTTGAAGAGAAGGTTGACTAGTGCTCCTATTCTGATATTACCGAGCTCGTCGGAACCATTTGAAGTTTACTGTGATGCTTCATTGTTGGGCTTGGGTGGTGTGTTGATGCAGAATAAGCAGGTTATAGCTTATGCTTCGAGACAACTGAGGGTTCATGAGAGGAACTATCCGACACATGATTTAGAGTTGGC
Organism: Lathyrus oleraceus; assembly: GCF_024323335.1. Lineage (NCBI taxonomy): Eukaryota > Viridiplantae > Streptophyta > Magnoliopsida > Fabales > Fabaceae > Lathyrus > Lathyrus oleraceus. The sequence continues at coordinate 504,366,845 of NC_066584.1, read as the reverse complement.
AGCTGTGGTATTTGTTCTGAAGTTATAGAGGCATTATTTGTACGGGTCAAGATTTGAGGTTTTCAGTGATCATAAAGGTTTAAAGTATTTGTTTGATCAGAAAGAGCTGAATATGAGGCAGAGGAGATGGTTAGAATTTCTGAAGGATTATGATTTCGGTTTGAATTACCATCCGGGTAAAGCAAACGTAGTGGCTGATGCATTGAGTCGGAAATCATTACATATGTCTATGTTAATGGTTAGAGAATTGGATTTAATTGAGCAGTTTAGAGACTTGAGTTTGGTGTGTGAGAGTACTCACAATAGTGTTAAATTGGGAATGTTGAAGTTAACGAGTAGTATTCTGGATGAGATTAGAGAGGGTCAGAAGTCCGATATGCTTTTGGTCGATAAGTTGACTTTAGTGAATCAAGGTCAAGGTGGTGAATTCAGAGTTGATGAGAACGGTATTTTGAAATTTGGTAGTCGAGTGTGTATTCCGGATGTTACTGAGCTTAAGAAGAGTATTCTGGAGGAAGGACATCGTAGTGGTTTGAGTATCCATCCTGGAGCTACGAAGATGTATCATGATCTGAAGAAGTTGTTTTGGTGGCCGGGGATGAAAAGAGAAATTGCGAGTTTTGTTTATTCTTGCTTGACTTGTCAGAAGTCGAAGATTGAGCATCAGAAGCCGTCTGGGCTACTGCAACCGTTGGCTATTCCAGAGTGGAAGTGGGATAGTATCAGTATGGATTTTGTTTCTGGGCTACCGAGGACAAATAAGAATTTTGAAGCCATTTGGGTGATTGTTGATAGATTGACGAAGTCGGCTCATTTCATTCCGATTAGAATGGATTATCCGTTGGAGAGATTGGCTGAGTTGTATATTGAGAAGATTGTAAGGTTGCATGGTATTCCGTCGAGTATTGTTTCGGACAGAGATCCTAGATTTACATTGAAGTTCTGGGAAAGTTTGCAGAGGGCGTTGGGAACTAAGCTGAGATTGAGTTCTGCGTATCATCCGCAGACTGATGGTCAGACTGAGAGGACGATTCAGTCACTAGAGGATCTTTTGAGAGCTTGTGTTTTGGAAAAAGGAGGTGTTTGGGATTGTTATTTGCCTTTGATTGAGTTTACCTACAACAATAGTTTTCATTCGAGTATTGGTATGGCACCGTTTGAAGCTTTGTATGGTAGGAGATGTCGGACACCTTTGTGTTGGTATGAGTCCGGTGAGAGTGCTGTGGTTGGACCGGAGATTGTTCAACAAACTACGGAAAAGATTAAGATGATTCAGGAGAAGATGAGGATTGCTCAGAGTCGTCAGAAAAGTTATCATGACAAGAGAAGGAAGTCACTTGAGTTTCAAGAGGGAGACCATGTGTTTCTTCGTGTTACTCCGATAACTGGTGTTGGTCGAGCTTTGAAGTCGAAGAAGTTGACACCTCGATTTATTGGTCCTTATCAGATCTTGGAGAGGATAGGAGAGGTAGCCTATCGTATCGCTTTACCGCCGTCGCTTGCGAATTTGCATGAGGTTTTTCATGTGTCTCAGTTGAGGAGATACATTCATGATCCGTCGCATGTTGTCCAAATAGATGATGTGCAGGTGAGAGATAACCTGACTGTTGAGACATCACCTACGAGGATTGAGGATCGAGAACTGAAGCAGTTGCGGGGTAAAGAGATTGCCTTAGTGAAGGTAGCTTGGGGAGGACCAGCAGGTGGCAATGTGACTTGGGAACTGGAAAGTAAGATGAAAGAGTCTTATCCGGAGTTGTTCGCTTGAGGTATGTTTTCGAGGACGAAAACTCTTTTAGTGGGGGAGAGTTGTAACACCCCAATAAAATAAAATAATTATTTAAATTGAGTTAATAGTATAATAGTAATTTAATTGAATAATTGGGTTATTTTATTATTGGAATAAAATAAATTGGAATATTATTATTGGATAATAATTATTATTATTTTGGAATAATAATTATTGGATTTTAATATTATTATTGGAAAATATATAAGTGGAATAAGGAAATAGGGTTCATTTGGAAAATAAGTTTTTCACGTGAAACTCAGAGAAGCTGCAGAGAAGAGAAAAAGGGCAAAGAGACAGAGCAAGGGCTGAAGGTTGGAGAAGAGCTTGAAGCTTAGAGATTTTGCCGGATTAATCAGGTAAGGGGGGTTTATCGTCGATTAATGGGTATTATGGGATAATATGTAGTGGGTAGTGATAAGCCGTTAAGTTAGCCCTAATTGGAACTGTATATGCTGAAATTGATGTTGGTTAAACTGTGTAAAATCTGTAAATTGAATCGGTAGTTGTGTGAGTCTTGAATGTTAGACTAGGGCACGAATCCCAATTGAAAACTTGAATCGGCGCTACCAATTTACCGGGCGAATTGTTCTGTTTAGAGATGGTTGTAGTTGAGGAAACGACCGGAAAACCTGTGAAACGTAAGCTAACGGAACCCTGGAAAACTCAGAAAAAATCTGAGTCTGCGCGCGAGCGGTCGACCATAGGGTCGGCGTGCGCTGACCCGTGAGGCATGCGCTGACTGCATGCGTCGACGCATGGTAGTTTTGCGCCGACCAGTGAGCTAAACGCCGACTGTATGCGTCGACGCATAGGGCTTTTGCGCCGACTCCCTCCAGTTGAGCAGAGTCTTTGCGCCGACCTGTGAGTTTCGAGCTGTGGAAAAATTGATATAGTATGTTGCAGAGTGGGGAAAAATGAATCTTTTAATGTTGTGTGCCTATTTGAGGGTTGGCCTATGTCGGCCTATGATGTAATAGGGATTAATTCCCGCTGTTTGAGCAGTATAGACATTAGTAGAGTGTGCTAATGTTGTGGTTGTTGTTTGACATGATATAATATGCTTTTGTGATAAATTGTGTTGATAATGTGGAATGGTATACATGATGTTGTGAATGTATGCATTTGTGAATAGACTATTCTATGGCTTCGAGTGTGAGTATGTGTCTATTCTTGATTATCGTTGATGTTGCATTGCTAGGTGATTAGCATGCGTATTGTGGCCTTCGGGTGGTAGCTAATTCCCATGGTGAGGAATTAGTGAGTGAATCATGTTGATTGTTGTTGTTGTTGTTTGCATGCTAGGTGATTAGCGTGCATATCATGGCCCATTTGGGGTGGTAGCTAATTCCCATGGTGAGGAATTAGTGAGTGAGTCACTATGTCTCAAATGAGTGGGACTAGTGAGCTTGGTAGCCGTGCCTGGATTTGGACGGTGAGGTTGAACTATATGTTCACAACATAGTCGGTACCGCATGCATAAGAGTCTCATTGCATAATGAATGTATGGCATATGATATGAATGGATGTATTCCAGTATCATATGTGTGTTGTGTGTTGTGTTGTTAATGTTGAATATGATTGAGATTTTTACTGTTGAATATGATGGTTGGATGGATATTGCCGTTGCTGAATGCGTAGCCTGGTTAGGGTGAATTGATGTGTATTTACTTAGCATTACATGTTGTTCTATAATGCGTATTATATTGATTGAGGAACTCACCCTTACACCTATTTTTCAGGTAACGAGAAATGAGTTGCATAGAGACTAAGGCTTGGAGTCTAGTGTAGTCTCCGTAGTGGGTCATGCTCTGATAGATGTAACATCGGGAGGGAACATTTTAAATGTTTTATTGTTGGTGGTGAACCATTTTCCATGTAATGTGTTACATGATTGATGAAATTATATCCGCTGTGTTTTATGCAACTGCTTAAGTTTTAAATTAATAAAAGAGCATGACCTCTATATTGTTGAATGGTGTGAATATTTTGTGTGACACCCTTCGGGGCATAATTACTCTGATTGATATGTTGCTATTTTAATTAAATATTTTGGGGTATTTAGAAGGGTGTTACACCCATCGCTATCAAGTCCTTTCTTGCCTTAAGGCCATCCTTAGACTTTCCTTGTATATTGAGTAACGTGCCAATAACACTTTCAAATACATTTTTTTCAATATGCATAACATCAAGAAAATGTCTCACATACAAGGACTTCCAATACGGCAATTCAAAAAAAACTGACCTCTTCTTCCACCCACTTTTGACAAGTGTGTGGGCAAAAGGCTTGCCAAACTGAGTATCCAAATCTTTCACCTTTTCAAAAATTTGATCACCCGTCAATATAGGTGGAGCTCTGCCTTGTTCTGTCTCTCCATTGAACGCCTTTCTCCATCCACGGTAGTGATGATTTGAATTTAAGAATCTCCGATGACCGAGAAAGACATTCTTCTGACCAAACTCCAAGCGCTTCCAATCTGTTTTATCTTCACAAATAGGACACGCACATTGACCTTTTATGCTATACCCTGATAGATTTCCGTATGCTGGAAAATCATTAATTGTGCCAAACAACATCGCCCTCAAGTTGAAACTTTCTTTCCTATATCCATCATAAACCTCCACACCGGTCTCCCACAAAATCTTTAAATCTTTGATTAAGGGCTTAAAGTACACGTCTATGTCATTCCCTGGTTGTTTAGGTCCAGAAATCAACATAGACAACATCATGTACTTACGCTTCATACATAGCCATGGAGGTAGGTTATAAATCATAATAATCACAGGCCATGTACTGTGTGAGATACTCTGGATACCGTGTGGGTTCATTCCATCAGTAGATAATGCCAAGCGAAGGTTTCTTGATTCTTCTCCAAATTCAGGATAATCATTATCAATTTTCAACCACTGTGGTGAATCTGCCGGATGTCGATACTTTCCATCTATAATTCTTTCATCTGCATGCCAGGTCAAGTGTCTTGAATCGGTTTCACTACGAAACATGCGTCTAAATCTCGGAATAACAGGAAAATACCACAAGACCTTTGCTAGAGACAACTTGTTCTTATATCGCGAGACACCGCATTTAGGACACTCATTTAACGATGCATACTCATTTCGAAACAAAACGTAATCGTTTGGACATGCATGTATCTTATCATAGCTCATGCCAATAGAGCACAACATCTTTTTGGTCTCATATGTTCGATTGGGAAGAACATTATCCTCATGAAGCATATCTTTCAAAAGGGCTGATAACTCTGTGAAACTTTTATCCGACCACCCATTGCCCGCCTTTAAGTTGTACAACTTTAATACCGCAGACAATCTTGTGAATTTAGTGCAACCATCATACAAAGGTTTCTCTGCATCACTTACCAACCTCTCAAACATTTCGGGACAATCCTTAAGATCTCCTTCAAGTGCTTCTGCAATCTCTTCAACTCGATCACAATCGTATGTATCTGCGCCACTATAGTTTGAGGCATAGGTCGTACTATCCCCCGGTTCAACATTCTCGTTACTTTTCTCACCATGCAAATTCCAACATGTATAACTTCGATCAATTCCATGCCTCATTAGATGCGATGTCAACTGAACTGCGTCAACCCGTTTCCCATAACAACAACCCAAGCAAGGACATATCATTCTACTGGGGTCTTCGGCGTGCGCAACGGCAAACTTAACGAATTCTGATACCCCATTCTCGTACTCTCTCGACAATCGATTGGAAGACATCCATGTATTATCCATTACTAATTAGAATAAACAAAAAACAATTTCAGAAGAGTTCAAACACATTCGGACCTAGATTTCTAATGATACTGGTGTTGACACAAAATCATATGTTCATAGGTCGTATAACCCATTGCATCCGCTATCATGGTCACTAAAAACCAACCGTCAATTTCCTATTGCATCCGCTATCATGGTCGAAACAAACGTAGAAGGAGGAAACGCGCAGTAATAAGGTAAAACAGAAATTGGGCAAAGCTAAAACAAAGCAATAGCATAAAACAGAAATTGGGAAAAGCGTGTACCTTTGATTGGTAGAAGGAGGAAACGCGCATGTAGATCTAACAGAGGTGGAAGGAAAACGCCTCAGAACCCTAACGTGAAAAAGAACGCTAATAACAGATAGTGAAATAACAAAACGCGCAGTATGTTATAATTTTAATGTTTACTAAAGGGGACATTAGAGGGCGCTTGTGGAAAAAAAGCGCCCTCTAAAGGGGGCCTAAGAGGGCGCTTATGAAAGCGCTCTCTAAGGCTTTCCAGAAGCGCTTTATAAGCTGGAAATGCACGTGGACTTATAACAGCGCTTTATTAAAAGCGCCCTCTAAGGGTAACCTTAGAGGGCGCTTTCTAAAAAGCGCCATGTATTGTTGCCCCTCTATCTCCTCCTTATTTTTTCGTTTCACCTTAGAGGGCGCTTGTGGAAACAAAGCGCCCTCTAAAGGGGGCCTAAGAGGGCGCTTATGAAAGCGCTCTCTAAGGCTTTCCAGAAGCGCTTTATAAGCTGGAAATGCACATGGACTTATAACATCGCTTTATTAAAAGCGCCCTCTAAGGGTAACCTTAGAGGGCGCTTTCTAAAAAGCGCCATGTATTGTTGTCCCTCTATCTCCTCCTTATTTTTTCGCTTCACCTTAGAGGGCGCTTTGTTACAAAAGCGCCCTCTAAAGTGCGCTGTCTATTGCTCCTTATTTTTCGCTTCACTTTAGAGGGCACTTTTGTAATAAAGCGCCCTCTAAGGTGCGCTGTCTATTCCAGTTTTTGGCGTAGTGAGGTGGAAAAACTAGAAAGACAAATTCCATCCAAAAATTATGAAAGTAGTATTCCTCATGTAGAAGCAATCACTCCCACCGCACAACATGAAAATGAACCTAGTTCTATGGAATGATCTCGACAATGATGATTTTGAACTAGCTGATAATGGAAAGAAAAGAAAGACCTCTGCTTTTTGGAATCACTTCAAGAAAAAAATATGTTAATGGAAAAAAGAAAGTTATATGTAACTATTGCAATAAGTCTCTTGTAGGTAAAATAAATGGGGGAAAAATCATTTGTAGAAGCACTTTGAGAACGGTACGAGACAACCTTACAAAGATATAAGATAGTAAAATTTGTTAAAATTTTTGGGGAGTCCAGGAGAGTCGGGAGCACCAATGAGACTAATGCTCCAGAACCACAAGAGAGGGAGACACCACATCTCAACCCAAAACCTTATGGTGTTAGGTAAATGGGTCATATCTCTTATAAATTCCAACATTTTTTGTTCTCTTATACATGGTTTTTATATTCTTATAAATGGATCATCTAAGGTGTTTTTGGTTTATCTTCAAGTGAAACATATTCTTCATGAGAGAGTATGGTAGTTTTTAAAACTATGACTTTCGGTAAAGATAATGTGAAAATTCTTGGAGTGGTGTAGCTTCAAGTGACTATAGTCTTTATGGTGGAGTATAATTGTCAGTGAAGACAATGAAAGTTTATGCATTATTTTCAATCAAGATGGAGATTGGTGAGGTTGGTTGAAAATATATATGTTGATACTCTTTATGCTGAAGTATGATTGTCGGTGGAGACAACAAAAGATTGTGTATTATTTTCAACCAATGTAGAGATTGTTGAGGTTGGTTGAAAATATTCATGTTGAAAAAGTCTCACATCATTGAGTTTTATGAATGAAGAGAGAGTCTAAGGATATATATATGGTACAAGTTCTTTGAAGTCTCACATCACTTAGTTTTATGAAGGAAGAGGGAGTCCAATGTTATATAGGACTCAAGTTCTTCATTCCAAGATGTATCAGTCAAAAATACTTTAATCTTGTATTTGACTTTCTTTGTTATCTTATACTCTTATATTAGAGTGTTGTGAGATGTAGTCAAATATTTGTTTTGGAGGATGTGGGTGTACTAAGGGTCTGAGTTAGTTAAGGATATATTATGTGTTGTAACAGTTTTCACATAGTGTTATTCTCTGGTTGTCTATTGACAAAGATCGTTGTTTTTTCTCTGGTTTTGAAGTTTCCATGTTATGTTCTTATGTTATGATTGTATTCCTCTTTTTTCTCCATGCTTTTTTTTCCCCGACAAAAATAATAGAAAAGGATATATGGGTCATCATCTTATATGAGTAATTATCATTTTGATCCATAGAAATCAAGAAAATACCTTGCTTGTACGATCATAATTCATGAGTACCTACTTTCTATGGTGGATCATTTGGGATTTAAAGGATACTCTAAAGGTATTCAACCTTTTTTCAAGATTCCTAGTTGAAACACAATAAAAAGTGATATTATCAAGATCTACAAAAGGAAAAGTTACATAGTATGGAAATCATAGATAAAATTAGTAGCATAATTGCTTTAACATTGGACATGTGGACATCTAGCAATCAAAAGAAATGTTTTATGGTAACCACAACTCACTCACCGATGAATGCTGGGATTTGCAGAGTCGCGTCTTGAGTATATATAAATAATTTTTAACTTAATTTTTATAAATTATTTTGAGTCATATTATCGTTTGATGATGAATTATCTTAACTATGGAATTGTTTAGTTTTATTAATGTTTGAGGAACTATTTTTCATAATAGCTTTATGTAGGCAGAATGTCCACACACGGCTGAAGCTTTTACTGAGATATTGATGAAATGCATGTTTGATTGTAATGTTGATAGAAAACTGTCTACCATCACTTTGGATAATTGTAGCACTAATGACTCTCTAGTTACATCTCTATCGAAATTTGAACCCTAGGGTTTATCATGCTTATATTGTTCCGAATATTGTCAAACAAGCATTACAAGACACAAACTGGATTGCTAAAATGCAATCAAAATATAAAGCCCTCATCTCCAACAACATGGAATGCAAATTAATATTCTATAGTGATGTAGTGAAATAAATATTAAAAAATATATTTTGATTGTACAGATTCGAAACTTAAACAAAACAAAACCCTATGTTTAAAAACCCATGTTGTCCTCCTCTTTCATTCATTCAAATTTATCTTCATCGTTGATGCCCTTGCTTCTACCACAAATGAACTTAACAAAAGCCTCAACCCAATGAAAGCGGCCAGATTCTGCTGCTCCGCCGCCGCCGCTGCCACACTTGAAGCACTTATCGAAAAAGCCCTTATTATTATTATCTTGTTGAGTTAAATAGGACAATGGTTTAAGATAAGCTATGGCGGCTTGTTTGAGAACATGATTTTTTAACGTGATCTCATTCATGCTGAAATTCTTATGCATGATGATGTCCTTCAAACTCTTATAAGTATACGTTGTGGTTGGCACATTCATCTCTGTCTCCTCCAAGTTCAACTCTTCCTCACTAAATTTTGACTTCTAAACACTTTATTTTCTGAACTTTTGAAGAGAAAGATCTAGATTTGTGTTTCTTCAATGGAAAAGAGAGGGAAAAGGTAGATATATAGGTCTCATGGACTCGGTGACTGAAGTGGTTGGTTTCTTTGTTGTAGAAACTTTAGGCTTAGTTTGTTAGTTTTTGGCTTAGTTTTCGGTGAACACTAACACTTCCTATTATTTGAATTTGAATTTAGTTGGATATATAAGATCATGAAATCAAACAATTTTATCCAATGCCACGTCACATTTTATTTTATTTTATTTTATTTTTAATTAAATTAAAAAATTTAATTAATTAAGATATCAGCTAAAATTCATCGCTTGTAAGAAATTTATTTTTATTTTATTTTATTTTATTAACTATAAAGTATATTTGATGAACATGGTGATATAAGTGAAATAAGATAAGATAAGATAAACAACGAGAATAATATGTATTTCATATGGATAATAGTATGTTAGTTCTTTTTTTAGGTGATATAAATTTATTTTATTAAGTTTCTTGATGCTCATATGATAAACAATAATATATTATTATTTTAACTTTTAAAATTAAGTTATCTTTTGAATAGGTTAAAATTAAATTATAAATTTATAATTATTAATAATTTGTTTTCGTTAATAAATAAAATAATTGTTGATGGTAAGAGATTAACTCTAAATTAACAGCTCACATCTATGTAGTCTAGCTGATCAAAACAAATCTAGCTACTACACCTACCTTATGTTATTATTTTATGAACTTGTGTTTGATACATGTTAAATCAAGATAGGTTAATAGTTATGCATGAAATTATAAAGCTCAGTTTTTCTTAATATACTCTTTCACACTCGCATACTCCTTTAAATTTAATGAGTGGATATAAATAGTACATCATTCGATGAATAAATTTTGATGTTATATTAAAATTTAATCCAACTCATTTTTACAAAATCGATTTAATAGAACTTCATTATCTTTGTAAACTACATATTCATATATTTATTTAAATAAATTTTTAAATATTAATAAATTTACAAAAAATAGTAAAAAGAATTGCATAATTTTGAATAACATAAAAAATATTCAAACTACTAAATAAATAATTTAATTATTTAAAAAAACATGAGTAAATATCTAATATATATATATATATATATATATATATATATATATATATATATATATATATATATATATATATATATATATATATAAGTGTTCTAACTTGTGATTCAAGTCACGTCTATTGAAATGACAAATAAGAAAATTTCTAGGCTCAAAAAGAGACATTATAAAGGATCAAACTCTCCTAATGATTGAGTAACGAGGGTTCTCGATGTTACAACAACTCAATAGCCAAAAAGATTATAATATAGCTGAAATATGAATAAATAACAAACATGCAGATATTAAATGATAGACAAATTACAAATACGCAAACAAACTATAAAAATTATATTCAAATTGGCAAAAACATCAAAACAAGTAAGGGATACCATACGATAGAGACTTGATGTTTGTAAAATTTGATATATTATTATTAATCAATTATTCAAGGCATTATTTGCAATTTGATTGATGAAATTAATTCGGTGAATTTCCTTAGCGCATAATAGATGAGCGTAAAATACTTCACTTGAGTTGTAAAATTTATAAAGCTTCCTCTGCATTAAACACTTAATGTGTGTGAATATTGATAATATCTCGATGCTTTCTCTCCCTTTGACAAAGATCAACAACAAAATAAAAAAGATAGAGAGAAAGCACATGCAAACAATTGAATCCAAGATAATTCAAAAGCCCAAAAGAAACATCATAATAGCCAACTAAACAAATACCATATAAATCACATATGAAACCAATGATCACAAACACAGAATTCTAATAAAGATCAAGAAGAAGATATCATAAAGAAAATCACATATATATAATGCATATGTGACTAAAAGACTTGTCACAAGATACATAATCCAAAAATTAGTCAAAGATCACAAAAGAGTCAAATAACTAAAATATCATAATTATCCAGATATGATAATGTTGTGATATGCATGAAAATCCCAAAAGAAATAAAATCAGGGAAGGTTAGTTGCTTCACCAGAAGGAGGTATAACAATTGTAGGATCTGAATAGGGTCAGTAGGTTCTAGATCAAGATAACGAGAACCAATCAGAAAGACAATAAAGGAACTACCAAGGTGCTTAACAACAGCTCTCACATAATCCACCTGAGCAATGACCCTGGTTTCACCAGCTTTCTTCTCAGTCTTTAATTCTTCCTTCAGTTTTACCCCGCTATCCTCACCTTCCTTAGCAACACTTTCAATGTGTGCCATGATCCACTCCTCCCTAACCTGATTATCCTCCAAAATCTTCCTAACCAGCTCATCAAGATAAGTTTTCATAACAACAGATAATAATCCAGTACCAGATGCACCAGCCTCATCAGAAAGGTCTTTCACTGGTTCCACAATTTGGTCATCATACACCTTCTTGCAAGATTTCTCAAGATAATAATAAACGCCATTAGTGTCCCTGTAATACCGCATCATAGAAACTCTGCATTCGTCTATAATCTTTGGAGGCTAAACCAAAACCTCTTCCTTAGAAACAATACCATTAATCTCCAGAATCAACTACACAAAAGAAGAGAAACACAAAGGTCTTTTTGAATTTTTCTTGTAGAAAAGCATCTGCTAGGTTTCCTGTAGAACACTTTAACAATGATCTTGTGTAAAATTCGCATATCAAACTTCACTTGAATGTTGGGGAATTTTGACATACCAGTGTTCTCAGCCATGGTTTTGGAAATAGACAAAACAAAGTAAACTCTATAATAACTAGAATCTCTAGCAGCAATGATACTTGAATCGGAAGAAGAAAAACCAAGATATTTCATAAAATTAGAGCAATTAAACTTTACTACATGATCTTTAAATCTACTCTCATTGAAAGAAGGAGTAAGCTCAAGGTTACAGTAGAAGGCTTTGACATAATCAAGGTTAAACCTCTTGCTTAAGACAATAAATTTCAACAGATGGTGGTCAGTGTTAGTGATCTATTATGGAAGTGTAATAGGGAATATTATGACAAGTTGGTAAGGTTAGGATTAAATGAGTTAGTGTAGTTCAAGTATTGATGAATGTTAGTGATGTTTGAATGCATTAGTGTAGGATATGAAGTGGTTTTTTGCTGTTGCATTATGTCATTGGTTTTGAATTGGTGTGTTATATGTACTGTTATTGGAATTAATTTGTGTTGGAATGGCACTGCAATGCTGGAAAATAACATTTTTTGACTATTGGTTCAGGTGTAACCGGTTACCTGATATTAGGTAACCGGTTACCAACTCGAAAATTGGTATACTGGTGTATGTAATGAGGTTGGGCAACACATGTGTAACCAATTACATGATTCTGCGTAACCGGTTACCAACATGAAAATTTGCCTTCCTGTGATGATGGAATGCAGATGTAACCGATTACACTAATTCAGATAACCAGTTAATAACACGAAAACTTGAATTTCTTGGGTATGTTGAAGAAGGTGTAACCGGTTACACTGATTCAGGTAACCGATTACCAAAATGAAAGTTTGGCCTTTTTGCTATGTTATCATGTATTGGCTCATGTGCAATGTCTTGGTCTTTGCATGTAGCTATGCATGAAAGTGTATAAGTCATGGTTTAAATTGAATTCTGCATGGTTTTGCAGGGCTAGCGTATGGTGGGATGAACAACACTTTGGCAATTTATTTTGGTCATGAAGAAACTTGAAGATTTGGAAGCTCAAACATGGAGGACTCATGAGGGGATGAAACAAGTAGTGTCTAGGATAGTCAATTGATTTTGGTCAACAGTTTTGATCAAAGAGTCAACAGTTGACCAAAAATCAATTGTAGGTTAAATGATGCAAAATTGTGTAATTGATCTGGATTCTTTTGTGTAATGAGATTGGATGTTCTTGGAATGAAAAATGCCCTATTTTATGTTGAATAAAATTTAATGTTATAGTTAATAGGTTTTATTAATAAGTTAATGGAGAGATTTGGAAGGTCAAGAGACAGTGGCCAAATTAATAGTATTTACTAATTATTATGTTTCCTAGAATAGCTGAAGTTTCTGAGTCTGTATAAAGACCAAGAAAGTACTCTAATGAAAAACAGAAGTTACAAAAAACTCGCTTTCTTCTATCAAATTGGCATCAGAGCTAATGGCAAACATGATGAATCAAATGCCGTTGCCACGGTTAACAAAGTTAAATTACGAAAATTGGAGTATCCAAATGAAAGCTCTTCTTGCATCTCTAGACGCGTGGGAGGTGACCAAAGATGGGTTTGAAGAACCAATAGATATTGTGGGATATACATCAGCTCAAAATAAGGCGTTGAAAGAGACGCGATCGAAGGATAAAATGACACTATACATGCTGTTTAGGGCTGTTGATGAATCATGCTTCGAAAAGATTGCCGGTTCGACTACGTCGAAAGAAGGGTGTGACACGCTAGAGAAAGTGTTCAAAGGAGCAGATCGAGTAAAGCAAGTTCGACTCCAAACTCTTCGTGGCGAATTGGAGAGGATGCAAATGAAGGAGTCAGAAAATGTATCTGACTACATCACGCGTGTACAAAAGGTGGTGAACCAACTCACCAGAAATGGCGAAACAGTAACTGATGCACGAGTTGTTGAAAAGATTTTGAGATCTTTAACAGATAAATTTGAGAATATTGTGTGTGCAATAGAAGAGTCGAAGGACCTTTCGACGCTCTCAGTCGAAGAGCTTGCTGGTTCCCTCGAAGCACACGAACAACGTAAGATGAAAAAGAAGGAAGAAGGAGTAGAGGATGCAAATCAAACCAATGAGCAAATCAAAGACGAAAAGGCACTTTTTTCTCAAAATTTTCGAGGAAGAGGACATGGTCGTGGAGGACGTGACAGTGGTCGAAGTGGTAGAGGCAGCAACTTCGAGAGAGGACAGTCGAGCCAGCAAAATTGGCGTGGCAGAGGACATGGTCAAAGAGGTGGTAGGTCGAACCATTCCAACTTTGAATGCTACAAGTGTGGCAAGTATGGTCATTATGCGAAGGATTGTAACTCATTCAAATGCTATAACTGTGATAAAGTGGGATATCTTGCAAAAGATTGTCGAATCGAAAAGAAGGTAGAAGAAACAACCAATCTAACTTTGGAAGCTGAAGCAAATGAAAGTTTTCTCTTGATGGCTCAAAATGAGATCAACTCAAATGACAATGTTTGGTATCTTGACTCAGGAGCAAGTAACCATATGTGTGGTCACAAACACTTGTTTAAAGAAATGAGAAAGATTGAAGATGGAAATGTGTCTTTCGAAGATGCATCGAAAGTGAAGGTTGAAGGCAAGGGAACGATCCGTTACTTGCAGAAGGATGGGTTGATTGGATCAATTCAAGATGTTTATTATGTACCAAATATTAAGACCAACATCTTGAGTTTGGGACAACTTACAGAAAAAGGTTATTCGATACTTATGAAAGAACAGATACTGCATTTGAAGGACAAGCTGGGACATCTGATTGCTCGTGTCGAAATGGAGAGAAATCGAATGTACAAATTGAATCTGATAAACGTTCGAGAAAAATGTTTACAAGTAAATGTTGAAGACAAAGCGTCACTATGGCATCTGCGCTTTGGTCATCTACATCATGCTGGTTTAAAAAGGTTGGCGAAAAAGAACATGGTGCATGGACTACCAGATATGGATTATGAAGGAAAGTTTTGTGAAGAATGTGTGCTTAGCAAACAAACAAGAACTTCATTTCAAAAGAAGGCAGAATATCAAGCTAAGCATATCCTTGATTTGATTCACACCGACATATGTGGGCCAATCACGCCTGAATCTTTCAGTAGCAAAAGATACTTTATTTCCTTTATCGACGGTTACTCACGGAAGACATGGGTTTATTTCTTGAAAGAAAAGTCTGAAGCATTCGAGGTGTTCAAAAGGTTCAAAGTAATGGTGGAGAAGTAAACCGACAGACACATTAAAGCAGTTCGATCTGATAGAGGTGGTGAGTATACTTCGACAGTCTTTATGAAGTATTATGAAGAGCAGGGTATAAGGAGATTTCTAACTGCAGCATACTCACCTCAACAAAATGGGGTGGCTGAAAGGAAGAATTGAACAGTCCTTAACATGGTTCATTCAATGCTTAAAAGCAAGAACATGCCAAAGGAATTTTGGGCAGAAGCTGTACAATGTGCCATTTATGTTCAGAATCGATGTCCACATTCGAAGTTAGAAGATCAAACACCACAAGAAGCGTGGAGCGGACAGAAGCCAACAGTTTCTCATCTCAAAGTATTTGGAAGTGTGGCTTATGCACACGTACCAGATCAACGAAGAATGAAACTTGAAGACAAAAGTCAGAAATACATACTCATTGGGTATGATGAGAAAACAAAAGGGTACAAGCTATTTGATCCCATAAGAAAGAAGGTGATAGTGAGTAGAGACGTTCAAATAAACGAAGCAAGTAAGTGGGACTGGAACAGTTCGACAGAAGCTATCGTCGAAGTTGAAGAATCATTTGTCGCTGTACCACCAAACATTTCAACAAAACTTGAAGATTCTGACAATGAAGATGAACCTACACAACCCAGAATGCGAAGTTTGCAAGATCTGTATGATTCGACAAGTGAAGTGCACCTTGTATGTCTCTTGGCAGATGCTGAAAACATCAGTTTTGAAGAAGCAGTACGAGACAAGAAGTGGAAAAGTGCCATGGACGAAGAGATGAGGGCGATTATCCACAACAACACTTGGGAGCTAGTTGAATTTCCAAAAGGTA
Organism: Lathyrus oleraceus; assembly: GCF_024323335.1. NCBI lineage: Eukaryota > Viridiplantae > Streptophyta > Magnoliopsida > Fabales > Fabaceae > Lathyrus > Lathyrus oleraceus. The sequence continues at coordinate 504,350,864 of NC_066584.1, read as the reverse complement.
GTCAACCCATTGGTGTAAAGTGGGTATTCAAGAAAAAGATGAACGCTCAAGGAGAAATAGAATGATACAAAGCGAGACTTATTGCGAAGGGATACAAACAGAAAGTAGGAGTTGATTATGACGAGGTATTTGCACCTGTTGCAAGAATGGAGACAATTCGATTACTCATATCTCAAGTTGCTCAATTCAAATGGCCAATATTTCAAATGGATGTCAAAACAGCTTTTCTGAATGGTGTACTCGAAGAAGAAGTCTATGTTGAACAACCGCTCGGGTACATGAAAGCTGGAGAAGAGAAGAAGATACTGAAATTGAAGAAAGCGCTATATGGGCTGAAGCAAGCACCGCGGGCATGGAACACACGTATCGACACATATTTCAAGGAGAGCGGGTTCGAGCAATGTCCATACGAACATGCCCTCTATGTGAAGAAAAATGGAAGGAATGTATTACTTGTTGCTCTCTATGTCGATGATCTTATTTTTCTGGGCAGTAATGACCAGATGATAGAAGAATTCAAAAGCACAATGACACGTGAATTCGAGATGACAGACTTAGGCCTGATGAGATTCTTTCTTGGTCTGGAGGTTCGACAAGAAGAAACAGGAATCTTCATCTCACAAGAAAAATATGCAAAAGAAATCTTGAAAAGATATAAGATGGAAAGTTGTAATCCGGCTTCGACGCCAATGGAACCAGGAACAAAGTTGTCGAAATTTGATGGAGGAGAACGTGTCGAAGCAGGAAAATATCGAAGTTTGGTAGGAAGTCTTCGCTATCTCACATGTACAAGACCAGATATCTCATTAAGTGTAGGCATTGTAAGTCGATTCATGGAGGAGCCAGTTTACACACATTGGAAAGCATTGAAGCGAATTCTGAGGTACATCCAAGGAACAGTGTTACTTGGGATGTTCTACTCGAATTCAAACAAATACAAGTTGGTTGGTTACTCTGACAGTGATTGGTGTGGAGACATAGACGATCGAAAAAGCACTTCTGGATATGTGTTCTTCATGGGAAATACTGCATTCACTTGGCTTTCTAAAAAGCAGCCAATAGTAACACTTTCGACATGTGAAGCAGAATATGTAGCAGCATCCTGGTGCGTTTGTCATGCAATATGGCTCAGAAGATTGATGAGTAAAATGGAGCTAGAACAGAAAGGTGCAACAATAATACAAGTTGACAACAGGTCAACAATTGAGTTAGCAAAGAATCCAGTAAACCATGAAAGGAGCAAACACATTGACGTTCGCTTCCACTTCATTCGAGAACACGTGAAGGAAGGAAATGTCGAATTGAAGCATGTAGCAAGTAAGGACCAAGCAGCAAACATTTTCACAAAACCACTATCAAAAGAAATCTTCGACAGAGGCAAGAAATTGATAGGCATGATGAATAGAAGAAACATTTAAGTTTACAGAGGAGTTTTATTGAATAAACTTTAATGTTATAGTTAATAGGTTTTATTAATAAGTTAATGGAGAGATTTGGAAGGTCAAGAGACAGTGGCCAAATTAATAGTATTTACTAATTATTATGTTTCCTAGAATAACTGAAGTTTCTGAGTTTGTATAAAGACCAAGAAAGTACTCTAATGAAAAACAGAAGTTACAAAAAACTCGCTTTCTTTTGTCATTTTAAATGAATTATTTCTTGTGTTTTTGAGAAAAATATTTTCCGTCCAAACCTTTGTTCGAACATTTGAACTTGTACTTGAATGGATCTTGAATATGAAGGAAGGAATCTTGATTTCTTTGACTTGACTCCGAATTGCAAAGCTTTGTCTTGAATCCATACCAAATGACCAAATCCATGAAGACATTAACCAATCACACTTGCTTTCCCTACCCAGATCCAATGTCATGAAGTAGTCCATATGATCCACAAATGTCACAGACCAAAATTAAAGTTCCAAAGCTTTGAGCTCATGAGAAATGATCAACACCAGCCAATTGTGGCACTACGATACCATATGCTTGATTCTCAAGAATATCATAAAAGAAATTTGTCAAACACTTGTGTCATGAACAACAACCTTTGAATCCATGATGCTTGTTAAACAAATGCAATTGTAAATGCACTACAAGAAAAACTCCCCCCTGCCACATGATTATCACGTGGCAAAGGTGAAAATCACTTCACTAGTCAAAAATAGCGACGTGTTGATTCACGTCGCTGGAACGCGTGTGGCAACTTTTTGTGACGTGATAAACACGTCGCTAATTTGCCAAAGGCAAATCACGTCGCAACATTGTGAATTAACTTGCTTCTGCGCTTAAACTTTGCCACGTGATATTCATGACACAACTTTGCCACATGAATATCACGTCACAACATTTGAAAATGGATGGTATGTTGCCACATGAAAATCACGTGGCAAATTACCCACGTGATTTACACTTCACAACTTAAAAACAAAATTAAAATAAAAGATAAAATATATTGTTATTATTAAATTATATTATTAATAAAAGATAAAATAATTAATAAATAATAAAATATAGAATAATTAATAATTAAGTGAAATATTTTTAAATTAAAATTACACATATGAAAATGTATTATAAAAATAGCAAAGTAATTATTTATACAAAAATTAATATTTAAAACTAAATAAATATTACACATCAAATTCGTCGTCATCTTCATCGTCTTCAGTTGTTCTTTGATTTTGATTTCTACTCATGGACTGCATAAATTGTCTCATTTGCTCCTCCATATCGTGTTGTCTTTTTTTCATTTCCTCTAATTCGGCCTTTAACGCCGCCTCACGCTCCGCCGTCTCTCGTCTAGCCTCTGTTAGAGCCAGTTGCCTCACCGTTTCAATCATTTCAGGTGTCAATTGTGTTGGACGGGACGTTCCTTCCCCACTTGCAACTCTATCAAATAAAGTTCTATCTCCGGTTCTGTAGTTGCCAGCCAAAGGACCAACACCAAAAAAACACCCATTACGTCCCTTCCCTCCAGTGACTAAGCTCCAAATATACATATCCACGCGTGGATCAAGCGGATTAGAACCAACAGGTGTATATTGAGGATTTTCAACTAGAAATTGTGTGAGCAATCTTTGATACTCCTCCTACACATACAACAAATAAAATAATTAGATACAGTTGTGACATGAAAAGAATCCCACATATATTGTTGCCACATGAAATTCATGCCACAAACATTATTACCACGTGAAATTCACGCCACAAAATTGATAGAATTTTAACAAAAAAAAATAAAATAGAAACAACTTACTATAGTTCTTCTCGACCGATCATCAACCAAATCCCCCGTTTTTTTTGTACGGGTCTTCACAAACAACTCATTAAGTCGGGGGGGTCTTCCTTGTGCCTTAGTCTGATTAATATAAATAAATTTAATTAAACACATAATAAATCAAAATATAATTTTAAACCGTAGTTATAATTTTTACCATCCGTTTTGCATGTTCTCCAATGCTTATACTTCCTGTAGCATTAAGGCAACCCCCCCTTTCGGATGCTCTCATGTCTTTTGCTTTTTGAGATTTAGCTTTAAAATTATCGGTAGCCCAATAGGCAAGAAGTTCGTCAAATACTTCCTTGCCTATCCAGTTGGGACGAATATTTCGTTCTTCCCAATCAAGTCTGACACGCCTAAGCATGTCAGAAAGTCGGACAGATGTTCTTCCCCGATAATTTTTTCTAATCATATATTCATCCATTACATTCCACGTACACTTTTCCTACAATGTTGTATGACATTCAAAAAAATTGTTAGATAAGTGTTAGATAATATATTACAATAAAATAACTAATTAAAATAACAACAATAAAATTTATTTTACCTTAAATTTATCAAACCATTCATCTTTCTCATCCTTGGAAAGTTCTTTGAATGACTTCCAAGCTTTTTTATACATTTGTTGAATCACATGTTTTACACACTGTGCAGCTGGCCTACTCGGAGAGAAACTAAACAACAATTTGAATAAGTGTTAATTATAAACATGGAAACATGGAAACATGTATACTAAATAAAATTTATAAATTAGATACTTACGATTTTCCACATGGCTCAATAAAATATCTGCCATCAATCATCTCATACTCTGTGGGATTTGCAGTTGGTTGCTCTAAAACATGGTCATCCCGCTGCTCCTGGTCATCCTGCTCCTCCTGCTCCTCAGGCACGGGTATATCTGTGGCACGTGGTGGGTGTGGGATGCGAGATCCCCCATGATGCGTGGATGATGAGGGCATGTGTGTGGTAGGTGGGGTGTGGGACCTCGAAAGCGTGGATGATGATGGTGTGTTTGTGGGATGCTGGGACGACAGAGGTACCTGTGTGGGATCTGGAAAGATCCCAGACTGCATGAAGGGTGGGGGTACCTGTGAGGGATGAGGAAAACTAGATCCCCCAGTCTGATGGTATGATGAAGTCCCAGATGGGCTAATAAAGGATGGGTTCCCAGATGGGCTAATAAATGATGGGTTCCCAGATGGGCTAATAAAGGATGGGTTCCCAAGTTGGGCCATAGGATAACCATGGGATGATAGTAGCGAGAGAAAAGGCTGTGAACCCATGGTCATGGGATCTACCTGAGTCTGTGGGGGAGGATACCCCATAGATGACTGCAGTGGCATAAAATGTTGAGAGGTCGTAGACATGGGCTCTACCTGACTCTATGGGGGAGGACATACGGCCGACTGAGGAGCCTCACATACCCTTATCCTCGGGCGCTGCTGACCCTTACCCTTATCGGTTCGGGGCGGCATTTTATCTACAATTAATAAACACATGTAATACATCCTACATTAAGTAACATTACACAGTACATTAAGTAACAATACACAGTACATTAAGTAACAATACATCATACTATCTATTCAAAGTCTTCATCTGTTCTGATACTATCCTCGGATACAAACTCTTCACATTCTTCATCCACATCATTTTCTGTCAACAATGTGGATGCATCAACTTGATGGCCCTCAACCACTGTATCACACAAACTTGTAATTTGTTCAACTTCAATCACATCATTAACTTGAGAAGTTTCATCATCTTGGTAAGCGACATCTTCGACTACTACATCATCGGCTTCGATATGACCCAATGGTTTTGTTTTGATTACAACACACCATCCTCGTTTACGTGGCTGAGTTGAAGGATAAGGAACATAATAAACTTGCCTAACAATATGTGACATTATAAAAGGGTCATACTCTTTGTACCTTCGATCCATACGAATCTCAACTGTGTTATATTTCTTATCTATTTTTGTGCCTCTAGCAGATATATCATACCAATCACAATAGAACAAGACAACTTTATTTTCGCAGTCCAAGTAATTGTATACCAACTCGTAAATATGTGTTATTGTGCCATAGAAGTCGTCTTCACCACCATCTGTAACTCCTTTCACGAACACACCACTGGTATGATCGGCAGATAAAACATGGACTTCACTGCCACATGTTTTTGCTTACGGTTAATGGCTTTACTGCGAACTTTGTATCTCGGACTCTTACAAAACTTACATTCCTCCAACGATCCATCATTAGTACCAAACTCATTATCGTAAAACAACATGCAACCATTAGTGCAACAGTCAATCTTTCTTACCTCTAAACCCAATTTCGACACCAACCTCTTTGCATCATAAAAACTTGTGGGAAGGTTGTCTTTCGTAGGAGTTGCGTCCAACATCATTTTTGCAAAGAATTCCAAACACTGGTCAGGAACATTCCAATTGGACTTGGCGGCCAATAATCTCACACACATCGATAATTTTGAGTCTGACGACCCTTCAAACAACGGCGTATTCATTTCTTGCAACAATTGATAAAATTTTTGAGCTTCCTCATTCGGCAACTCTTCCTGATCGAAGTCTTGAGGTTCATCATAGGTCACGTTAACCCCAAAAGCATCGCCAACCATGTCACTGATCAAACTAAATTCTTCTCGGTGTTCCATATGTGATCGACTGCTAGAAGCATGTGTAGTCGTAGTCCTTTGTACATTACTCGGCAACTGTTCTCCATTATATGTCCAAACCCAGTAATTTTTAATGAAACCCCTTCTCTTCAAATGACGTTCTACTTCCTCCGGGTCACTAATTATAGGTCTACATTCACATTTTAGACAAGGACATCTTACTCCTCCTTCGCTTAGACAACATTCTTGAGCGAAAGCCCATGTGATAAACCCTTTAACTCCTTCCTCAAAGTTCGGTTTAAGTCCACGTCTTCCTGGATACGTTCTATCGTACATCCAACTACGATAGTAATGAAAATATTCCATACTGCACATTTACAAAATCGTTACTATTTTAATTTCAAAAGTGATATTCCTCTATCGTCCAATTTAAAAATCGTTCTATCGTACATCCAACTAATTATTACGTACAATTTAAAAAAAATATATTATACTATTAATAAATATATAATATAACTATTACATACTTTATTGTTTAAACTAAACATATATTTATAAAACATATACCCTAATATGTGTTATTTAAAAAAAAAACATTTTAGACATATACCCTAATATATATGAAATTAATGTTTTGTTTTTTTATACATTATTTTAAACATAATATTAATAATACAACTTCTATTTATTTAGTTATCTAAATAATATATATACACACTTATCAATTTTTACTCAAAACACTAATCTATTATATTTTTTAAACTAACCATATTATCTAAATAATAATACAACTTCTATTTTTAGACATGATTCATATTACTTTTTCTAATAAACAAAATATTTCGTTTTTTTTTATAAATATTATTCTGTTTTAATATTTTGTTTAAAAAAAATTATATATTATATTTCTAAAAAATATAATGTGCACATATATAAAGGCATTAAATAGTTTCTAAACAAAGTAATATCAAAGTTTTAATATTTCCAAGCTTGACATGATTTTCTTTTGAAATTTATAATTTCTCTAGAAATAATTAAAAATGATTTTATAAATAGGGTATTAATAGAGAGGATAGTATTGGTATTAATAGTATATTATATAAAATCTATTTCTAAACTATAAAAATTTAATACATAAAATATTCTGTTTTTTTTGTATAATACATTAAATATATAATACATTAAATATTTTGTTTTTTTAAAACTATTATATATTATATTTCTAAACAAATTCTAAACAAATTCTGTTTTAATAATACATTAGGGTATATGTTTTATAAACAAATTCTAAACAAATTCTAAATATATAATACATTAAATTTCTAAACAAATTCTATTTTAATACATAATGTGCACAAAAACAAAATCCAGTCCAAACAAATTCGGTTTTAATACATAATAAGTACAACACATAATCCAGTCCAAACTCAATACATTTAACTAATCTGAAAATAATTAAAAAAAAAATTAAATTTCACAATTTTGAATATACCTTGATGAAGACTTTGAATCTGTTTGCTCCAAATTCTTGAATGAATAATTCACTCTTAGCTATTTCTTAAAAAAAAAATAAAATAATTAAAATAAAATTCATATATATTAAACAGAAATGGGTTTAAGTTGAAATAATAAAAGTATTTACCTTTAAATTTCCAATTTCACAATGGATCTGAAGCTTGAAGGAGAGAAATGGGTTGAAGGGGAAAATGGGTCTGCAGGAGGTGGAAGGGAAGAGGAAACGAAGAAGAAGAAGAATGAAACGGTGAAAGGAAGAGGGAGAGAAGAGGGAAGGTAAAGGAAATGTTCCCACGTGGTAAACACGTCGCTATTTGCGACGTGATTTACACGCCACAAACCATTCAACGGTCATCTGTACCCACATGCTTGTCACGTCGCTATTTGCGACGTGATTTACACGCCACAAAGCCTTCAACGGTCATCTGTACCCACATCTACCCACGTGATCAGCACGTCACTAGTTGCGACGTGAATTACATTTCACAAAACATTATTTGAATTTTAAATTTAAAAGAGATATATTCAAGAGATATATCTTTTTAAAAACACTTGGAAAACTCATCTTTTAAATTAGAAAAATATCTATTGAAATGAGTACAAAATAAATTCATTATTTTAAGATTTAATCAGAATTTTCTAATTATTTCAACCTTGAAATAATATATATCTCTTTTATCAATAAATCTTGATAAATATTTCCTTTAAAAATGAACATCAATCATGTTACGATATATCTTTCTCTACACATCCTTTGATGCGAGAGTTAATAAAAATCACAAGATAAAAGCAGTCTATTACAAACATATAATATCAAATAAGATATATAATATATAGGCCGAATACATCCTACAATCCTTTAAGTTGTATGTTTGTACCCTATTAGTATTCTGTATTTTTTTGTAACGTTATCATTTTAATGAACTAATGTTAAATAAAAGTTGACGTATCCGACTAACACTATACATGTCTTGAAAAGTTATATTTTGTGTGTCTAGCGTCGTGTGTATCTTCATCCTCATTGTCTAGCGGGCTCTGGCGCCATTGTGCTTAGCCTCACTTCTTTTTCGTGGATATATATTTTTTTGTGACAGAGAGTAACGAGTAACTTACTAGTTCCTAATATGGATATGGATTTGTAAGAAAAAAACCACTAGTCATAACTTTCTTGTGATATTGTTTCTCTTGAAAGCAGGAAAAGGTATAGCTTACTCACACTCTTACTTTTTCACATTTTGACACGTCTTACTTGCTCACCACGTCACATAACCATTTCTTTTTCTTCTCTTTATTTCACTTCGCAATCACATTGGCATTTTGTTTTCAGCTTCTGGTGTGGTTGAGAATTTCTTGTACTGTTTTGGTAAGCTTATGGAGTTTGTGGCATTTGTTAAGTTGAGGATTATGTTTCCGTCTGTCTCTAGACCTTATAAATAGTATATATAATCATAAAGTATTGCAAAAAAAATGAATGCAAACCATTCTCTTTTCATGTCATTGTTATAGTTTTTTATTATAAGTAAATTGTGACTCCAAATCCAAGGTTAATATTACCATGTCTACTTGTGTTTTTTTTGTCCTTTGTGTATTCAATTTTACTAAGTATACTTTGTTAGGCCTATGGTCAACTACTTATTTAAATTAAATAAGAGCTCTACTTGTAACTTGTAAGCCACTAGCACTCTATTAAAATAAGCCCCCATTTTTCCTTACTTAAAGAACATCATGCTATTGGACAACTTTCATTTAACCATGTACGGGTGGCAAATGGGCATACCCGTTCTATTTAGATCTGTCCCGCAAAAGCCCGCAAAGAATAGGACGGGACGGTTATAGTTGAGGATGCAGACCTAAAACTTAGGTTCATCCCACAAAAAATGAGGGCGAAGCGGGGAAAGCCCGCGGACATTGGACTTTTTAAATCTAAAAATGCAAAAATTCATGGAAATGTTCGTGCCAGTAAAAGCCCACCAAGAAAACGGAACGGAGTGGAACGGACACATTAGAGGGTGAAGGCCTAAATCTTTGGTCCATCCCGCATTAAAGTGCGGACAAAACGGGCATGCCCAAATGGCCGGACCCGTTTTTCTACTCCCATAACCATGTCCTGGATGCTCAATCTTAAGTATAATGGGGTGTGTTAAAGAATTTCACATAAGAAAAGATACGGTCATAATGTATGTTTAAAAATGAGACAAATATCCTCTTACAAGTCGTTTTTATAGAGTTGAGTTAGCCCAATAGACATGTTCTACGGTGATATTAATGTTTATCCTAGATTTGTTGTTGAACTTTCTATATCGTTTACGTTTTAAGTTCATTGAGACATAAGTGTGGATGGGTGTGATGGAAATTTTATCTTCATTGAAGTCTACCTCTAATCATCTACACTTTTATTGTGTTGGATTTAAAGAAGTAGATTTAATCTCATGGAGCCTATGTTATTGGACTTCCGACATCATTAATGTTTCATGAAAGTGTGTTGGAAATTCTACTTACTCATCTAGTTGTGGTATTTGCGTGATCTTCTTTGAAGCCACCAACACAACCATTATGTTAAATTTAAAAAAGGTAAATTTAGTCTCATATTACTTTAAGATATAGATATGACATGTGTGTATATAAAACTTAGGCAACCCTTACATTCAAGAAAACAATTAAACAAGTTGGATTTCATGGCTTATACATAATACATTTTTTGTTGTCTTTTTTTTTCTAACTAATAATTGTCATATTCTCATGAAAAAGAAAACGATTCAAATCTCTATTTTATAGATGATGACACATGAAGAAAACCAAGTTGCTAACTAAAGATAAATATCTTAACACGCAAGTTGTACATCATTGATGAAAAATTCAACAACCATTTGATAAATATCAGAATACATCATTGAATATGTCGAAAATCCCACGTGGCAAAATCCAAAACCAATGATAAGGAACAATAAAATCAAGATACCATGTTCCATGTCTTGTTATAATCCCACAAAACACTAGAAAATTTCAACAGTTTGTACATTCCAAAGCTTCTTGTTGCAAAGGAATCTCCGTCTTGTTAGCTTTTAAATTCAAACTCAAAACACACAAGTTCTTCCCTGATCTTCAAGCACAGAAGAACAATGAGTAACCAGAAAACACTTCAAGAGTTTTTTGTGCAGGAAAAGCCACTTTTTTCAGTACCATCTTCACCTACATCAGGAAATGAAGAAATTCTCTCTACTGTTTCATACTGCACTTTTGTTTTCACTTTCACTGACCCTTCAGAATCTCCTGCACAAAGAGACTCTAAAAGACTTCAACTTTCAAGACTCATAGCTACGCTGAAAACCTCGAAAAAACCGGTCCATGAGAAAGTTGTAGGACCTTTAGTATCAATGATCAAAGCCAATCTTTTTAGGCCACTCCCTCCACCTACAAATCCTTCTGCTATATCAGAATTTCTCGACGAAGAAGATCCTATTTCCGTACTTTCGCCTTTATGGTCACATCTACAAATAGTTTACGAAATTCTTCTAAGGCTAGTTAATAGCACTGACACGAAAATACTTCGAAACCATATCGACCATTCGTTTCTCCTTAATCTTCTATCGCTTTTCCAATCCGAAGATCCAAGGGAACGCGAGAGTTTGAAAAACGTGTACCACAAGATATATTCTAAGCTGGTTTGCGACCGATCCGCGATGAGGAAATCGATGACAGATGTTTTGTTGAACTATGTTTTCGAGACAGAAAAACATTCTGGTATTGCAGATTTGCTTGAGATATGGGGAACTATAGTTAACGGCTTTACCGTGCCGCTCAAGGAAGAGCACAAGTTGTTCCTTATGAGAGTGTTGATTCCTTTACATAAGACGAAAGGGATGCAAGTGTATCATAGACAACTTGCCTATTGTATATCACAGTTTGTGCAGAAGGAACCTATGCTTGGAGGTGTTGTTGTTAGAGGAATTTTGAGGTATTGGCCTGTTACAAATTGTCAAAAGGAAATTCTGTTGATCGGAGAGTTGGAAGATTTGGTCGAGAATTTGGATCCCGATCAGTATCGTAAGTTGGCGTTGCCGATATGTACTCAGATTACAAAATGCATCAACAGTTGGAATTCTCAGGTAAAATCTCTTACTAGTTAGTAACTATAAAGTATTAATACAAATATCAGACACACATACGAGACACAGACACCAGACACAGACACAGACATGTAGACACTCTTAATAATATTAATACAAACACCAGACACGGACGCGTAGACGCAATTACCTGAGTTTGAAAACAGTGAATTTTGTTTATGATGCAAAAAAATGTGATATCAGGTAGCTGAGAGGGCACTGTATGTATGGAACAATGAACAGTTCTACAAGATGGCAACAACAGGAACAGTTGAAGTGCTTCCAGTGATAGTAGAAGGAGTGGAAAAGAATCTGAAGTTGCATTGGAGCAAGAGTGTAAGGCAGTTAACAGAAAGTGTGAAGGTGGTTGTGGAAGATATTGATCCAGAGTTATATGCAAAGGCTCAAATGGAGATGAAAGTTAAAGAATCAGTGGCACATCAAGAAGATATGAAGAGGAAAAAGAGATGGGAAAGGATTGAATTGGCTGCTTCTAAGAATCAGTTTGTTAATCCACAAAGATATATTTGTGTTTCTCACTGAAACATTTGTTTAATGTATATGAAACAAATATTTGCTGTCAATCCATAAATACTTACACAAGTGTTTATGTTGAACTATAAATTCAAATAAATTTCTTTATGGCATTGGTTTGAGAAACTTCATGATGCTCTCCCTCATCTAAGCTTTCAGGCAAGCAAAGTGATCCATGTTGAAGACTAATGTTTACCAAGGATTTTGCGCAGCATATAGCTTCTCTATGAATTATATTGTTGTTGGTATAAGACGCAATATTCTTTTTACCTTTTAGGCTTGTGAAGTAAAAGTTGGTCCTATTGCGAATGTCACTCACCATGTCAAAAGACATCACAAATGTATCATCATAAGTCTTTTTATTGCACAAAAATCACAGGGAGTGACATGTTGTTTCCCACGATACTTTCCATTCCTCCATTTTCCCATGGCCAAGATTATTGTATAAGCTTAAATGAATCCAATTATGTAAACATGCATCAAAAAATAAGTTTCAACAAGCATCTCTAACAAGAGAGGGACAAATATTTTTTGCAGCAACACAATTTCTCAATGCATGAAGCACACTTTCAATCTCAATTAAGCACTCTAGACAAAAAAGGTCCCTGATTTGCATCTTGCTAAGCTGAGAATGACATCTAAAATATATTTTGAAAAATTAAATAATTCAAAAAGATATTATTTGTGTTTTTTTTATTTTGACTCTCATATCTTTTTGGTACCTATCTCTTTTTTTAAACATTTGATTTTAAGTTGTTAATGATATGTATTTACTTTTAGTCCATAATAAAGTTTAAATTTGATTTGTAATTATTATTAAATCAATCTTTCATAAGCTTTTCAAATTTATGTTTATATTATCAAACATTATTTATAGGATGAATAAAACGGTTTTGAATGTTAGTTACTTTATTTATTTAATTTTTTTAAAAAAATAAATTATTTTAATTTGTTATGAATGATACTAAAATGTTTACGTGATTTCGTTGCTGATATTGGTTGAGGTATGAGAGTTATTTAAAAAATACTATCTTTGTTTTTTATTATACTTAATATGATCATTATTATAAATAAAAAAATTGAGTAAACTATAAACTCTATTTTTTTATATGTGAAAAATCAAAATATTGTTATTTGTCCGGCATGATATGAAAAATATAGAACAGGAAGAATAAAAAATTATTTTAGAGACATTGATACATCAAAAAAAATTCTTTCATTTTTATTATTTAAAAATAATTGCAAGGAAATATAAATATTTTTTATAAATTTTTATTTTATTTTTTTAAATAATATATGTTAATTTTTTAGTAATGATATTGTAAAAATTATAATTGATTTTATTGTTGATATTAGTTGAAATATGAGAATTTTTATTTTAGGCATTAATATCTAATATCTCTGTTTTTTATTATACTTCTTATGATCATTATAACAGGGGAAAAGACAATATATAAATTAATTTTGGCAAACTCTATATCCTTATAGATGAGGAATCAAGTGTAAGAACAAAAATTGTTCTACAACAGATTCCATGATTTTGATGATAACAAAGGATGAAACCAAAAATGGCACCCTAACGAAAAGTTTCTAAGTGTGCAGGGTTCTAAAGAAAGAAGGAAGAGATCTGATGATGTCATCAGATACAGAACCAGATCAGATACAAATTATCAGAAGACCAGAAGCATCTGAAGTAGAAACACGTTCAAGAAAGTCTAACTCTAAGCAAAACAGCAAAATATCAGAAGCATCTGAACAAGAAGTACGCTCTAGAAGTTCTGATTCTGAACAACAGTATGTCAAACTTCAGCAGCTCTTGGCGCTATCTGAAGAAATCATCAGAACTCAAAAGATCAACATCAGAAGCTAGATAGCAGATTCCAAGATCTCCAGAAACATGAAGACTCTGATTATGGAATTGTTAAATAAGGAAGAGTAACGTTAACTTCAAATAAAGTTATGGAAATGGATTTCCTAATACAGGAAGAGACGTTAACTCCAAAAATACAAATGATAAGGAACTATTTGTGGTAAGTAGTCATTCAAGAAGTGAAAGTTGCTTTGACAACAAGCAACATAAGATATGGCACTAATTATTATTCAAGAGTTATTATCTGCCATGATTTTTCAACGGATCCTTCTCTTCTATATAAAGGACTGCAAATCAACATTCAGCACACAAAAAAAAACATATACAAGAAAAGATATACTGAAACATCAACACACAAAAATACTGTTTATTCTCTCAATCTTCACGAAGCTTTTGCTTAGTACGTGAAATACTTTGTTCTTATTGTTGTAATATTTGCTTATCTTAGAAGCACTCTAGATTACATAAGCTTTCATCTATTGTTTTATTTTCCTCAAGTGACTCTGTGTAGTCTGTAGACTTGAGAGGACTAAGAGATCCTTCTCTTAGATGTTGTTTGTAAACAATCTTTCAAGATTAGTGGATTAAGTCCTTGTTGAAGGCGAAATCACCTTAGCCGGGTGGACTGGAGTAGCTTTGTGTTATAAGTGAACCAGTATAAAATCCTTGTGTGATTTTCATTTTGAAAAAGCGCTTATTTTCCAAACAATTCAAACCCCCCCTTTCTTGTTTTTCTCACCTTCATCAAGAATATTGTTGTTTGTCTTTAATTTATTTATCTGACATGACATAAAGAATATACAATATAAATAATCTAAAATCATTTTAGAGACATTATTTTAAAAATATATATCAAAACTTATTTTCTTTAGTTTTTATAATTAAAAAAATCATTGCAAGAAAAATAGAAATAATATTTTATAAGTTTTATAAAAATAACATGTATCAAAGATAATAAGTAATTGTTAAGTTAATATTTTTTTGCACTTGTCAGAATTTGAATTTGTGTCCTCTAATACTATGTGATTTTGTGAATTTTTTTTTTTAATAACCAGATTTTTTAAAAAAATTTCAAAAATACCCATTTTTTCAAAAAAATTACAAAAATGGGCAATTTTTGCCCTAATATACACATAGGCGCCACCCTAGTTGGCGCCTACCCTTAAAATTTTTTTTTTTTTTTTTTTTTTTTAAATATGTTTTTTTTTTTTTTTTTTTTTAAAATTTTTTTTAAATTTTTTTTAGTTTATGAATTTATATTTTTTATAAATTATATTAATTTATATTAACACATATATATAAATAAAATTATTTACAAGATATATATATATATATATATATATATATATATATTAATTTATATATATATTAACTTAATTTATAAGTAATTAATATTATTTATAAATTTTTGGAAAAAAATTAATTTATATACGTGTAAATAAATATTTATACACATGTAAATTAATATATATATATATATATATATATATATATATATATATATATATATATATATATATATATATATATATATATATATATATATATATATATATATATATATATATATATATATAAAGATAAAGATAAAGATATAAAGATAATAAACAGAAAATATTTTTATTTAAATAATAGACAAGACAAATATTACAAAGATATGATTAAACACATAATGGAAAAAAGAGGTAGTTTAGTATTGGAAGTGTGATATTCAGTATTGGAAGTTCAAGAAGTTTAAGTTTTTGGTGCAAGCAAAGCTAAAGCCGAGACTGTAAGGCATGCGTGGGAATCTCTGAGACTAAGTTCAGGCTAGGTGGAGGCTAGGTGGATAGGTTGGCATGCATTGGTACAGACTAGGTGGGAGTGTTGCATTCAAAGGTGTGACGTGGGAATCTTGCAGACTTGGTGGTGAATATTTTTGAGGAACAGGCATGCGTGGGAATCTCTGAGACTAAGTTCAGACTTGGTTGAAGACATGCATGCAAAGATGTGTCGGAATCTTGCAGTATAAATATTCACACACATTTTCACAAAGGTATTCACAATATCTTCACAAAACCATCACAATATCTTCACAAAACCTTCACAAAACATGGCATCTTCATCACAATACAAAATCAAAGCTCACGTCAATGGTGAGACTTATGAATGTGATATGTCTGGCTTCCTATTTAGAAACACCGAATGCACTCGTTTTTGTCTAAATAGAGGAGCTGACTTCTCTTATCTGAAAAGGAAGATTGAGTCCAAACTAAGACAACCCGTGTCCCAAATTTTTTATCAACAACCTTTTTTTTCAGAAAATAACTCTATCAAGTTTTATAAGTCATTGATTCAAAATGACATGGAGACAAAATACATGTTTCGTAACCATGAGTATTCTGGTTACGAATACATAGTGTTGTACATTGTGTTGGAACAATTTCAACCAGCTCAGAATATTCAGTCACAGGTTATTGATCCTGTGATTGATGACGAACAAGATGTTGAGCACCACGTTGAAGACGATGTGGTTGATGATGCTGAACACGTGGTTGATGACTTGGTGAACCGTGATTCTGAAGACGAAGACCAAGTTCAAATACCTATAGCGCAACGCTACTCACCGCCTGCGCACTTCACAACCCTTAACTTGGGCGAGGATGAGCCCTCATCAGATATGTTCTACAACCCATATATGAGGTCTGATGAGGACTTAGAGAAGGGTGACCAATTTCGGACCAAGGAAGAGTATCTGTTAGCAATAAAGAACTGGCACTTGAAAAACTGTGTTGACTACGATGTTATCAAATCAAATCCGGAAAGATACGTTATTGTATGCAAAAATCCGGAGTGTGGGTATAGGTTGATGGCATCCTACAAGAAGAAACATAATGCGTGGGTGATAGGGTCCATTTCTCAAGCTCACATTTGCGTCAACACCAACATGGCACAGGATCATCGCAAACTTAGCCATGATATGATCTGCCATTCCATATTACCTCTAGTTGAGGCTGACCCGTCACTGAAGGTCAAAACAATTATCTCCCATTGTGTGGCTGTTTTCAAATATACACCGTCATACAGAAAGGCTTGGTTAGCGAAAACCAAGGCAATTGAACTGGTATACGGTAACTGGGAGGAATCATACAAACAACTACCACGCTACCTGGCTGCACTACGATTGTATTCACCTGGGACGGTTTCTATAATGGAGACCTTGCCGGCACAATCCCCTGACGGAACTCGTCTAGAAGGTAATGGAATATTCCATAGACTTTTCTGGGCATTCCGTCCCTGCATCATCGGTTTCACATTCTGCAAACCACTTGTTCAAGTCGATGGAACTTGGCTGTATGGGAAATACAAAGGATCGTTACTGATGGCGGTCGCACAAGATGGAAATTCTAATATTTTCCCAATAGCCTTTGCATTGGTAGAAGGAGAAACGGCTGCTGCTTGGAGTTTCTTCCTTAAGAATCTCCGAACGCACGTGACTCCACAAGCTGGCATCTGTGTTATTTCTGACAGGCACGCTTCAATAGACAGTGCATATAATAATCCAGCAAATGGTTGGCATGACCCCCCGTCTACCCATGTCTACTGCATCAGGCATATTGCTCAAAATTTTATGCGGGAGTTCAAGGATAACTTCTTGAAGCAACATTTGATAAACGCGGGGTATGCATTAAACCAACCTGGATTCCAATACTACCGCCGGGAAATAGTGTTGGCAAATTCTGATGCAGGGAGGTGGATCGATAATATCGACAGAGCGAAGTGGACTAGATCATACGACGATGGGGTAAGGTGGGGCCACATGACAACAAATCTTGTGGAATCAATGAACGGCGTGTTTAAGGGCATACGTAACCTCCCGATAACCGCATTGGTGAGTGCGACCTATTTTCGGATGGCAACGTTGTTCGTAACAAGAGGCAGGCGCTGGCATGAAGTGTCTGGTTATTAAAAAAAAAAATTCTGATTTTGTCTTTTGAAAAATGAAGATTAATTTTGGAAGGTATCAAATAGGAATATGGATGATGTCGCACAAATTAAGTTAAGAGCTAACATTAGTGTGTGAGTTTCTGATTTAGTATATCATACTTCATCTGCCTCATAACAAATGTCATATTTTAGCAAATGCACATTTCTTTAAAACATGATTAGATATATTGATTTTAATAATAAAACTAATATCATTTATTAGAATACATTTATTAATCATAGTTGATAGAATAGTTGAATAACGTGAAAGTTGATAAATAAGAGCTTAATAGTGGAAATATAATAATAAATATTGCATTGATATTATAAATGGACAATTACTTTGAGAGAGAAAAAAATACAAATGAAACACTTTTTATTAGAGAGAGAGTAGGGTCGGTCTCGACTTTTTAGAGGTCCAGGAAAAATAATAAAAACGGACGCTCAATAAAAAAATACAATTTAAAAAACATTCTTGTATTCATCAAATAAAAAGATTTTACTGCACTCACTTCTCTGCCAAATCCTTGTATTCGTCAGCATCGACATTAACTATAACTATTTTATCCTCCGACCTGAATACCGCGACAAACTTTTCATAAGTCTAAATATATAATAAAAATAGTATTAGGATCGACCTTGATATAGTTAGTTACAAGTGAACATTACCATACTTTGTAACACTTCTTGATAACATATCAAATACTAGTGCCAACGGAATAAAGTTTTAAAACATTCAAAATGCTATGAAGAACATAATAGATGACTAACTATTAAGGAAATATATAATATATTAGTGACAATCTATAAGACATGAATAAATTGAAAAACAACATGGGGTTGCTATATTATACTGCTAAGTATTCATAACATTGACTCAAAATGTGTAAAAGCATGTAATTGATAAAAACGTGTATAAAATGATAAAGTTAGTAAAGAAAAAACGACTTTATGCTATATATTCTTGAAAAAGAATAGAAGAATCCTTTACACATTCACATAAACACCTCCTTCCATGTTTATAAAGCCAGCAAGAGCTTCGCGGGTATGTGCGTCTTCAACATCGTACACGACACCAACATCGTACATGATACTGACACGTCAACGATGATAATAATTTTAAAAATAAATAAATAAAATTTAATCATGCGTGTCACTATCCAGGACATGCCCAATCAATTCGAAAACCCTATTCTAATTTAAAAATAAATATAATTTAATAATTAAAATTTTATTAAAAAATACAATTATATATTAACCAAATCAAGTAACAAAAAATTCAAAGTATTGTTATAAAAAAAATCCATACAGCTTAAATTTTCTTATTATTTAAAAAAAGTCTTTTTCAAAATATTACTTTGAAGCAAATTCATCAACTAAGTCTTTATATTTTAGTGTCTCCAAAAGATCATTAAACAATTATTAAATAAAATTAAAAATTAAAAATTAAAAAATGAAAAATTAACAATTACAAAATGAAAAGAATCAATAACTAAAAAATGAAAGCAAAAATATTAAGTCTTCATTTTCATTTAATTTTTATATTTTTTATTCATCTTTAAATAGTTGAAATCATAATAATAAAAAAAAAACTATGCAATAGTAATTAGAAGAAATAGATGCAACATAGAAAAATTGGATGCAAGAGGATCAAATTCACAATCTTTATTTCAAAGTTGCTATTTTTTTACTAGGCCATTGGCAAATTCATGTTTATTTTTCATTTCATAATTTATTTAATATAATATAAACTATATATTTTATTTATTTTAAAATAAAATTAGGCCTCTTAATTTGGAGATCCTGAGCTAAAGGTCGTCTTGCCCTTGTCTAAGGCAGGCCCTAATAGAGAGAATAATAGATAATCCCTCTGTTTTTTTATAAGAGATTTTGGACATTTCACGTATTAAGACAAGTAATCATTGTTGTATGGGAAAGATAAATTATGAAGGACTTTACAATATTATTCTTCATTAATTTCATAAAAAAGGTAAATTTAAATAATCGAAAGAAGAGATGATAATAAATATTTAAGGGTAAAATAGAAAAAATAACAATAATGATTTCTTGAAATTACAAAACGACTTATATTTTGGTATAATTTTTTTCTCCAAAATGATTTTTAAAAATGGAGGGAGTGATAGATAATAGATTCTACAGAAGTTCATTTCATTGAGTTGCAGTAAAGAAGATTCTTAGATATTTCAAAGACACTCTTGGTCGTGACTTTCCTTTTCATCTTACTTCTATCACTACACTCATTCCTTTGATGGTTTTTTGTGATGATAATTAGACAGATGATCCTAATGATAGAAGAAGCACATCATAAGCAGTTATTTATTTTGGTCCTAACTTGGTCTCATTGTGGTTTAGAGAACAACATGTTGTATCATGATCCAACACTGAGGTTGAGTATAAGAGTCTAACATCATGTAGTCATAATTGTGATCCTACTCGTAGGATCGTTAGATTCTGCGATTCTAATGAGCTCAATAATTATCTGAAGCGGAAAACTAAGATTTCGATGGGACCATTGGGATCAGTGTCGAAACACGTAGAAACTCTGAGATCACGCATTTCTTATGTTTCTTGGGTTTCTGTTAATATTCATTAAAAATTCGGGTTTCGCGGGTCGGATTTTCTACCTAACTATGATTAGACATCCGAAACATTTAAAAAATATTTTGTTTTTGTTGTACTCTACCCCCATTTAACTCCCTTTTTAACTAGAGTTATCTTTTGTTTAACTCCCAATTAAATTCTAAAATCTTCACAATATACCTACTTAATTCCATTAACTTTTTTAAACTATCAAATACAACCGCCAAATTCGTTAATTTCCTTAACCACCTACCTATTCAATAATCGTTATTTTCATCCATTCGCCCTCTTTCACTACTTTAAACATATCTTCACTTAATTTTTTATTCATCATACAATATTACTAATAGAGTACATAGTACACACAACCAATGAGTTTTTCTATATGATCTCTTCATATCTATTTTTCCATGACTTCAAGTTATGTTATTGGAACATCATCTATTGGTTATATATTTGCTCCCTCTATAACGTGACTGACAACATTGCCCAAAAATGCATGTGGAAATAAAACTAATGTGTTGCAAGAATTATTTTGCTACTTCTCAAAAACATAGGAAAATACAATGCAAACATTGTCGAAAGAAATTGTAATAGTAGGTGTGTACTGCCTTAAGCATCACTTGGATGGAACTCAAAGAGATGTGGATACATATAGGGTTTTCCTAGATGAATTCACAAAGGAAATGCTAAAAACTTTTACAAGCTTACAAGAAAGGTTTATCAAGAAAACAAATACTTAGGTAGAGGAAGTTATTATAAAAATGAGTGAAAAAAGAATGAGCAAGGCACAAGATAGCAATTCTAGAAACATTTTTAAGAAGAGGCATTTCATCTCCCAACCTTTTATCAATGTGGTGATGAGGAAGGGCTTGAGAGATGATGTTTAGCAAGAAATTGTAAGATTTATTTTACAACAATGTCATATCATTCAATGTTGCAAAAAGTGGGGAATTCTCTATCGTGCGATTTGATTTCATAACAAAGTAATAGATTTAAATTGTCATATTATAATGTCATTATAAGTGAAATTGACATTTTATGTTTTGGAAGAACATATGAAGGAATTGAGAACTACTAGTTCAACTATAATGACAGATAAATGGAGTGATAAGAGGAGAGAACAATTATCAATTTCTTGTTGAACAATCTAAAGGGAACTATATTTTTAAAGTTTTTTTATGTATCCAACAAATCCAAAACAACACACAAAATATTTAAGATGATAAGTGCAGATGTTTAAGAGGTCGAAGAATAAAATGTCATTTAAGTGTTGGGGTTGGTTAAAAATATGCATGTTAAAGAAGTCTCGCGCTGCTTAGTTTTGTAAGGAAATAAGGTGTCCAAGGCTATAAAAAGGATTTAGGTTCTTTGTTACAAGATGCACCAGTCAAAAGCACTTTAAACTTGTATTTGACTTTTTTATATTTTCTCGTATACTCTTATGTTAGAGTGTTGTAAGAACTAGTTAAATATTTTCTTTGGAGAGTGTGAGTGTATTAGAGCATTTGGGTGGTTGAGAGTAGTCTATGTGTTGTAACAATTTTCACATAATGTTATTCTCTGGTTGTCATTTGACAACAGTCATGGTTTTTCTCCGATTTTGGAGTTTCCATGTTAAATTATTATGTTGTTATATCTTTTTCTATATGCATTTATTTTTTTCTAAAAATTGGTATCAAGAGCCTTGATTTGGTTAGGTATAATTTTTTTAGTATGCTTTGTGGTTACAGTTTTGTCTGATCTTCCACATCAGAAAATAAATTTTATACTCTGTGTTGGTTGGAAAAAAAATGGTTGCACAAAAGGTTTTGGTTGCAATGCCAAGTATTTCAAAGGCAGTGAAGATTGACTTAGAGAAATTTGATGGAAGAATCAATTTTTCCTTGTGAAAAATTCAAGTCAAAGATGTTTAGATACAATTAGAACTGCACAAGGCATTGAAAGGAGACATTTCCAACATGAACAACGAGAAGTAGGGGGGACTAGATTTGAGAGCTTCGAGTATAATTTGCATGTCTTTGGCTAAGAATATTATTGAGAATGTTATTGGCACGTCGTCAGCCAAAGAGGTTTGGGAGAAACTTTAATGGATAATATCCAGAAAACGGTATATCAAATTAGTTGTTGTTGAAGGATAGGTTTCATAGCTTGTGTATGGATGAACATACGAAAGTATCTGATCATTTAAGTATTCTCGTTGGTATTGTTTATGAATTAGAAACTATTGGAGCCAAGATTCATGATGAAAATAAAGCTTGGAAACTAATATGGTCTCTTTTACCTTCCTATAAGCATATTAAACCTGTTTAGGTATATAGGAAGAAAACTTTGAGTTTTGAAGAGATTGCTAGTAAAATTATTTTTGAACAAAAAAGATTGAAGGGTCGGAATAATACATCATCAAACTCATTGTAGGTTGCTAGAAGAAGGCCTTATATGAAGAAAAATAATGAAACGGGTATGAGATGTTGGAACTATGGAAAGATTATACATGTAAAGTATAAGTATCCTGATGGTGCAGTGTCAGAGAAGGGCTCTGAATCAAATGCTAGCAATGTCTCCCTCGTTGTGGGAAATGATGATCTTCTCTGAAAAATTGAGAAGTGTGTCCTCGTGACATTTCTATTATCATGGAAAGGGGAGGTTTATTGCTAGTGGATTAACACATTGCCCTTTATGAAAATTATATTTTGAGGTTATGTCGATGGTTGAAGAGTTTCCTACCTGCAAATTATATTTTAAAAGAAGATAGAGTTCAAGGCTATATGAAGGATTCAAGTTCTTTGTTACAAGATGCACTCGTCAAAAACATGTTAAGCTTTTATTTGACTTTTTATATTTATTCGTATACTCTTGTGTTAGAGTGTTGTGAAGGATAATTAAAAAATTTCTTTGGAGGGTGTGGGTTTATTGGGGCCTTGGGGTGGTTGAGGATAGTCTATGTGTTGTAACAATTTTCACCTAGTGTTATTCTATAGTTGTCATTTGACAACGATCATGGTTTTTTCTCCGATTTTTAAGTTAAATTATTGTGTTGTTATTGTGTTTATCTATTTTTCTATGCATTTTTTTCTTAACATCGAGTTTTAACTGATAATGCAGCAAACTTAAAAGGCTATGGTAAGACGTGTTAGATCTTATGTTAGGGTCTGCTATAAAACATGAACAAGAAGAAGATGAAAATTGTATGAGAAAGTGGCACAAATAAATTCCAAAGTGTGTGTTTACACTAAGCTTTAGGTTCGATTCACCCCTACCAATTTAGGAAAAATGGATGCAAATGGGTAATCTGGTGAATCCCCTTCAAGATTCTTTGAAAACCTTAACATGAATCACACATTCACATTAAGCATATCGATCAACGATATTTTACATAATAAAGTTCTTTCATTTATTAGCGTGCACTAGAAAAATAAAAGAATCACTTAGATATAATTTTTGGTACTTGAAGCAAGTAATTTTTGTGTATCTTTTATGTGTAACAAGTATCTTTATTTATAGAAAAACTTGTACCAATTGGTGAGGAGAAACCATTATATATCAATAACAACAAACATTTTCATGTAAAGTTGTGCTAGTCAGGTGGGGGCACCTTATGTCCACACATTTCCAGGCAAATGCAACTTTTCTCCATTTATTTTGTTGATTTAACAATTAAATTCAAAAAATATTCAAATCAAGGATTCAAACATGTGACCATTTACTTTATAACAAAAGCCACAACCACTACAACACATAGCCATTTATGATTAAAAAGATTCATACAATCAATTTAAGCATTATTATTTATTAATTTAATATTTTGAAAATTTCTCCAACAAGACGCTGATGCACACGAGAAAAAAAATGTATTGAACTCCTTGTGCAGTATATTGTTCATGGGGGATGATTTCTAAGGGTTAAAAAAATGTAATTTTTATTTATTTTAAAATTTTTCTAATTTCTATTTTGTATCCCCACACACAAAAATAAAGATTTTGGGAGACTCATCGCTACTCACTTTGTAGCGTCCACCTTACTTAGGGGTGCTTGTATAAAAACAAGGATCCTTTGATAAAAAAATATTCACATGGGATAATAAATTTTGGGAAAATATTATAATATATTTTAGGGGAGCAGAACTTTTGCTAAAGTGCTATATTATGTTGATTTGGATAACAAATCAATCATGGAATTTTTCTTTGAAGTAATGGGCCAAGGAAAGGAACATATACAAAAAAAAAGGTTTTAATGGTGTTAAAAAATATAGCTTTGTTTTGTTTTGTTTTGGTAATTCTTAGTTGGTATAAAAAAGAATAATAACTTAGATTAGTCTACAAAGTTACAAGTCTATATAGAATATAATTGATGATAAATGAAACATAATTATACGTAAGTCTTTAATGATGTAGAGTGTTGTCTCCCCTTATGTGCATTAAGGTCTTGATATTGAAGATAGAAAAGGTTTAATGGATTAAATAAAAAGAATGGTGGAAGATGCTAAAGAACAATCTAAGATTGAATTTCAAATGTATAATTTAAAAAAGTAATTAGGATATTTTCGCACACCATTGATTAAAGGTACATTTGAGAAAAATTCTAGCAAATTGGTGGAATAGATTTCGACTTTAAAAGTCCATAGCTCCAAAAAATTACATCTGCACACTTAGCTTAACTTGTAATTTCTCTGATTATGAACATAGTTGGAGTGCCTTCAAAATGGTAAGATTTCGAAAATATATAATTAAAATGTAAATTACTTCAATCTTTTTATCTTAATTTTTGTTCATTATTTTTTAAGATTCATACAAAAGAAGAAATCGATTAAAGAAACAAATGATAAATGATGTTGTATTTGTCGTGGCTAATTTAAGATTTACTAAAACACAACAATTGATGATTGGGTTATGGATGAAGATGTAGATGGACACGCCAAATTGTAGAAGAAATTCATGGAAACAACAAATTTATGGTGTAATTAGAGGCCACAAGTTGCAGAAATTCATCACTGATCCATCGCCTCCATATCAGTACATCACATACCAAGATCGTGTTACTAATAATGTCAATCATTTGTACATGGGAACAACAATATGTTGTCATATGCACTTGGTTGCTATCAACATTGTCTGATTTAATACTTGCAAAAGTTATTAATTGTCATTTTTCTTGGGAAGTTTGAGCAACGATTCACAAATATTTTCACAAGTTGCATAACACCAAAGTGTGTTAGCTGCGATCGGAACTACAAAGTCTCACCAAAGGTTCTTGCACAACTGAGGAATACATTATGCGCATTCGACAAATTCAAGAATCGCATCAGTCGATTGGAGATCCCATTCCTCATCGAAATCGCAAGATTGCTCTTGAAGCACTTCCAACATATTATGAGTCACTCGTAGTCGTTGTTAATAGCAAAGATGAATTGTGCACGCTAATAAGTGCCATTTTATGGTGACTTTGTACATAAAACTTGACACTTATTAACTTGTTTCACAATATTCTAGTAGCAATACCTCAACTTTGATGTAAATGTCTAGCCTTAATAGTTTATCATGTAAATAGTGTGAGGTTTGCTTAATTGCAACTCTTTTTATAGGTATGCTTGCATGGAAGGAGTTTTGGTCATAAAAAGGCAACATGCATTTTTGGAAGCAAATCAGCAGAACTGTGCTAAGCGCGCTCAAAGCATGACTTCCAGGGAGCTTCGTGTTGAGCGCCATTTATGGCGGTTTATCTTGTTTTGTCTTGTTGTTACACTGAGTGCAACATTTGGGGCTGAGCGTGGGTGGTTTTAACAATATAGTATAAATATCTTTTCAGTTCATAACTTTAGGGTGTTCCATCATTTTAGAGAGAAATACACCACCATGGAGAGAAAACTCATAATCAAGTCAAATTGGAGCTGGATACGCAACAATCTTGGATTAATCAATGTTAATGCATATTCATCTCTTCTATTTTCTTGTGAGCAAGCTACCATGAATATGTTTAGCTAAATCTCTTGTATCAGGATTGGATGTAATTAACCGTAATCGTATGTGTCATACCCCAAAATTTGCCCGTTAATCTTGCAAGACATTTTTCAAGGCACTCCAATTCATTTTTCAAGACATTGGTCTTACAGGAACAAAGACCCAGCACACAGGTGGCCCAAATCCAGAAAATGGCTTAAAATGGCTTGCTCGCTAGGCGAGCAAAATCCTTCGCCTAGCGAACCCTTCGCTACACCACTCGCCTAGCGAAGCTTGCGAATACCAGAAATTTTGGGCTTCATTCTGAGCCCATTAGGTCACACAAAAAGCATTATAAATACCAGAACTTCAGTCAGAAGGGGAACGAAAGAGGAAAGGGGAGAAACAAAAACACCCACAGACAGCAAACCCTGGAGGCTAACCCAGAGAATTCAGAGCAACCCTAAAGGAAACCCTGAAGGAAACTCATTTGCACAAAGGTTACCTCCGCCCAACTCAATCCGGCATCAACCCTAAGAGCGATCTGCCAATTCAAGGTTGCAATTCAATTGCAAACCGGTTTGCATTACTATTACCGCTTTATGTTCCTAATTCACATGTGATATCATAATTGAATTCATAAATATATTTGAGGTTTTGCATGTGGACTTAAGTATGCCTGGATATCTTGAACGTTTAACCATGTAATTTCTGTAACGGATGCCATAGGGTTTGGAGCTTGCTGAAATCGTACTGTTCTAAAATTCAAAACCCGCAGCCGTTCGCTAGCACATCGCTAAGCGAACATGTAGCGAGCGTTCGCTAGGCGAGGCAGCAGCGAACATGACAGTCGCTGATTTTTCTGTTCCGATCTTTGCTCATCTGACATGTTTTATTATCACCATGCATTGTTTACCTGACATTATTACTGTTGTGATTCCTTTTGTTTGGTGCGATTCTCGATTGCACCCTGATTTGGTATTCTGACCTGTTTGCTGAATTTTGTAAGGGTTCACATACTCCCGGAAAAGGTAGCTTGCTAGGTATTCCACTTTATTTGTGGGATACCCTTGTGGAGATTCATCCTAATTACTTAATTGATTTTAATGTGGAGATTCATCCTAATTATCTAATTGATTATAATGTGGAGATTCATCCTAATTACCTAATTGATTATAAAATATTGCCTTTGAATATGTGATCTTGGACCTCTCTTTGTTGCCTTACGGTATTACGGTATTATGGTCACGTCCCGCGAATGTGGGGATACACTTAGCAAAGACCCTTTGATTAAACCATCATGTCCCTATAAAATAAATCATCGTCCCTCGGATGTTGCCTGCGAATATATGATTTTGTCCCTCGGTGACCCGTCGTTGTAGCCTACGGTTAAATGATGATTGTCCCTTCGAATGCTAAGGTATCCTTATAAATGTTGCCTTCAATGACCAATCGATGACCCTTTACATCCAAAGGATAGAACTACTTACTTCTCAATAGTAAGAACAGTTTTACCCTCATAAGGATAGGAAATGCCCATAAAGACCTTGGGTAGGTATAACTCCTAAATGCTTGCTCACAGCTTAAACTACTTTTCACACCTCACACTTTTCAAAACCTCTATTAGAAAATCACCACTTGGCATACATTCGTACTAGAATCATTGTCAAGTTATATTTTTCTAAACAGCTTTCAAAATTAAACGAGATAAATACTTTGTATACATTCGTACAAGAATCATTACAAAGTTAAACTCTCTTTTCAAAACATTTTCTAAACAGCTCTCACACACTTTTTCAGACAAGAAAAACATAAGTGATCAAGCAATTAAGAGCCCATGGATAACCATGGATACAAAGGGTGCTAACACCTTCCCTTTGTATAATGTACCTCCCGAACCCAAAATCTAATCAAGGTCTTTCCTGTTCTTTTCCGCCTTTCCTTATTGGATAAAAGAAAAGTCGGTGGCGACTCTTGCTATCCGCGACATTTGCTTTCCAAAGCAAAAACACACAAAGTCAGTTCACTGTATGACAGAACTGGCGACTCTGCTGGGGACCCTTAAAAAGAGAGGTTACCTTAAAAAAAAAATAAAAAAAATAAAAAAAAAAAAAGATCACTTATTTGATTTGCCCGATTGCTTGGGTATTTTATGCTTGAGTGAAAGATCCTACACCCGGATCTAGTGTACCTTAGGTAAGTAGCAAGAGATCATCGCGACTATCCAGCGAATACTGGAATGGTTAAAATGATGGCTACGGTTAATGTGACACTTTGGATGTCCTGATGTTCCTCATGTTTACTTGAGGAGAAATTTGGCGTCTGCGTGGTGTCATCAAAGCATTAACCAGACCTTTAGAACCCTAATTGACTCATCCTGGCCATTAGAAAATAGTGAGATAACTGACTTCGGTTCCGACTGGGGTTGGTTGAGACTCGATACTACACTCTTTGAGATTGGACTTTAGGGAAGCTTCGGTCAACCACTGGGTGTTGCACTGAAGTGGACTTAAAGGAAAGTCAATGATTGGAGATCCTTCTAGAACCCGGTTACTATTCTAGGACAGGTTGAACCAACCAAACATCAGTGGGGAGGGTACTTACCTATGGAACTCATGCAAGCCTTAAAACCTAGGAATGATTGTTGTGTGACTTGCTTGTGTTTGTTACTTACATAACATCATAACATCATAACATCATAACATCATGGCATTGTACTAACCATTTCAAGGACTTAGGGATTTAACTTTGCTCTGTAACAGGGTTATGGCTTCCAGGAAGACCATCCGGATCAATTTTGTAGCAATCTCTCCTCAACTCAAGAGTTTAGTGTCAGAACTTCCTGATCAGGCTCAGTTCATCAAGAAACATGGTTCTCTCCTAAATTTGATTACCACTGGTTTCAAAGAAGATATGATGAGAGTTCTATTCCAGTTCTTCGATCCTAAACATCATTGCTTCACCTCCCCGGATTATCAGTTGGTGCCTACGTTAGAAGAATTCTCCAGGCTGCTTGGGATACCTATCCTTGATCAAACACCTTTCAGTGGTTTAGAAAAGATTCCGAAGTCTAAAGAAGTTGTCGCGGCTTTACACATGAGAAAGTCCGATATTGAAACTAATTGGGTAACAAGAAGTGGAGTTAAGGGTTTACTTGCCAAATTTCTGATAAATAAGGCCCGAGAATTCTTAAAAGTTATGGATGTCCATGCTTTCGAAGATGTCCTAGCATTACTAATCTATGGTTTGGTGTTATTTCCTAATCCAGACCAATTCATAGACATGAATGCTATTAAGATATTTCTCACTCATAACCCTGTACCTACCTTGCTTGGAGACATTTTGCATTCCCTTCACACCCGTACTATGAAGAGACAAGGGACTCTCATGTGCTGCATACCTTTATTGTCTAGGTGGTTTATTTCGCACCTTCCTCAATCAGTCTTGAAGAATGAGCAAAATCTGAAATGGTCTCAAAGGATAATGTCGCTCTCCCATTCAGACATCCGTTGGTGTCCTCATCTCAAAGAAGATGTTATCCTCATTGACCGTTGTGGAGAATTCCCTAACGTACCGCTCCTGGGGATGAGGGGAGGTATTACTTATAACCCAGCTTTAGCCCTACGTCAGTTTGGTTATGCTCGAAGAGATGGTCCACATGAAATAATTATCCAAGGCACTGTGTTTGACTATGACAACGATTCTCAAGGTCTCCGTCAAAGGTTTGTACGAGCTTGGGGCATGGTGAAAAGAAGCACTTTAGGACAGAAAAACTCTATTCCTATGGAGCCTTATCTCAGATGGGTACGCGCAAGAGCTCGTGAACTTGTCATGCCATATCTGGCAGTCGGACCGCTGATTGTTGAACCAGGAGTTGAAGGAGGTACTCCTCAGATCATTCCTTATCCAGATATGCCTACCAATGTTGAAGAACTGAAGAGATCCTGGATCCAGTTGAGAGAGGAAAGGGATACTTTTGAGACTCAGTTCGTTGCAGAAAGGAAGAAAGTATTAGAGCTCACCAGCCAGCTTAATGAGGAACGAAGACTCAATGCATATCTTCGCCCAAAAAGAAGTCGTCCCTGGGAGACTTGAGCTTTCATTGTATTTTTATTATTTTATTTTTGTAATGAACAGTGATTAAAGAAATCAGTAATAAAAGTTTCCCTCTTTTTGGTAGTTTACGCAAAGTTAAATTCCAAATGTCCTTGAAAACATTTCATACATTGCATAGCATAACATAACATTGCATAACAGGTATTCTAAAAGGTCAATATTCTTACAGTCTTCCTTCTAAACAGAAAAATGGCTCTCGAACAAACTGTCAAAGATCTCCAGGCTCAAAATGCTCAATTCCAGGAGATGATCATGAACTTATCCAAGGGGCAGGAGGAACTGAAGGCTCTCTTGCTCGAGCAGAAGAAAGACAAGAAACCTGTGAGTTACATTAACCCGGGAAGAAGGCTTAAAGGACAGGCTGCAGGAGTCAAGATTAGAATTCCGAAGGATCAAGAAGAGGGGACAGATTCAGAAGATGAGAATGCTGATCCTTTCAGCCAGGAGGACGACGATGAAGATTATGAAAATGAACAATACTCTCCAAAAGATGATAAGTATAAGTTGCTGGAAGAACGCATGCTAGCTATGGAGGGTCAGAAGGTGCCCGGTTTGGATTTCGAAGGCTTAGGACTGGTCTCTGATGTGGTCATTCCTCGCAAATTCAAGGTCCCCGCTTTCACTAAATATGATGGTGTGTCTTGTCCTCAGATGCATCTGAGAGCTTATGTGAGAAAGATTCAGCCGTATACCACTGATAGGAAGCTATGGATCCATTTCTTCCAAGAGAGTCTGTCTGGCACACAGTTGGAATGGTATTATCAGCTCGAGAGCTCTAACATCCGCACCTGGACTGATTTAGCGACAGCTTTCTACAAGCACTACCAGTATAATTCTGAATTGGCACCTACTCGGCTACAGTTGCAGAATATGACTATGGGATCTAAAGAAAGCTTCAAAGAATATGCTCAAAAATGGAGAGATTTGGCTGGCCGAGTCAAACCCCCTATGACTGATCGAGAATTAGTGGACATGTTCATGGGTACACTGACTGGTCCGTTCTACAGCCATCTACTGGGAAGTTCTTCATCGGGTTTCACTGAACTTATATTGACAGGTGAACGTGTTGAGAGCGGCATTCGAAGTGGAAAGATACAGGCGGCTACCTCGGCAGCACCAAAAAGTCCTATCAGGGGAGGAATGAATCAAATGCTGTGTACCACCAGAGGGGTCATAACAAGAAAAATCGTGACCATGCTGTTGGAGCAGTGACGATTGCAGCACCGCCATCTCAAAACTACCAGCACAGACAAGACAGGCCAAGAAGGCAGTTTACCAAGATCAATATGACTTTAGCACAAGCACTGCAGGGTATGCTAAAGGCAAATCTAATTACCCTCAAGGGCCCTCCTGCAAATGTCAACACTACTTCTCCTCGTTATAATCCCAATGCCAGGTGTGCATATCACTCCGATAGCCCCGGGCATGATACAAACGATTGCTGGTTGTTAAAGAATAAGATTCAGGATATGATCGACGCTGGAGAAATTGAATTTGATCCTCCAAAGACTCCTAATGTCATCACTGCACCTATGCCTAACCATGACAAGGCTGTTAATGGTGTGGATGACAATTCTCACATTTCTAATGTAGCTGACTTAGCATCTCCTCTCCTGACCATCAAGAAGAATTTATTGCAAGCTGGTTTATTTCCAGGTTGTGCTGAAAATTGCGATCTCTGTATACTCCGACCCAATGATTACTTGAAGTTGAGAAATGGTATTCAACGGCTGATGGACGATCGCACAATCCTCTACAAAAAGATTCCTAAGCTGGAAAACCCTATTGAAGAAATATCTGTGATTGCTAGGTCCAAAGTTCCAGTGAAGATTACCGCTACTAGGGCGCCTGTGAAGATTACTGCTGAGCCCAAGGTAGCTCCCCTAATCATTATTGCACCTGGCCTAGTACCGTATTCCTCGAGCAAATCCATTCCGTGGAATTATGGAGGTGATGTTTACATCCATGGCGTAAAGCAAGTTGATAATTCTGCTAATCCTAATGGCATTGTTGGGACTAGTAAAATTACTCGAAGTGGAAGGATCTTCTCTCCAGAAATCTCACCTCCCGCCCCTGAAACTCGAGGAAAGGAACCAGTCAACCCTTCTCAGTCAGAGACACCGGTCGAAGTTACTACCGAAGATGTTGCCAAACAAGAAATGGAAGAAGTGCTGAAAATCATCTGCAAGAGTGATTTTGATGTGGTAGAACAGCTGGGGCATACTCCGTCTAAAATTTCGATGCTATCCTTGTTGTTATCTTCTGAATCTCATGCCAATGCATTGATTAAATTTTTGAAGACTGCTCATGTACCTCAGGAGACATCCGTCGATCAGTTCGAAAACTATGTTGCTAACCTGGCTGTTGACAATGGCCTAGGCTTTTCCGATGCTGATCTGACGCCAGCAGGAAAGAATCACAATAAAGCTCTGCATATCTCCATTGAGTGTAAGGGGATCACGTTGTCTCATGTGTTGATCGATAATGGCTCTTCTTTGAATGTGCTACCGAAAGCTGTACTCGATAAGCTTGACTGTAAAAGCATTGAACTGAAGCCTAGTGACGTTGTGGTGTGTGCTTACGATGGTGCGAAGAGTGTTGTCCATGGTGAAGTGGTTCTCCCTATCAAGATAGGACCTCAGGTTTTCAACACTATCTTTCACGTAATGAACATTCGTCCTGCCTATTCCTGCTTGTTGGGACGCCCTTGGATTCATGGGGCAAGTGTTGTAGCTTCATCTCTCCATCAAAAGCTGAGGTATCCGATAGAGGGCAAGATCGTCACCGTATATGGAGAAGAGGAGTATATTGTCAGTAGTGTGCAGGCCTTCAGATGCGTCGATGGCGAATTCTTTAAGACTCCCTCTCAGTCATTTGAAATGGTTCATCCGACCAGTCCTGTCCTTAAGCCAACTTCCCTTGTGCCCGAGGTTATTCATGCCCCTCCTGCTATGATTTCTCTGAAAGACGCTCAAACCGTGGTTGAAGATGGTGGTCATACTGGTTGGGGTCAACTGATCAATGTACCGTACAAGTCTGATAGGTCTGGCCTGGGGTTTAACTCTGAGAAGATAGTCAAAGATCAAATTAATGTTGTAGAAGATGCCGATAGCGATTGTGACTTGGATAGCCGGATTTTCCCAACAATTGGTGACGGACTCAATAATTGGAAGGCTGAAGACACTATCCCGATTTCCTTTAGTCAGGAGTAATTGTTATTGTCTATTTTAGGGTTGCAATTTTTTAATTTTTACAATTGAACTTCTTAACGCATTGTGTCTATCCCCGGGGCACAAATAGCTAATTTGTTAAGGGTTTTGTCATTTTCATAAGCATATCCACATTCAATAAATCAATGGACTTTTTGCATTCAAATATTGCGCTCCTTATCTTTCCTGTCATCTTTTAAACAAGCTATGTTCTCTTACACACACTCACGTAACAAATTGCAGATCCATATCCACTCTGGATCCTGTTGATAATAATTCTGCTATTGTTCATTATGACTTTGAAAATCCGATCTACCAAGCCGAGGATGGAAGTGAGGAAGATTGTGAAGTCCCTGGAGAACTTGCCAGACTGTTACTGCAAGAAGAAAGGACTATACAGCCGCATGAAGAATCAATTGAAACTGTAAATCTGGGTACAAAAGTAGACAAGAAAGAAGTCAAAATAGGAGCAGGCTTGGAAAACAGTGTCAAAGAAAGATTGATTCAAATGTTACATGACTATATGGAGATTTTTGCTTGGTCTTATGAAGACATGCCAGGACTGGATACCGATATAGTAGTGCATCGTTTGCCAATGAAGGAAGATTGTCATCCTGTTAAGCAAAAGGTTCGTCGCATGCGTCCTGAAATGTCCGAGAAAATCAAAGCCGAAGTTATGAAACAATTTAATGCCGGTTTCCTAGCCGTTACTTCTTATCCTCAATGGGTTGCTAATGTGGTACCGGTACCGAAGAAGGATGGTAAGGTGCGAATGTGCGTCGATTACAGAGATCTGAATAAAGCGAGTCCCAAAGATGACTTTCCACTCCCGCACATTGATGTTCTGGTAGACAACACCGCTCAACACAAGGTATTCTCCTTCATGGATGGATTCTCGGGTTATAACCAGATTAAGATGGCACCTGAAGACATGGAGAAGACTACGTTTGTGACGCAATGGGGCACTTTCTGTTACAAAGTAATGCCATTCGGTTTAAAGAACGCCGGGGCAACACACCAGCGTGCTATGGTGGTTTTGTTCCATGATATGATTCATCATGAAATAGAAGTATATGTGGATGACATGATAGCCAGATCTCATACTGAAGAAGAACATCTCGATCATTTATACAAACTGTTTGAGAGGTTGAAGAAATACAAGCTGAGATTGAACCCGAACAAATGCACCTTTGGAGTAAGATCCGGTAAACTCTTGGGCTTTATTGTCAGTGGCAAAGGAATTGAGGTTGACCCGGCTAAGGTGAGAGCTATTCAAGAAATGCCAGTTCCCCGTACAGATAAAGAAGTCAGAGGTTTCTTGGGACGTTTGAATTACATTGCCCGGTTTATCTCCCATTTGACCGCTACTTGCAAACTCATCTTCAAGTTACTGAGGAAAAATCAAGAGATGATATGGAATGATGAATGTTAAGAAGCTTTTGACAAAATCAAGAAGTACCTCCAAGAACCTCCAATTCTGATGCCACCAGTTGAAGGAAGACCTCTGATCATGTATTTGACCGTGTTAGAAAATTCAATGGGGTGTGTGTTGGGGCAACATGACGAGTCTGGTCGAAAAGAGCATGCCATATACTACCTTAGCAAAAAGTTTACCGGCTGTGAAACAAGATACTCATTGCTCGAGAAAACTTGCTGTGCTTTGGCCTGGGCTGCTCGCCGACTAAGACAGTATATGTTGAATCATACCACTTTGTTGATTTCTAAGATGGATCCTATCAAATATATATTTGAGAAACCTGCCCTCTCCGGAAGAATAGCAAGATGGCAGATGATTTTAACAGAGTATGATATCCAGTATACTACCCAGAAAGCAATCAAAGGAAGCGTGCTAGCTTATCATTTGGCTCATCAAGCAGTAGATGATTACCAATCTATGAATTTTGAGTTCCCATATGAGAATGTCATGCTTGTTACTGATAATGAAGAACCTGGACCGAATGAAGGACCCGAAAGGGAATCCCGATGGACTATGGTTTTTGACGGATCTTCTAATGCATTGGGCAATGGTGTTGGTGTTGTAATTATTTCCCCCAAGGGTTGCCATACGCCTTTCACTGCTAGACTATGTTTTGATTGTACCAATAATATGGCCGAGTATGAAGCATGTATTTTGGGACTCAGAGCTGCTATAGACCTGAGAATCAAGTTTTTGAGTGTGTATGGAGACTCAGCTTTGGTAATCAGTCAGATCAAAGGAGCATGGGACACTAAGCATCCGAATCTCATCCCTTATCGAGAACGGGTGTTGACACTAATCCCATATTTTGAAGAGATTACATTCGAACATATTCCACGAGAGGAGAATCAGTTGGCAGACGCATTGGCTACCATGTCATCTATGTTCAGAGTCAGATGGGACAATGAAGCTCCCATGATCACCATTGAACGATTAGACGAACCAGCATATTGTTATGAACTTAACGCTGATGAAGTAGAAGAGAAACCTTGGTTCCACGAAGTAAAAAGATATTTAGAAGCTCAGGAATACCCTGGAGGGGCATCCATCAGTGACAGGAAATTTCTGAGGAAGTTCTCCGCTAAATTCTTTTTGAGTAATGGGATATTATACAAACGTAATCATGATTCGACTTTGCTTCGCTGTGTGGATAAAAAGGAAGCAGAAAAGATTATGGAAGACATGCATGACGGTATTTTCGGGACTCACTCTAGTGGACATACAATGGCCAAGAAGATTCTGAGATCAGGGTATTATTGGTCTACCATGGAAGCCGATTGCCACCATCACTCCAGAACTTGTCACAAGTGCCAAATCTATGCGGATAAAGTACATGTGCCTCCTGCTCCATTAAACGTGTTGACAGCTCCTTGGCCCTTTGCAATGTGGGGCATTGATATGATCGGAGAGATTAAACCTACTGCTTCTAATGGACATCGTTTCATCCTTGTTGCTATTGATTATTTTACAAAGTGGGTAGAGGCAGCCTCATTTGCTTCTGTCACCAAGAATGTGGTGGCACGGTTCATCAAGAATAGTCTTATTTGTCGATATGGCATCCCTGAAAGAGTTATCACGGA
Organism: Lathyrus oleraceus; assembly: GCF_024323335.1. NCBI lineage: Eukaryota > Viridiplantae > Streptophyta > Magnoliopsida > Fabales > Fabaceae > Lathyrus > Lathyrus oleraceus. The sequence continues at coordinate 504,314,038 of NC_066584.1, read as the reverse complement.
CAATGGCACCAATTTGAACAACAAGATGATTACTGAACTCTGCACGCAGTTCAAAATAAAACACCATAACTCTTCTCCGTACCGACCAAAGATGAACGGCACCGTGGAGGCTGCTAATAAGAATATCAAGAAGATCATACAAAAGATGACAGTAACGTACAAAGACTGGCATGAGATGTTACCCTTTGCTCTTCATGGTTATCGCACTTCAGTGCGCACTTCGACAGGGGCAACGCCTTTCTCTTTAGTCTACGGAATGGAAGCCGTCTTACCAGTGGAAGTTCAGATTCCCTCTCAAAGAATCATGAAAGAGGCAGATTTAGACGAGGATGAATGGATTCAGACTCGACTCGATCAGATAAATTTGATTGATGAAAAGAGACTTGCGGCTGTTTGTCATGGGCAGATATATCAGAAGCGCATGACCCAGGCATTTAACAAAAAGGTCAAGAGACAGGTGTATCAAATTGGTGACTTGGTGATCAAGCGTATCATTCTACCACAAGGTGATCCCAGAGGCAAATGGACCCCCACATACGAAGGGCCATTTGTAGTTAAGAAGGTATTCTCCGGTGGAGCCATGACACTTGCTACAATGGATGGCGAAGACTTCCCACATCCCGTGAACGCGGACATAGTTAAAAAATACTACGCATGAAAGAGACCCACTAGGTCGACGTATCTAGGCAAAAGTAAGGGCATCCCGGCGAACTAAAAGGGTTCGGGCAAAAATTAGGGATTAACATATAAAAACGTACACCCGGCAAGTCGAAAACCTGAAAAGGCGGCTTGGGCAAAAAAGGGTATCCCGGTAGACTGAAAACCTGAAAAGGCGGTCCAGGCAAAATTAGGGATTAAAGCGTATGACTATGTCCCGTTCTCGGTCAGCTTCACCCAAGTTCAAGGGACTGAATAAGCCAATCACTTCTATCCGACAGCAGGAGATGAGAGGCTTGAAGACATAATGACAGTAGTGGAATTAAAATCGATGGGACTTTTTCTGCATAGCTTTCTCTTTGTTTTCTTGACAATTTCCTCTTACTAGGATTTCTGTCTCCCTGTACACAAATTGCCTGTTTATAGGCCCTCTTTCAAAATCGATACAATTTTACTTCCAAAGAAATGCTTTTGTTTTACTTCCTCTGTTTTGTTTGCGTAAACGTCCATTGATTTAGTTTGAATTAATATATGCATTTGAACATGATTGATGTTTACCGAAAATACATGCATAAAATAGCAACAACAGTTACTAAAAGACTTTAGGATCGTGGATAAGGTCTAACCATGCTTTCCGATGAATTCGGTTGCTAATCCTATTCCCCAGCAAAAACCAGTTACTCCCCAGAAGAAATTGGCATCGCTAAACAGACTGATCATCTCTTCCATCCCCAGTCAGGCTCTGCTGAATATTTCTACCATCAGACCGAAATCAAGTATCCCCAGCTAAGAAAGGGCCATCAATACAAATATCTCCAACCAGAATATTGGGATTTATTTTCCCCTGGCAAAATTTTCAGACGCATAATTCATTCATTACATCATTTCACATCATACGCATGCATACAATGTTCGCATTTATTTTCGAAAGCATAAAACATCTCATGCATCATGACATGGCATAAAGCTAACTTTATTTTTCAGGTTAATTATCCTTCGGATACAGTCAAAATAAAGGTTCATTCAGACAGACACCCTCAGCGGTTACATTCGAGATTCAGATACATCTTTCAGATATAATCCATGTGAATATTCATTCTGACAAGCATTCTGATATCCTCCTAATGATGGCATCTTTAAGCCCATCCCAGACATTTATTGCAAATACAACATATACAAATGTTATCAGATATAGCCTAACGTACGGTTCATTCTGATTCAGCTCAACATATGATTCCTTCAATTATTCCAATACGGTCTAGCGTACGACCCAGTTGGATATTCATATCCTCAGATACTACCTAGCGTACGGTACATTCCGAGGTGTAGTCTAGCGTACGACTACTTTCTTCTTCAGATACAGCCTAACGTACGGCTCATTCTGCAACTCCAATACGGTCTAGCATACGACCCATTTGGATCTTCAAATCCTCAGATACTACCTAGCGTACGGTACATTCCGAGGTGTAGTCTAGCGTACGACTACTTTCTTTTTCAGATGCAGCCTAACGTACGGCTCATTCTGCAACTCAGATACGATCTAACGTACGATCAATTCTGATCTTCAAATCCTCAAATACTACCTAGCGTACGGTACATTCCGAGGTGTAGTCTAGCGTACGACTACTTTCTTTTTCAGATACAGCCTAACGTACGGCTCATTCTGCAACTCAGATACGATCTAACGTACGATCCATTCTGATCTTCAAATCCTCAAATACTACCTAGCGTACGGTACATTCCGAGGTGTAGTCTAGCGCACGACTACTTTCTTCGTCAGATACAGCCTAACGTACGGCTCATTCTGCAACTCAGATACGATCTAGCGTACGATCCATTCTGATTCTTACTTCGTCAGATACAGCCTAACGTACGGCTCATTCTGCAACTCGGATACGGTCTAGCGTGCGATCCATTCCGATTCTTGTTTCGTCAGATACGGCCTAACGGACGGCTCATTCTGCAACTCAGATACGATCTAGCGTACGATCCATTCTGATCTTTCATCCCTAGTGAAGTCACCCGCCTAATGGACAACTCATTCTGCTATTCAGATACGAGCTAGCGAATGGTCCATTCTGATCCTTTATCCCCAGCAGGGTATGATCCATTCGGATCCTTATCTCATCAGGTTCAGCTTACCCTAATATCACCTAATGGATGGCTCACCATACGGTCTAGCGTACGACCTGGTGTGGCACCCATGTCTTCGAATTGGTCTGATGTACGACGCCCTCTGAAGCTTTCATCATCAAACTTCCTGGATGGCATCTTTAAGCCCATCTCCGTCAAGACTAATTAACAAAGTGCAAATTTTTGGGGCATTCTAAGTGTTCAATAATCTTCCACCTCCAGACCACGAATGGCGTACATACCATTCTAACTCTCTCGGTTCAAGAATATTGAACAGGGGCAGCTGTCATACCCCAAAATTTGCCCGTTAATCTTGCAAGACATTTTTCAAGGCACTCCAATTCATTTTTCAAGACACTGGTCTTACAGGAACAAAGACCCAGCACACAGGTGGCCCAAATCCAGAAAATGGCTTAAAATGGCTTGCTCGCTAGGCGAGCAAAATCCTTCGCCTAGCGAACCCTTCGCTACACCACTCGCCTAGCGAAGCTTGCGAATACCAGAAATTTTGGGCTTCATTCTGAGCCCATTAGGTCACACAAAAAGCATTATAAATACCAGAACTTCAGTCAGAAGGGGAACGAAAGAGGAAAAGGGAGAAACAAAAACACCCACAGACAGCAAACCCTGGAGGCTAACCCAGAGAATTCAGAGCAACCCTAAAGGAAACCCTGAAGGAAACTCATTTGCACAAAGGTTACCTCCGCCCAACTCAATCCGGCATCAACCCTAAGAGCGATCTGCCAATTCAAGGTTGCAATTCAATTTCAAACCGGTTTGCATTACTATTACCGCTTTATGTTCCTAATTCACATGTGATATCATAATTGAATTCATAAATATATTTGAGGTTTTGCATGTGGACTTAAGTATGCCTGGATATCTTGAACGTTTAACCATGTAATTTCTGTAACGGATGTCATAGGGTTTGGAGCTTGCTGAAATCGTACTGTTCTAAAATTCAAAACCCGCAGCCGTTCGCTAGCACATCGCTAAGCGAACATGTAGCGAGCGTTCGCTAGGCCTTCGCTAGGCGAGGCAGCAGCGAACATGACAGTCGCTGATTTTTCTGTTCCGATCTTTGCTCATTTGACATGTTTTATTATCACCATGCATTGTTTACCTGACATTATTACTGTTGTGATTCCTTTTGTTTGGTGCGATTCTCGATTGCACCCTGATTTGGTATTCTGACCTGTTTGCTGAATTTTGTAAGGGTTCACATACTCCCGGAAAAGGTAGCTTGCTAGGTATTCCACTTTATTTGTGGGATACCCTTGTGGAGATTCATCCTAATTACTTAATTGATTTTAATGTGGAGATTCATCCTAATTATCTAATTGATTATAATGTGGAGATTCATCCTAATTACCTAATTGATTATAAAATATTGCCTTTGAATATGTGATCTTGGACCTCTCTTTGTTGCCTTACGGTATTACGGTATTATGGTCACGTCCCGCGAATGTGGGGATACACTTAGCAAAGACCCTTTGATTAAACCATCATGTCCCTATAAAATAAATCATCGTCCCTCGGATGTTGCCTGCGAATATATGATTTTGTCCCTCGGTGACCCGTCGTTGTAGCCTACGGTTAAATGATGATTGTCCCTTCGAATGCTAAGGTATCCTTACAAATGTTGCCTTCAATGACCAATCGATGACCCTACGATGACCCTTTACATCCAAAGGATAGAACTACTTACTTCTCAATAGTAAGGACAGTTTTACCCTCATAAGGATAGGAAATGCCCATAAAGACCTTGGGTAGGTATAACTCCTAAATGCTTGCTCACAGCTTAAACTACTTTTCACACCTCACACTTTTCAAAACCTCTATTAGAAAATCACCACTTGGCATACATTCGTACTAGAATCATTGCCAAGTTATATTTTTCTAAACAGCTTTCAAAATTAAACGAGATAAATACTTTGTATACATTCGTACAAGAATCATTACAAAGTTAAACTCTCTTTTCAAAACATTTTCTAAACAGCTCTCACACACTTTTTCAGACAAGAAAAACATAAGTGATCAAGCAATTAAGAGCCCATGGATAACCATGGATACAAAGGGTGCTAACACCTTCCCTTTGTATAATGTACCTCCCGAACCCAAAATCTAATCAAGGTCTTTCCTGTTCTTTTCCGCCTTTCCTTATTGGATAAAAGAAAAGTCGGTGGCGACTCTTGCTATCCGCGACATTTGCTTTCTAAAGCAAAAACACACAAAGTCAGTTCACCGTATGACAGTATGTATTTATTCTAATCATTGTTTTATGAACAGGTTATGAATCAGTATTGATGTTATCTTTGTTTTCATGTTAAATTTATGGGTTTGAATCATTATTGAGAAATATCTTTCAAATATTGACCTAAGATCATCATTTATCCAATACCCAAGTCTAGAGATGGAGTTCGGTTTTGATATTCACTTGTATCAAGTCTTAATGTTATCATATTTCTTAATAGGTAGATAGATTATCGATTAAGCAATACGGTAAAACTCACATCATAGGTTAGACATAAACGGTGTTGAAGAGTGATACGTGATAATAGAGATGATTAACTATGTTCACATACTAGATTAGTTGAATACATATGAAAAAGGTTAATGAAACTCAATCTTGACATGTTTTCTCTACATGTTAGTTTCATAGCATTTATTTTTGTTTTAGCTTGTTAACAATCGTGACTTTCCGCAATCAAAACTCTTGTGAACCTTTCCATAAAATTGTATTAATTGTTGAATGGAGGTGATATCGCATTAATCCATGTGGAGATGATACAAAATACTTACCCCTTCAAAAGTGGTTTTTATCAAAATGTCGTCGTTGTCGGGGATTGGCTTATAGATATTACATGCATAGCAATTGTTTCTATTATTTTAAGTAATTTTGCACTTCTATAAATTATATATTGTTATATTTTTTATACCTCGTGTTTGTTCAGTTGTGTGGTTAGATTTCAGAACTCTGTGCATGCGAGGAAGTACACTGAAAGATTAACTTCTTTTTTATCCTAAAATAGAAAGAGCAGCTCTTAGAAACAACAACAGAGCCAGAAAGGGAAACCAACTAGCCAAACAAAGGAACCAACATGAAGGAACTTCTACTTCTACTTCTTCAACAACTCCAAAAATTGAAGAAGTCATGGTTGAACCAGAAGTTGTTTGAGGGCCTTGTCAAAATAACCCAAGAAGGAATGCTCATTTTGCTAGACTTGCACAAAATGCAAGGAACTCAGAGATGAAGATTGGCCTACTTCATATATTATATGCAAACCATTTTACTGTACTTGACCATGAAGATCCATATACTCACCTTACCAAGTTTTATGAGATTGTTGGTACAGTTGGAGCTCCTTAAGCAGAAGAAGAATAAGTGTTCAAGATATTATTCACTCATTCATTGATCGGAAAAGAAAAAGAATGGCACCTTCACCAACCAACTCAGACTATGAAAAATTGGAATGTGCTTAAGGAAACATTTCTTGATAGATTCTTTCCAAACAACAGATTTATGGAGGCCGAACCCACAATTGCTATATTTTCTTAAGGCTCAAGTGAAACACCTTGTGAAGCATGGGAGCGATACAAGTCGATGTTGAGAAGATGTCATAACCATGGCTTTGATGAGCTTACACAAATTCATATCTTCCACAATGGACTTCTACCATAACCAAAACTTCTTTTGGATGCAACTTCAGGTGGTTCTTTAATGTTTAAGAGTGCTAAAGATGCAATTGTAATTATTGATAAAATGGAACTCAATGATCACTAAGTTTAACACAATAGAGGCCCTTCACAAAAGAAAGCTGGAATCATTGAATTGGGAACAAATGATGCGATTTTGGATCAAAACAAATTGTTAACTCAAATAGTGGAAGAACTTACAAAACAAATGTTGAAGCTTCCGTAACAACTCAAGGAGATGCATGGAGTCCCAAGCAAACATCAACAGGTAACATATTGTGAACTGTGCAATGGAGATCATCCAACAGGTTATTATCCTACGACGAATGAAGAGGTAAATTATATGGGAAATCAAAATCAATATTAACAGAGGCAAGCACCATATCAAGGTAACCCTTGTTATCAAAGAGGGAACAATGCATACTATGGCCAAGGATGGAGACTAGAATCAGGACCATCCAATAGACAAAATCCTTATCAGAATTATAATCAGAATCCACAACCACAAGATAGAATTCAAAGATGGAGGACACTTTGACTCAACTTATGTAAATGTTTATTGCAAATCAAAAAATCACTGATGCGGTTATCAAGAACCTTGAAAATCAAGTTGGTCAAATAGCTAAGCAATTAGTTAATCAACAAGGAGGTACATTTACTGCAAATACTCAAACTCATTGCAAATCCATTCTGACTCGGAGCGGTAAATAAATTGGAAAAGGCATTGGTGATAATACTGAGAAAGAGCAAGTTGTGATAGAAAGACAAGAAGAAGAGAATGGAGAATGTGAGAAGGAATTAGAACAAGAAAGTAAAGAGCGAGACTATTTGAAAATGAAAAAATTGAAAAAGAAGAGTTAGAAAATAAAAAGATTGAAGAAAAGAAGACAAAAGCTCAAAAAGCTCGAGAGGAGAAAGGGAAAATGAAGAGTTTTCCCGTACAACACCTACCTTATCCATATTCCCCTACCAAGAAATACAATGCAAGGCATTATGCAAGGTTTTTGGATATATTTAGTAGTTTACAGATAATATTCCATTCTCTGAAGCTCTTGAACAGATGTCAGCTTATGCTAAGTTTATGAAGCACACTCTCACGAAGAAAATGAGGTATACGGATCAAGAGACCATCAACCTAGATGCTAGTTGTAGTGGCATCATTTAAATAACTATCCCACATAAAGAAATAGACCATGGGAGAGTTATATTTCATGTCACTATATGGAATGTAAACATTTCCAAAGCATTAATAGAATTGGGTTCAAGCATAAACTTGATACCGTTATCCGTAGTTTAGAGGTTAGGCAACCTTGAAGTTAAACATAAAAAGATGACATTGCGGTTGACAGATAAATCCATCATCCGTCCATCAGGAATAGCTGAAGATGTTTTGGTTAAGGTGGACAAGTTCTTACTTCCAATTGATTTTATTGTGATGGATATTGAAGAAGATAATGATGCACCTTTGATTTTAGGTTGACCTTTCATGAAAACAGCAAGAATGATGATAGATGTGGATGAGGGAGTGATGAAAGTAAGAGTGCATGATAAAGAAGTCAACTTCTATTTGTTTGAAGCAAGCAAATATCCAGCCAACAAAGAAATATGTTATCAAATGGATGGTCTTGACAAAGCAATAAAAGAAGAGAATATTGGTGACTGTATAACAGATCCTGAAACACCACCAAAATCTTTCATACTAAAATATGAAATGGATATAAACACATTCCCAAAGAAAAGAAAAGGAATCAGAAGAATTTGTGAGAAAGCCAAAACTTGCAAGAAAGCCATTCATGATGTTGTCAAGAGGGTCAAGCCAATAAAGAGACAGAACAAGACAAAGCCACATGATAGTGATGTAGGTGATTGGATCATATCACAAAGGTCGCCTTGAATTCATTTGAAAAAAGGCGTCGAGCTAATGACGTTAAACAAGTGTGTGCTGGGAGGCAACCCAACTTTGTAAGTATTTTAGTTTTGAATTTTGTATTTTAATTCTTTTAGGATGAAAATGAATGGAATTTTGAAAGCAAGAGTTTATTTTCAAAAACCTGATGTCCATGATCCCGTGCTGAGCCCGGGATTCCACGTTAAGTGCGGGCTATTGTATTAGTAAAAAAAAATATTAATTGGCCTGTGGTCAGGCCATTTGTTCAGGAGGAGACAGTTGATCCAGAGGTTGATGGAGAAGGTGAAGCAAGAGCAAGAGGAGGAGGAAGACAAGAGTAATGATGATTATTAGGAGATAATTAACTGAAAAGCCTACCAATACATATTGAAATCTAAAAGCTTTCAGTCATTTATATATTTTAGTATTTTATGTTGGTTATGTTTTGTTGACTTTTGTTTTATTGTGTTTTGGAACATGTTTTGGTTCATCCTTGTATGGATGTGGATTTTTGGGTGGCATTACATGTCACCATAACTCTTTTTGGCACCATATCTTTATGTGATGGTTTTGGTTAATTAAGTTGTTGCTTTGTTTAAATTGGTTCAAGTAGAGTAGTTTAGTTTTAAATTTCAAATTGTTAAATTTTAGAAAAAATTTGAGTTTGTCCCAAAGTTTGTCTTTAGATGACTTGAAGAAACATTAAGTGATTCTTCCAAGTTTGAATGTTTCAACAAGCAAATGTTATGGTAATGATAAAAGCTTAAAAAGATGGTACAATATCAACGTATATGTTTATTGCCTTCTAGAGCATAGCATGAATATGAAACTTATAATTTATACAAAAATCAGTCCATGCATTCTTTTGCATTACTTGTTTCATGATTGAATCATTGTAGAATAAAGCCTAAATGTGAGGAAGCTTTCCATTGCTTATTATATGCAAGAGACCAATAATATTTGGTTTAACTAGATTGATTTATGTTTAATATTGCAATTGTGTTGAATTGAATGAAAGCGTGAAAATGATCAAGATAATTTTTTGAGTTTGAGCATAATCACTTATCCAAAAGTAATCTAACCTGTGAGTGAGCGAGAATTCGTTAACCCCTTTGAGCCTTAGTGTCAGAATCTATATCAATTTTGAACTGTGAAATTTTTCCTTTGCATGTAAAAAATACTTCATCATTGATTTTTGAATGGATTCTGAAATTTTTCTTGAACCTTAAACCTTCATTTGATTGTGAAATTGTATCTCTTGCCTTAGAAAATAGGGGAGCATTCATACTAAAATGTTAGTTGTATTCAAGTTAGGGAGAGAAAGGTGGGTTGTTGAGACTTTGAAAAAGAAAGAATTTGAAAAGAAAGAAGATTGTAAAAAAGAAAAGTTTGAAGAAGAAAAGAATGTGAAAAAAAAATTGAATGAATGAAAAAGTTTGAAAGAAACAGTGGCAAAAGTGAATTGTGCTAAATATTTTGAATCAAGGGTATATTATTTAAACAAAGAGAAGTGTTAATTGAAGTTGTGAATGGTAAATAGTTAGAAAAGTGAATGCTCTTCTAGATTTTTGCAATCAAATACATGTAGATATGACATTTCTTTGTTAACCAAACCATATTTCAACCCTTGAAAGTCCTTTGTGATTTGTGTTTTTATGCTTTAAATGTGATTTGTTTGGATGAGTGCATAAGTTTATCAAGATATTAGCAAGATTATTGGGTGTGAGTTAAATCCCTCATATTGTTCTTCATCCATTGATGAAAAGTGTGCTAGGTATGATTCATGATTGAACATGTGTTACCTTGGAATGTATGGCATGAGTTTTGTGTTTAGAACTTGTTTCATGATCATGGTTTGATGATAGGATAATAGTAAACACCACTTTGTTTGTGCTTTCAAAGATTTGAACCATGCATTTGTCTTTTTTTCTAAAAATTTGTTTGATCATGAGAATTCTTGGAAGTTGTTCTTGTTTCTTTAGATTTTTAAGACTCTTGTTTCAGGACAAAAAAAGTTATTATTTGGGGAAAGTTGATAAGTGTCAATTTTTGGTGATTTTGTACATAAAAACTTGACAATCATTAACTTGCTTCATAATATTCTAGTAGAAAAACCTCAACTTTGATGTAAATATCTAGCTTTAATAGTTTATCATGTAAATAGTATAAATGTTGCTTAATTGCAACCCTTTTTGTCGGTATGCTTGTATGGAAGGAGGTTTGGTCATAAAAAGCCATAGAATTGGCTCAACATGCATTTTTTGGAGAAAAACACATCAGCAAAACCGCGCTAAGAGCGCTCAAAGCATGACTTCTAGGGAGCTCCGTGTTGAGCCCTATTTGGCTGTGCTAAACTCCGTTTATGGCGGTTTATCTTGTTTTGTCTTATTGTTACGCTGAGCGCAGCATTTGGGGCTTAGCGCGGGTGGTTTTAGCAGTACATCATAAATGGTTTTTCAGTTCATAATTTTAGGGCATTCCATTATTTTAGAGAGAGGAATACATCACCAGAGAGAGAAAACTCATAATCAAGTCAAATTGGAGCTAGATGCGCAATAATCTTCTATTAATCAACGTTGATGCATATTCATCTCTTCTATTTTCTTGTGAGCAAACTACCGTGAAGATGTGTAGCTAAATCTCTTATGTCGGAATTGGATGTAATTAACCATAATCGTTGTGAAGAGATTATGAATCAATATTCATGTTATCATCATCTATCAAATACCCAAGTCTAGAGATGGAGTTGGGGTTTGATATTCACTTGTATCAAGTCTTAATGTAATCACATTACTTAATAGATAGAGAGATCGTCGATTAAGCAACACGATAAAACTCACATTATCGGTTAGACATAAACGGTGTTGAAGAGAGATACAAGATAATAAAGATGAATAACTATGTTCACATACTATATTAGTTGAATCCATATGAAAAAGGTTAATGAAACTCAATCCTGACATGTTTTCTCTACTTGTTAGTTTCATAGCATTTATTGTTGTTTTACCTTGTTAACAATCGTGACTTTCCACAATCAAAACTCTTGTGAAGCTTTCCTTAAAGTCGTATTAATTGTTGAACGGCAGTGATATCGCACGAATCCTTGTGGAAATGACTTTGCATGATAATATTTTTAACAATTCACATACATGTTTTAAATTGTGGCATACCCGACTAAGTCATCCTCATTTTGAAGTTCTAAAATAGGTTTTTAATCTTTGTAATATCTATCCACCACCTAAGGCATCTATTTAGTTATACTCATCTTGTTACCTTAGAAAATCTTATCTCTCTCTCTCTCTCTCTCTCTCTCTCTCTCTCTCTCTCTCTCTCTCTCTCTCTCTCTCTCTCTCTCTCTCTCTCTCTCTCTCTCTCTCTCAACTGTCTATAAAAATCCCTTCGTTACTATTACTTACCTCATTAATCATTTACCCACCCACTTTCTTGATCATAAATCTCCCTACTTTGTCCTTCTACACAAAAATCCTTATTACAAATTTCTTTGAACTTTCGAGTGTGCTTCTTTTTCTTTCCTTCATCCCTATAATTCAAACAAGCATGATTTTAGATCTGAATAATGTGTTTTCTAGGATTCTCCTCATCTCACAAAGGTTACAAATGTTTAAATCCAAATTTTCATGTTTACATCTCTAAAGATGTAATCTTTAAAGAACTTAGATTTCCATATGATGAGATCATATCAAAAGAGTCCTTTATTCAATATTTTATTCCTACACACTCCTTAGTATATTGGATAACCTCAACTTTACCATTATTTCTTCATACACATCGTACTAACCATATACCTAGTCCCCCACTTACACACATCACCACACCCTTAACATCACATCTTGCAAACTCTAAACCATAAGTCCACAACTTGCACAACTTCCCACAATCTTATCTAGTCCCTTGAATGATATTAAAACCTCGACATCATTACCTCATACACCACAAACACCTCCCTCTCAAAATATTACATCTTCGCTAGTACATTCTATAGCTTCAGTCACCACAAGTCAACAACAACAACAACTAAGTCTTATTCCACTAAGTGGGTCGGCTACATAGATTAACCTTTGTTATAATGTTATATAAAGGACCATACTTTTATCCAAATCATTAATCTCGAGATCTTTCTTAATAACTTCTCTTATAATCTTTTTGGATCTTCCTCTTCCTAGAATTGTTTATCTTCTCTCCCTCTAGTCCACTCTCCTCACTACATAATCTACAGATCTTCTCTCTACATGCTCAAAACACCTAAGTCTATTTTCCATCATTTTCTCTACTTTAGGCGTTACCCCGACATTCTCTCTAATAATTTCATTTCTATTTTTATCATGTCGAGTCTTATCACAAATTCACCGCAACATCCTCGTCTTTGCTACACTTAAATCATTCTCGTGTTATTCCTAACCGCCCAACATTTTATCCAATACAAAATCATAGGTGTATCTGCTAGTCATTAGACAGCCAATGTAAAACTTTGTGAATCTCTTTGATATGGATCCGCCACCAGAAGTCAAGACACTAGATTTGTCCCTTCTACTATAACTATCAATACTACCTCTAAAACATTTCGTACAATTGTCATTACCTCGTCTTATGCATGATGCCCATCCCATGAAAACTAGAGCTAAAAATGGCATCACACAACCTAGACTATATCCCACCCTGCTACTTACATGCATGGAACCTTGTACTATTTCCCAGACACTTAATAATCAGATTTGGCTTGCTAGAATAAAAGTTGAATATGTAACGCTTGAAAATAATGGCACTTGGACTTTAGTTGAGCCTTTGAAATGTAAGAAGCTTATAGGGTTCAAATGGGTAATTAGGGTTAAAGAGAACCTTGATGGTAGTATTAAAAAATACAAAGCTAAGCTTATAGCTAAAAGTTTCCATCAAAAAGTTGGATCGATTATACATAAACATTTTCTCCGGTTGTGAAACCTGTGACAGTTCATACTATTCTCAGCATTGATGTCACCAAAAACTAGCCAATTAAGCAAATTTATATCAATAATGTTTTCTTGAATGGCCATCTTGAGGAAGAATTATATATGCAGTAACCTTCTGACTTTGAAAAGGCCTTAGTATGCCAATTGGACAGGGTTCTTTTTGGCCTTAAATAAGCTCCAAGAGCTTGATGTGAAAGGCTCAAAACTGCTCTTATCTAACATGGTTTTAGTGAGAGTAAATGTGATCCTAGTCTCTTTATGATCAGAACAGCATCCTTAATTATCCTAGTTTGGGTATATGTTGATATTATAATCATATCAAATTCCTTACCACACATTCAACGGCTAATTAACAAACTCAATTCTAATTTTGCACTCAAACAAATTGGTGATTTGGATTATCTTTTTGGGTTGTGAGGTAACTCACTTACCACACGGTTCATTTCTTCTCTCTAAAGTCAAATATTTAGAGACTTACTGGCTAGAGCCCACATGAACAAAGCTAATGGTATAACACTCATATGATTTTCAGCCGTAAGTTATCCAGAAATGGGTCAAACTATGTTGACGATCATAACTTATATCGTTTTACTGTTAGTGCATTGCAGTATGCTATTCTCACAAGGCCGGAGATCTCTTTCTCTGTTAACATTGGAAGGAAGTAAAGCGTATGCTAAGATAATTTAAATATACTTTGCAACATGGTCCCCTTTTTCAACCTGCCTTACTCATTCAATCATTCACTTCCACATTGTTTTGTGATGTTGATTGGGCGTCAAACCCAAATGACAAAAGATCAACCTTAAGAACATGTATTTATCTAGGTTCTTGTATCATGGTGGTCCAGAAAATAGAACTAAGTTGCCCGTTCCAATGCAAAACCATAATACAGGAGCCTTGTCGCTCTATCTACTAAAATTCTATGAGTTCAATCACTTCTCTCTGAACTGCAATTTAAGTTTCACACTCCTCAAATACTATGCGACAAGTTAAGCATAGTTTCAGCATAGTTTCTTTGGCACACAATCCAACTCTCCATTACAGAATAAAATATATGGAGCATCTAGGTCATTCGACCATCTTCAGTATTATAAGTATTGTTTCAAAATCGATGTCGTTTATGATTTTTTTCAAAGATTAAAAAATATAACAATATTGGAAAGTAGATTTCAAAACTAATCTATCAATCTCTCTAATCCAATAAAAAAATATCTAAACTTGACTTTAAAAAATCACTATTTTTACATTGTTGAACTATAACAGCACACAAACACATACCTATTTAAGAAATAATGTTTGACAAGGTATTAAAACGTCAAATTTATATATAATTGACATTTGTACTAAACATATCAACATTGTCCTTTTTTGTTATAAACAAATAAGTTAAATGTAAATATAAAAATTTGTGTGACAACCTAAATTGATTATGATATGAAATCAATAGTAATTCAATCTAGTTTCTATCCGTCAAACGCAACAAAAACACACAAAACAAAACAAAATTATATTACAACGTACAGTCATTTACTTTGTAAAAAATATATTTGATTTTCATACTCTAAAAATTGTGTTTTGCTAAAAATGGGATACAAACTCTTGAAGTGTACAATCCTAACTAACATTTCCATCTTCTCTCGATCACTAGGGTTCACTTCATTAGACTCAATTTCCTAAAACAATTGAACAGGCCCTACAGATCCGGCGTCAATAGAAAAACAAGAACATAAATTTTCTTTTTGATGGAAAATAGGCCATTCTGAAAGAATAAACTGAAATTGTTAATTAAAGCAAAGACATTGGCAACTTTAAGAAAATAATGTTAACAATGCTTTTAGCATAAAGAAAGAATGTATCAATGAATACCCATAAGTTTAAACGCTTATTGTCTCAATCAAAATTCAAACGATGCCCTGCCTAAGGCAACACATAGCTTAATTAGGTCTTCAAATGTTACAAACAATGGAACAAGTGGTCTCATAACACCCCCTCCCCTCTTCTCCCTCTCTATCTAACGGTACAAAACTGTATAATCAACGGCACAAAACCTATAAACTCACTAAAAATATTGGAAAACTGTGACGTGAACTCAAAGGTCAAATCAAACTTCTAGCCTTTAATTAAGGCTTTTCTTAAACTATAAAGACAACAAAGAATCAAGCATTTCCAAAGGTTGAAAGCCATTTCACTGTACATTTCTCATAGGAAACACCATCAAATGAGACCTTGAAGGCTGGTGGAACTGCCTGTAATCACCAAGTTCAACGAATTGTATAAATACTGATAACCCTGACCGATAAAATTGGACCAAGACTAAGCTCCTTTCGATATGAACCATGACTCTGATATTGCTTGACAACACACAAAATGACCAAGGCCAATGCAGATGGAGTGCTCACTCAATCAAATTATACTTGATATTTTGAAAGCTTTTCTTTTATTGGCGGCTCCAAAGCAGACATACACTGGTCCCATGCTCCATTGCGCAGCATCTATAAGCAAAAATATGGAATATCCCTTACCGGTTAGTTTCAGCTATTAATCTTTATATAAATTTCCACCAATGTAATCAGGACTTAACACAAAGAATGAAGCACTATTAAATACCAACTTTATCATACAAAGGGGTTCATTAATTTTTTTGCTTTATTTTCATGATGAATGAATTGCAGCTATAGCCAGTACATATAAGTTCTAAAGATGTGTTTACCGCAAACAAGACTAACCTGTTTATACCCATGCAAGACCTGACAGACTTCATTGTGTAAATCTTCACTCCTTATTTCCTATACATGTCAACAAAAGAATTTATATTACAGAAATCATAAATCACTTGACATTCAAGAAAGTGGTTTATGCTGGCAACATACATGCCAACTTGCAATGGCTTTACACATGTAAACAAGAGAACTGAGAGCTCCAGATGGATTGACTTTGACCTGAAAACAAACAGAAATTGTAAAGCACTGATTGCATGAATGGTTTACATGTATAGAGTTATTTTTGTAAAAAGGAGGAGCCTACCATAGCACATAGACCTCTAAATGCGTCCTCTTTCTCAACGTCATCTCGTATCCTGCCACAAATTATACAAGAAAATTATAGATACACAAACCTGCAAATAAACAGTGGATGTCTAAAACCATGATTAATTTGTAAAGTGGAGATTTTCAGACAAAAGTTTACCCTATGTTATATGTTTCTATGTGTGAGTCCCAAATATATACAAATACAAGACCATAAGCACAACCATTGATCAGTTGCAAAAGTAAAGCAAACAAATTTATGTTTTGAGACAAACAAGCTACTACTCAGGACTTAAATATAAGCAACAAAAAGCATGAATTTAGTCCAAAAGTGGATCAAATACATTTGGTTCTGTGCTTATATTAAAGTCCAAAGAGAGTATCTGTTAAGAGACATTAGATGAGACATAGTAAAAAAATGAGTTTATAAGTGAGAGACATCCACCGCCGTGTAAGTTGGTTTTGAAGAGTTGAATTAGACTCGACCCAGTTTTTAATTTTGTATCAAGGTCAAGATCCATTGGACGGCCCATTATCGGGCCACTTAGGTCACATGTAGCTTGTCCTCTCCAATTCAGCAGGTGGTGACAAAATTAAACACTCTACTTACATCAAGAGTGTGACCTGAGTGGCCTAATAATGGGTGGTCTAACAGATCTTGGGTAGAGTAGTCATTAATTACCATACAAGAGACTAGACTACAGGTTTGGAAAGAGTCAATTCTAAACCTCTGTTGAAAATACTTGGCTCTGAATCCCACATTCAGCTAAACATATGGGGCAAATGATAAACAATCCACAACCTTCTATAATAAATAATTTACTGACAAACTTATCATGCTGCTAATTAATTGCAGAAGTATCTGGGAATTTCAAAATCATTATTGTTTGCAACGAATGAAAACACGAGATGCTTGTTACTTGTAAGCTATGAAGCACGGACACCTCTTGGATTAGGCGCCGTGGTGTCCAACACTTCTATGACACCCGTATGCCACGTGTCGGAAAACACAGACCAGTGTCCTAAAAAATTGTTTTTTTACTGAGACTGGTGTATGAGACATTATACAACATGCGTTGGACAAATCTCAAACACATCTAAAAGGGTTAAAAAGATGTGTCAAAACAATGTTGATCAATGAAAGATTAAAGATATTAAATTTGATTAAAATACTTGTAACTCTTTTAATAATAGATGGATAAATGAAGATCAAATAGTATCATATATGTAAGTAGTTGTGTATGTGTATGTGTCCTATGTTTTTGACATTATCGGTGTCGGAGTGTCCGTGTCGTGTCCCAGTGTCTGTGTCGGCATCCATGCCTCATAGCTTGTAAGGTAGCAAGCCGTGATTAAAGAAAGCATATAAGTGATGCAATAACTTACATTGACAGAGCATTGCACCAAGGTTGCATGAAATGCTCCATATGTGGTGATACAAGGTCTGGACAGACCCATGCAAGTCTCCCCAGTGTTATTGCACTGTTTTCTATAAGTGACTTGTTGAGTCCCTATAAACCACAGTAACAAATTACTGATTAGCAACTGAATATATCCAAAAATTATCAATAGTATGGAGCAGATAAGACTGACCTCTGCATGCTGAAGAATTGGTACCAGGCATGAAATTACACTTAAAACGAACGGAGAAATTTCTTGACGAACCTGAAATTCAAAATTTATATTTACATTGACATGTTTCATATAAAAATGATATTGTCCTAACTAGTTCTTACCTCTGACAGTTTTATCTAAATTATGCAAACCAATCTCTATTATCTTTAAACTACGACATTTGACAATGACATACCTTAACTGCTAATTCTCCAATTGCCCAACATGCATTATTTGCCACTGAAAGAGCCGCTTGTACCTTTGAAATTTCCTGTACATTTATGGCATATCAACAAAAGTATTACTAAATTTAACTGTATAGCTAAGCTTAAACCAGGCACACACATACCAGTTGTTTGGCAGCAACTTCAAGAATCTCAGACAAACGAGGGTGCAAATGAATCACACACACCTGCCAAATCATGCGATTATTAGAATGCTACTGACTAGTGTCTTTCAAAACTCACCCAACTTACTTTCAAACATAAATTAAGAAGGTTTAAGGACCATATGCAGATACCATCAGTGGATATGATGGCTTCAGTAAAAAGTATACAACTACGCATTCAACTTACTCGAGCAAGGTCCCCCAGTAAGGCAAAGGCACTTTGTCGAACATCGGGGGCATCATCCGTACAACAATGCAAAAGTAGGTCTCTCAGAGAACATTGTGAAACCTGAAGAATAGTAATTGATATAACCTCAGGCAAATAGCAATCATACAATCACTGGTTTAATTTTAACTGTTCTCATCAATATGTTAAACAGTATAGAGAAGTTCATGAAATTCAAAATAGCTGTCCAGTTCAAGGATTTATCGAAGCAAAATAAGAAAAATAAATAAATATTTGGACGTAATATAAAGATTCAAGGTAAAATATGCCTTTTATGGATAGATAGGAATATGCAACTGCAAATAGCTGCAATTACTTGGAGAAGTAAAGAAAGCAAAGTTGTAGAGAGAGAGTTCAATAAAGAAAAATATTATAGGAAAATAACATCCGAGAAGAGATGTACTATACAACAAAAATGCATGTTTCATATCTCGAAAATAAAAGATTTGGATGAGTACCAAACTCTCTACTCCACTGCCAAGACCCTCTGCTAGTCCAGAAAGCAGATCAAGAGAGCACACAATGAATTCCTTGTCATACTGAGCCCCAGCAGCAGCAGGATTGGCCTGAAATAAGAAAACGTGTTTAACTCTTTGAAATAAAATATCAAAATCAGTTCTCCACTACTAAAAAATGAGCATGTCTGATATCATAAGAGTAGCAATGGCAGGATGACAAATGAAATCACAGGCAGCACCTAAAAAACTATCAAAATGTTTTCCACAATGAATAAAGTAACCAGAACCTTGGCCAATTGTTGGGTCTGAATTATATTTATGCACCTCCCAAATACAGGTTCAGCAAATTGAGTGAATCCAGTACCCAGTGCCTGATACAAATTTATCGGCAAAATTTCATATCAGGAACAAGGAAATGCATATAATGGTACATAAACAGTCAATCAAGCACTCCAAATAATGTAGATAGCTTCCCCATATTCCATGCATATACAACATAAGAACAGAAATATAATTTAACTTCCAATTGCTAGCATATAAGCCCATTAATATTCAAATGAAATATATAAGGGTAATGCTAACTTGTGCCCCAAGGGCACATGTTAAAAAACCCACAAATAGAAAATTCATATTGGAAAAAACAATAAAAGCATTAATTATGAAGTTGTATTAAATTTAAGACACAATTTCCAGTAACTTTTTACTATATTTATCCCTTAACTTGTGCCCCAAGGGCACAAGTTAGCATTATCCAATATATAAAATTAAACTTCCAATAGTAAAGAATTCAGTGTCAACTGTCAAGTTTAACAGAAACAGTAATTTTTAGAGTACCTAGAACCTCATTAAAAGAGCAGGTCGACATACTTTTTTGCTTGGTAATATTAGTAGCACTGCCTAATCAGTAACAATGTGGCCATAAATTCTCAAGTAATTTTAAAATAGAGATTTCATAAATGCTGAATGCTAGTAATCAAGAGTGAAAAGAATGTGTTATTAGCGGTCCTCTTTAAGATTATAAAATCAAACAAAGTTTAATAAAAATTGCAGATAGCCAGCTCAACAATTTTATAATCTTCAATTCATTGAGAATGTGATAGCTGGATATATATTCATCTTACGACCTAGATGTAGCAAGCCTGTCAGCATACTTGAGAGTCTCACATTAGATAATGATACGACATGACATGAATAATGACTATATGTGAGGGGCGACTCTCAGCCCATGAGCAAGCTTTTAGGGTTAAGTTGGACATACTCATTAATATTGAAACATGAGCTAGCTTTCAAATTCTATGACGTACTCATTGATATTGAAACATGAGCTAGCTTTCAAATTCTATGACATACTCATTAATATTGAAACATGCATATAATAAATGTTTTGGGAGTTAATACAGTACAGTAGGATAAAACAAAAAACAATTTTAATAAATCATACACTAGAAAAACTGGCAT
Source organism: Lathyrus oleraceus (assembly GCF_024323335.1). Lineage (NCBI taxonomy): Eukaryota > Viridiplantae > Streptophyta > Magnoliopsida > Fabales > Fabaceae > Lathyrus > Lathyrus oleraceus. The sequence goes on along the minus strand of NC_066584.1, from coordinate 504,293,527 downwards.
ACATACATGTGCTATAGAAGTGAAGCATTCTAGGAGTGGAAAGAGATCTTTGTCTGAATTTGAAAGTTGTTGCCACTTTTCAATTAATGGTGGCATGAGAATGTCAAGATAAACAGGCTGCAGAGGAAATCGAGAATATTTGACATTAAACCATCAAAAATAACTTTGGATAAAGGAGAAAATTTAGGGCTGGGGAAGAATGTTTGATTAGCCTACCTGATTCAGCTCTCCCCCAACAGCTTCAGCTAGAGTTCCAACAGCATCATATACAATTCTGAGGTTTCGCCTCTAAAGTTTAGAACAAAAAAACTACAATTAAAGATTTCTAAGCATACATATGATGATAAGGACAAAATAGAGCAACAATAAAGAGTGCTCTTTCAAATATGATTCATTTCACATGAAACATAAACAGGTTGTGTTAAGGTTAGGAAATCACCTGATACTTCCCAAATGCAGCCATTAGGTGTTTTAATATGATTTCCAAGCGTGGTACCAGCTCTTCTGCAGCCTCCTATCATAAGTAAATTAAATTTGAAAATTGATAATATTCAAAAGTAATTTAGAAACTGAACTAATTCTTCAAGGGTGGATCAACAGAAATTGTAGTCAGAACCTCTTCAAGTGTTGCAAAGGCTGAACAAGCAGCCTCCTGTACACGCTTATTTTCATCCAAAATTCTTCGGAGAAGACCCAAAAGAACATGATCAAATTGTTCAAAACCCTTGGGATGCCCGATACCCTAACAAATGTTAAGTCAAGATTCAAACAAGAAGACCTCTAAATGAGATTTATACACCAAATAGCACTATTTCCAACTACAAATCAATCAGCTGGGATATCATCATATGCATCATAAATAATAAATAACATGTGCTTTTGATTTTGTCCTTTTTCATATAATCTAGACAAACTACAATATCTCAACTGATCACGGTCGATTGAGATTGATCTAAGATTTAGCATAACATCTAAGAACTCTTATGTAGAAAAGGATTTTGATCATTGAATTATTTAACTATAGCTAATACTCATGTTGATTGTGCACGTCATATTTTATTAGGGTGAAATATGAAGCAAGCCTTCAATCCAATGAAGCACTTTTGTGAATGGTTCACTAACTAAAGTTTTTCAATGAAATTAGATTAACTTCAATTTCCACAGATGTCCACGGATCATGATCTATGTGCATTTATAAAATATATAAGCTCAAATCAGAATATTAAATGTGTGATCAAAAGTAGTTCAGCATGTAATAGGAATAATTGGTTGTAAATACATCACGAACAACAAATAAACTGTATTAGTATATGTTGTCAATCCCAGATAGAGGGGCGGAGCAGACGACACCAAAACTGGGATACCGAAAAATATATTTTTTACTAAAACAAAATATAATTTTACTATAATATTTAGTATGATTTAATTATATTATTGTTTATTTTTACTATTCAGTAAGACTTGGCTGCCTTGCAGTATTTTTTGTTTTATATTATTGTTATGCTATTCACTTGGCTGCCTCACAATTTTGTTGTCATTTGTACTGTTCAGTTAATTAATACTTAGGGTCCATGATTCACCTCAACCTCTTATTGGTCCAAATAAAAGGAACAAGTCTACTAGGTCAATTAAAAGATAACCCTAAACTTATATGTAACAATAACCACAACCCTAAAATTTATTAGTAGTGGCCGCAACACTTCTTTTTCCTCCTCACTCATCCTCTACTGTGATTTTTCTTCTTCTACTACTATGATTTTTGAGTTCAACTTCTAAAACAGTGAGAAAATACAGGGAATGAGATTTCTTTGAAAATTAGAGAAGATGCCCTTTATGCTGCCGCAGTGCAGCAATCTGCGCAAACTGTTATACTGTCTACTGCTCCGAACGGGGCTACCCACTGCAACACCATGCTCCACCACGATAGTGGCACTGTGTTCCGCTATTGACAACATATTATTGGGAATATAATGTAAATGTAAATGTAATTAGGTAGGTAATGTATCATTAACTTGCTATTGGGGATTTTAATTAATTAAGAATTTATTCATCTTTTAGACTGGAGTTTGTTAGTAATAGGATATAGCTTTAGCCATATCTTTAGGGCTTTGAAGATGATCAAAATCTTAAAAAGTGTATAGAAAGTGCATTAAGTTATAAAAACTTGAAAACATCAGCTTCAACAAATGATTGATGTCCAACTGCAAGGGAGGGAACAAAAATAAATGCATACCTGAATAATAAATTTGCTAAACCGAGATACTGTCCAGCATGAAATACTCCGTATCAGAGGAAACTTATCATCAAGAAGAGGGATAAGAAATGCCACAATCTATAAAACCAGAATAATGAATGGCTTAGATTTCCAATTTCATTAGTATGAAATAAGGGTTGCACAAAAGAATTTATGTCCACAATATTTTGGATTAATGTGTGAGCACGAGGATTGGATGAAATAGATGACACAACCCTATTATTAAAAAAAGAATGATGGTGACTGAGTGAATATAACTAAATGCTGTGTCATTGTCAAGGAAACATTTTACTTCTTATCGCAAGGATTTGAAATATATCGTCCAAAAATGTGTGACAGTGATTGAATAATTGAATGTGACCGTAAATAAATAAATTATTATTATAAAAGAAAACAACCATAGCGCAAAGCATTTTATTTGGCAAGAATTATCCTAAAAGTGATCATATCTTTTAGAACAGGAGCATCTCTACTGAAAGGGACAGAATTATCTACAAAGACTAGCAAGGCCTAGACAAGTTGTTTGAGGGAAATGAGACAGAAACATGAAGTATAGGCCTATACTGATATATTGAAATAGAACATGTATAAGAGAATACCTCTGACAGATGAGGATAAAGACCATTTATGCACCCCTCGCCTATGGCACCAAGTGCCAAGACGGCAGCTTCCCTTTCTTTCCAACCATTGTCTCCAACGGTTGACAACTTGGCCTGATCACATTCTTAGAAATTTTAGTATATATAACAGGAGTAACAGCGTATGGAGAGACTAGTTTCATACAAATGTATCAAAAAGTAACTCGTTAAAAGCCCAGATCAATATGGTATTCACAATGAGAGTAGACAACAGCAAAAACTTTTGTAGCCATTCATGTCTTCTATGCATACACCTATGTTTCACACATTATTTCCATGTGTACAGTCTGTCTAACTTTGAATTGATAGAGCACCAGTTCAACAACCACATTCTAACAAGAAAGGGCTGTAAATCACCTCAACAATAGGCATCAGAGTAGGAAGGATCTCATCTCCAAACACGTTCGAGAGAATATCTAGAGCAGCTGCACTACATTTCCGTAAATTCCATGTGTTGACAACATCATCATCCTGTAAATATGGAAAATAAAATTCAAGTCCAGATCAGCAAAGCAACTTTTTCTTGTCATTTCATTTTATGAAGGCATAGCAAACTATAATAAATAGAGACAAAATGATTCATCAAATGACTATAATAAGCAATCAACAGAGCAGATACAACATACATCATCATCGTCTACATCATCTGATCCATGAAATCTGGATACATGAAATCGAGGTTTAAGATCCTGCGGGAAAAACAATTAAAATTAGAAACATGTTGAATTAAAGAAATCCAGTAACTCGGCCAAAATCAATCAGACCTGATCTCGATCCGGTTGTGACCCCTCTTCCTGAAAGAAAAAAAATGAGGCCATGTAATCAAGAACGGCAAGAGTAAACGTAAAGGCATCTACAAGCACAAATCAACCAAAAGCAAACCTCAGCTTCAATAAGTGATTCATCATCATCTGCATAAGCCATGTTGGACAACAATATCTGCAAAGATGCAACACATAAATTCAAATTTTAAACCTCAGTGTAAAACAACTATAAAATAATATATATATATATATATATATATATATATATATATATATATATATATATATATTGTTGAAGATTAGCAAAGAATCTGTTCTGTTGTACAGATTCTGTTTTGTATATATCATAAGAGCTCATAGAATTTTATGTAAATTAATTAGTTGTCTGTTTTGTCTTTATAACATTTAATCTTAGTATTTATAGGAATAATTATCCCCCTAATTTCTAGGCTAAATTAGTTCTTCCCTCTGAACCATCCCTAACTTAGGGCCGTCAAACCATGGACGACTCAAAAATTAACAAATCACTCAAGGTGGAGACTGGAAGTCAAGGTAAATTCTAACTCGTCTCCAATCAGCCAAGAACAAATAGAGGCAATTCAAAAACTACTTCAGCAGACTATGCACTATGCTATCTGCAGAAAAAGTTGGTATTATTAATGTGGCCCAAAAAAGTAATTATCTATATGCTCTAAACCCTAGAAAGAAGAAACAAAGTCATGGATCTTTGACTCAGGAGCTTCAGATCACATGACTGGTGTTTTACATTGTTTAGTAGTTATTCTCCTTGTCCCTATAACTATATTGTTCGGATAGCTGATGGGACACATGCTAAGATCATGGGTAAGGGATCAATTATTATTTCTCAAAATATTACTCTTGACTCAGTTCTTTATGTACCAAAACTCGATTGTAACTGGTTGTCCATTAGTAAGATTACCCGAGATTTGAAATGTGTTACTAAATTCTTCCCTAACTCGTGTGAATTTCAGATTTTGGAGTCGGGGAAGACAATTGGCAATGCTGAAGAGTGTGTGGGACTCTACCTCCTACAAGTTGGAAAAACATAAGAAAAACCCAAGGAGCACTCTTATGTGGCAGCAACTGTTCCCAATAGTAAAAAAATTGTAATGTTGTGGCACTATAGATTAGGTCACCCAAATTTCAGGTACTTGGAAAAGATTTTTCCCTCATTATTTGATAAAAACCAGAAGCATTTTCAGTGTAAAATTTGCCAATTGTCTAAACATACCCGCAACCATTACCCACTCCAACCCTACAAACCATCTAAACCTTTTTCATTAATTCATAGTGATGTATGGGGACCATCTCGAGTTCACAACATTACTGGCTCGAGATTGTTTGTCACCTTTATCGACGACCACACACGCGTCACTTGGGTGTTTCTAATGAAGGAAAAATCAGAAGTAGGGAGAATATTTGAGAATTTTCATAACATAGTGCAAACACAATTTCAAAGCAAGATTCGGGTATTCAGAACCGACAAGGGTCGTGAGTACTATAATCTTTCTTTAAACTCCTATCTCCAAAAGGTTGGACACCCCTCAACAAAATAGAGTTGTGGAAAGAAAGAATAGACACCTCTTAGAAATAACTAGATCAATAATGCTAACCAGTAATGTTCCAAAACAGTTTTGGGGAGAAGCTATACTTTCGGCAACACATCTTATAAAACCCTTATTTCCACACTTCAAACCTTCTTCTCAACCAGTAAGATGTTTTTTTCCGTTCCACTAAAATTATTTGGATGTTCAGCTTTTGTCCACAATCTCAATCCTCACTGTAGTAAACTAGACCCGAAATCCATCAAATGCATCTTTCTTGACTACTCTCCTCACCAAAAAAGGATATAGATGTTACTCTCTCCAAACAAAAAAATTATACCATACTATGGATATCACTTTCTTTGAAAATCAGCCCTATTACACCAAAGTTGGCATTCAGGGGGAGCAACCACACATATATCCAACTTATAGTTCAGAATATCAACTTTTGGCACTTGAGGAAACCGAACCTGCACAAAATTTTACCAGACCAGACCTCCAATACTCAACCTTTAGCAACTGAACCTGCACAAACAGTACCAGACCAGACCTCAAATACTCAACCTGGACCTGCACAAATGTTACCAAACCAAACCATTGATACTCAACCAGAAGCTGCACAAATGTTACCAAACCAAACCATTGATACTCAACTAGCCGAACCAGTACCCGACCAAGTTGAAAGGACCACCGAAACTGAATCGGAGATGATTAATATTTCAACTACATCTCAACAGAACCAAGGACGAAAAGCACAAGAGGGTATTTGGAAGAGGGAGACTTATGAAAGGAGAAGGAAGGAAGGAAGTAGAGTCAAGCACGACTCCGATGCAAAACCATGAGTCTAACCAGGCTCTTGAAAATGAAGTTCCCACAGGTAATATGATCCCTAACCCTAAACATGTCAGTGTAAATATTACAAATAATGATATTCCTAGTGCAATAAGAAAAGGGGTGAGAACTTGCACTCATCACCCTATTGAGAGATTTGTCTCCTATGAAAAATTGTTAACAAGTTACAGGTCCTTTGTAGCAGCTGTTGACAACATTGAAATTCCAAGAAATATTCAGGAAGCATTGCAAAAACCTGAATGGGCAGCAGCTGTAGCAAAAGAAGTTCAGGTGGGAATAAAAAATGGCACATGGGAAATCACATCTATACCAGAAGGGAAGAAAGCAGTGGGATGCAAGTGGATATTCTCAATTAAATACAATGTTGATGGAAGTATAAATAGGTACAAAGCCCAGTTAGTTGCAAAAGGATTTACACAGTCATATGGGGTGGATTATGAAGAGACATTCGCTCCCGTAGCTAAACTCAATTATGTCCGGACCGTATTATCTTTGGCCGCAAATCTAGATTGGCCACTACACCAACTAGACATAAAGAATGCTTTTCTTAATGGGGAGTTAGAAGAAGAGGTATATATGCAAATACCTTCAGGACTTGAATCACCTAACACCTCAAATATGGTTTGCAAGCTCCATAAATCCTATATGGCCTCAAACAATCACCGAGGGCATGGTTTGACAGATTGAGAAAAGTTGACAAGCAAAATGGTTTTGTTCAATGCCAAACAGACCATACTATGTTTTTCAAGCACTCGGTGGATGGTAAGATAGCTCTATTTATTGTCTATGCTGATTGGACAGGGTGTTTATCTGACAGAAAATTCTTGTATGGGGTAACACAGTAATTTGGAGAAGCAAGAAGCAACCTGTGGTGGCTAGGAGTAGTGCAGAAGTTGAATTCAAAGCTATGACACAAGGTATTTGTGAAGGAATTTGGCTAAAGTGGATGCTTGAAGATATTAGAATTCCCACCAACTACACAATGAAAATATTACATGACAACAAGCTTGCTATAAGCATTGCGAAATATCAAGTCCAGCATGATAGAACAAAGCACGTGGAAATTGATAGACATTTCATAAAGGAGAAAAGTGATCAGAAAATTATATGTATTGATCATGTTCCATCACGCCAGCAGACAGCAGACATTCTTACCAAAGTCCTTCCGAGGAACATATATGAGAATATCATATCCAATCTGGATATGATAGATATCTACCATCCAGATTGAGGGGGAGTGTTGAAGATCAGCATAGAATTTGTTCTGTTGTACAGATTATGTTTTGTATATATCATAACAGCTCATAGAACTTTATGTAAATTAACTAGTTGTTTGTTTTGTCTTTATCACATTTAATCTTAGCATTTATAGGAATAGTTATTCCCCTAATTTCTAGACTAAATTAGCTCTTCCCTCTCAACCTATGTACTATATATACATCTTATGTATTATCAACCAAAACATGAAATATATATATATATATATATATATATAGAGAGAGAGAGAGAGAGAGAGAGAGAATTAGGTTTACCGGAATAAGACGGGGCAAGAATTCTCTCAAGTTTTCTGGTGGCATTTGAGCATCACAATATGCAGACCTGCAATAGCAATTATCAAAAAGAAAAAGATATAGAAGCTTGCAGGGTTTAAGATACAGCATCACCACATTATAGAAACATCACTCTAACTTTCATTAGTTTGCTGATTTCAGAAACAGGGAATTGATGATTCATATGACATTCTTGCAAACAAATCATTCCGAAACAAAAGAAACTTGTAAAACCAGACACCCTCGTGAGATATACTTCCCATATTGGAAAAGAATATAACCATCCAATCCAACCGAACTCTTTCCCTTCCCCTTTTCCCCTAAAACAAACATTTATAATTAAGTTTATTCCTTTCCTTGTGAATCATGACAATATATAGAAGCTATACTATGAACAACATCCACTAATTGTAAGTTAAGAAAATACAATTCCAACCAAATAGTACCAAAATTCACAGGATTCAAGGGCCACTTCTTCATCTGTGTCCTTGTTGACTTGTAACATATATTCGATCACATTCTTTAGATGTGGCTGCAGTATGGTTAACAATTGATCAGAAAAGAGGGAGCTCATAGAAAAGGATTAATATTAAATAAAGCAAATGACCACCAGACTTGGTGCTTGCAAGAATGTAAAACATAGTAACATGTTCAGATTTTACTGCTTCCAAATGAAATGCAAAATAATTTTCCAGCTTCCTTGCTTTCAACTTATTCAAACCAGTAAACACAAATATGAAGTGTAATGTGGTGGAATGAATAAAATGCAACAACCAGCTCAATATACAATACTACAAATAACATTATTCAATTAACTTTAAACACTGAAATGAACTAGAATAAGAAGCCCACACCTGCAAGACAGATGGATGGACTTCAATCAGCTGAACGAATGCTGCACAGACCTGGTTGTCAATGGAAATTAGAAAGGTTTCAGTTGATTCCAACATGGATAAGAAATACTAATAGCTGATATGAAAAAATAGAAGTGAGTCAATTTCCTTAAATGAATGGCGAAACCTATCAAAATTTGGTTTCGTCAAACATCAATAGGATCTGGTCTTCACTCTCCTCAGTTGTAAAAATAATGCAAACATAAAATATAGAATATGCAGCAAGTAGATGGCAGAGACAGAAGACCAACGACTTCAACTACTAGCCATCCAAACCAAGAAAAATAATCTGGACTTGGAAAGAAAGCACCAAGTAATTCAGAAATTTCCAATATCGGAGAATATTGAGTTACACCAAATACACAATAAGGCACTGAGAACTCACCAACTTCCGCACTTCTGATGTAGGGTCATTTGCAAGAATAAACAGACCTTGAAGATATTGATCCATGGATACACATAAGGCCTAAATAGAATGAGTTAGACTACTTTTATCAAAGCCCAAACTTCAATTTTATATTTAATAACCAGAATACTGAGATGATAAAGTCCGGAGATACTTACAGAAGGCATCAACATAATGTATTGATTGACAGAACCCAACGATAGCTTTCTTAATGAAGCATGAGGTGATTGGAAAAACTAAAACAAAAAAAATAGAAAGAAAAGAACAGTTGGAAGATATAGTCACACAAACAAAAATATGAAAAATGAAAATAAAATATTGATATTACCCGAAACAATCTAGGAAGAAATATATTGATGGGACGCTCTGCTAACCCTGGTACATCAGCGTCAAGAATTTGGGGAACATCTTCACAAATCTGCATGTGCAGTAAAATATCAAGTGTTTGAAGGTGTTTATGGAAACAAATACTACGGAACCTGAAGTATCAGTTGATGATGCTGGAAATAGGGTATTTCCAACCACATAAAAAACTAGTGCACACAACCTCCCTATCCATTTCACTTGTATATGTTATATTAAACTTAACCAAATTAGGTATCAAATAACAAAAACTTCAATGGCAGGAAAGTTTCAACAAAGCATAAGATCTTCCATTCTGAATCTGCCAAGCCTTCATCTCATTTCAGTTATTTGGAATCAAGGGAAGAAGGAAGGGAGTCGATCACCAATAGGAGAACTACAAATAACTATATCAGTCTCATCATTTTTTGCTTAAAAATAGACTTGGGTCTCTATAGTTTCATTAAAGTTCACTTTCGATCAAGGGAAGAAAGAAGGGAGATGATCAATAATTGGGGAACTAGAAGGGAACTATATGTCCCCTTTCTTGATTTTTTGGCTTAACATATACATTTGGTCTTTTTTAGTTTGATTGAAGTTCCCTTTCAAATTTCGATCCCCTTGGTTTTAATTACAACAGCGTCCTCCTTGAAGTTTTTGTAACCAATATAACAATTTAAGTCCTCTATCCGATTGACATCATAGCACAGCTTTTATAAGAGATATTCTATATAACTTTCAAGTCAGCAGAACTATTAAAAAACAGTATCGCATCAAATTCTAAGCCATACAATACAACCATAAGATTGACAGAAAGGGAGCTATGCACAACAATAGTTGCTTTTAAGTAGTAACTTAGTTACATTACATCCCAAGTTGGGTGGGCAATAGTGTAGGTTGTTTCCTGTGGTTAAGGTGTTAAGTAAATGGGACCGGTTGCTTTTCAGCTTCAGCCTCATAAACAAGCCAGAATTCATCCCGTGTTTCATGTGCCATGGCTAAAGAAAGCACTAGGAAAACATCTTGTGTAGCAAATCCATCTACCAGAGTGCAGATTGAGGCAGAAGTGGTGCCCAAAAGGCTATTGGAAAAGGGAATATTTGCCAAAGGGACAGTCCAACTCAACCAAGTAAAAATGAAGTGGAAGAATAAGCCTACAGACGAAGCCACATCTAGGATCTCCAATTTAGCTCAACTTTGAGGACAAGGTTGAAGTCCCCGGGAGAAATATTGTTAGGAATGGAGAGCGCCCATCATTGAAAGTTTATTCTAGAAGGAAGATAAATTAATTAGCCCAAAGGGGGCAGTAGAGGGAATCTGGATACGGTTAAGTGAGTCTGTCAGTTATGACTTTTGGGGAGAGCGCCCATCATTAATTACCCTAATGCATTGATTCCTTTATAATTTATTTCCAATTCTTTCTTTTTTCTCTTTCTACTTCTGAAAACCTAATAGAAGTTCACATGATGTATCCAGACACTTCCATGCATCCATAGACACACCAAATATTTGGAAATTGTTATATCATCTATCTTACTTTTATTGATGTGTGTCCATTTAACATTGACAGTAAATCAGTAAATGTGTACTGGCACCATCCTATGACCATTCAGTATATGTTGGGCAGCACATATAACATTGCTTTATTAAATAACCCCCTCCTCTATCTTTAGCAGTTCTGAGTAGCACTATATAATGGATGTACTCTATTTTTTCTGTTGCCACAAATACTTTAGCTAGATCTATACTAATAATTTAAACATACTAATACTGATTTTAAAACAGAGAGCACACCTTGGATAATGCATCCATTGCACCTTCCATGTGATTCAGATCATTGCTGTCCAAGCAATTTACAAGGGCTTGCAATAATTCAGGCCACTGTGAAATTCCTCCAGTTTGAGCAACAACGCTGATAATAGTTCCTGTCGTAGATCTTATGTGTTTATCTGCTGCACCAAGACAAGGCAGCAACTCTGATTTCACATAGTGCTGGTGTTCAGGCTGCATTAACTTATATACATTTCTCAGGTTATTCTTCAGATATAATCCTGCAGCCTGCCGAACCTCCACAGATATTCCCTGTTAAAAATAAAAAATTGCCAAAGCAGCGTAGTTAGCAATGAACATCAAGGATTCCATGAATCCGTCAAACCATAAATGGCACATATTGCAACACATAGGCTGGCATAAACTGGCATTTAAGAGTAATGGCCAGACCGTGTTTTACGTCTCCATGAGCAGAAAAGTATCAAAATATGTTAGTATCATCAATTGCGGATTGCAAAAAATAACAGTTTGTTTAAATTTCGCTTCGCTGCAGCACTATAGCTGTTATTTATTTGACAACAATTTGTACTAAATACCTTATCATGAAACATTAGCAATTGGTTCAAATTAGTTTACACTATATCTCCACTATTTGACAACACTGATCGTGACAACTTGTAGGCAAAGCATCCAGATTAAACTACATCAATTCAATGATTTCAAAACATCTGAGAAATGTTTACCTTTAGATATGAAATCAAATAACCAGTAAGAGAAAATGTGAGGGGAAAAAGTCACAAGCTGTTAAGCTGGTTAGTGCAAATTGAAGAACTAACTAACCCTGTAGCACCGGCCCCTCTGGGAAAAAGAGTGTATGTGTTAAAACTGACACTTGTGATTAGTTTAATCTATTCATTTTTCAAATTATGACATATGTCGACCTGTCAGTGTCGGTGTCATGTTTCCGGTGTCCGCGCTTCATAGCTAACTAACACACAAGACAAAATGACAGAATATAACACAGTGAATGAAACCGTTTCAATAACGCAACCTTATTCAAGCAACAATTAAGTCATCACTTTCATCACTGAACTAGATTATATTCAGTTCAGTGAAGAACAACAATCAAACAAAACACAAATACCTAACTACATAGCTAAATCTACCGATTCAAGTAGAACAACGCAAAATCAAGGAAACAAAAAACAAAATGAAAATCAAAGGAGGTGCCAGTAACGAGTATGGAATGAATTACCTGAGCACGAGAAAAGATGAACGCAAGGTAATTGTTGAAGTCTGGGAGGTTAGAGTATTGTTGAATTTGGCTCCAAATCTGAGACTTATCTGCGGAAGAAGAATGAGAAATTTGTTGCTCCAATAAGGTGCAGATCTCCTTGAACCCTTGCTCCTGTGGCTGCCATGGTGGTGTCGCCGCCATCGCTACCGGAATCAGCAAACTACGAATTGAGTGGGTTTTTGGTTTTTAGAGAGAGAAAGAGGTTTTAGAGAGAGAAATCCCTTTCGAGTCTTGAAAGAGAGAAATAAGTAAATATATGAAAATGAAAAAAAAAGCGTAACGCAACGCAAGATAGAAAAATACAAATAACTTTTTGATTCTGCCAGCAAATATAAACACAACCCTCACACTCTAGTACTATAGTACAGACTATTACACTCTCACTCGCCACAACACTTTTCACGCTTTGGGTTGGGTCTATGTTTAGGTTAACCCTTCTTTTTGCTTCGTTGGCTTCATTCTCATGATTCATACTATAGCCTATAGTACTATTTACACTATTTAAATTAATAGGATAATGTTAACTTATATGCTCATATATTATATTGCTAAAAGAATTCAATCAAAATTAATTTTTTTAAAATCTAAAAGTTGTTTTTTTAATTCAAATTGTTATTTTTAAGTTACTTTAATAACAACCTCTTTAAATTGGGATTTATAACTTTTTTATTGCTTAAATTTTATGTAATTATCGAAATAATTGATTAAATTGTTCATAAGCTTCTTATAACTTATTTTTATTTATTTTTTTTCAAATTAAATTATAGAATATATTATAAATTATACAAAAATATTATTTATTTTATTTTTTAATTTACAAACAACATATTAAAGTTAGTAAATGTTTAATAAAGCATGTGCAAAACTCATTTTCATGAATCTACTCTTCTTACCTTTTAAATCTTTAAGTTTTATTTGTCACGATATATTATTTTTTAGTTTATAGTTTATAATTTACAAGGTTATATGATATTAAAAAAAAATTAATTGTGATTTTTTATCACGAATTTATAATTTATTTTAGTAGTTTATAACTTATTTTATAAATATTAAGTAGCATTTTAACTTATAGGTTATCATTTTTCTTTCACTTTTACCTTATTATTTTAATTAAAATTTACTTTTATCTTTATAATTTGAAGTATCTTAAATATATATTTTATTATTGACTAATAAATATCATTTTCTGTTATTTTAAATTTGTTAGTGTTTGAGGCACTTTTAGTTAAGAGAGAATAAGGAAATAAGGATTGTATTATTGAATTGAATGATAATACTCAATTATAAAATGTTTATTTATATACAATTAAGTGACTTGAATACTAAGTAAAATAACAAACTAAGTAACAAGTTTTAAACCCTAATTGGCTTTGGCTTGGGCCACACAACTCAATTTGGATTATATCTAATATCTCAACACACACTCATATAATTCAAGTTGCCGAAACACACTAATCATTGTCGATCTGAATTATTTTTAATTTCTTTCTCAAACGTTAGGAACCTGTCGATCTTCAATTCTTTGGTGAAAATGTAGGTCAATTGTGCTTCACTTGAGCAATATCTTACTTTAAGTTCACATCGATTTACCTTCTCCCTTATGAAGTTAAATTTAGCTTCTATGTGCTTACTTCTTCCATGCAAAATTGGATTCTTCGCAAGATTTAGGATTGACTTATTGTCGATCTGCAGTACCGAAGGTTTCTTCACTTCGACCTAGACCTCTTCCAACACATATCAGATCCAAATTGCTTGACATGCAGCTTATGATCATGTTATATATTCAGTCTTACACGATGGCAATGTCACCACAAGTTGCTTTCTCGAGCACCATGAGATTAGGGCACCAAATACTAGAAAAAATATCCAACAATGCTTATTTGGTCGTCCTTGGCTTCTTTGCTTTTAGAGTATCGTCGAAATAAAATATCATAGTTTGTCGATTATTTTAAGTATCTCGGGATTCTTCTTGCAGCCTTCATGTGTGACACCATTGGTTCATTCATATAACTGCTAACTAATCTGACTAAGAAACATATAGTAGGTCGACTGTTTCACACATATCTTAGAGATTTGACAATTTGTTTGAATAGAGTTTCATTGATTCTATCTTCCTTTCCATGCTTCTCCAACTTCAAATTTGGTTCAATAAGCGAATATGCATGAGTTGAATCATACATCTTGAATCTCTTGAGTATCTCTTTTACATACTTTCTTTGATGTAGCATCATACCTTACTTCGACATTTGAAATTCCATGCCTAGGAAATATGACAATTTTCCCATATCCGACATTTCAAATTCCTTCTTCATTAGCTCTTTGAACTTTTACAAGTTCTTCAAGCTATTTCCAGTTACTAGCAAGTCATCGACATATAAGAAAATGAATGTTATATCTTGTGCCACAACCTGAACATAGATACCATATTCAGATTTTCATTTGACGAATCCCAATTCGACTAAGTATGAGTTGATCTTCTTATTCTATGCCCTGGGTGCCTGCTTGAGACCATAGAGCGTTTTGTGCAACTTGTATATTTTCCTTTCTTCCTTTTGAATCACAAACCTATGAGGTTGTGTGACATGCATATATTCATCTAAAGGTTCATTCAAAAATGGCAATTTCACATCTAAATGAAATGTCAATCAATCTTGCTTACATGATAAGGCTACCATTAGTTGAACAGTTTCCAATCTTGCGACAGGTACAAAGACTTCAGCGTAGTCGAGTCCTGCTCACTGAAGAAATTCCTGAGCTGCCAACATCGCCTTATGTCTTTCTACCGACCCATAATCATTGTGCTTCAACTTGAACACCCACGTAATTTTGATAACTTTTGTATATGTTGGTAATTCGACCAACACCCACGTATTGTTTCTTTCGATTGCTTGTAACTCTTCGACCACAGCAGACTTCCACTTCATATTCTTTAAAGCGCCGCTATAGTTTATTGGTTCAGCACCTGCAAGTGAAGCAAAATGAACCAGTTCTCCACTTGTTATGAAATCATCATCACTAACCACTTCAAAATCTTGAAGTCTTGTTGGACGAGCTCTAGTTTTTTGAGGTCTCTGACTTGTGCTAGCCATAACCTCTATGACTTTGACAATGTCGCGTATGTCCGTAATAGTTTCAACTCCAACTAGAATATCGATAATATCTTTTACTTCAACATTATTACTTACATCGTCGAAATCATTATCAATTGCATTACTAGAATTTCAATCTCAGGCAAAATTTTCAACAATCATAATATCTCGACTAATCATAATCTTCTGATTAATTGGATTTAATAGTTTGTATGCTCCAGTATTATGATATCCTATCAGAATCATAGGTTCATGAAGGTGTGAAAAACACAAGAAATGGGGGTTTGAATTGGGTTTTACAAGCAAAAGTTTTTTCCAAAATAAGAACACCACTATCAAGTTAATAACAAAGAGATAAAAAAACAAGTATTTTTATCCTGGTTCGCTTGAAACTCAAAGGTAATTCAGTCTACCCGCCAAGCTGATTTTGCCTTACACATAAGGACTTAATCCACTATAATCAACAAATTACAATAATCACAAAGAATAATCTTATTTATTTTCTCAAGGATCCAACTGTACCCTAATCTCCTTAAGGACTCACAAAGAACAACCTTCTTTGTCTTCTCAAGAATAACCTCCTCAAAGAATCAAACTAACAGTTTGAATAATACTTTATATGTTACAAGATGCTTCTATACAAGCAGATTTTACACAAATGAATAACAAATACTTAAAGAAAAATTGTATAGAAAAATGATAGCTTTTCAAGTAAACTTATTAAGCTTTTGCAGCGCTTCAATATTCTTTTATGCATAAGCGGATTTGGAACACATAGTTCAGAAATTAATGACATTGCACATCATATATTCATAATCAAAACTGGATGTTAAAGCTAAATAATAATAAACCATTAGGGTACCAAAATTGTTCTCACATAAATACAATATTGTTATCATCAAAAGTCAAGGTATAGATGCAAAAGCAAATCTTGTTCTAACAATCTCCCCCCTTTTTATGATGACAAAACATGTATTTTGATGAACAATTTTGTACAGTGTAATCACAAAAGAATACATCTTACAAAAGCACAAAGCTCCCCCTGAGAGGTATAACCTTATAAAGATAAAATCATAATGAAATAACACTTTCCTGATTAACCTTTTTGAAGTACCATAGTGAATGTTCAGTCAAAATCTGGTTTATCTTCAGAAGTTGATTGATGTTGTCCAGAGCACTAGTTTGATAACATCATTATTTTGATAAGCTTCACTTCAAAACTTTGTTGATTTATTTTGAAGAAACTTTAGAGTTTGTTATCTTCTTAAAAAAGATGGTTATCTTCTTATAAGAACCCTGACTTTTCAAGTCTGATTACTATAGAGGAAACTCTTCCTTATAGTTGGATGCCAATTTCATGATTTTCATAAAGAACTTTCAGAAGCATTTTAATGCTTATTACTTAATGTTCTATGTTTAGAACATGAATATTAGTTCCTTGAATCTGATTCTCAATCATCAGTATGAAAGATGTACAGACTCATATAAAATACCATTTCGTCATAAACTGGTAGCTTATATTCAAATCTTTAAAACTTCATAAGAACCTCTGATGTTTGAATAAAACCATTACGATTCTTGAGATATAACCCTATAAAACATTTAACAAACTCTTTTTCGAAGTAGTTGGTAGCAGAAAACGTTAATCAATGTTTGGGTTTTTAATTAAGGAATTTAGATATATCAAAATAACCACGAAATCTTCCCCTTAAATACGTTATGTTTCTCCCCATTTTTCATAAATAAAAAAGACATAGACAAAATAATAAAATAAATAAAGAGAAACAAAATATTTGATTTGACAAGCCAAAAAGGCAGAAAAGATACAACTGGTATTTAACAAAACGGAAATACAAAGAACTAAAAAGAACTACAAATAAAATGCAGCAAGTATAAACAATAAAGACATACATACACACTTAGATAGAAATAAAAAGCATACACATATGTGAAGATATTTTTAGAAAAATTAAGGGTTTTGGGAAGAAGAAGGAGGCAGCAGAATAATTGGGTAGTCATCTAGGAGATTAAAGGGATCTACCAAAGGACCAATATCATCTTCAAGAAAAATCTCCAAGTTGTGTGTTAAAACTTCTGGTGGATCGATCTTTGTGAAGATAGGAGAGTTATCCGACTGAATATTATTGTTGTTGATTTCTTCTTTGGATAGATAAGTGCTTTCACTAGAGACAGATCTAGGAGGAGATTTAGGTTGAGCTAGTTATAGTTGTTGAAACTGTTGTTGAGTTTGTTGTTGTTGAGCAGTCATTGATGAAGATGAAGGAGATGAAGAACAATTGCATAAAGGGTTGTTTTAGGTTTTAGAGATGAAAGTGTGAGAGTATTGTGCGTGTAGTGTGAAAATGTGAGTGAAGTGGGTTTATAGAGAAAAATTTGCAATGATGACAAAATGGAAATACACAGACATAAGGGGAAGCGTAAGACTTTAGTCTAATTCCAAGAATTGTGAAACCCAATGTGTCACGCTTTTATCACGCATACTAAAAAAATAGAACAACTGTCACCACTTAGAACCACTTGAAATCAAACGACATGACAACCATTTAATGCAATAACTATTCAGAATTAGGAAGACAAATCGATAAGATTGCTTATGATCAGAACCTTTCTGATTCATGAAAGCTTCCCTACTTCAGAAAGCTCATGTTTCAGAGTCAACAAAAAACACTCTCATAATCTAATATAGAGTTCTTAAGACTTTAAACATTCTAAAATACATCTTTTCATTCTGGACATAAATCCATAAATAAGTTTTCCAGAATGAACACGAATTTATCTTTAACAGAGGGTTTTGTAAAGATATCAGCCCATTGATGGTCTGTATCGACAAGTTTTAAATGGAAAATACCACTCTGAACATAGTCACGTAAAAAGTGATGTTTAATTTCAATATACTTAGTCATATAATGCAAGATAGGATTCTTAGATAAACAAATAGCTGAAGTATTATCACAAAGAATAGGAATGTTACTCTGAGATATCTAATAATCTTTCAGCTGACTCTTCATCTAGAGTATCTGAGTGTTGCATTTAGAAGTTGCAGTATATTCAGCTTCGGTTGTTGAAAGCGCGATTGTTGATTGTCTCTTGCTGGACCATGAGATAAGGTTATCTCCCAGAAATTGGAAACTTCCAGAAGTACTTTTACTTTCTATTTTCTCTTCAGCATAGTCAGCATCACAATAACCTATTAATTTGTGTTCAATTGATTTTCTATAAAACAAACCAAGGTTAGTAGTACCTTTTAGATACCTACAGATTCTCCTAACAACAGTTAAGTGAGTTTCCATAGGATCTGATTGGAAGCGAGCACATAAGCAGACACTGAATAAGATATAAGGTCTAGAAGCAGTTAGATATAAAAGAGAGTATATCATACCTCTGAAAAGCTTCTGATTTACCTTACTACTTATCTCTTCTTTCTCCATAATATATGTATGATGCATTGGAGTTTTTGCTTGCTTACATTTTGATAAGTTAAACTTCTTCAGAAGTTCCTTTGTATATTTGCTCTGATGAATGTACGTTCTTTCTGAACATTATTCAATATGGATTCCCATAAAGAATTTGAGTTTTCCCATCAAACTCATTTTAAATTCTGCATGCATTAACTTAGCGAAATCCCTGCACAACGATGCATTAGCATAACCAAAAATAATATCATCAACATAAATACAACCAGAATATCATTCTTAAAGGTTTTTCAAAAGAAAGTTTTGTCCACTTTCCCTCTGGTAAAATTATTTTCCAAAAGAAAGTTACTTAGTCTATCATACCAAGCTTTAGGAGCTTGCTTCAGACCATATAACAATTTTTTCAATTTAAAAACAAAATCAGGATTTTGAGAACTTTCAAAACTAGGAGGTTGATGCACATATACTTCTTTAGAAGTATATCCATTCAAGAATGCACTCTTAATATCCACCTGATAAAGGATGATGCTATGATTGACTGCAAATGAAATTAAAAGACGAATAGACTCTAACCTGGGAATTGGAGCAAAGGTTTTTGTATAGTTTATACCTTCTTGTTGACTATAACCTTGTGTTACCGGTCGAGCCTTATTTCTGACAACCTCACATTTCTCATTCAGCTTATTTCTGAAGACTCATTTGGTTCCAATGACATGGAAACCCTTTGGTTTCTGAATAAGATCCCAAACATCGTTTCTGGTGAATTGATTCAGTTCTTATTGCATAGCCATAATCCATTCATTATCCAGAATAACTTCATCAATAAATATGGGTTCTATCAGAGATACCAAACTTAGAATAATCTCTTCAGAAGGTTTGAATGAAGATCTTATTCTGACTGGAGCCTTTTTATCTCCATAATCAGTTCTTCAGAATAAGAGGTTTTTGATCTACTATTCTTCTGATGAGTTGGATCAATGTTTGCTTCTAGTTAAGTCGTTTCTTTAGATTCTTTAGCTTTGCCTTCTGAGTATTTTTCTCCAAAATCAATATCCTTGGATTCTAAAAGATTGATCTTTAGATCCGCAAATTTCTCAACTAGCTTTGACTTTTCAAGGTCAAGCTTATCATTAAATCTAACATGAATTGATTCCTCAATAATTCGTGTTTTTGTGTTAAAGATTATGTATCCTTTAGATCATTCAGAATATCCTAACAATAAACACTTTTGTGCCTTAAAATCAAACTTACTGAGATTCTCTTTAGTGTTTAACATAAAACATTCACATCCAAAAGGATCACTTCTGACTTTAACTATTTTGTAGTTCATTTCTGTTTGCACTAGTGAGCAGAAGGTAGAAAACACACAATGTGACTCATCCTTGTGTTTCAAGAACTTTGCCCATGTCCGACGATTGTAGTCATCGGATATGACCAATTCATGCTTCTTTCCATTGATAGAAGCAGTTTTCACTAGTCTAAAAAAATCAAAGTGTAGAAGTTATAACGGTCTAGAGGTAGAAACAACAATTTTTTCTTTGAAGGATGTTTTAGAAAACTTGCCTTTCTGACATGCTTCACAAAGAACATCTGAAGCGAACTACAGGTTGGCTAGACCTTTGACTAATCCAAGCTTATTTAGATGAGAAATCATTCTCATGCTAACGTGACCCAAACGTCAATGACATACCCATTGCTCCTTATTAACATACATTAGACATTTTACATTCTGATCTTCAAGATCAGAAAGTTTAATTTTATAAATGTTGTTATTTCTCTTTCCGTTAAAAAGGATTGTACCATCTTTCTGATTGACATCCTTACACGACTTTTAATTAAAAATGATATCATAACCATTGTCACTAAGTTGACTAATAGACAAAAGGTTATGCATCAGGCTATCAACTAAAAGAACATTAGTATAAGAAGGAAGTTTACAGTTACCAATGGTTCCAGAGCCAATGATATTTCATTTATGGTTTCCTCCGAAACCAACGAAGCCTTCAGGCTTAAGCTCCAAATCTTGGAACATAGACCTTTTGTCTGTCATATTTCGCAAGCATCCATTGTCCAAGTACCATGACTGGTGTTTCAGCTGAGCTGCTAAGGATGTCTCTTCAGAATCATAGTCGGATTCTGATTCTGATAATACCTTGTCTTTTGGTTCTTCAAAACCTGTGGGATCATCTGTAGTTACCATCAGTGCAAGTTGGCTTTTTCTTCGTCAAAATCTTCTTCTTCGGAATCTGAGTCATCCCATGTAGCCATCAACCTCTTCTTGCCTTTAAAAAAAATATTCTTAGGCCTTCTGTCATTTCTCAGCTTAGCACAATCATTTTTGTAGTGGCCTAACTCCTTGCACTCTAAGCAGATGACTTCTTTTCCAAAACCTTGCTTCTTCTATCCAAACGAAGAATCAAAGCGACCAGCAGTCATTCTGACTCCTCTGAACTTTCCTTGACCATTTTTCTTGTGTTTCCAAAATTTACCGACTCTCTTTAAGATTAGAGACAGCTCATTATCGTCTTCTGATTCTTCATTAGATCCTTATGATTCTTCCCCAACTTGATAAGTTATTATCTTCTCATACTTGGATTTTAGATTAACGGATTTACCTCACTTTTGAGGTTTATATTCTTCAAGCTCAATCTCGTGGCTTTTTAAAGAATTAACGAGTTCTTCAAGACTGACGTTGTTGAGATCATTTGGCAGCTTCAAGGCAGTTACCATAGGTCTCCATTTTTTGGGAGGACTTTTGATAATTTTCTTGACATGGTCAGTTGTAGAGTATCCTTTGTCCAGAACTTTAAGTCTTATAACAAGTATCTGAAACCTTGAGAACATGGTCTCAACTATTTCATCATCTTCCATTTTGAATGCCTCCTACTTCTAGATTAAGGCCAAATCCTTTATTTCCTTTACTTGAGCATTCCCCTCACGAGTCTTCCTTAAAAAGTCAAAAATGGATTTGGCAGAATCTTTGTTTGTTATTTTCTCATACTCTATATAAGAGATAACATTGAGCAATATGGTTATGGCCTTATGATGATTTTTGAAATCTTTCTTCTGTTGATCAGTCATAACACTTCTTATTATAATATTCCCTTCAGCATTCACTAGGTGAACATAGCCATCGAATACAAGATCCCAGAGATCAAAATCATAATCAAGAAAGAAAGTTTATATTCTATCTTTCCAATAATCAAATTTCTCACCATCAAAGATTGATGGTTTTGCACTATAATGATCTCTTTCATTATTGTTAACAACGTTAGCAGCCTTAGTGGCGACCATTGTTTCTCACACAAACTGGATTAGTACTGAACACAATGAGGTGTTGATAAAACTTTTATCACAATCAGATTTGGAGCCCTGGTGCCAATTGAAGGTGTGAAAAACACAGGAAATGGGGTTTGAATTGGGTTTTACAAGCAACCGCTTTTTTTCAAAACAAGAACACCACTAACAAGTTAATAACAAGGAGATAAAAATATGAGTATTTTTATACTGGTTTACTTGAAACTCAAAGTCACTTCAGTCCACCCGCCAAGGTGATATTTCCTTATACACAATAACTTAATCTAGTATAATCAACATATTACAATAATCACAAAGAATAACCTTTTTTGTCTTCTCAAGGATCCAACTATACCCTAGTCTCCTTAAGGACTCACAAAAAACAACTTTCTTTGTCTTCTCAAGGAAAACCTCCAAAAGGAATTGTCGCATCCTGCGAAAAATCAACCGGCGAGCCTAAAAATAAAAACACACAGAGCCGCCACTGCGCGTTATTTATCCCAAGATAGGGAAAGGAAACGCTCAGAGAAACCTGGAAAGACATGGTCTCGCGACCAGAGAGAAAAGGTTCGGGAGTCGGTTACGCAAGGGGAAGGTATTAGCACCCCTCACGTCCGTCGTACTCGACGGGATCCACGTTCTAAGAAAAGAAAAGGTTGCTAAACATCACACACACACGCGGGGAACGCAGGTGGGGTTAAGAGGAACGAGCTCGATAAGGTATCGCACCTTATGCCTACATATCTTGTCTGGAACAAGAATCAGAGCCTCTGTAGTTCGGCTTACGCACGCCAAACAACACAAAACATACAAACAAGCAAGGGTGGCAAACATGGAGCCCGACAACCACTGGATGGAATTACGTCAGCATCCGAACCAAAATATGTACAAAACGGCAAACGTGGAGCCCGACTGCCAATCACTGGGCTTACGTCGGCATCCGAGCCAAAACACACAATCAGATAACAAGTAAACACACGCAAAAAAGAAAAAGGTTGCCCGGAGTGGTCTCGCGCGACCACCTGCCTACATACCTCGTCTGGCACGAGGATCAGGGCGATGTAGTTCCCCTGAAAGGGACTGAATTGCTAACCAGAAACCGGGGAATGACACACAACTAGGGAGCTGAGACTCGAGCCTAATGTTGTCATGCATCGTTTACCCTAAGTTCGGTTTTCTATCCTACTTGCATAAGCAAACTAACCTAACCAGGGAAGAAGCTAGCACACAAGCATACAATCATATATCAGCATTAAATGAGAACAGGCATCTCAAACAAACATGTCAATCAGATATCCACATATCACGCACTATAGCCAAACAAGGGGGCTCAATCAATCAGGTTTGACTGCCTAAGCAAGTCGTCTGTACGGGCTGCGTTTGCTCTTAACCTTGCCATTACGAGGCTAAGGTGAAGCAGATGAAAGGATGAAGTGAGGATGAGACCTCACAGCTCTTATCCCTAACCAGGGAGAGCTGACAAATGAGCATGGGTCCAGAATAGGGGAACCCTTCTATACTCGATGACTCTGACTCAATGTGCACTGCACAGGATCTTGGGCTTTTGATCTCACTGCTACAACCATGTAATGGGAGCAAGGAGAAGACTCACTGAATAGTGGGGGACAGGTTGCTTGTCCCTACCTTCCACCAATTGCCTTACTTGAAGGACTTTTCCTGCTTGGCTTAAAAAATAAACATACACAAGCATTGCCTCTTAAGGAGGACTTCAGACAATTTGCCCGGCTCGGTAACAGCCGGGTCTCCAGACTACATGAAGTAAGAAGGTTATACCTCAAATGCAAGTTGCTTAAGCAACGCAAAGCAAAAGTTCACAAGGAACTGAGCAACTAAAGTACCTGGAAACAGTCAAACTCAGTCAGTAATCAGACAGACAAAGCATAAACAATAAACAGTTAACCAGTCAAACTATACAAGCTATTGCACAACACAAGGCAAGCTCAAGGCTTAAGCCCAAGCTTCAACACCTACAAAACAATGTTATGTTAGTGTACAAACATCCACAACATCAATTAAAACCAACTTGTATCATTCTCCATGTACATTGCTTTTTTGATCCTGAAAAATCAAGCAAATATTAGCACCTAGACCACTAGGCCAAGCCTAGGGTCCCAAAGCAAGAAAAAAGTTAAAACAGCAAGTTATCCACCATCCAACATCAAATTAACATCAAACAAGAGCAAACATCCTTGGTCTCATGTTTATATCATCCATCAAGTTCAATTCATGCACAAAACAATCCATATTGGTTCAAATGAAGCACCAAATATACAAACAGAAGTATTGCATTCAAAGCCATGCCAAAACACATCAAAAAAATCTCAAATTAAATACACTTAAACAGGGGTCAATCAAGGTCTACCATGTCAAATTTGAGCTCAATTGGGCAAATGGAACCATGTCAATGAAATTCATCAAAAACAGACACAATTTCATGCTTCAATTCACAACATCAATGCATACATCCACTTCAAAAATTCATAACTCAATGAAAACAAAAAAGAAATTGATGAGACCAAAACAGGGAGGTCCTAACATGTGTCTAGTTCATGCATATCAAATTTCATGGCCATACAATACAATATGAGGATTTCCCAATCAATCTACCAACATGTATCACATGAGCTTGCAATTTCAACAACCAGAAATGAAAAATCAAGATTAAATTGAAAATACAGTGAAAAATCCTACAAAAATTCATACAATATCTCAACACGCTAACTAACCATCATGCAAAATTTCAGCCAATTCTAACATGTATAGGTCACTCAAAAAAATCCTGCAAGTTGACATAATGAGGTGTGACACAAATTGTCACACCTAAGTTCCAGAATTTGCTGCTCTCTAACCAGGTATCCAAAATTCATGAAATTTACATATAAATAATCCTCAATGAGTCAAGAACCACCACAAAAATTTTCAAGAATTTATTCTACATTATGAGCATTTCATGATCAAATTACAAACATGTATCAAAATGTGACATACATTAGAAAACCCTAGGTCAAATGAAATATTCCCCAAGCACAACTTTGACCAATAGGTCAAAAAAATCCTACACAAGTCAACAAAGTCAAGGAAAAAATCTCCATATTTTTAGGAATTTTTTACTATTTTTTATGAATTTTTTAAGGTCATGGTAATTTTTAAGAATTAAAATGAATTAACTTAAATTAATAAAAATGAAATTTCAGTGGCATTATGGTAATTTTTGGCGCGGCGGGAAACAGCAAATTTGAAAATTCAAATGACAATTTGGATCAAACATCATCTTCTTCATCGTTTTCACACGCAGAAAATCCAGAAAATCTCAAAAGTGGATGAACAACAAATGTTAACGAAAATTGGCATGCTTATAACCGTTGGATCCGTCTCTTCAAGAGGAACACGAATATCATACTATCACATCCTAAAAGTTTCTCAAACTCTCGAATCGACTCACTTAGGGTTTTGTCACAAAACTTCAAACCTAGATTTCGTGAGCTATGGTTAACCATTTGCAAAACTAATTACATCATGATGCTCTACAATCCAAGGCCTTTCAAACGCATATACTTATTAAGCCAATGGTGAACGTTGAATTTTCGATTTACCTGGAAGTGCAGCAATGGTGCGCGACTTTTCAAGGCTTAGGATCTCAAAACAGCGATGCAACAACCTTCAGGAAGATGAATTCCACGCTCCGTTTCAATCGATTCCGCTCCTATCGTCCATAATTCAGATTTGCCATTGTTGATGTGTTTTGGAACAGTCGCGGTACAGTGTTCTTTGCAATCCAAATGCCACAAACAGATGAAGAATAAGAGGATTGGAGTTGAATGAAGAAGGAATTTCGTGATTTGGTGTAGAATCGATGAAGAATTTTGTGATTGAAGATTGGTGTGTTCTTGAGCAAAATGGAGAGAATGAGAGGTTTCTAGATCTGTTCTTGGTAATTGTGATATTCAGTTATGATTAGGAGATGATTTTGATTATATATGGATGCTTAATTGTAGCTCTAATCACATAATTAGCAAAATGACATGGTTAATGGAAATTGTTATTTTTGTAAGTGAGGGCAAAATGGTAACTTCCACATGACAGCACATGCCAGCTCAAAATTGGTTCCAACATGTCCAAAACACCCTATGTGAAGTGTAGAAACAATTCCCATTGCAATTGGTTGCTTAAATCTCATTTTCACTATGTGTATGTAAAGTATCCATTTTTAGCCATTTCATTCTTCATGCCAAAACTCAAACCATGTGCATTAACCATGAAATGAATATTCAAACACACTTAAAATGCCATTCCTGAGGTGTTGGAAAAAGTCCCATTCAAAAATTCCCAATATTTTGACATTTGGACAATTTTGCCCCTGGTCCAATTCAGCTGTCCAGTTGAAAAGTGACTTTTTGCCTGGGCCATTTTTGGGAAATTCCAATGATGCACCCTCAAAGTACATGTCAAATGGAGTTTGTGCATATAAAGAACTTGCAATTTGGACAAAGTATGTGGTAGTTATGGCCTCCTGATTACGGATCTTTTCTGAAATTCACTGAGCCATATTTTGCAAACCGTACATTGGATTTTCAAGTTCTTGGACTTTTTGGAAAGGTGAGAACAAGATCTACATCTGTCATGTTGAACAATTTTTCATTTGAAGCTTCCTTGGACTTCTGTTTTTGAGGTCAAAACTTTCCACTTTTGGAAACTTCTATTACAAGTCAGTTGCTATTTTTGGCAGTTTTTGTCCTGACTTGATTTTCTTCATTCTTAAGCTTTGAGATGTCATTTAACACTTGTTCCAACATGAATGAAGTGTGTCTAACTCATTTCCACCTCCAAATTCATCAGATCAAGCACAGTTGACCACAGTTGACTTTTCATCTGATAGATGAATTTGGCAATGCATTGATCAATTTAAGCCCCAATCTCCAACTGAAATGGCTCAAGGGTGACACCCTAGCCTCAATAATCACCATATAATCACAAAATGATCCTCATCTTCATCTCAAACACCATCTCCTGATTAAACCCTGATTGGCCCAATACAACTGATTAGGGTTGACCAGTGGTCAAAACCCTAATCTCAAGGAATCTTCTTCAACCTCCTGATGACATCCAACCATGGTGATGATGATGTATCGATTCAATCAACATGAAGACCAATACCCTTGGGAGTCACAAAACCCTAATTCACAGCTCAATCCTCAGATGGCCCATGATCAATCAGTACAACCCTAGGCTTGCATTTTCTGACTTCCTCATCTTCTGATCAAGACTTGGGAAGATAGCTTGCACTATGTAACCACATGTTATGCAATATGAAATGCCTAATGTCCTAAAATGAAATACAAATATGTTAATGCTAGTCCCAAGAGAGGAGGGCAAATTTTGAGGTGTTACAGCTGCCCCTATTCAATCCACTGTGAACCTGTCGATACGAAATAGCCTCGGCTTTCGGATGATCAGGATGAAGAGTGATTGAATACCAAGAACAGACGAACAATTTGCACTCTGATGGGATAATAATTAACAACGCCTGTCAGCATCGGCGAAGAAACAAACTTTGAACAAAAATCCGTCTGGTACGGAGAAAATCGGTCTGAACACCGCACATCCCCTCGGGAGTATTATTCTTTCTTCTTATTCTTTTCTTGAACCCCGAAATTTTCTTTATCTTTTTTCATTTTCTTGAACCCCGAAACTTTCTCCGCGCAAACGATCCTCGGATCTCTGCATTTGAACCCCGGAACTTTTGATAATTCTTGGTCTGAAAACCCCTTCGGTCTGAACACCGGGACATCGGCCTGATCGCCACTTCGGTCTGGATACCGCCTCGGTCTGAACTCCGGGAAATTGGCCTGATCGCCACTTCGGTCTGGATACCGCCTCGGTCTGAACTCCGGAAAACTGGCCTGAATACCACAAGTACATCAACCTGATCGTCGGAAACTTCTTCGATCTGAGAATCGGAAACTGGGCCTGAATACCACAAGTACATCAACCTGATCGTCGGAAACTTCTTCGATCTGAGAATCGGAAACTGGGCCTGAATACCACAAGTACATCAACCTGATCGTCGGAAACTTCTTCGATCTGAGAATCGGAAACTGGGCCTGAACGCCACTTCGGTCTGGATATCGCCTCGGTCTGAACTCCGGAAAACTGGCCTGAATACCACAAGTACATCAACCTGATCGTCGGAAACTTCTTCGATCTGAGAATCGGAAACTGGGCCTGAACGCCACTTCGGTCTGGATACCGCCTCGGTCTGAACTCCGGAAAACTGCTAATCGCGTAACGTCCTCTGATTTTATTTCCCTCTCCGCCCGACGGAAACATTTCCTCCAATATCGCACTACTGGGGAACATTGCTGATCTGACGTTCTGATGCTAGACTCCTCAGAATAACACCTTTATCTTTCAGCAAAACCACCCCTCAAACGGTAACCACGGTTTGGGACTAGCTTATGCTTGCAATGATGCATGATTGATTTTTCTGCGTAATGCTCCATAAACATGGAAATGCTACGCGATTATTCATTTTTTATGCAATATGCCATGCTATTTTTTCATGATGAATGCATAAAAAGAAATATCCCCCTCTGGGGAATCCTCTGGGGGACACGAGACTCTCTGCTGAGGCTCTCGTCACTGCTCCGATTTCCACCCTGCCGGGGAATAGTACTGCTGCTGGGAGAATGCCACCCTTGCTGGGGAATACCTCCTTTGCACCCAACCCTCTCGAGGACCTGCTGGGGCAGAAGAACCATCATCGCGCTCTGTGGGGATACCACAATCTCTTTGTCTTGCTGGGGATACACGTCCCAACTCTGCTTTGGGAACCCTCACCGATACTCCCGCTGAGGAAATGAGCAATCTTCAACCTACCGGGGATGACCATCCAGACCATGCTAGGAGAAACGACTGCTACTCCGCTGGGGATTACCCATGCAATCCATAGGTAGAATCGGCTCAGCTGGGGATGCAGAAACCCGTCCGCCACGGGAATTTGTTCAATCCTCCGGTAAGATGAACACTGCTGGAGATATATTTCTTTGGAAAAGACCCGCTCCACTCGGGGGTAGCAACCTTCAGACCTGACTGCTGAGGAAACACCATTATAAACCTGCCAGGTATAACCACACTGACTCGGCTGGGGAGCTAGTCCTACGATTCTGCTTGGGGACTTAGCTGGGAAATAAGAATTCCCGGACTCATCCGGACCTTTTCTGCTCCATCATCTTGTATTTCAAATCGCCCTGCGCTCGACGAGAGACGTACTCCTGGGATTTATACAGAAATTTCAATCTTTCGACTTTGAAGAGTCTTCTTGATTAATTCCAAAGGTCGTCGGACGTCTCAACGTCTTCTCTCCACCGTTTCTCCTTCGTCCCTGATCGAACTCTGCGGGGAACTACAAACTTTCATGTCTTCCGACTTTGAAGAGTCTTCTTGATTATCATCAAGGATCGTCGTACGTCTCAACGTCTTCGTCATTTTTTCATATTCATTTGTTCCTGAGCGAACTCTCTGGGGATTTATTACAAAGCTTCCGCCTCACAACCTGCAAGTGAGTGACGAATACCTAACAGTTCCTGCAAAACAGATCGTCAGATAAAACCGTGCCCCAGGTGTGTCAAGATTTCAACACTTGGGTCACTCAACCTTCCACATAAGATTTCAAGCTTTCAATCTTATAAACATGCATTGGAAGGAACCCGTATGTCTTAAAATGCAAGATTCTTTATCAAAAATATCTGGATGTTTTTGCAATCAAAGCGGTAATGAAAAACAAAAACAAAATTATTTGACTGAATATGCATTTTATTGATTGGAAAAGTGTGGCTCAAATTGAGCAATACAAAAGGAAGCAATTCCTGAAAAGAGGTAATTGCGCTCAAAAGGAAAAATCTATCCTAATGGCAATGTGAAACCCGTGATCTCATCAAGTTCCAACTCGGTTACACCCCCTATATCCTCAGACTCTCCATGCTTTCTGCCTTCTGAACAAGACAACTCTGACTGATCCCTACCGGGTATTATCCATGATGCCTTAACCAAAGCGCAAACGATCATGCTAGACGCAGTTGTTCGTTTCAATCCCTCTTTTGCCTGGACCGCCCTTTCGGGTTTTCAGTCCACCGGGATACCCATTTTTGCCCAAGTCGCCTTCTCAGGTTTTCGACTTGCCGGGTGTACATTTTCATTTTTATCCCTAATTTTTGCCCGAACCTCTTTTCTGTTTTTGGTTCGCCGGGATGCCCATTTTTGCCTGGACTATTTTGTTCTTTTCGTCCAGCGGGTCAATTTATACGAAGTATTTTTTAACTGCGTCCGCATTCACAGGGGATGGAAAATCCTCACCATCCATGGTCGTTAACAACAAGGCTCCGCCAGAGAAAACCTTCTTGACCACGAATGGACCTTCATAATTCGGTGTCCATTTGCCCCTTCGATCGTTTTGAGGAGGAAGGATCCTTCTCAGCACCATATCACCTACGTGATACACCCGAGGTCGCACCTTCTTGTCAAAAGCACGCTTCATCCTCTGCTGGTACAACTGCCCATGACAGATGGCTGCTAGCCTCTTTTCCTCTATCAGGCTCAACTCTTCGTACCGGGTCCTTACCCATTCAGCCTCTTGCAATTTTACGTCCATCAGGACTCTCAAAGAGGGAATCTGAACCTCGACAGGTAGTACAGCCTCCATCCCATATACCAACGAGAACGGAGTTGCCCCAGTAGATGTGCATACCGACGTTCGATACCCATGCAATGCGAACGGCAACATCTCATGCCAATCCTTGTAGGTTACCACCATTTTCTGCACAATCTTCTTTATATTCTTGTTGGCTGCCTCAACCGCCCCATTCATCTTCGGACGATAGGGAGAAGAATTGTGATGCTCAATCTTGAATTCCCGACACAGCTCTGCCATCATCTTATTATTCAAGTTAGAACCATTATCAGTAATGATTCTCTCGGGAACTCCATATCGGCAAATGATGTCTCTCTTGAGAAATCTAGCAACAACCTGCTTCGTCACATTCGTATAAGAGGCTGCTTCTACCCACTTGGTGAAGTAATCAATAGCCACTAATATGAATCTGTGCCCATTCGAAGCCGTAGGCTCTATCTTTCCAATCATATCAATGCCCCACATAGCAAACGGCCATGGAGACGACATTAAGCTCAACGGATTTGGAGGCACGTGCACCTTATCAGCATAAATCTGGCATTTATGACACTTCCGCACGAAATTAAAACATTGGGCCTCCATTGTCATCCAGTAATAACCTGCTCTCAGCAGCTTCTTCACCATTGCATTCCCACTGGCATGGGTACCGAACGACCCCTCATGAACCTCTTTCATCAACTGGCTTGCTTCTGCATCATCAACACATCTGAGCAAGACCCAATCAAAATTCCGCTTGTACAAAACCCCATCCTTATTCAGGTAGAATACCATGGCTAATCTCCGCAGAGTCTTTCTGTCTTTCTTTGACGCTCCCTCAGGATACTCTTGAGTCTCCAGATAGTGTTTGATATCATAATACCACGGCTTCTCATCATCAGGCGCTGTATCAACAGCAAACACATAAGCCGGTCTATCCAGACGACCCACTTCCACACTGGGGCACTGATTCCACCTCTGCACCTTAATCAAGGCGGCCAGAGTAGCCAAAGCATCTGCCAAAGGATTCTCCTCTCTAGGCACATGATGCAACTTCACCTCGGTGAAAAACGTCAACAATCTCCTCGTATAATCTCGATACGGAACCAAATGAGATTGATGCGTATACCATTTCCCGTTAACCTGATTTATCACCAGAGCTGAATCTCCATATATCACAAGGTTCTTGATTCTCAAATCAATAGCCTCCTCAATACCCAATATGCAAGCTTCATATTCAGCTACGTTGTTGGTACACTCAAATGTTAGCCGGGCAGCAAAAGGAATATGGGATCCTTTCGGCGTAACCAAAACAGCACCAACACCGCTTCCGTTCACGTTAACGGCCCCATCAAACATCAGAATCCATTCAGATTCAGGGTCAGGCCCCTCCTCCGGGATCGGTTCCTCGCAATCTTTCGATTTGAGAAACATGATGTCCTCATCAGGGAATTCAAACTTCATCGGTTGATAATCATCAATGGGTTGCTGGGCGAGGTAATCAGACAATACACTCCCCTTGATCGCTTTCTGAGAGGTATACTGTATATCATATTCTGTCAAAATCATTTGCCACCTTGCAACCCGTCCGGTCAATGCTGGCTTTTCAAAAATGTACTTGATCGGATCCATCTTGGAAATCAACAAAGTGGTATGAACCAGCATGTACTGCCTTAGTCGGCGAGCAGCCCAGACCAAAGCACAACAAGTTTTCTCGAGCAGTGAATATCTTGTTTCACAGTCGGTAAACTTTTTGCTAAGGTAGTATATGGCATGCTCTTTTCGACCAGACTCGTCATGCTGCCCCAATACACACCCCATAGACCCCTCGAGGACTGTCATGTACAGAATTAACGGTCTTCCCTCCACAGGAGGCATCAGAATCGGAGGCTCCTGCAAATACTCTTTTATTTTTTCAAACGCCGCTTGGCAATCATCATTCCACCTGACCGTTTGATCTTTTCTCAACAATTTGAAAATCGGTTCACACGTGGCTGTTAGGTGAGATATGAACCGTGAAATGTAGTTCAATCTACCTAAGAAACCACGAACCTCTTTCTCCGTTCTTGGTTCAGGCATTTCTTTTATCGCTTTTACTTTTGCAGGATCAACCTCGATTCCTTTCTCACTTACAATGAACCCCAGCCATTTACCGGACCGCACTCTGAACGTGCACTTATTCGGATTCAACCTCAGTCTGAACTGTCTCAACCGGTCAAACAACTTGGCCAAATCTACCAAATGCCCCTCTTCTGTCTGGGACTTTGCTATCATGTCATCAACATAGCATTCAATTTCATGATGAATCATATCATGAAACAAAGTCACCATAGCTCTCTGATAAGTAGCACCGGCGTTCTTGAGACCGAATGGCATCACCTTGTAACAAAAGGTACCCCACGGTGTAATGAACGTTGTTTTCTCCATATCATCTGGCGACATTTTGATTTGATTATAGCCAGAAAAGCCATCCATGAAGGAAAACACCGAGAATTAAGCTGTATTATCTACCAACACGTCAATGTGAGGTAATGGAAAATCATCCTTCGGACTAGCTCTGTTCAGATCTCGGTAGTCCACACACATTCTTACTTTCCCATCTTTCTTCGGGACTGGCACAATGTTCGCAACCCATGGCGGATAATTAGTGACAGCAAGGAAACCAGCATCCCACTGCTTCTGCACTTCCTCTTTAATTTTCATTGCCATGTCAGGTCGAGTTCTGCGCAACTTCTGCTTCACTGGAGGACAATCTGTTCTCAACGGTAGCTTGTGCACAACGATATCGGTATCCAACCCTGGCATATCTTGATAAGACCAGGCAAAGATATCGACATACTCTTTCAATAGCACCACCAATCTGCCCTTAACACTTTCCTCCAAAGCAGCCCCGATTTTCACTTCTCTCTTCTCCTCGTCGGTACCCAGGTTCACAACCTCAATCTGTTCCTCGTGCGGCTGAATCACCTTCTCCTCTTGTTTTAACAATCTGGCTAATTCCCCTGGCAGTTCACAATCTTCTTCGTCTTCTTCTTCAGCAAGATAGATTGGATTGTCGAAGTCATACAAGGGTGTAACAGGATTGTTATCAATGAGATCCGGAGAGGAATCGCATCTGCATGAATGTTGATTCATGCACTGCTTTAGAACCGGTGTGAGAAATCGAAAAAGAAAAATGAAAACATTGCCATTTTTATTTCGTTTTTATTTTTTAAACTGCAAAAATAAATGAAAAACAGGGAACACCGCTTTTGACTAAAAAACATCCTTTTATTAATGATGCAAAATCTTACAAATTTATGAACATGAGGAGGCCCTTACAATGGACCATTACGTGTCGGGCAACACGTATGGTTTGCATGCAAATAAGAAAGAAAACAAGAAAAATATTACTCTTCGAGGAGAGTGACCCGGATGATTTCTTCGGCCTTCCAGTTGTGGATTTCCATCCCTGGTGCGCACGGTGTTATCCATCGGTCCATATCACAGTCGCTGTCAGTATCTTCACCCATCATGCAGATGTGGTCTGGATCTAGCATTCCAGCACTGGTGAAAGTCACAGGCACACGACCCCCTCTGCTCGGCCCAGAGCCTCGGCTCGGCTTATATCCGACCCCGAATCGGTCCTTCTTCTCAGGGACCTCCATTATCCTGCCCCAGCCTGGAGCTTCTCCGCTTTTGACCACCTCAGCAGCTTGCTTGTATGAAGCGATGGATGGTTTCTCCTCTTCTTGCTTAGCAAACAGAGCATTCTCCACCTTGACGGTTTCAAATGCCTGACTAGGCGTTTCCCATATCTCTCCATCCATCTCCACATACTTAAACGAAGACAGGTGGCTGACAAAGATGTCCTCCTCTCCGCAAACAGTAACGACTTGGCTTCCCCAGACATATTTCAGTTTCTGGTGCAAAGTCGATGTAACTGCTCCCGCAGCATGGATCCACGGCCTACCCAACAAACAACTGTAGGCTGGCTGGATGTCCATAACATAGAAGGTTGACTTAAACACCTCCGGGCCAATCTTCACTGGCAATTCCACCTCCCCAAACACGGCCCGTTTTGACCCATCAAACGCCCGCACAATCAAATCAGTCGGGGTCAAAATCAGCCCATCACAGTTTAACTTTGCCAAGGCCTTCTTAGGCAACACATTCAACGAGGAACCGGTATCAACCAGCACATGCGAAAGCACGGCTCCTTTGCATTCCATTGCAATGTGCAAAGCCCGGTTATGATTTCTCCCATCCACGGTCAAATCCATATCAGTAAAGCCCAACCCATGGCTGGCATGCACGTTGGATACGACCGTCTCCAATTGGTTAATTGTAATCTCTTGAGGAACATAGGCTTTCTTCAATATTTTCAACAAAGCCTCCCTATGCCCTTCTGAGCTCAGTAACAATGAAAGAATGGAGATTTTGGACGGAGTCTGCTGCAAATGATCCACCAACTTATACTCCGACTTCTTGATTATTCTCAGAAACTCTTCAGCTTCATCATTAAATTTGTTATCCGACCCCGCAGGCGCCGGTGTCATCACAGGAGTACTACCGTTATCTGCCACAGCTTTACCCTTTGCCCTGGCTAAAGCCTCGGCCTTTTCTTTTTTCTCTTTTTCTTCCTCCCCTCCTCAATGCATCTGGAGCAAACAATCTTCCACTGCGCGTGAAACCGCTGGGACCGGCATTATCCACCCTTAGCACGGTGGTCTCACTAGCAGTCTGTTCTTCAACCTTCTCACCGTTACAGTAGACCTCTCCCCCATAATGCCATGGCACGGCATCATCTTTGTCATATGGAATTGGCCCAGGTACCGTGATGGTAACTGGAGCCTCCTCCACCAGGTTAGACAAATCCACCGGATCATAGTATATAGTTATGGTGGAGACCTCTTCCTTCTTTCCTTCAGTCCTCTCGACCACAATCTCACCACCGTCCATCAGACCCTGGACATGCTTCCTCAGAAGCTCACAACCGTTCGTAGAAATAGTGCACTCAGCACACTCAAACCCACAGCCCGGGTAAACCCCATTCATCAGCAGTTGTCTTTTCAACTCAACCAAAGGCGTCTTCAACTGATCGACCTCAGACAGCCCCACTCTATCTTCCACAGAAATAGCGTTTACTCCCCTCTGACCATGCGCAGGCATGGGATTTGCATTTACGTTGGGAGAAGGCGCAAAGTTGATTGCCTTGGAATCCACTAGGTCCTGGACTACGTGCTTAAAAGCTTTGCAGTCCTCAACATTATGCCCGGGCGCACCCGAGTGGAATTCGCACTTAGCATTTTCATTGTAACTGGGCGGCCTCTGATCAGGTCTCAAAGGCGCCAGCGTCCTCAGTTGCACCAGCCCGAGATCCAGAAGCTTCTTCAACAGAAACGAATAAGTCACCGGAGGCCTGTCGAATTGTCTATCATTTGCTCTGCCCCTGACCTGGTATCCAGCCCTCTGGGGCCTCTGTTGGAACGGTTGTCTTTGTTGCTGCTGTTGTTGTTGCGGTTGTGCTGACTGAGACTCAGCAGGAATTGTTACTGCAGCATTGTGCTGGAAGTAACGGTCCCTACTGGGTCCGCGCTGTGTATAAACTGCACTGGTGTCTCCTTCCTTCTTTCTCTGACCGTTATTACCGAACGGTTTCTTCGTTCCTGAAGAAGACGCAGATGCACCACCCTGGATTTTACCCAGCTTCAACCAACTTTCGATTCTTTCTCCTGCCACCACAATGTCAGAGAAATTGGTGACAGGGCAACCCACCATTCTTTCTGCAAACGGCCCCTGCAGGGTCCCCATGAACAAATCGGACATCTCTCTGTCTACCAGAGGAGGTTGCACCCTTGCAGCCAGTTCTCTCCACCTCTGCGCATACTCCTTGAATCCTTCGTTATGCTTTTGAGACATACCCTGCAGCTGGGTACGACTCGGAGCCATATCAGCATTAAATTGGTATTGCTTAAAGAAAGCATCTCCCAAATCTTGCCAGCTTTTGATATCGGACGATCTCAACTTGGTGTACCATTCCAAGGAGCCTCCAGACAGGCTGTCTTGGAAAAAGTACATCCACAGTTTTTGATCCGCGGTGTATGCCGAGATTTTGCGGACAAATGCCTGGAGATGAGTTTCCGGGCAAGAACTGCCATTGTATTTGTCGAACGCAGGCGCCTTGAACTTCTGAGGAATGACAATCCCCTCCACCAATCCCATGTTGGACATGTTAACCACCCCTGGCGTGGCATAACTTTCAAGCACTTTTATCTTCTCAGCCAGCAGCTGGATTTCCTTGTTCTGAGGAGGAATGTCATAAGGCACAAAAGGCTCATTTCGCATAGAGAACTGGTCAGCCTCTCTATCTTCCTCCTGATCTTCGTCAAAACCATAAAACGGAGGCACAAAGTTGTCTTTCATATTCTGACTAGGCCCAGGTTGACCAGCAGCACCAGCATTATTCACCAGACCAACTGTTGTCCTCTTTCCACCATCACGAGATCCCTGCCCCTGGTTGGAGACTCCATCCAGGTTGACCCCACTGTTCTGAGCAGAAACCCGCTCGAGTTTCTCAACTTTATCTGCGAGAGCCTTCTGACCAATGGCAAAACCTTGCATTATATTGATCAGTTCGGTCATTTTCTCCTTCAATTCCAGCATATCAGCACTGGGAAGCTCCATGAGTCTGGGAGTGTTTCTTCTTGTGTAATATCTGTGAGGGCGAGTTGAGTGCAGGGGTACAGCTCTACGAGCGCGAGCAATGGTTCCTGTTTACAAACAAGCACGTTAGTAATAGTCACCTGCAAAATAAAACACAAGTTATCATGATTAATGCATGTATGCAGTGTCTATCCATATGAAGGACACTTTGTCTCTCGACCCTGGCATCATCGAGACAAATAATAAGCCGGCATTAACATTCTGATTAGCAGTGTTTGATTTTGTTGTGCAGATCGGAGATATGTGATTTAGCAAGAATACCCCCAACCATGTGTGTGCTTGTGTAAGTGCATACGGTAAAGCAAATAAAGCTTGTCACCCAATCACTGAATAAAAACCATCATTACATAACCAAAAAGTGCACAATCGGTGCAATAGTCATACATCAGATCAAATATCAAATACAATCCTCCAGAATAGAAAAGAAATACAGACAAAGTGAATTCCGTCAACAAGCCTGACGGTAATTCAACACAAATGAAAGATCTAGCTAGATGAGGGTCCCACAGATGGCCCTATCTCATCTTCCATCCTCGCGAACTCTGCGGCGAACCTGAGCTCGGTATTCTCCTGCTGTAGTCTTCCAACTTCCTTCTGATGAATCTTCATCTGCCTGAAGTAGTGGTCTCTCTCAGCCATATAGTGATCTCTCTCTGCAATGATCTTTAGCTTCTCTGACTCCTTGACTTGCAGCTTTGCCTCCCACTCAGCAATGAGACCCCTGACTCTGTCATCTCTCTGATCCTTCACTATGATTTGCCTTCTCTTCTCATCTTCGATGACTTTTGATGCTCTGAACAGCTTCTCCTTTGTGATGTCATGTTCCCTGTTGGACGATGCTAAAGCTTGGCTGATCTTCCCATAGTAGGCTGTATCCATCTCGAAGCGTTTGGCCTCCAAAGCATGTCGCTTGTCTTGATCTTCCATCTTCACTTTGATTTCCTGATTAGCTGCCTGAAAATGAGCAACACTTCTCTCCAACTCCGCTTTCTCTGCAAGTAACTGATCTCTGGCCCTCTTCATCTCAAGGAACTCCTCCATGCTGACAGAAGAACTTGGACCCTCAATCCTAGGACACACTGAGTCACCTCCAGGGAACGGTAGAAATGTAGACTCAATCCTCTTCCGCAACCAATCCTCAAATAGTGGAAAATACCGGCAGTTGACTTTGCCGTAAGGAACCTTACCCCTCCTCTGGATATCTCGCCATTCGTCCAATACCTGCCTCAACTTGGTCTGGTTACCATCAATCGGGAAATAGAAGGACTCCTGAATCTCTCGCCCGAGAGGAGGACCCTCTATAGCAAACCCCATCTGTCTCCGGAGAAGCATCGGGTTGTAATTAATGCAACCCTGAACTCCCACTAAAGGCACATTAGGTAAACTCCCGCAACTGCAGATGAAGTCCCGACCAGCTAAACCATTATGAGTCCAAGCAATGTCATCAGCCCGCAGACCCATCAATCGAAAGGACCACTTCACACTAGGATCAATCTGAACAAAGGCACCTCGGGAAGGCAAATATCCCATGAACCACCTAAAGAGTAGCTGAGAGCAGCATCTGACCAGACCACCACGCCTCTTCTCATTCCTGTTATGCACTGAGTAGTATACATCTCCAATCAGGGTAGGAATAGGGTTTCTCTGCATAAACAACCTGATAGCATTACGGTCCACGAAATTCTTCTGGTTAGGAAACAGAACAATCCCATAAATGGTCACAGCAATCAGAGCACAAACCGTCTTCCAGTTACCCACAGCAGCATGTTCCTTGGCATTAGCCTCCAAGAAACTCAAATGAAATCCAGGTAACTTTCCCTTCTCCTTCCAACCTTCCTTGACCATTTCCGGACTCAAATAAAGAGCACGTGAAATCCCAAGGACATCCGGCTCCGCCCTAGTGACATGGAAAGGAATCTGATCACGGATCTGAATACCCAGGATGCTGACATAATCCTCCATTAGAGGTCCCAACAGATAGTCTGGAAAAACGAAACACCTCAACCCAGGGTCATAGAACTGAAGAAGAGTGTGGATGGCGCTCCTGTCGCAGTCAGTGAGTCTGAAAACCATCTTCAGAATACCGCCGTATGACTCTCTAAACATTCCCACATGGTCAGGAGTAATCAATGCTATCATATCCTTGAGCACACCAATCTCTGGATCAAAGAAACTGTAGGCAACATTGTCTTTCAAACCGGTCCTCATATTGGAGCAGAAAATCTCTCAACCAGAATCTCGATCAAAAGTGTCCCTGCATATGGGTAAACATGGGTTAGATGCAAATAATGCAAAATGCAATGATGCTGATGAATGAATGCAATGCGTTGCCATCCTCCAAGCCATCTGATTATCTGTACTGAATCTGGGCTCTGAACTGATCATAACCATCTGAGTGGACAAATAATCACCAATCTGATCCACGGGTTCCGAAATAAACGGAAGACAGATGCATCATCATCATCATCAACACCAGACCATCTCTGAGCAGACACACCATCACCATCTGAATCGGCCCGGGGAATCCGAAATAAACGGATCCCCACTGATACATATCTCGGCCCGGGGAATCCGAAATAAACGGATCCCCACTGATAAGTCACGGACAACACTCCGGCGTCACAGCAATAAATAACCATAAATCCGACTTATAATTATGTCTCTGAATCACAGATCAAAAGGTCACCATCTGAAGGCTATCTGAACAAACATCTGACAGAACAACCCTCCCCTCACAGGTAGGTTCTAAACAAGCCATCCTAAGGCGGATAATAGTCTCGACAAATCGGGCGGAGATACTCAATGGGTTTGCCCTTTCGGGTGTGCCATTGTAGCTCCCTTAAAATCGTCTAAACCAAAGATCCGGGAATGATCGGTCACCAGAGTCAACAACTCAAATGGAATGACTCAAACAAAGCGGAATATCCACAGAGATGAGCACTATCAAGTGAGTCTCGTCCGGCTTGTGGCACATCACGCCGCCAGGCACATGTTGACTTAACATGAAAGAGGCAACGTGAGACCACACTAGTCCTAGGTGTATACTCGGGCCTGGGTTTTAGCCCCACTCAGAACACCCACCCCAAACAACAGAACCACCTGCAGAGGGCGGCAACAACATGATAGTATGATGCATGCAGACATTAATGCAAATATAGATACACACTGGTTAGAATAATAAACGCAATAATCAACACATACAAGCAACCTAAACCAATCCTAGAACGCTAGGAAGGACTCGCTTAGGGACGATGGACCAGCATAGGTCAACATGTTTGTAATAAATCCCCAGCAGAGTCGCCAGCTGTCGCATCCTGCGAAAAATCAACCGGCGAGCCTAAAAATAAAAACACACAGAGCCGCCACTGCGCGTTATTTATCCCAAGATAGGGAAAGGAAACGCTCAGAGAAACCTGGAAAGACATGGTCTCGCGACCAGAGAGAAAAGGTTCGGGAGTCGGTTACGCAAGGGGAAGGTATTAGCACCCCTCACGTCCGTCGTACTCGACGGGATCCACGTTCTAAGAAAAGAAAAGGTTGCTAAACATCACACACACACGCGGGGAACGCAGGTGGGGTTAAGAGGAACGAGCTCGATAAGGTATCGCACCTTATGCCTACATATCTTGTCTGGAACAAGAATCAGAGCCTCTGTAGTTCGGCTTACGCACGCCAAACAACACAAAACATACAAACAAGCAAGGGTGGCAAACATGGAGCCCGACAACCACTGGATGGAATTACGTCAGCATCCGAACCAAAATATGTACAAAACGGCAAACGTGGAGCCCGACTGCCAATCACTGGGCTTACGTCGGCATCCGAGCCAAAACACACAATCAGATAACAAGTAAACACACGCAAAAAAAGAAAAAGGTTGCCCGGAGTGGTCTCGCGCGACCACCTGCCTACATACCTCGTCTGGCACGAGGATCAGGGCGATGTAGTTCCCCTGAAAGGGACTGAATTGCTAACCAGAAACCGGGGAAAGACACACAACTAGGGAGCTGAGACTCGAGCCTAATGTTGTCATGCATCGTTTACCCTAAGTTCGGTTTTCTATCCTACTTGCATAAGCAAACTAACCTAACCAGGGAAGAAGCTAGCACACAAGCATACAATCATATATCAGCATTAAATGAGAACAGGCATCTCAAACAAACATGTCAATCAGATATCCACATATCACGCACTATAGCCAAACAAGGGGGCTCAATCAATCAGGTTTGACTGCCTAAGCAAGTCGTCTGTACGGGCTGCGTTTGCTCTTAACCTTGCCATTACGAGGCTAAGGTGAAGCAGATGAAAGGATGAAGTGAGGATGAGACCTCACAGCTCTTATCCCTAACCAGGGAGAGCTGACAAATGAGCATGGGTCCAGAATAGGGGAACCCTTCTATACTCGATGACTCTGACTCAATGTGCACTGCACAGGATCTTGGGCTTTTGATCTCACTGCTACAACCATGTAATGGGAGCAAGGAGAAGACTCACTGAATAGTGGGGGACAGGTTGCTTGTCCCTACCTTCCACCAATTGCCTTACTTGAAGGACTTTTCCTGCTTGGCTTAAAAAATAAACATACACAAGCATTGCCTCTTAAGGAGGACTTCAGACAATTTGCCCGGCTCGGTAACAGCCGGGTCTCCAGACTACATGAAGTAAGAAGGTTATACCTCAAATGCAAGTTGCTTAAGCAACGCAAAGCAAAAGTTCACAAGGAACTGAGCAACTAAAGTACCTGGAAACAGTCAAACTCAGTCAGTAATCAGACAGACAAAGCATAAACAATAAACAGTTAACCAGTCAAACTATACAAGCTATTGCACAACACAAGGCAAGCTCAAGGCTTAAGCCCAAGCTTCAACACCTACAAAACAATGTTATGTTAGTGTACAAACATCCACAACATCAATTAAAACCAACTTGTATCATTCTCCATGTACATTGCTTTTTTGATCCTGAAAAATCAAGCAAATATTAGCACCTAGACCACTAGGCCAAGCCTAGGGTCCCAAAGCAAGAA
Organism: Lathyrus oleraceus; assembly: GCF_024323335.1. NCBI lineage: Eukaryota > Viridiplantae > Streptophyta > Magnoliopsida > Fabales > Fabaceae > Lathyrus > Lathyrus oleraceus. The sequence continues at coordinate 504,250,962 of NC_066584.1, read as the reverse complement.
AAAAGTTAAAACAGCAAGTTATCCACCATCCAACATCAAATTAACATCAAACAAGAGCAAACATCCTTGGTCTCATGTTTATATCATCCATCAAGTTCAATTCATGCACAAAACAATCCATATTGGTTCAAATGAAGCACCAAATATACAAACAGAAGTATTGCATTCAAAGCCATGCCAAAACACATCAAAAAAATCTCAAATTAAATACACTTAAACAGGGGTCAATCAAGGTCTACCATGTCAAATTTGAGCTCAATTGGGCAAATGGAACCATGTCAATGAAATTCATCAAAAACAGACACAATTTCATGCTTCAATTCACAACATCAATGCATACATCCACTTCAAAAATTCATAACTCAATGAAAACAAAAAAGAAATTGATGAGACCAAAACAGGGAGGTCCTAACATGTGTCTAGTTCATGCATATCAAATTTCATGGCCATACAATACAATATGAGGATTTCCCAATCAATCTACCAACATGTATCACATGAGCTTGCAATTTCAACAACCAGAAATGAAAAATCAAGATTAAATTGAAAATACAGTGAAAAATCCTACAAAAATTCATACAATATCTCAACACGCTAACTAACCATCATGCAAAATTTCAGCCAATTCTAACATGTATAGGTCACTCAAAAAAATCCTGCAAGTTGACATAATGAGGTGTGACACAAATTGTCACACCTAAGTTCCAGAATTTGCTGCTCTCTAACCAGGTATCCAAAATTCATGAAATTTACATATAAATAATCCTCAATGAGTCAAGAACCACCACAAAAATTTTCAAGAATTTATTCTACATTATGAGCATTTCATGATCAAATTACAAACATGTATCAAAATGTGACATACATTAGAAAACCCTAGGTCAAATGAAATATTCCCCAAGCACAACTTTGACCAATAGGTCAAAAAAATCCTACACAAGTCAACAAAGTCAAGGAAAAAATCTCCATATTTTTAGGAATTTTTTACTATTTTTTATGAATTTTTTAAGGTCATGGTAATTTTTAAGAATTAAAATGAATTAACTTAAATTAATAAAAATGAAATTTCAGTGGCATTATGGTAATTTTTGGCGCGGCGGGAAACAACAAATTTGAAAATTCAAATGACAATTTGGATCAAACATCATCTTCTTCATCGTTTTCACACGCAGAAAATCCAGAAAATCTCAAAAGTGGATGAACAACAAATGTTAACGAAAATTGGCATGCTTATAACCGTTGGATCCGTCTCTTCAAGAGGAACACGAATATCATACTATCACATCCTAAAAGTTTCTCAAACTCTCGAATCGACTCACTTAGGGTTTTGTCACAAAACTTCAAACCTAGATTTCGTGAGCTATGGTTAACCATTTGCAAAACTAATTACATCATGATGCTCTACAATCCAAGGCCTTTCAAACGCATATACTTATTAAGCCAATGGTGAACGTTGAATTTTCGATTTACCTGGAAGTGCAGCAATGGTGCGCGACTTTTCAAGGCTTAGGATCTCAAAACAGCGATGCAACAACCTTCAGGAAGATGAATTCCACGCTCCGTTTCAATCGATTCCGCTCCTATCGTCCATAATTCAGATTTGCCATTGTTGATGTGTTTTGGAACAGTCGCGGTACAGTGTTCTTTGCAATCCAAATGCCATAAACAGATGAAGAATAAGAGGATTGGAGTTGAATGAAGAAGGAATTTCGTGATTTGGTGTAGAATCGATGAAGAATTTTGTGATTGAAGATTGGTGTGTTCTTGAGCAAAATGGAGAGAATGAGAGGTTTCTAGATCTGTTCTTGGTAATTGTGATATTCAGTTATGATTAGGAGATGATTTTGATTATATATGGATGCTTAATTGTAGCTCTAATCACATAATTAGCAAAATGACATGGTTAATGGAAATTGTTATTTTTGTAAGTGAGGGCAAAATGGTAACTTCCACATGACAGCACATGCCAGCTCAAAATTGGTTCCAACATGTCCAAAACACCCTATGTGAAGTGTAGAAACAATTCCCATTGCAATTGGTTGCTTAAATCTCATTTTCACTATGTGTATGTAAAGTATCCATTTTTAGCCATTTCATTCTTCATGCCAAAACTCAAACCATGTGCATTAACCATGAAATGAATATTCAAACACACTTAAAATGCCATTCCTGAGGTGTTGGAAAAAGTCCCATTCAAAAATTCCCAATATTTTGACATTTGGACAATTTTGCCCCTGGTCCAATTCAGCTGTCCAGTTGAAAAGTGACTTTTTGCCTGGGCCATTTTTGGGAAATTCCAATGATGCACCCTCAAAGTACATGTCAAATGGAGTTTGTGCATATAAAGAACTTGCAATTTGGACAAAGTATGTGGTAGTTATGGCCTCCTGATTACGGATCTTTTCTGAAATTCACTGAGCCATATTTTGCAAACCGTACATTGGATTTTCAAGTTCTTGGACTTTTTGGAAAGGTGAGAACAAGATCTACATCTGTCATGTTGAACAATTTTTCATTTGAAGCTTCCTTGGACTTCTGTTTTTGAGGTCAAAACTTTCCACTTTTGGAAACTTCTATTACAAGTCAGTTGCTATTTTTGGCAGTTTTTGTCCTGACTTGATTTTCTTCATTCTTAAGCTTTGAGATGTCATTTAACACTTGTTCCAACATGAATGAAGTGTGTCTAACTCATTTCCACCTCCAAATTCATCAGATCAAGCACAGTTGACCACAGTTGACTTTTCATCTGATAGATGAATTTGGCAATGCATTGATCAATTTAAGCCCCAATCTCCAACTGAAATGGATCAAGGGTGACACCCTAGCCTCAATAATCACCATATAATCACAAAATGATCCTCATCTCCATCTCAAACACCATCTCCTGATTAAACCCTGATTGGCCCAATACAACTGATTAGGGTTGACCAGTGGTCAAAACCCTAATCTCAAGGAATCTTCTTCAACCTCCTGATGACATCCAACCATGGTGATGATGATGTATCGATTCAATCAACATGAAGACCAATACCCTTGGGAGTCACAAAACCCTAATTCACAGCTCAATCCTCAGATGGCCCATGATCAATCAGTACAACCCTAGGCTTGCATTTTCTGACTTCCTCATCTTCTGATCAAGACTTGGGAAGATAGCTTGCACTATGTAACCACATGTTATGCAATATGAAATGCCTAATGTCCTAAAATGAAATACAAATATGTTAATGCTAGTCCCAAGAGAGGAGGGCAAATTTTGAGGTGTTACAGGAATCAAACAAACATTTTGAATAATACTTTGTGTGTTACAAGATGCTTCTATATAATCAGATTTTATACAAATGAATAACAAACACTTAAAGAAAAAATGTATAGAAAAATGATAGCTTTTCAAGTAAACTTGTTAAGTTTTTGCAGCACTTCAGTTTCTTCTATATATATTTCTTCAAGTCTCCAAGTCCTACTTATATAGCATAAGAAGAAGATCGTTGAAGGGGAAAATAGGGAAAGCTCATAGAGCGACTATCCACTGTTGGATGGGAAATGAGTGATATTCCGTACTATCCTTCGCCCACAAAATCAGTGATATGTGTGATGTATAGTATTGTCCTTGCCCATGAAATTAGGTAGTGTACATGATGTTTGATTTGTACTATGTACTATTTGATCATGTTCCCATTTGATATTATCTTTAAGTTCATTGGATTCTGGTGAAAGTTGATGACACATGAAATGAAGAAACATAAAGTTGGATTCAAAAACTTCAAAATCTTTTGTCAGAACCTTGACAATGTCAGTACTCTGGCTTGAGATCTTCAGTATCTTCATAATCTTCAGAGTATTTAGAATCTTCAGTCAAAACCTTGATAACTTTAATAGTATGGCTTGAGATCTTCATCAGCTACATAACACAACTTCAAAAGCTTGCCATTCTTTAGAAGTTTAGTGATCAGAGTCACGTCCAGAAGCATGAACTGAGAGAATATTGCAGCAACAACAAAGTGTCTCCTCAGAAGCTTCTCAGGAGTGAATCAAAACGGAAGCAGAAAAAACATGGCAGTAGCAATAATGAACATCTTTTAGAACTTCTAATAGTTGGCGCAAAAGCGGATTTGGAACACATAGTTCATAAACTGATGACGTTGCACATCATATATTCATAATTAAAACTAATTGTTAAAGCTACACAATAATAAACCATTAGGGTACCAAAATTGTTCTCACACAAATACATCATTGTTATCATCAAAACTCAAGGTATAAATGCATAACCAAATCTTGTTCTAACAATTCACTTTTATCATCAAACTTCCTTCCTCCTGCATAAGGAACATGCTTGTAACACATAGATTCAAACACTTTCAGATGACTCATTGGTGACTGTTTACCGCTCCATACTTCTTCAGGAACCTTTTTCTTCAGCTTCTTGGTAGGGCACCTGTTCAATATATAAACAGCAGTCGAAACAACTTCACCCTATAAGGATTTTGGCAATTTCTTCTGCTTTTTCATGCATCTCCTCATGCCCAATTGGTCATGTTTTTTCTTTCTAATATTCCATTATATTGGGGAGTATAAGGAGAAGATACCTCATTATCAACACCAATGTCTGCATAGAATGCTTCAAATATCTTAGATGTGTATTCTCCACCTTCATGTGTTCGCAACACCTTGATCTTCTTTTCACTCTGGTTTTCGACAAACATATTGAACCTCTTAAAGATTTTGACAGAGGAGATTTCAAGACCAAGTTATTCTAAATTTCAAAAAGTTCTAAGGCTCCATCTTTCATAACCAGTTTTCGACCAGTTGTCTAACACTTAGTAGATTGTACTTCATTCAAAGGATATATAGTACATCTTTGATCAAGGATTTTGCTCAATTACTCCTTTGAATAACTATATTATTAATACCTTCAGCTTGCAACGAGCTATTATTAGCAAGTTTGACCTTGCTCTTATTCGACTCGTCGAAATCTACTAACCATACTTTTTAACCAGTAATGTGATTTGAGCAACCTGAGTCGAGGAACCGGATCTTGGATTCGACATGGTCATTTGTAACTGCAGTCATAACCACCACATCATCATAATCATCTGAATCTTAACGTGCAAAGTTTGGTCTTTCATCCTTGCCTTTTGTCGATCCCTTATATTTCCTGTACCAATAATGATTGGTCAAGTCACCCCACTTTTCACAATTATAGCACTACACACCTTTTTTTTTCTCTTTTTTGTCTTACTGATAGGAATTTCCTTCTTTTCTTTTCGAGGATTCATAAGCTCTATCATTGATTTTATTATTGTGAGGACTCGACCAAGACTTCTTGCCCTGAGTCTTGTCGATTTTGCCTTTGAATTTGTTGGAACCACCATTCTACTTCCATGATTAAGCTTGTAGTGTTTGTATAGAGTCTTGAACTCCTTTCCTTTAGACAATCCAAATTTCACACGCCTCCAACAAACCAACCAAATATTCTAATTTGAGGGTTTCAAGATTGTTAGATTCTTGATAGCTACGATAATGTGATCAAAGTGATTGGTCAACATACACATTACCTTATCAATTAGCATCTTATCAATTAGGGTTTCACCACAACTCTTCATGAGATGGATAAGTTTATGCATCTTCGACACATATCCTGCAATCTTTTCGTCTTTTCCTATCGACAATAATTCATATTGTCGTTGTAAAGTTTACAACTTGACAACCTTGACTTTCTCGCCTATTTCGTAGTACTTGACACGAATATCCCTTACCTTAGCACGAGCGATTCTATTGAAATTAACCGCATTAACCGCTGATTGGATGTAAAACGTCGTCTTGCAATCCTTCTTCTTGGCATCTGTGTCACCCCGATTTTGACCCTGAATCACTAATTTAAGACATTTGTCATAGGCGTTGCATCTTTACATATCATAACATGCATTCCATACCGCATAATGCCTAGAATATCAGTTGAAATAAAATTTCGAATCTATAGGAAAACCGATTGAATTAGTTATCAAATGTGTGTCAAAACAGCAGACGAAAAATTTCAAAATTAAGCTTGCAGTCATCAATTTTATTAATCTATGTTTCACGTAGTTTAACATGGTGTCCTCGATTTATTTTTCGGCTAATTTTTTGGTCACATTTTGATTCGTCTGAGCGTTTTACCGAGCATTTTCCTCTTCAAATTTTGACAAAAACATGTATGTTTCTGAGTCGTTTATTTCACGCTGATCATTATGGTACATTCATTTTAATTTTCAATCATTTTCGCGCCTGGATTTTTATTCATTTTTAATTATTTGATTTTTATTTTTTGTCAAAAATGTCTAAAATAAATAAATAGGATTATGCATATTTTCACTTCAATTTTATTATATTTATTTAAATTTATTTGAATTTATTTATTCTAATTAATTTAGACTCATTTTAATGTTAAATATTAAAATAAGGGTATTGTTGGTATTTCAATTAAGTCATAACCCTAGTATATATGCTTAATGATGCTGAAAATTTTGGGGAGACGAAGATCAATACATACACCAGTGGTGCCTCTATCTAATTTCAGATCCCTTTCTCCTAAATGGCATTTGAAATAAAAAATTACATTTCATATTGTTGGTCTCTTGGAAGCTATGGGTACTGCTACATGAATGGTGGGAGGAGCAATGATATCGGCAACGTCATTCCAATCTTGTCTCAGGTAAAAAAAATATCAGTATTCAGTTGCCCTTTGCAAGCTATTGTGTTGTTCTTATTCCAAGCATTGTTTTGTCTCATTTAGTAATGTTCAATTAGATAAACTAGTGACTTTTCTTTCACATAGGTGTCTTTGTTTTAGTTTATAAATTAAAAACATAAGTATATTTAGTTAAATTAATCACACATCAAAATCAAGCAATATATAGAAACCATGCATCACCTCATACATGTGTATAATTATTTTCTATTTTTTTTAGTTATATATATATATATATATATATATATATATATATATATATATATATATATATATATATATATATATATATATATATATATATATATATATATATATATATATATATATATATATATATATATATATATATATATATATATATATATATATATATATATATATTCTATTTTATTATAGTTATATTTCGGTTGTGAATTCATTATGGGTAACATATGTGTGTTGTGCATTTTATTTTATTTTTATTATTTTGAGTTGATGTAAAAAGTTGTAACACTGTTGTAATAATAATATATTTGGTTGCTACTATTATTTTATTTTATTGTGTTATGACTTCAGAAGTTTAAATTTAATTTAACTTTCGAAAATCGCTTGGACGCATAGATTTAGTTGTTCGACTTCTTATAGAGTTATTCCTACATGAATGCACTCTACGTTAGTTTAGAGCTAAATTCAGTTTGCTTTTGATTCCGATTGGTTTCCAGTTCCATGGCTTACTCTTGGGTCGTTTTTTACAATGAGCTTTTAAGCAATATCAACCTAATTTCTTTAATTTCAAACATTTATACATTAATCATTTTAATTTAATTTCAAGACTTTTTCTTAATTAAAGTCGGAAGAAAAAGATTACCTGGATGAAATGTCCACATGTAGTCCCGAATGATAGGCACAAGTTGTAAGAACTTGTAAGTCTATTCGTCTTCTCTTCAAAACACTCCAATATTCAAATCTTTTTTTCTCAATAAAATCTGAAGAAAAAGATTATCCTGGATGAAATATCTAGTCATAATCCCGAATATTAGGTCCAAGTTGTAAGAGCTTGTAAGTCATTTGTATTTGTCTTCTTCTTTAAAACACTTGTAAATATTCAAACCATTTTCATAATTAAAATTGGAAGAAAAAGATTGTCCGAGTATTAGACCTAAGTTGTAAGAGCTTACAAGTCATAAATACTCGTCTTTCAAGCCAAAAAATATGTTTAACCAATCAAACTCTTTTTTCGCCGCTGTGCGATTGATCTTTAAAACCTTTTCATAAACGAAAGACATCTTGCCTTAAGATGATGCAAAACAATGCTTCATCCATAATTGTTGAGTTGAGATAAGTGACGTTTCTCCGCATGTTGATTTGTAAATCTATTTGATGTGTTGTATACGTCCATTTCTCATCTGTTTTGGGTAAAAACAATGTTTCTCTTTGAATAATACAAGATATCTTTTGCTAAAATTGACCAACAAACAAACATTTTCTATCCATAACTACGTAAGCCTTGAATTCTCTATTGCATCCGGAGATATGTAAAAGCAGGATTGCGAAATCTTGTCAGACCCATTAATAAAAAACTTAGGTTTAGTCCCCTTCATTGTAAAAATTCAAAAACATCTTTTCTTTTCTTTTGATGTTATTATTCTTTCCCTCATAATAACTTGAGAAGCCTAACATTTCTAAACTAACACCAACGTGCACAATTAACCTAATGGTTCCCGTTGAATACAACGGACGTGTGGGGTTCTAATACTTTCCCCTTGCGTAATCGACTTTCGAATTCTGATTTAATTGCGACGACCATAATCATTGTCGTTATTTCTTAGGTTTTATCGATATTTCCCCTTTTCTTTTTAGGAATAAATATATGTTCGATGATAACTCTGTTTAGTCCATCATTGCGAGCATACGATTGCGCTTCGCTAAGTCGTGTTCTCATTTTTTCGAGGTGCGACAACATCCTTGTGAGCGGTTTTCTATGCGTCGCTTGCATCTTCACCAACCGCAGGAACACCACTAGTAACCATTTATAGGGTTCCATGAAAGCCAAATAAAGATTGCATTTTTTTCTCCATCGAAGCCAGTTCTTGCCGTCAAGAGTTAAAAGTGAGTTTGGTAAATTTCTGTTACCATTCATTTTTGCAGTGATTAAACAACAATAACCCACGATCTATGAAATACGATCTCTGACGTGTGATTCTTACAAACACGATCAAAATCTAATTGGAGCTCTACATACCAATTTGTTAATGCTTGAAGCATTTTTAGTGAGGATAGAGAGAGAGAATAATGAAATAAGGATTGTATTATTGAATTGAATGATAATACTGAATTATAAAGTGTTTATTTATATACATCTAAGTGACTTGAATGCTAAGTAAAATAGCAAACTAAGTAACAAACCCTAAATCCTAAATAGCTTTGGGCTTGAGCCACACAACTCAACTTGAATTATATCTAATATCTCAACAAATTTTACCAAATATTCCAATTAGTCTATCACATATCAATCATTGTTCTTAAGATATAAATTATAAGTTATCAATCATTAATCATAAACTATAAATTATCAACTACCTTATCAACAAACTCTTAGCAAAAAAAAAGTTTGCAAATATTTACAAATGTGTCATAAAAAATGTGATTTTTATCATTTTAACTTAAAACCAAACATTTATTTTAAAAAACCTTAAAACCAAACATGTTACTATGCATACATGATCAATTATCTTAATAAAGTAATAGTTATGTAATACATTTTATTAAAAACATTTGTATATAAAATAGTCTCACGTCGACTATAGCAAGTAATTAGTTGTAATCTCTTTATATATATTACAGACTCTATAGTGCCTTTTAAACACACAGTTTATTCAAACGTTTATCGCTCTCTTATAATTTAATATGGTATCTAAAGCTTGTTGAGGTTCAATTTTTCGTCGTGATTTACCCGATTGACCCACTGTCTTCCGATGAGAAAAAATTTTGAGTGACTTATTTCAGACACCACCATATCACCGCTTTTCCGACCATAAGCGGCATTATTACCGTGCCTGACGTCCTTCCGACAAGATACCTATACCGTTGGAATCTCCTTTTCCAGATCGGTAAGTCCTCAAAATCTCATTGTCGTCCGTCTTCCCACATGTCTGCCTTCCATCATTCCCATACCCATTACACCTTAATTGCAGGTCTACTAGCGACATGCACCTTGTCCATCAGATGTTAGAGATGATAATGATCCATTAGCACCACCTCCTGCTCCAACTTTTGTTCCAATCACGTCACATGCACTTGATCTTCCAATAACATTACGAAAAAGTATTTGATTTCATCTTTCTAATCCTAAATATGCCTTTGTTTTAAATTGTGGTTGTCTTTCTACTTCATATGTCTCTTTTGTATCTGCTTTGGATAAAGTGTTTATTCCTAAGTCTATAGGTGAAGTTATGACTGATCTCAATTGGCATCGAACGATGGTGGAAGAAATGGTTGCATTACATTCAAATAATAATTGAGACATTGTTACTTTACCTCTAGACAAAACAACAGTGGGTTTCAATGAGTTTATATAGTGAAGGTTGAACCATATGGTCAGATTAATTGTTTCGAAGCACATTTGATAGCCAAAGAGTATATGTAAATATTTGATCTTAATTATGGTTACACTTTTTCTCTGGTGGCCAAAATTAGTTCAATTCGTCTCTTTCTTGCAATGGGTGTTATTCATCATTGGTTGATTCATCAGTTGGACATTAAAAATATCTTTTTACACAGAGAATTGGAGGAGAAAATTTATATGGATCAACCTCCAGATTTCACTATTCTTGGCAATTATGAACTTTTTTGTCAGCTTCGTTGTTCTCCTTATGGGCTGAAACAGTCCTCGTTTGTTTGGTTTGATCGCTTCAGCTCTGCCTTGATACAGTTCAACATGATTGGATGTGAAGCATATCACTCAGTTTTCTTCCTTCATTCCTCCACCGATCAACACATCTTTCTTGTGATATATGTTAATGATACACTAGACACGATACTAAGGGTATCCACCAACTTAAAACTCATCTTTTCAAAAAATTCAAGACAAAAGATTTGGGTTCACTCATATACTTCTTAGGTATTTAAGTTGTTCAGTCCTCATCTGGCATTGCAATCAACCAACGCAAATATACCTTATACATTCTTAGTGAAACTTGTATGCTTAATTGTCGTCCTGTTGATACTCTTATGCATCCCAACATCAAACTTCTTTCGGGTCTGGGGGAGACATTGAAAGTTCCAGGAAGATATCGACGACTTGTGGGTAAACTCAATTATTTTACAATTACCATATCAGATATTACATTTACGATGAACATTGTGCGTCAAATGTTGAACGCTCCTTATGATAGTCATTGGTGTGTGTGTGTGTGTGTATATATATATATATATATATATATATATATATATATATATATATATATATATATATATATATATATATATATATATATATATATATATATATATATATATATATATAAAGAATGCACAAGAAAGAAGACTATTATATGAAGATAAAGGTGATGCTAAAATCATTTGTTATTCATATGAACTGAGTCGAATCACTGTCAGATAGGAGATCAACATCTGGATATTGTGTTTTGATTGGAGGTAATATGATCTCATGGAGAAAGAAGAAACAAAATACAGTTACACTATCTAGTGTCGAAGTTGCATATCATGTTAAGGCGTCAACCTCAAATGAGCTTGCATGACTGAAAAATGTACTCTCAAAATGTAGGATAAAAGATCTTCATAACACAAAATTCTGCAATAATCAAGCAACACTCTATATTGCATCTAATCTGATTTTCCATGAAGGATCAAGTGCATAGAAATAGCCATTCATTATGACAAGATACTATCAAGAGAAATCACCACATATTTCGTAAAATTCAAAGATCAATTAGCTGATATATTTACAAAATCTCTTAGGAGTTATCAAATGAATTACATTTGTAACAAGCTCGACCCATATGACATATATGATTCAGCTTGAGTAAATTATATTTGTAACAAACTCATACATATGACATATATAATCCAACTCGAGTGGATTACATTTATATATAAAATAGTCTCGCATCGACTATAACATGTATTTAACAATAATCTCTCTCTATATAATAAAGTCTTCATAGTACCCTTTAAATACACAGTTTATTCAAACATCCATCTCTCTTATACTTCAAAATACACAGGCCAGATCGACTTACATTTGACTATTTACCAATTCAAAAAATCAAATCACATTTTTTTCAAGGTTATAAAAAGATATATATGACGTTAAATATCTTTTGAAACTACTACGTACTAGTAATAACTAGTAATCATTTGTAGGGAGATTCTTATCAACCGTGAATAAACATATATCTATTGAAAATGCTTTCCACTTTAAGTTAGCATACTTTTAATGCATGCTAAACAACTATCAAGTTCACTTTCATCAATATTCAAGCCATTACACAAGCATGATCATGATAACATCCGTGTTTAGTTAGGCGTCAATATCAAACTCCGGAAATCGAAAGGTGCCATATTCTCATAGATACATAGGTTAGGATCTAATGAAGTTGTGCACTTTGGTTGATCAATTTAGTTTCTCTACTTGTCCGATTTGTAAGGCTATTACTAGTATTATTGCCTTGGTGTTGTACATTTATCTTTCACACTCAAGTACTATTTGGTGTATGTGCCCAATAAATTTCTAATATTGATAATAATGCAGAGGAATAGCTAACAAATCAACAAAAATAGTGACACAGTAGTTAACGTAACAATCATTGAACATGATAGCTAGCACCTTGTATTCACGATTCCATGTTCTATATCTATAACCCTTTATTTTTCTTACAAACAGACAGGCCTATGAGAACTCTTTTTGTCCAATGCTATTTTTGCCTGCTATCATCTTTTTGGGTTGGGAGTAAGCTTTGCTGGATATCAAATTCCCCAAAAGCTTTATCACTTTTTGTACTCTTGGAATGTGACAAAATGGAGCGGAATGAAGTTCCTTTCCATTTTTTTGGATCAATTAAAATCGAATGGAGGGAAGCAGAATTGAGTGATATGAATTCAATTTCATTCTATCACTTACCATCATCTATATTTCTTCCCCTCCGTCTTAAAATACCCAAACGATGGCAATGGAATATTCATTCTGCTTCGCTCCTGTAAGTGTATTAAACTCCCATTTTAGTGTTGTATACAAATAGCAAAAGCAAATCCAAACAAACTCCCATTTTAGTGTTGTATATACAGATAGCAAAAGCAATTCCAGACTGACCCAGAACACAAGACTTGTATACTGAGTATTGACATTGAAATTGGAATTCAATTTTTTATGCAACCTTGGGAATCATTGATCTCTGACTTTCCATCAACTGGCATTTGTTTTCTCTTTTTGCAGCCCAACAACATTTGTAATAGACCCAGGGCTACAGTAAAACCACACCTCCTTCAACTTCCAGTGTATGGTTTTCATCATTCTTGAATTGAATCATATCACCACATGTTGCAGACTCCTGAGAATCAACCAAGTACAACAAACCAGTCAATGATTTGTACGTATAATATATAGTGTTTTTCAAACCCTGTTTTCCTTTATGTCATGTATAACAAATGTGAAAAAGCTAAAACACAATTTGTTTTAAGAAACTTGATCCTCAAAATCTCGCCCACTTACCTTCCCCATAATTAAAAAAAAAATGAGACAAAGATATTGAAGTTAGCTATTCTAAACTTGATATTCAAATCAGGAAAAACACTCATCAAACATGAATGTATAATGATAACTATAATTAATACCCCAACAGCAGCAGCAATCACGAGTTGTATTTCATAGGACATACTCATACAATACAAAACCATAGGTTCTCTAGTATACCATTTCTCATATAGTAAAACTCGATACAAAAACTCATGTCTCATGCTGACAAATCACTGATTATGTATCATCGCTGACAACAACAGTAGTTCCAGTACCTAAGAATTAAAATTGGTGAATCAGCGATTACCATTCCAAATAGTCTGTTTAGTGTTTGACATCTTTCACCATCACCTCTGCTTTGCTGCAGCCTGCATTAGAAATGAGTCAAGAAAACAGGTAAGATATAAGTGCCAAAGGTCATATGAAGTATTACTACTATAAGACAATGGAACGCACAGATTGTACAGAAAAGAGAGGAGCAGTTTATTTTTGTTTCCATTCAGAATTGGTTCCTAATATAGCCCTGTGAAAATGTTTGATAGATAGATAACTAGAATAACACAGAAGAGAAAATGGTGTGACCAGCCTCTATGTGGAAAAGGCTCAATCCCGTCATTTTCCCTAGCGTTTTTATCGGAAAGCATCAAGACTAGAATAAAGAGTTCAATTATAAAACTAGAAAAATATCAATTCCAAGAAATAGCTGATGAAGTTGTCTTATCATCAGTACACAATCCCTCCTCACTTTGGTTGCTATACACGTGATCCTGGGATACATGGGTTAATTTTTACCACAATTATTACGATATTTTAAATAATAGACAAGCAAAAGCACTCAGATTCCATTATGGCTTCAATTACATTATCCAAAATACAAAACTAAAATCAAGTGCATAAGCCCTTTTAATACCATGTAAATGGACAGTAACACAAAAATTACACTTTCACGTGTAGATTTAAATAATGTAATTAAATAGCGGTTATAGTTGCGCAATAGCATATCTGAATTGAACTACTTGCTATTGTTCTGCAATACACCATTTAACACACAATGTTGCCAAATAGTAGCTATAGTATCGATTAACAAAATCAGACTTAAAAAAGTATATCAAAAACTAACAATTCATATTAACCACTTAACACATGACCAATAATGTAATTTAAATCCAATGATGTAAGAAACTTAGTACCAAACTAAACCTAAACCTAATATGATAATTGGTAAACTTAGACGAAAAAACAGGGCGAAAACTAAAACGGAAAAGTGCATAAGCAAATGGTATGTATACCTTTTGCAGTTTCATTAGAACAGAATCCTCGAAAGCTTGATAACCAGACCCAACTAGTTTACTCGGCACTTCAGGTTCAACAGACTTCGGAGAACCCCAAGAGTCTGCAGCCATTGCAGGTTTAAGAGGTAAAACCAACAATGGATTAGCAAGATGACCAATCACACTTCCAATTGTAGCAACCTGGAAAAAGCCACAATCACAAATCAGCAAATCACACACACAAATCATTACAATCATTCAAATACAAATAACAACAACAAAACAACAAATCCTTTTTTTTCAGAAGCTACAAAAATGAATCAAAATCAACTTACAGCTCCTTGTTTAGTAGCCATGACAACAAGTGCAGAACCCTTTTTCTTCCTCCCTTTGATAACAACATCTTCAACTTCACCAAACTTTGAAAACAATTCCCTCAAGTTCTCCGCTGAATAATCTTCACCAATCCTTTCCCAAGAAACTTTCAGAGCCTTCTCTTGATCAATTCCACCGCCACCACCGTCAACTCCACCAGAAGCACCACTTTCTTTCTTTGAATCAAAACCAGAACCAGGCACAGCTTTCTTAGCATGCATAGCACGAATTCGAGCAATCTCATCCTTAAGTTGCCTGGCAATCCTATCCTCGTCTTCCCTCCCCTTGGCGGCGGGATCGGGAGAAAACGCGTCTCGCTCTCTTCGTTCAAGATCAGAAACCATTTTGCGGCGTTTTCCGTCGCGCTGGGATTGACGGAGCTCGTTATCGCGTTTGACACGGAGAAGGTCGTCGAATAACTTGCGAGCTTTTTCATCTTTGAGGATGTCGTAGGAGGTTCGAAGCTGTTGGAAATTGGAGGCGGCGTTGGGGTCGTCGGGTCGTTTGTCAGGGTGGAGTTCTAGAGCCTTGAGTTTGTAGGCTTTGTTGATGTCTTTTTCGGTTAGGTTTGCACCTTCTTCGCCGGAAGGTAACCCTAGCACCGTGTAGTGGTCGACGGTTGCGTCCATTGTTTTGACTGTGCGCTTTTTTGTTTGAAAATAGAGGAGAAGAAAAGAGAACGGAGAAGAAAAGAACAAAAGGTTGTTTATAAATTGAATATAAATTGAAAGAAACACAATGATTTGTTTATAATCTTGTTTCCTGGGCAAGATTTTAGACGAAAGACAAATAGGTTTTTGAATAATTTATTTTGAAATTTTTGGGTATATTTTAAAATGGTAAATTAATTTTCCCCAATAAATTAATAGGATTACACACTCAATCAATGATGGTCAATCATATTAAAAGTTTTAAATTCTTTATAACATCATAGAATGATATATTTTCATTAAATAATCATTCGTGAATCTCCATTAAACTTTATTTCTAAAATATTTTATTGTATCTAAATTTTAATAGAATTTAATAGAAGGTTAAATGAATTTTTGGTCCTTTAAATATCGTCAATTTCACTTTCAGTCTCTCTTCAAAATTCATTTTAAGAATGATCTTCCTAATATTTTTCATCAACACTTTTGATCCCTCCTACTAACGACCGTTAACAGAAGTTGACGTGACATTGCCACGTGGAAGTTTTTTTTGTGACTGAACATACACATAGCAATAACAACGTGACAATATGCTGACATGGTACACCACGTGACTAAAGTCAACTGTATTCATAAACCCAGAAAAATGCGTAGCTAATCGGTAGCTAAAATCATAGGTAATCTATAGCAACTTCGATTTAATCTTCGAACGACTTCTTTAAGGTTGCAGATACTGAGAAACTTGCAGATATGGCTTAGACTTATAATGTATTTCATTAATATCTAGCATATATAAGGAAGCATTACTCTCTAGCATATATAAGGAAGTCACATATGTAAGTTTTTGAGTATCTACAACCTAAAGAAGATAGGTGAGTGAGTTCTCTGACTTATAAATGCGCAAGTCTCCACATTTCCAACCAATGTGGGACTATTACTCTCACTACTCACACTTGATACATTCTCAACTCTCCCCCTCAAGTGTGAGTCAGCAATGCTCCCCCCAAATGAAAGTTCTTCTTACTTCCACAAACTCTTGTATCACACGCAACGTTTCTTATTCACCACACTGACGCCGTTGACACTCTTCAACGAAACATTTCTTATTCACCACACTAGCGCAGTTGACTTTCGATACAAGTAAGTCGGTCCATTTCTCGAACCAAAGGCTCATGATACCAATTGTTGGGGGAGTTTTTTACTATGGAACATTGAACATTGTGTGACTTCTTCTTTTTAGAGCAATACCTTTGTGAGAGACACACCACATATTCACCTAAGACCTTATTATGTATCCTAACATATTGCATTCCGAGTGGGACGTCTGGCTTTAAAAAGATATCTTCCCAGTAGTACGATGCGGGTGTTAAGAGGCCAGTTTTCTCCTCTGTCAATACCTACATGCAAAGAAGATATAAAGCATATGAAAACCATTGATTGATAAAAGCTGAAAAATGATGTACACTTATCTCTTATTGATGGGACTCTAATAGACTATGTAACCAACTCCGTAAACTGCAACCAAAATGAATTGCACTACTCTCTTATTCATAGGATTCTAATGCACTAATTATGTAACAAACTCTATAAATTGCAATATTTCATAACTTCTATTGGAAATCGTAGCTCGCATGCACAACTCTTAGAAACAAACTTCAAAGACATTACACTTAACAAGCTTAAAGAAAACAAGGTATGCAAATCCTAGAGCTTAATAACTTCGACATAAAAACTAACACAAATTGCGAGTGCAACCACAAATCAGAAAGAAAAGTGAAGTTAAGAAAAATTAAATGAGTACTCACAAACATTCTGAACTTTCGAACATTTGGTGAGCTTTTGAGCAAGCAAAGAACAACCAAAAACTTCTTCGAGTTGGTGAGGTTTATGCCTAAGCTATGAGATACTGGATTTATAAAAGGCGTAGGTAACTTAATTGGAATAACACCGATAGTCAAATACTGAACCAAAACAGACAAACATCTTTAAATTAGAATATTATGTTGTTAATACTTACATGTCAATAGTTGCATAGACCTGATCGTGGTTTATGTTGTTTTAGGTTTTGAAAAAATTTCCACAAAGAAAATTATCGGGACGAGTTGTGTAGTGGATCGCTTTCTTTAAGACATTTTGCCGTACTGCCAAGAACTATGCAATGCACTCGAGTTTCGATGACGTCTCTAGGATAAAACAGCTTGTTCAAATTTACGATTATCACTTGCACTATAATGAATTGTTCAAAGAAATACACATTCAGATGGTGTTTAAACCACTCGGAGTATCTAGAAATAATCCAGTCGTAAATGGCGCAAAAAGTCAATCGAAAAAACAAAATAGAAAAATAATATAAGATGAAAAGAATGAGAGGGAGAATAGAGATTCCGAAATGTTTCGAAATCTGGAGTGAGTTGCAAATGAACTGATGAACTCTATTTATAGGCAAGGGATTCAATTGAGTGGAGCGAAAATCGTGGTAGAAAGTTGAAACTTTCAGGCCCATTACTGGGCGTTTTGCTTGGTCAGCAAGACAGACTTTGACTCGTTCTTGGACGGCAAGTCAAACTCATATGTTAAGACTAGACTTTGATGAGTGACACATCATAATTAATTAATATTAATTGATTTCCACGAAATTAATTAATAATTAATTAATTTCTACTATTAAAATTAATTAATTTGTAATTAATTAAATTCCACCAATTCGCCGAGTCGAGCCAGCCGGACGGAAGGCGGCGTGCGTGTGTGTATCTAGATGGCTTGGTGGTGTGTCCTCACTCATTTAAAAAATTGGATACCCTTTGGGCCCAACCCACTTGGTCAAGTTGGAATATATACGCTACTAATATTTGTGTTCCATCCTATGTGATACTAAAATGAATCATTTCAAATTCACTTCCATATTAGTTCTTACTTGTGCTCATTATTGCCCATTTAATATCAATAAATCATTCCAATTCCCACTCCAAGTGGTCATCATTTCAAGATTTCAAACAATCCCCCACTTGAATTTAAAAGGTGATTTTAGAAGTAACATCAAACATTTATAAGATTGTGCATAAGTAAAGGTATCCATGACTTAAACTTTTGCGTATCAAGTAGGATTATTATCTTGAACTCTATCTCAGACATCAGACCCGTACACAACCTTTTCTTAAGGTGTATTCTAATATCCTGTGCTTTAATGGCCCTACACGTATATCCCGGTTTAGTGAATACTCTAGGAATTCTGCCTCGCAATTTCATAGGAATTTGTCGAAGTTCCACAATCACAAAGGTGGGTCTCTCAAGAGTACCCATGTAACCTAGGTACTCCCTCATACAGAGTATATATCTCATTAAGAGCTTATATTATCTTATCCTCTTATTACTTCAGGATTCATGCTCCATTTGCATGATCATCTCATATTACTCATAACTTGTTATTAACCATTAAACCTATTTCTTGGGATCTCCAATCATCTAGGTTGGGTTACCATCATGAACAAATCATTTATTTATATGCACTAGTCCCATCTTTTTGGATGTATTATGGAATTTCTCTCTAGCTAATTGTTTCATCAAAGGATCTGCTAAGTTTTCATCAGTGCTTATAGGATCCACTCTTACTCCTTTAGAGATACAGTTTTTGATGGTGTCGTGCTTTCTTCTTATTTGACATCTTTTACCATTATAATAACGATTCTTAATTTTTACAATAGTCACAATACTATCATAGTGGATCAATACAACTGTCATATGTTTTTCCCATAAAGGGATCTCAGCTAGCAAGCATCTTAACCAACTTGCTTCTTTACTAACTGTGGCTAGTGCTATCATCTCATACTCCATTGTGGACCGAGCCAAGATAATTTGTTTCTTTGATTTCCAAGATACAACTCCTCTAGTTATACTAAATATATAGCAACTAGTAGCTTCGAAATCATCCGACAAGGTGTTCCAATCTGCATCACTGTACCTTTCTAATATATCAGGAAATTTATGATAATGTAGGCCGAGATCCATGGTCCTTTTATGATACCTCATGTCTCGCTCAATAGCTTGCCAATGATTGTTACTCTGTCTACTCGTAAACCTGCACAATAATCCTATGACATATGCAACGTCGGGTCTAGTACAACCAATGACATACCTAAGACTACCAATGATGCTCACATATTCTGTTTGTCTGACACTTTCACCGGTGTTCTTAAACAGTTTCACACTTGGATCATATGGTGTTCACACAGGTTTATAGTCAAAGTATTTATATTTCTTTAAGATCTTCTCCACATAGTGCGGTTGATCCAAAGAAATTCCTTGTTCGGATCTCGTGATCTTGATACCAAGGATCACACTTTCTTCTCTGAGGCCTTTCATGTCAAAGTTGTTGCACAATAATGATTTTACATCATTAATGATCTGAATGTTTGATCCAAAATATGAGTAGATAGTCTACATAGAGACATATGATAGTACATATGCGGTTCTTAGATATGCAAAGATATTGATTGAAGATTCATTACATGAAGAGATTTAATTAGATATGTTTTAATTATAAGTTTTGGATTTGCATGTAATGAGAAAATGTTCAATCTCTATTAAAGTTGATTTAAAGTGTGATTCAGTTTCTGCAAGAGATTCATTCTGAATCCTTTACTTGACAAGTAGGAATTCTGATTTATATCAAACAAAGATTTTATTTGATTTGTTTAAGATTTAGAATTTTGTTACCTTGACAGATGTCAGGTCAACTGTTCCATAATTTGTGAGACATTTATCTCAGACTGTTACTTTGAATCAATCAAGTATATCAAACTTCCTAATAAAGATTTGGTTGATTATGTGAGTTTTTGGAGGATGTTATCTGAATCAAATACAACAATAATGATCAAGATATTTAGATTTAATCAAGGAGATCAATCAAGATTGGCAATCATCATTATTGAAGACTGTTCTCATGTGATTTTTAGAGGTCCAACCAAATTCATGATCTAAATCCTTATGGACTTTTGAAGTTGAACTTTTATGGTTGTATAAGGACTTCATCTCCTTTGTGAAGACTCGTAACTTTAGAGAAAAATCTACTCTTTAAATGAGTTTTAGTTGAGTCTTTGTTCTTGTTATTTATTGTACACCTCAATAGTGCTCAAATTTTATATCTAAGGCATAAATGTTGGTTATGTTAGTTGAGTTGTAATTACACAATCTTAAATTTGTTTTATATATTGCTCACTAGAGTTAGTGATTGAGTGAAACTGAGAGGAGTCTCTTATTCAGGGGAATCTTAAACCAACCCGCATGGGTAATATTAGGAAAGTGACATTGAATTGGGAGAATTTAGAGTAAGTGTATTTTTTCTTCTAACTATTGGGAGTGAAGTCATTCTATAGGGAATCCTGAATATAAATTCATGGGTAGTATTAGAAAGTGAGACATTGAACAAGGGTTGTTCTTCTAAGACTAGTTGTACTTTTACTATTGAAAGAGATTTTCCTTTCTTGGGTTGAATGTCCCCCAGACATAGATGACATTGCACCAAATTGAACTAACAATCATGTGTGTTCTTTACTACTTTATGATTTAATTCCTATGATATGTTAAATTTCTATTATCACATTGTACACATTGTCTCAGACATTGTGTCCAACATCTGTCCTGCGAAAAACAAAATTTCACTTTTCTTTTTGCCTCATAAACAAAGTAGTATCTACTTTACCATAATTGAATTTTTTCTTTATCAAAAATTCACTAAGGTGCTCATACCAATCTCTAAGAGTATGTTTGAGACCATATAATACTTGTTTAAGTTAAAAAAACAAAAATCAGGATTCTCATGATCCTCAAAACCATGAGGTTGGGACACATAGACTTCTCTGTTTATAACTTCGTTAAAGAAATCTTATTTAACATCCATCTGATACAACTTAAAATCAAGACAGCTGTAAAATTCTAAAAAGAATTAAACCGACTTAAGATGAACTACGATAACATAAGTCTCTTCATAGTCAATTGTTTAAGCTCTACTATATCCTTTTGCCACAAACTTAAATTTATTTCTAATAATTATGTCATTTTTATCTATCTTGTTCATGAACATCCATCTAGTGCCAATGAAAGTTTTTGTCTTTAGAACGTGGAGTAAGGTCTCAAATATCATTATATTTAAATTGAATGAGTTCGTCTTGCATAACAAGGAGTCATCCCTCGTCAAGTAAAGCATTTAATATTGTTTTAGGTTCAATATGAGAAATGAAAGCAAAATACTTATAAAAATTTCTAACATGATTTCTATTACTTGCACCCTTTCTAATATCTCCAAGTATGTTATCTAACTGACGGTCCTTTGCAAGAGTACATTCTAAAGACAACTGAGTTGATGTTTCTTTGTTTTTCTTCCTTGTGTCTGTTATCCTCTTTATCATTCTTAATATCATCATTCTTCGGATGATCCTCTTTGAGAGTGTCGTTTTTGGCTAATTATTTCATTATTATACCTGAAACATCAAAACCACATAGACTACATTTTCCCGTCTTTTAGAATTTGGTCTCATCAAAAGCAACATGAGCTAATTCTTCAACAACAAACGTTCTATTGTTGAAATCTCTATACACCTTACTCGATGATGATTACCTTAGAAAAATTCCTTCATCAGACTTTGAATTAAATTTGTCAATTTTTCCTTACCGTTATTTAAAATAAAGCATTTGTAGTCAAAAATGCAAAAGTGAAAAATGTTAGGTTTCCTACCTTTAAGTAGCTCATAGGGTGTGTTCTCTAGGATAGGTTAAATTACTACCTTGCTTAAGACGTGGCATGCGATATTAATCGCATATGCCCAAAAGTATATAAGTAAATGCATTTCACTTATCATTGTTTCTAAAATATGATTTATGTTCTAAACAATGTCATTTTGTTGGGGAGTACGTAGACAAGAGTTATCCCGTTTTTGTTACAAAAGTTTTCAACCTCTTGAATTACAAACTCACCACTACAATCACTTTTAAGAGTGATGATTTTCAAATTAAATATTTTTTGAACAAGTTTAGTAAATTTAACAAAATCTTTAAAGGTGTTTTTCATATGGACTAAGAATAACTTCCAAGTAAATCTAAAATAGTCATCTACAATGATAAAGTCGTAATAGTTACCGCCTAAACTCTTAATCCTTGATGTACCAAAAAATATCTAGATGAAAAAACTCGAAAGTTTTTGAAGTTGAAACGACATTTTTAAAATTAAAATAAATTCTAATTTGCTTTCTTATTTGTCAAGCCTAAGAAAATTTAAAAAAAAATTATGATTGATAGACCAAAATAAATTCTAATTCTATAAGTTTTTGCAAAGTGTCATATGTATCATGTGTCCTAAGTATTTGTGTCAACACAGTTGCATCATACAATAAAAAACAAGGAAAAAAAGCCTAGAATGTCCCTTCACATATGAGAACCACTTTCTCCTCAACTTTACTTGTTTCCTAGATATTTGTGTCTGGGTGGATAAGCTCTACCTTCTCCAAGGCATTATCTAGAGAAGAAACAGACCCAGAATTTTCATTTCATCAATGGAATCCCCTCATAATTTTCTTAGCATCACCAAGTTCAGTGGTGAGCTTGTTCTTCTTATCTATGACATACTTTATGCACGTTTATCTCTTTTCGAAGGTTCCTTGAAGCTAAGAACACTGTCTCTAGCAACGAAACTGAAGGTCAACAGAGTGCTTTTGTCATATAACTTCCTAAAGTTTAAATTGTATCACTTATTATGTCTTGATGACTTATGTCTCATCAAGGCGATTTACTCTCTCCATACCCTTTTATTCTATGTGACAATGTTCTCTCTAATTTTTTACACAGAAAGGTAACAACCAATAGAGTTATTGGTCTCAAAATTGCTAGACAAACCCCTTAGATCTCACACCTTTTTTTCTTCTGATGATGATAACCTTCTCTTCACAAGAGCTATCCCACAAGAGGCTGAGTCAACCCCCTAAATATCATTTTCACCTGTTAGAAGGCTTCTGGAGTCTGAACAAATGATTAATATGGACAAGTATGAAATGTTGTTTGGTTAAAATGTGTCAAATGAAGGAGTTATGACATGCAATAATATGGGAGTAAACACTCTAGACACTCATTCTAGATACAACTACGGCTGCTTCTTCTTTTTAAGGTGGGTTTGTTTTAAGGTAAGAAGCAATATTCCTTAGAATCTTATTTCTATTATTACTATTTGGAATAATATTTCTTTTTAAGTGTTTGATAAAAATTAAATATTCTAAGAATGTGAGTAGTAGGAAGGAGTTGTTGTTAATTAAACTTTATTCTTATATGATGGATTCCCACCCTTTAAACTTTGGAATAAAAATAAAAGAATCATATATAAATAAATCCTTGAAAGAGACACACCCACTCTAAAGATTTAAAGATTTAAGTAGGTAGTCTTTGTTTTAATTCAGGACCATAAGAAACTTAGGAATGAAAGGAAAAGTACCTCTCAACTGCATGAAAGGATATTTTGATCAAATATATTATTCAAATTATTTTTCTTTATTTACATTTTGTATTTATCTCACTCTTAAATGTAAATGGACAATAAATAAAGATGGATAAATGGAGTAAAAGCAGACTCACGTGGAGGATTCGGAATGACAGTTAAAATTTGGCTGGACGAAAGGCTTCCAAATAAGTCTAATTTCAAAGTTTAGAACCCAGTATAAGAGTTGAATGTGAGAACCTCATATATTCAGAATTATTTTGAATAACTCCTATTTGGGGAGGCAGGCTCACTGTAAGATTCCTGCCCAAAGTGAAATAACTGCATATATCAAGCAATCGTGTACTGAGGCACCGTGTAGATAAAGAATTATAGATACCTTACAATGACAGCCATAAAAACAAAAGCCAGTGTTGCTGGATTCCCCAGAGACTAAAAAAGCTTGTTTCAATTATTAATAAATAGAATAACACAGATAAATACATCAAGGAAGTGTCCAACTGACAACTATCCTGATTACAAATATCCTAAATAATGAAATTACAAAGATCATGAAACAAACAAATTCCAACCATCCCAAACTGTGTGCAAGACAATAATGTTTTACCCAACCAAAAGTAAAAACTGGCATAGGAATCATAACATCTATGGGGTCGTCTTTTGGACTAACTGAACAGGCTTGGAATATGAGGCACTCGAAACAGACTCAACCTTTATTATATTTATGCTGGATAGAACAAATGTGGACTTAAGGCAAGAAAGCAAATAAACAGATCAGGCGCTGATTGAGCAAGAGACTAAGGTGGTGTGCGAACTTGTTTGATCATCAATTACCAGCATCTCTGCTGTAAAACTGGTCGAGAGTCTTGGCTGGAATACGATGAAGAAGTTCACGTGGGAAAATCCGAAGTAAAGTCCACGCAAGATCTAGAGACTGGAATATATTGCGGGTGTCGTAGGCTCCCTGGGCGACAAACTTCCTCTCAAACTTGTCCAGAAATTCCAGATACAACTGTCGATAAAAGAGAGAAATAAGTTTCATTAATAACACTGAGGACAATTTCACTTGATAGAACAAAATATCTCTAGAGAGAAAGTAGATACCAAGTCCTCAGATGAAAGTGCTTCTTCTCCGACAACAGCTTTCATTGCCTGAACGTCCTTTCCAATGGCATAATTTGCATAGAGCTGAACAGAAACAAAATAACATCAATACGATAGTATACATATTAGAAAAGAAAACTGCAGAATGAACAAACAAGAACAGACCTGGTTGGACACATCAGAATGATCCTTTCTAGTCATTCCCTCCCCAATAGCACTCTGCAGTGGTGACCAATGATATACATTATTAGGGTGTGAACCATATGCCTTTTGATTAAGAAACATATATTTACCATTTGACAGAATCTTGATATTAAACAAGATTAACTTTACCTTCATCAACCGAGATAGTGATGGAAGGACATTGATTGGTGGGTATATCTGTTTGGAAAGAAAAAAACAATGCTTAGAATGTTTACCAGATCAGTTTGACAGATTGTATACCAATCTCATACACTTCATCAGGGGTCATATATTGCAAGGTATTCGACCTTGATATATCGATGAAAATTAAAATCAAACATTTCAAACTATTTGATAAAGCCAAGATACGAAAGAGAAATGAAAAGTTGATAAACAAACCAAACTTTTCAGAGAGAATACTAAATCCCGTTATATAACACAAGCCAACATTTAACTATTTTTATATCATTATAATATATCAAATTATAGTAAATACTACGATGCACTCTGCACCAAATTATCTTGAAATTAATACAGTAACTAATCCAACATCGTATATGGTATTCATTACAGTAGAAAGATTCACCATTACCCACCTGTCTATTATGCAACTGCCTATCAATGTATATCTGCCCCTCGGTAATATATCCGGTAAGATCAGGAGTTGGATGTGTAATATCTATACAACAGAAGTACAAGAAAATGATCATTCAGCATTGGGATTTGAGAACATTTTATCCAAAATAAAAGACAAATTTTTACTTCATTACCATCATTAGGCATGGTTAGAATTGGAATTTGGGTAATAGAGCCTTTACGCCCCTCAATTCTTCCGGCGCGTTCATAAATAGTTGCAAGATCTGTATACATATAACCAGGATAACCACGTCTTCCTGGCACCTCTTCTCGGGCAGCAGATACCTGTAGGATCAAGAACAAGCAGTAGTTAATAGCTTGTGTCGTGCATAATGTTTGAGAAAAAACTAAATATTTTTAGTTACTTATCATACTACAAGAATAAGTGAAATACTTGAAGTGGGAAATTTTAATTATCATTTAATCCCCCAGAAGAAGAAAAATACAGGAGAGTTGTAAAAGAAGTAAAAGGTTCCTCTCCTCTCTTCTTTATTGATTATTTTTCTTAATAAATTACAGCTGAAGGTACATTACCTCACGAAGAGCATCAGCATAAGAACTCATATCTGTGAGTATGACGAGAACATGCTTGCCACATTCATAAGCTAAATATTCAGCAGTAGTAAGAGCAATACGAGGGGTGATAATACGCTCAATTGTAGGATCATTTGCCTACAATAAATCCCAGTAGCAATTGAACAGACATGTTAGAATAGGTTAAGAAATAAATTTTCCAAAATTATCAGTAGATATCTTACTAAAAAATAATAATGAGGGGAAAAGAACAAAATTCTAATGTATCACATTGTGTTTCTCAAAAACAATATGTTGATTCAACAACAACAACAACAACAACCAAACCTTATTACACTAAGTGGGTCGCTTACATGGATCAACTTTTGCCATAATGTTCTATCCAGAACCATACTTCTATCCAAATCGTTAATCTCGAGATCTTTCTTAATAACTTTTCTTAAAAAACAATATGTTGATCCATTTAACATAAAAACTAAAGGTGTGTATAATTTTAATAACAAAAGCTACCATACCAAAATATCATTTAAAAGCTTAATCTCCACCCGCCAGTACATGTTAGAAACTTTTACATATTTTTTTCAAAAATTTACATGTTTTTATGTTGGTAAACGTGTCAAATATTAGTTCTACATTAAAGATAGACATATTACTATAACATACATATCTATTGATGAATACGTTAGATTTACATATAAAGAACAAAATGCTTATCTAAAAATTAAAAAGATGCAGAGAACAAAATGTAATAATTTTATTTTTTTGTTAGTCCCCAATCCCCAAAGAAAATGAACAATCAAATAAAAGACTATACTGTAAGTTAATTCCAAGCATTATTAAGACATTTATTTTCTTTAACTTGTAAACCGTTCAAACATAAATACTGAAATGAAAATCATTAAAACAAAATTTGCAGAATAAGGAGAATTAAAGAACATAAGCATACAGATTTTAAAGATTACCAAATTAAGGAAAAGAGTCACTCTCTCCATTGAGCCATTCTCCTCAAAGTCGCGCTTGAAAAACTGTGCAGTCTCCATGTTAACTCCCATAGCTGCAAAAACAATGGCGAAATTGTCGTCTTCTCCTCCTCCCTGCATAAATAAAGATTTGTAGGAAAAATCATCTTATTCGTATTACATGAAGTATAAAAGTAATAAGATTTAGTAAATAATTATGCAAAAATGGCCTTCTTATTCTAGGCCAATGAGAAGCAATATGTGTATCTATAAGTAATATAAGAAATACTTCAAATTATTCATGTCAGTTTCTTCATAACAGTTGTTGGAAATGGTGATAATGATTAATATGTCAATGGGAATAATAGGTGCTAATAACAGATATGTACTTTGAGTTTGTTTTATGTTTTCGTCTAGCATTGTGTTTGTTTTATGATTTGACTATTTTTGCATAGGTGATTTTACTTTCAATCTTCCTTCAGCGCTGTCACTTCTATTGGATGGTTTTACTTTTAATCTTCCTTCAGCGCTATCACTTCTATCAGATGATACCTTAGCCCCTTTCTTATTCTCTTTCCTATCTTATAATATTTCTTTTCCGACCCATCATCAGTGTCCTCAGTAAGGTAAATCCAAATGAAACACAAATCACAATCAATTTCCAACAGTCACAGTTCAAGAGCATTTAAGATATTTGATAAAGTTCCTTTAGATCTATACCTCAAGAAGATTATCAGACTTCTCTAATCGCTTGACTAAGCCAGCCTGACGACAAATCTGTGCAGCAATTTCATTATGGGGGAGACCGGCAGCTGAAAATAGAGGGATCTTTTGACCTCTAGCAATAGAATTCATGACATCAATTGTAGATATTCCTGTCTGTATCATCTCCTCGGGATAGGTTCTCTCACTAGGGTTGATGGAACTTCCTGAATAATTAGAAAGATATTAGAAGGGGAAAAAATCAGAAATCAACAAACATGCAGTAGAAGCACGCAGCAGATGTTAAATACCTGATATATCCAAGTAAGCCTCAGGTAGAATTGGCGGACCGTTATCAATTGGTTTTCCAGAACCGTTAAATATCCTCCCAAGCATGTCCTGTGATACAGGAGTTTTTAACACCTGCAGTTATAAAGAATAGAGGAACAGAGAAAGTCAGAGGTGGAACGAACTGATTCAACTACAGTCCAAGTAACATGTTAAAGAAAGTCAAGCAAAATATTTAAAGGAAGAACATTTATTTCAATTCAATAACCAATACTTGGCTAAATTGCAGAAACAGAGGATGGGCTAAATCACGTGATTTCCCCTCCAGAACAAATAAATAGAATGAAAATCAGCAGTGAACCTGTGGTTAGTGGTTACTACAATTTCAATTCTCTATATTCTAAGCAGAAGTTATTTTCCAGTTTCCACAATTTCAATTCTCTATAAATTTATCCATTTATCACGACAATATGCAACATAATCTGAACGGGGACAACAACAGTTTTGGCAAGCTTTGGGGATAGTTATAATTGGATTTCTCTTCTTTATCATTCTCTGGGACGGTTTAGCAGATAGCAGGTAAAAAGGCTAGACAACCATTGGCTCAATAATGTGTTTTCTATTCTATTGACAAAGCAAAATATAACCACCAACCTAACTTAATACATTGTTTAGATCCTGCAGAATCCAAATTTCATTGATATAAGACACTAAACAACAGATATTTTCATGGGAAGAAATCGATAAAATTTGCATTCATTATTTTACTTGTATTTTTTAATTTTGAACATAGAGTCAGAGAATTGTAATAAGCTAGAGCTTGTACCTCTCCAGTAAACTGCACGGTCGTAAATTTATTATCAATCCCAGATGTACCTTCAAATACCTGGTCAATAGTTTTAAAAAAAGTCAATAAAATATAAAATGCTGTTAACAATCCCAGCAGAGTAGTAAAACTAGACGACAACAACAACAACAACCAAGTTTTTTCCCACTAAGTGAGAGCAGTAAAACTAGACAATGGAAGAAAAAAAAGTACGCTATAAAAAACCGCAGCTACAAGAATACTACTCGGAAGCTCATAACATTTTG
Organism: Lathyrus oleraceus; assembly: GCF_024323335.1. Lineage (NCBI taxonomy): Eukaryota > Viridiplantae > Streptophyta > Magnoliopsida > Fabales > Fabaceae > Lathyrus > Lathyrus oleraceus. Next base: position 504,221,229 of record NC_066584.1, on the reverse strand, counting down.
GTTATTATTAAGGATTAAGAACAAACACAGAAATCTTAATCAACTCAAAGATAAAAGGCAATGATGGACGATGGTTATGTATGCTGAAGGCTTCTCACCTGAACAACAGCCTTTTCACCATCAACCTCAAGAACTTGTCCACGCCTGGTAGTTCCATCACCTAGACGAATATTGACAATCTCTTGATATTTGGGTCCCTAATGCAGTTGACCAAAGTAAAATTTAGTCACACCATACAGAAAACAGTCACATTAAGAATATCAAAAGATCAAAATATTCAATAAGAATATCAGCAAGCATATTGTCAATGTTACCTTAACTTTCTCAAGAATGACCAATGGTCCAGCAACTCCAGATACAGTTCTGTATTCTGCAACATCAATGAACAGAAACAATTTATGGTGAAACTAAATACCAAGAGAATGAATACTGTGAATTACCAACGCTGATTGATAAATCCATCAGTCTAGCTTGTAAAATGTTTTTTTCATGCATAACAGCGGGAAACTCATATCCTTTTATGAAATTACCAATGTCTGGTTTATTCAAAGCCTCGGGGAATCAGATTCCAACAGAAAATTAAACAGACAGATAAACCAAATAGATGCATACCCATTCCTATCTCCAAGGTGCCATCGTCAACGTCGTTAGCGTCTTGAGCCACACCCATCTTTGAACTTTAAACAATCAAACAAAACAAAACAAAAGTACAAGAGTCAATACATGCCAAATAAAAAACACAAATAAGAAGCGCGACTAAAGCAGCACAGGTTTCATCAATAAATAAGACAGAGCAAACAAAAAAAAAAAAAGAACAAAAAAAATCAAAATCTAGTACAATGAAAAAAGAATAAACTCTTAATCATAGAGTAGTTCTTCAAATTATCATTGCAGTAATTTTCAAAGCTTTTGTCTCGGTCAGTATTTGATTGCACAGTTGACAAATACAATCTCAAACAAAATTGATTTGATAAAAATATTCGGCTTAAAAGCTCGTTATGATCAATTCAATTCAAAATTAAAATCACATTTGAACGAGTCAAAATCAAATCTGACAGTCTCCACAGTGAATACAAACTCAAATTAAACCATTTTCTCAAATATTTCAAAAAAACACAATAAAAAATAACGTAGTAAAGCATAAATTTCAATGAACTGATTCAGCGATTCACTCAACAAAAAATCTATCACACAAAAAAAACGATTCATGTATAATCTAACTTAATCCATACAAATTACACTTAATTATACGTAAAAACATAAATCTGGCTTGATCCAGTTCCAATCCAACTACTACTGAACTCGGAAAACCCTAATTACATTAAAAAAATATGACAAACAACAACGATAACAATAATCTTCAGAATTGAAGGTACTATAGCATCGAAGTGTGAGTTAGTTTCATTACTGAATGAGATTTGGCGAAAACGGTGAATCAACGAGATCGAGAAACGAAGAATTGGATGAAAATTTTGAGATCAGAGTGAAGAAGATGGAAACTGGAAAATGGATCCGAAGAGAAAACAACGTACCTGTGAATTTCGATTTTTCTGATCAGAGGGAGATGGGAAACGTGGGTGAGACACAGTGGGGTGAGGAAAATGAATCTAATGGACCAAAAAATTTAACAAAACTAAATGGAAATTAAACAAGTTTTTATTTTATTTTATTTTTTATTTTATGTATAATTCTTTCAATTTTTTAATGGATCTAATGGACCGTAATTTTTTCTTTTCTAGTTCTAGGGTTATAAAATCAAAATTTGAAGAAAAGAAAGTGAAATTGGATCTATTGGTATCTGCCACGTGTCACGAGCAACATAAAATTATTTTAGAATAATTCACTCAAATATTTAATGAACTTTATTTTAAAATGAATTATGTTAGGAGAGTTAAATTAAATTTTTAAATGTAATTATTTTTTGAGTTTTGCTAACTTGTGCTCTTGGGGCACAAGTTAAGGTTACTACTATTAAAAAATTTATATGGAATAAAACAAAATTTTAAATTTTAAGAAATCAAATACACGTATTTCAAAAGAATATTTCTATAAATATAGCATTAACTTGTGTCCTTGAGACACACCTTAACATTAGTCTTATTTTTTTATATGACTTTACTTATCTCCGATTCTTTGAGAAGGGATTTTTTTTAACTAACACGCACAAAAAATTACGAAGTGTGACCTAGAATATATTATTCTAAATTTTTTTAAGAATAATGTTGGATGGAAAATTGAAAATTTTAGACTTTTAAAATATTTTAAGTAAGAGGTTGCGTTTCTTTGGATTTAAGAACTAACATTCTTTGAAATTCTATTCTCATTATTATTATTATTTAGAATAATATTCATATATTTGATAAAAAAAATTTTATAAGTATCTATAATATTTATTTAATTTAAAAATTATAAAAATAAAATAAAATAGATAAATGAATGTGAGTAATAGTGGAGAATTATAGTTAGTTGAACTTTATTCCTATTAATAGGGCTAGTCGAGACTTTTTAGAGGTGTGAGACAAATAATAAAAAGGGTAATCCTAACGTGTGTCCCAAGGGCACATGTTAAGAAACCCACAAATAGAAAATTTGTTTTGAAAAAATAAATAAAATTATTAATGATAAGTTTTTAATAAATTCAATACATATTTTTCAAAATTTTATTTCTATATTCATCTCTTAACTTGTGCCCTTGGGGCACAAGTTAGCATTACCCTAATAAAAATTGATCTCTAATAAAAAAATACAATTCTTTAAAAAAGAACAACTTTGTATTCGTAAAATAAAAAGATGTTACTGCACTCATTTCTTTATCAAATCCTTGTATTCCTCGGCATTGATATTAACTATAACTATTTCTTCCTCCATAAAAAATATAATTCTTTAAAAAAGAACAACTTTGTATTCGTAAAATAAAGAGATGTTACCGCACTCACTTCTTTACCAAATCCTTATATTTCTCAGCATCGATATTAGATATAACTACTTCTTCCTCCATAAAAAATACAATTCTTTTAAAAAGAACAATTTTGTATCCGTAAAATAAAAAGATGTTACTTCCCGAATACATAAAAATATTTTTACAAATTTAAATAAATAGTATTAGGATCAACATTGATATATATTTTTTCATAAGTGAAAATTATCAAATTAAGATTATAAGCTAACTATGGTAAAAGTTTTAGACAATAGAATATCCTTACATAAGCAAGAGTCTTGCAATGATCAAATCTATTTAAAAATCAATTTCCTACCGCTTGACCAATGACAAAATCATATTTATTTTTCATTTTATAATTTATTTAATAGATTATTAAATATATATTTCTCTCTTTTTTAAACAAATTAGGGCCCCTTAATTTGGAGGCTCTGGGCTAAGGATCGCCTTGCCCTTGCTCAAGACCGACTCTGCCTATTAAAATGTTAGATTTCCGTCATTTAAACATTGGAATAAAAATATAAGAACCATGTGTAAATAAAATTCTTGGGAATAAAATATGAAAATATTTTTTTTTAAATTGAATCAAACATGAGAATGTTGCATTTCCGTAACAATATTCCCACGAATATTTTTTATAACCTTGAAACAAACAAATCCGGAGTGTTCGCGATGCGGTTCTGACGTTAAAAACATGCAATTTGGTTTGATTTGGTTGATTTTTAAAAATAAAACCAAACTAAACCAATGTGGTTTGAATTGTTTGGTTGATTGGGTTTTTACAAGATTTTTATTGAACCATACATACACCTATAGAGAATAACATAACTTTGTGTTTAGTCATTTATACATTACCAAATAACAACAAAACTAATGATATTTGGACAAAAACTTCTCATTCAATATACAAATATTAGTTTAGACAAAAGTGAAAAAAAAATAGTAGCATAAAATAATATAAAAAAACATTGTAATAAAATAGAAAAAAAATAGAGGATATGAGAGATTAGAGAAGATGAAAAAGAAAGAATATAAGAGATGTGAGATTAGAGAAGAAAAGTGCGATAAAAACGTAATTAAAAGAGAAAATAATAACATAAAAATGAGAAAATAAAAATGAAAGAACGTAAGAGAGAAGAGATTAGAGTATAAGAGGCGAGATATACATGACAAAGAAGATGAAAAGAATGTTCGATATTATTAGGAGAGGTTTGAGAATGTTGAAACTGAAATCCTAAATGTGAGTAAAAGAAAATTGTTTGTAATTGTTAGGTTAAGCCATAATAGGTTTAAGTTTTGAGTTGAATGTGAGATAACTGAAGTTTGAGTTATTACATTATGCAATTTGATTTGATTTAGTTTGGTTTGAAAAATATAAACCGCAAATCAAACTGAACTGCGCGGTCTTGTTAAAATATGACTCAAACGCATCCGAACCAAATGCAGTTTTTTGCGATTTCGATTTAATTTGATTTGATTTACAATTTTCTATTGGATTGATTTGGTTTTGAACACTTATGATTTTATGTGAGTGCTCAATTTCTAAGAATAGTAAAACTTTGTGAAAAGCGGTCAAAATGAGAATTTTAAAATATTTTGTGGAATTTGATAGGTTTTAAAAAATATGGATCAATTTCAAAATAGAAAAGTAGACACTAATATATGAAAAGCGTAAAAATTGAGAATTTTAAAATGTTTTAGTCAAATTTGATAGTGTAGAAAAATATGGACCAATGACCTTGTTGGTTAAATGGTCGGGCCAACTTTTGAAGCATTTCTCTCTCTTTCTTGAATAAAACAAAGATAAATCATATTCATTTGATTGTGGACAAATAAACCATAAAATTTTACCTCATACCCCATCAATTATATTCATATCCCTACAATATATTTTTTTGGACCAAAATTCCCTCATATAAATAGGTTATATTTCTGAAAAAATTGGGTTTTACTTCATCTTTGCTTCAAGACTTCCGGAACAGCTTTTTTGCCATTGTAAACCAGAACACAAAGAGTAAGTCTTTCGATTCACAAATAACATACCAGAACACTTTCTAGAAGACTTTCGGTTCGCTCTAGATTTGAGGCGTTGAACCATAACTCTTTCAAAAAGACTTCCGGTTTTGAAGACTGGTTACCAGAACTCTTCGTAAAAGACTTTCGGTTTTCATTCAATTAACCCCAAGTATTTTGAAAAGTATTCTGGAAGTCAAACTCAATTTTCATCACTCGGAACTCTTTTTAGAAGTGTTCTGGTGCGTTATTTTATTTTATTTTTATGATTTTTAAAAAAAAATTTAGAGTGGTCTGAAGACGAGGTGTCGGCGGTAGGATTCCAAACCGTAGTTTAGGATAGAACGCATCTACATCTGCAGTAGAGTCGACTGACTATCCAGGAGGGTCGTACGATATGTCTCTTTTAGTAAAGTACGAGTATCATGTTGCTCGCCATTTATGGTTTGGTGAGGTAAATAAACGACGTATATTTGAAATTGAATAATATTTGAATATTTTATATTGTATTTTATAATATGTGTTTTAATTATTTTCAGGAAAGAGGTCTGAAGAAAGAGTTGAAGGTTGTTGGACACGGGCTTAAGCTGACATCGAGGGTTCACTAACTCTTCCATAACAAATGGAAAGTTGGGTTTCTAGGTCCGAGTTATCTTCACTTCAGAGAACTAGTTTGAACAGGATAGACACAAATATGGTATCCGCATTTATGAAGAGATGGCATCTAGAGACATCTTCATTTCACATGTCGTTTGGTGAGATGAGCATTACTTTGGATGACGTCTCTTGTCTGCTTCACTTGCCTATCAGGGGTGTGTTATGGAGTCCTTGAGATGTCACTGAAGAAGTTGTTATTGAACTTGTTGTTGATTACTTATGAGTGTCACATAGTGAGGCACATGTACATGTTCGTAGCTGCAGGGGTTCTTATTATAAATTGGAGTGGTTATATGATTTATTCGTACAGTATAAAGCTGCTTCTAGCTGGGCATGTGCGACTATAGGATATTTGTTGATGTTGGTGGGTTCCATATTTTTTTCCGACAAGACCTTTACGCTTGTCGAGGCATGACATCTCTTACTATTTACGGACTTAGATATATGTTCGGGATACAGTTGGAGAGCAGCTGCATTGGTTACCCTATACAGATACCTTGGAGATGCGTCCATGTTTAGTTGCAAATAGCTCGATGGATATCCTACTCTCCTACAGGTATATAATTTAGTTTTGGTTATTATGTGTTAGTTAATTTTATAAAGTATGTTAATTTAATTTAATTTATTTTGTTTATTGTTTTTTTATATTGTAACAGTGTTAGATTCACGAGTACTTTCCAACTATTGAAAAAAGAGGAGAGAATTGGAAATCAGCTGATAATTGTGGTCTTCCTCGAGCGATGAGATGGTCCTATAGGCAAGGAGTCCTGAAGGTGGATGACTTGCGACCTATTTTGGACAAGCTGACACATGCTGACGTTATATGGCATCCATTTGAGGATCATAGAGGATGGCGTTAGTTTGATGAGTTATGTTCCATCCCCACCTCCTGATTGTATGATGGCTAATGATATTGATGTTGATTGGATTGGTTACCATCAGAGCATTCTTGTTGTGATTCGTCCAATAACATTGGCCACCACTCCATCTGATATAGAAAATCGATACCTGGAGTGGTATTATTGTGTTTCGCATCCTCATTTGGTCTCTCCCCATCATGATGAACCAAGAGAGGTTCTAGTTCCTGTTTACAAAATAGGACCATTTGATCCTAATTAGGCTCGTGTTTCTATATTGATTCATCGTTATCCGAGACAAGTTAATGTCTAAGAGGAAGATCCGCAGTTTGCTGATTTATTTGAAGCTTTGCATATTTCTCGTTCATATTGATTTATGTATTAACTTTTAGAACTGAATGTATTAAAACTGACATAATATAATATCCATGTTTTGATTACATATTCATGCTAATATAGGCGTAAGTAATTGTCAATGTTATAGACGTCCTACAAATCCTAACATCCAAGACGTTGTTGCTGGACAACGAAACTTCTTCCAATCTAATGTGACCGGTGGAAACGAAAACCCCTTGTAGCGGTAAATTCATGACCATTAAGCTATGAATAAGCTTAACGTCAATAAAATCAGAGTCACCGTTGCGCTTTTATTGTTTCCAAAGGAAAAGGGAAAAGTACGAACAAAATCCAAAGATAAGAAGTTTTCAAATCAAAACTAATAAAATGCCAGAGATTACAGGTAAGGAGGTTCGTTACACAGAGGGAAGGTGTTAGCATCCAAAGTGTCTTAGGTACTCCTAGGGAGCCCTTTTTATGTGTGCATATGTGTGTTGGTATAAAAGATGTTTGAGAAAAATGGAGTGTGGGGATGAGAAAAGAATTCATTGATTATATTTTTGTGTTTGACAAGACCTTCGGACTTGTGTCTACGTAACAACCTAAAAATGAGGGATCAAAACCTCGTAGTTCGTGGTAAAAATTTCAAAGTTGGTGAATTGCTTTTAACAAAAATTTAATTGAGAAGGGCACAAATGGCCAAAGGTTTGAATGGAGTTGTTAGTTATTTTTGTCTTTTAAAATTTTAAGTCAATATGATTAGATTTATTTACAAGTTTGATTTAAGAAAAAGTTTGAAAATCCATTGGCATAAGGCCAAAGTTTCTATTTGAGATAAGGTCTAAGTTTGAAATCACAAGCAAAGAAAGTTTTTTTTGAAAAGGGGAAAAGATTTTGAAATTTAAGAAGTGGGAGGAGGTGAAGAGGCTATCCTAAGCATAAAGTTAAAAGTTGAGGGTTGAAAAGATTTGACCAATGAGATGCAATCCAACAGACAAGAATGTTATATAGAAACCCATTTTCCATTGGACTTTGAATCAAGCAATAATCAACAAGCAAGTAGCAATATCCAAACATCAAGAAGAGCAAGACATCAAATAAAGATAGCCACATCCAAGCAAGCAAATCCCATAGCTAGCAGTCTTCTTTGTCTTCTCATGTATCAGATGGAATATTCCTTGATCAACTTAGAATAAAGCATCAGACACAAAATCAAGATAACAATTAGTATTAAGACAAAGTAGCAGATAAATTCAAATAAATCCCCAGACTTTTATCAGATGAAGACTCGGTTCATAATAACTTGGTCTCAAAATATTGGCATTGACCAAGTCCTTTTTGTACAGGGAATGTTGCATAAGTCCAAAAGTTCAGATCAAGATCAATAGTCCACCAAATGTTTTTTTTAGGGTTTTTGTTGTTTATTAAGTGTTTTAAGGTCCTAAGACCACAAACAAAATCAAAATGCATAAACAAATATATACAATTACAATGTATGACTCAAATGAGCAAAGTAAAAATGACATAAACATAAACAAGTTAAATGAAATGTAAATGGCAATGAATGATAAATGACTGAAAATTAAATTGCATAAAGTAAATGACTTGAAAGTAAAACAATATTAATAAGAGTTAGTCAAATATTAGTTAAATTTTAGTGGTGTTTTGCTTTTTAAATTGATTAAGTCATTATTTGGAGAATACTCAACCATCCATTCACAAGCATGGATCCTTAAACCAAGACATCTTCCATAGGAAGGAAAAAAGTCAAGTTTCCACACAATACCATGAAGGATGAGAGACTTACAATCCCACTTACTAGAATGATATGCCTTTAGGGTCAAATTTTGCTCTATGTTAAGCAATAGTAATTGGACTTATGTAGAAGTCACAACTATCTGAGGTCGGGCAATACAAATTTAGGTGTTAATGCATGTTAGATATTTGGTATAATGAACCAAACTCCTAAAACATACCACACACTAAAATAAGAGATCAAGAGGGATGCACCTATCTCATCTATACTTGTATTGGTTCATCTAACACAAGGTCATTGATGAACCAATTAGTCTTAAGACATTAGAGATTTCATTGGTCAATGAAAGGAATGGGAAAGAATAGGTATGAAGATGAAGAGGAGGGGAGGGGGGAGAGAAACACAAATTGGTCATGGGAGGAATTTTATCAAATTAAAATCATTCATTCATTTTGGGAGATGAAATATATATTTCATCAATCCCCTAAATCCAATGATTTTAATCCAACAAAAATCAAATCAATCCTGACCAAGGCCCAAACAAATAGTCAAACATCATAAGACCATAAAAATGGCTAAACATAATTTTTATACATTTAATCAATTAAAAATCAATTTAAAATGCATTAAAATACTATTTAATTTGGCCAAAACCTAAAACCTCTTCAAAACACCAAATAAATGGCCAAGACATTTATCATAGGTCAAGCAAGGTCAAAGGACCTTAGACAAAAAATTTCATGATTTTTGAAAAGTCAGAAGTATTTTTAAACAATTAAAAATATGCACAAAAACATTTCATTCATGAAAAATATCAAAATTAATCCAAAAAATAATTTTAATTCAGAATATGAAAAGAGACAAATATTTAAAGATTTTTTTTGGTGAAAGTCCCATATTTTTTGAATAAAAAATGAAATTAATATGAATTAAACAAAATAAAAGGATTAAACATAAAATAAGAAAATAAAAAGAAATTCAAAAAAACAAGGCCCATCAGATCTCCCTCATTAATTGAGGTGGCAGATCTGATGGCCACGCACTAAGGTGTATGATACGCTCCAGTCAACTGCGTGACAAAAGTGGTAATCACAATGAATGATCAAGATTAGAACGTGGAGGGAAGATCTGATGGATAGGAGCAAACTACCACATCACGGAGCCCTTGCTCTGGTTGTCTTCTTCGGTGGACCTCACCAGACTAGTCTACCACCAACCACCATGGAAATGAAAAACAAGGACATGGATATAAAGAAAAAATGCTCAGGAGCTCGAATCTGACCTCAATTTTCTCAAATTTCAAGTATATAAAAAGATACAGGGATTTGAATTTTGAGGATCATGAACTGAGTTGCTTCGATTTTTGACCTCAAAGCAACTCAATCTTGTTGCCTACATGGGTAGGACTTTAGCCAACCAAAAATCAATCAAAATAATTGAGAAATGAGGGAGAATCGAAAAAGAGAAGTTTCTGAAGTTTCACCTTCGAGTAGCTTCAATTCAGCTTGATCTTGATCTGGATTTTCTTTATTCTTCCTCCTCTTGCTTGCAGTAATCAATTGAGATGAAAAATACAATGAATCCTTTAAGTTTGAACTTTAAAACAGAAGGTGAAATTCAAACTCGATTTCAAAGAAATCTTCAAGGAATTCTATGGTGTGATTTTCTGAGTTCTCTTGGCAAAGCTTGGGCAAGGTGTGTATGTTACTTCTGAGATCATGAGCTTGTTTAAATATGCAAGGGAATTCATTTTTGCACCACTTGAAAATTTGCTAAAATTGGAAACCATAGTGCATAGATGCATTGACAATGACTTGGGCCTAAAGTATGATGCAATCCAACTTCAATTCGTGCCTAAAGAGTACCGAGGTCATCACATGGAAGCATGCAAAGAGGAATGATCATTTGAATCCAAAACTTGCCAAAACAAATCCCACAAATGAGCCATGTGCAAGTCCCTCAATTTTGGTCCAAATGAGGTGATCTTAGACTTTTTGGAAAGGTGAGATCAAGGGAAACAACTTTCATGTTGAACACTTTTCCATTTGAAGCTTGGATCATGATGAATTTTGAGGTGGAAGTTTGGAAAATCAATCATATTTGAAATTTTTCTAAATACCAAGTCAAATGTTCACTTCTTCCACCTTGAATAACTTTTGCTATGAACTTCAAATGGAAAAAGTTCCTTTATCAAAGTTGTATCTATTTCAAACCTATTTAATTTGGTCATAAATTTGACCTTATTTGGATTTGGCATGAAGGCGTTATGCATTTTAGAAGTTGAGAAAAATCATTTGTTCAATGGTAATGGCCTAAAGTGACCTATAATGTTTCCTCTTGGCACATGCATTTTCAAGTTGAATTTGAACTTCTTACAAACATAAAAGTTGAAGAGGACATCTTGAATTTAATCATGGAACTTGAATGGCTTCCATATCATAAAATTGATCAAGTTATGATCCTTGGAAGTTGACCTCCTAACTAGGGTTCAGACAAAATTACCTATAATCTTTCACCATAAAAAATGACTTTCGAAACAAAACTAGATCTTGACTTCAACATTAAAGTTTTTTGGAATGTCATAAGGAGTAAATTTTATCTTGAAATCATTTTCATATGACAAAAATTGTAGGAAATAGGGTTTAGGGAACCCCAGTTTTGACCAGTTGACTTTCTCTGGTAAACCACCATGAACCAACTTGCAAACTTGAAGTTATCTTGATATTTGAGACTCATGGAGGATAATATATGTGTAAGATGATGTAATATGAAGTTTCCCTTGAAATATTTGATCAACTGATGAGGAAACTTGCTGAGGAAGTCACACAAGATACCCAGATGAATTAGGATTTCCAAGGCAAACAAGCTTCAAACTCTTGATGAATTCTTGATCAAAATGAAATGTGAAGACCATGGGTATCCATATATGATGTCTAGAGTAAATGTAAACCATCTCTTGATTAATATTCTTGCATTAAGGGTCTTAAACCCTAGATACGAGCTTGATGGAGCGTGGGTGAACACACACACTACCTACAAAAACAACAAACTATACATTGACATACTTTTGGTATCTTGGTTATTAAATAATGAAAAACAAAGTATGATACAATCAAAAAGTGATTGGTGATATCTCCCAATGCAAACCCAATGAATTAGGGGCAAGGAAGATGCCAAGGTGTGATCCCAAAACAATGTATATGATGGGATAACATGAGGGATCTTAGGGTCAAATTTGGGGTCTTACACCCCTATTTCATGTTTACCTGATAACAATAATTAAAACATATATTTAATAAAGTGAAATGAGTAAAATAATTAAAACAATAAGTCATATAAAATAAAATACGTACCTGAACCCAATGATTTTAGTTAAAACCAATGCAATAAATGGAGGCATTTGGTGAACGTGAACTTGTCATATGAAAGAAAGTCATGCACGAATTGCCTACACAGACAAGTACAACATTATAACAATTTGCTATCAAGTAACACATATCTGGTAAAGTCAACCATTTGTGTGGTGGTTGTGAACCAAAGGATTCTATCATCAAATATTCTCTCACTTTTGCCAACCGATTACAAAATAACTTGTCATACAAAATTGATCTTTCCTTGTCTATTATTTTCAACTCCAAGTCTCGACGAACCATTGACCAATCATCCTCACCATATCCATGCAATGCTGCAATGACTCTAAATCCACAATTACCATCTGATACAACATTAACTACATCTTAAATGTATGACCTAATATGATTAGAAAATTGAATAGTGAAATATTTCTTTGATTGTGGTTGCTTCTTTGATAATTTTAACTTCTTCGAAGTTTGTGATGGTTGAGATTGCCTTTGTGAAGATTGAGATGCCTTATCAACATACTCATGATACGAAGGGTCCCTATAAACATCGTATCCTGATGGTTTTTTCCTTTCTTCTTCCCTCTTCCTTTGGTTTTTAATTTCTCGAGTGGTAGACACAATGAAGTCATTGTGGGGTATGCAAGTTCACAAACCCTACTTTTTAATGCCCTTTTACCAACAACATCTAATGACCTAAACTGTTTCCATAATTCATCTATTGCATAAGTCATATCCACCTTTGATCCATCATTTGCACCTACTTCTAACTCAACTTCCATAGTTAGTTTCCTTCAATGAACATGAACAACATCTATTGGTATCGGTATACCACCAAGTGCGTATATTCCTAACTCACAAGCACAAGGTAACCCATAAGATATTCTAAGTACAACCACATATTTGTCTGTTAGTTCCAACATAATCATCTCTCAATAACTCTTCAGCAATACGTCTCAAAGCAACTTGAGACACTGAACCACGCAAATTACCATAAAGTAGACTTATGTGCGTGTGCTCAACTTCGTAAAAACTTTTTTGAAAAGAAGCTCTAATGTTGCCCAGTTGTAACCTTAAATTGTTATTTATAACTTCCCAACATTTGACCATGTCACCTATATTGTTTTCCAACATCTGCTTTAACTTCCAATGAGTCGATTCAACCCTAAAAATAACATATTGAAAATATTTAAAATATCACATATAAAAAATAGATAGTAAAAAATATAATACATATCGATTAGTCGTCGTGTTACCCAAATGTAGCACTCGATTAATCCATGCTCTAATAAATCTCTGTCTATGTGGAGTCAACCATGTGTATTTCACATAATTAATAAATCCACTATAATTGACACATGCATGCTCAAGTTGATGCAATCGTTGACCATACTCAACCTCATCACTAGCCCAAACAACTTCCATCCATAATGTGTCTATCGTCTTTTACATGTCATTCCCCACATATTGCTTGCATTTTGCACCAACGTTTTTGTTAATGTGAAATCTACATAGCAAATTAATTGACCTGGGAAACACAATTTCAATTGCTTTCATCAAAGCAAGACCTCTATCTGTCAAAATCACTTGTGGACACAAATCTTTCTTCACAAACAACTCTTTAAGTTTCTCCAATACCCAACAAAAATTCTCTGTCTGCTCAGACTCCATATACGCAAATGCGACAGCAAAAGTCAACTCGGTTGATGTCATGCCAACAATTTTAATCAAAGGTTGTCAATATTTGTTTGTCTTGTAGGTGTTATCCATAACTAACACAATATTAAAAATATTCAATAACTTAACTGAATCAGGATGAGCCCAAAATATTTCTCTCACAACTTTTGAGTCATCCCTTTTTCTACTCCAATACACATAGTCTGCATCCTCAATAAGCTTAAACAAATGTTGTATCCCACTTCTATGACCTCTTATCTCTTTTTGTATCATACTCTTATGCTTGTAGATTTGCGTAATCCGAGTGACATTCTCTGGATCTCGGTCTTGTAAGGAAAGCAATATGTGTCTAGGTGGTACATGTCTCTTTGTCAAATCAGCGACATGTTGCTTCTCATTTGTGGTCAACCTACCAACAAAGGAATGACCTTTTAATCTATCAGGTAACCCATGATTATGGACCACACAATTTACATCAATCTTCCAACCAGACCCATCTTTCGCCGGAATCGACCTGATTTTAAATGGGCATCCACATTTTTTGGACGCACTTTGGGTTCCACTATCAGTATCCTTGTATTTCTCACAACCAAATATTAATTTGTTATTTCTCCCTCTCTTGCCTGTTCCAGTATCTGAACGAATGATAATAACAGTTACTTTATTATAGATTACAACCTCTTTAATCCATTTGCTCACCTCTTCTCGTGTACCAAATCTTTGAGTGGTTACAAATGCATCAGAAGCATCTACACGTATTTATGGAAGAACTTTCATACCTACACAATAAAAAAATGTCAAAAAATAATAATTTAAAAATGCAAACCGGAAGTCTTCAAGGAAGAGTTTCAGATCATACAAATAAAACACCAGAAATCTTTTCCAAAGACTTCCATTGTATGTTACTCTATTAACCTGAACACATATGATAAGTGTTCTGGAACGTTCTTTTTTAAAAACTGAATCGGAACTCTTCAAGTAACTCTTCCGGTATACGTTATGCAGTAAACCGGATGTCTTTCACGTAGTCTTCCGGTTTGAAAAAAAACATACCGGAAGTCTTTTCCAATGAGTTCCGGTATGAGGGTGAATAGTGCAATTTTCGAAAATCTCAATTGAATGATTAAAAGTGAAATGATAAATTGATTAAAAACAAATAGGGATAAAATTGATATTTTAAAAAAAATATAGGGATATTTGTATATCAACAAACCAACGTGTTTGCAAACGATATATTCTAGATAATGAGAGCAAACGATATATTCTAGATAATGAGTCTCAGCTGAGGGTTGTTCTAATTAGGAGTGTACAAAATATCTAAAGACAATTTCATAATCAAAATTAAATTTATTTAAAATATTTACATATAATTAAATAATTATTAATCAGTTTTGTTATTAATAATTGGTTATCCAATTGTATTTTTTTTTTGGATTCAGTTATAATCGGTGTATTATTCAAAATTCAAATGTTTTAATTTAATTATAATTTTTTTCTACAATAAATAATTGTTTTTTAATTTTCTAAAAAAAGAATAATATTTTTTTATTTTACAAAAAAAATTCCAGATTTTTTTATTATAAATTTTTTTTCCAACCTTTTATCTTTATTTTCTGAATTTAATAATTTAATAATTTATTTTCTAAATATTACCCTTTCTTGTGCAATTGACGATATAGCCGTGGTCGACGGCATGACCATGGTTGACGGTATGACCGTTGTGCTAGCAATAGAGGGGATTTGTTCAGTCGAACTTGCAGCGGTTGTGAATGCCCATACGCTATTGGATGGTTGTTCTATATTATTGTTGTTTATGGGAGTAACCATTCACTTAAATCTCCTCGTTGAGTTTCTAACTTCTTTTTTGATTATCTTATCATTCCTTAATCTCATGCACACTCACACTTTAAGAAGTTTCTTATACGAAGAACTTTGCAAATGATTTTTCAAAATATAAAGTATAAATTTTCACACAAAAGGGTCCCACTGGACGTGTCAATTTATTTACTATAAAATTTGGTAAACAATATAAGTTCGATTTTACTTACGGGATTAAACTCGAAAAGATCCCAGGACATATTGTGTGAAAATCAAAGGTTTGAAACATATTTTTGACATTGAAGTCGAAATGTGAAAGAAACAAAAAGATAATTGCAATGAAATTTAAATGCAGTAAATGACTAAAGATAAATACCTTGATTTATAAAAAACGGAATGCATATACATACATTTTTGACTATTTTCTCACAATTTTTTTTACAGATACTTTGAGTTTACAATGGTATAATTGCGGACCCCTAAAACATAAGTGAATGCTTACTTATATACTAGTCTTAAATTAACCGTCTATAACGGTCGACTAAGCAACATATGTCATGCCTTCGTCTCCATGCATCCTTCATCGTCGACAGACTCCCACGTGTCCTTAATTAACTGTATGATCTTATCCACTTACACCACACTCAATTGCTTGGAAAATAACATTTTGAATACTCTGAATTATAATAAATCCCAAAACCAATAAACTCAGTGGTCTCCGACTGATTGCAATTCGACCAAAGTTTATACTACTTTCTCGATAAATCAAATTCGTCGAGATCTCTATGGTCGCTACTGACCATTTTGATTTTTTTTGACAATAAACCCATTATCACATGAAACTTATCACATTTTTATAATTAATGTTTGTGTCAAAAATCTGAGGTAACGTACCCTATCATTGTAAAAAAACACAGGTTTGTGAAGAAATGTTGAATAAAATTTCAATTTGAAAGTAGGGAGAAACACTGCAGAAATTCTTCTTCTCCTTCTTCTCTTTCTTCTCTTTTCTC
This sequence comes from Lathyrus oleraceus, assembly GCF_024323335.1. Lineage (NCBI taxonomy): Eukaryota > Viridiplantae > Streptophyta > Magnoliopsida > Fabales > Fabaceae > Lathyrus > Lathyrus oleraceus. The sequence goes on along the minus strand of NC_066584.1, from coordinate 504,204,805 downwards.
TAAAATCCTAATTCAATTTCCTTCCCTAATTTCATCTTTTCTTTTTCTTCCTTCGATAATCATTGTGCATCGATATCATCTTACAATTAAGGTTGGTTGATTCACTCTAGTGAATAGTGAAAAACAAGAGGAGAAATTAATCAGAAAGATTAATTGTTGTTCATGAAGATTTGATTCAAAATTTTCTATAGATTTGATAAAATTATACATTGGGAATTTGACGTGTTTCTTATTCTGCTCTAACTAACCTTAAGTTTTCGCTCTGTTCATGGCGTGAGTCTTCTTCCCCTCTTCATAAAATGTGTGTAATTATCTTTTCGGGACGATGACTCTGATTTATTCAATTATACGAAGTTGGGTACCATTATAATCTATAATAAATTTTATTCATTAAAAAGATAAAAAAAATATAAGAATTTAATTGAAATACATTGACACTATTAAAATGATTTTACACTATTAATTAATCTGAAACTTTAATCAAATATAAAATAATATAAATAAATGATAATAATGAATTATTAGTGTAAATTTTTTTATAGTAATAATTAGATATTAATTAATCATAGTAACTAATACTATTAAACTCGTGAACTTAATACTAGTTGATAAAGATAATCATAAAAAAATAAGTGACTTCTTTAAAAAGTGACGTGCAACAGTCGTACTAGCGTAGAAGAAACAGTGATCAATTTACGTACGACTCTTTCAATTTCCATGGTAAATAAATAAATCTAAGAAATTTATTTTTATTTATAACATTTTGTGAAGGAGCTAACAGTACCCGTAGCCTGTAGCTATTTGGGTTAGTTACTATTTCGATATTTCTTTTTTCCTCTTTTCTGTTAGTAGAAACAAACACTCCAAGCCTCACATTTCTTCAACACACAAATGTCTGCCACAACATCCCCTATCCCCGTCCGGTCCGACCGTATCTCCTCCGGTTCACCTTTCTCCCGACCTCCACCGGTTCATCGACTCGTCAGCCCGATCTCAACCAAACCCTGGCGCACCGCGCCGCTCCACAGAAGGTGGAGACACGCGTCAACGAGGAGCGTTGGGCCGGTTCACGCAGGCTCGCGAGCTGATGACTCCGCGCCGTTCGAGATGTCGGTGGAGAACGCGCTGAAGCTGTTAGGTGTATCCGAAGGTGCTTCCTTTGATGATATACTACGCGCCAAAAACTCCATCGTTGCTTCTTGTAAAGATGACCAAGAAGCAATTTCACAGGTCGCACTTTTCCCTCAATTCCAATGCATGTTAATTATTGATTTTACACATTAATCATGTTTATCACTAATCTAATCTAATTTTTAATTTGTTTGTGTGTTAATTATATTAATCGATAGAATAATTTTTAGCTGGATTTATTTTACACGAAATCCAAATTACTAGAGTTTTTTTTTTCTAAGAATGGAAAATAGAATTTGTTGGTATAGGAAATTGTGAGAGTGAAAACAGAATCTGGTTGTTGAGAAAAAAAAGAGCTCAATTCTCATTTTGAAAATGGATAAGGTTGTGAAAGAGTTTATAAAAAGGGACATATATGAGAACTCATCTTATCTCTTAAGGGGTGTTCAAATCCAAACTAATCCAAACAAAAACAGCAAATAGATTAAAAAGAATCAAAAACTGAAAAAAAATGATTAGATGTGTTTGGATATTATTTTATAATAATCGCACGGTCTGGATCGAATTTTGGATTGATTTTTCAAAACTAATCAAACCGCATGTGTATATTTTTGTACTTATTTATTTTTTATTAGTATGATACGTTGTGTTAATTTATTATTAGTATTCATTTGTTTCAACCATAACTGATCATTATCATTTTGTAATATTGATAGGTTATATATTCTATCAAATTTATTATTTATTAATACTTTTAGAATATTAATAAAAAATATAATTTGTAATTTGGATATTCAAAAATTTGATCCAGATCCAAATTCAATCACATGAAATTGGATCGGATCGGATTTTTTTAACCTATCATCCAAAACCAAACTAAACCTCAAGTAAATTTATCTTTGGATCGGATAATATTTTGCTTCAAAACCGATTCAAACCGCACTGCGAGCACCCCTACTGATCTTAGGCTTTGGATGGTGAAGTGAAATGAGATTTGAAGACTAAAATAAAGCTTGAGGTCTTTTTGTTTAGTTGTTAGTGTGCGTTTGGTTCTGCGGTAAATAAAATTGATTTTGACTAAATTGAATATGTAAAATTGATTCCGGTTAAAAGTGAATTGAAGGTAAAGTGATTTATGTTTAGGTACGTTCATGCAAAATAGAGTTGAACAATAAGTTTATGTTTGGTTTAGCTTTTGAAAGAGGCAAAAGCAAACGTGTAGAATTGATTCTGAAATGATTTTGAGATGTTTGGTTCTTTTAAAGTAGAATTGATTCTACTTGAAGCTACAATTTGTATTGTAGTTTTTGAGTTTAAACGTGATTTTTACATTGAAATTTGTTGTTCTACTTACTTTTATATAAATATATCCAAACATAAATCATTTTACATCCAACTCACTTTTAACCCGAATCGATTTTACAAAATCAATTCACTCATAATCAATTCTCCTCACCGCATAGCCAAAGGTTTCACGTTTGGAGCATCCAAAATTTGATCTGGACGTGTAGAATTGATTTGATATGTTTGGTTGCTTTCAACTACTTGAAACTAAAATTTGTAACTTTTGAGTCTAAACGTAATTTTTATACTGAAATTTACTGTACAACTCACTTTTGCAGAAAAATTTATCTAAACATAAATCACTTTACCTTCAATTCACTATTAGATATAATCAATTCACTCAATTTTTCAGTATAAAAATCACTTTATCTAAACATAAATCACTTTACCTTCAATTCACTTTTGGCTCTCGCAAAAGTAGAACAATTCTTGAGGCAAAATCACTTTTGGCTCCAGAATCACTTTAATTCTGAAGGAAAAATCAATTCTTCTTTTAAAATACCAAACATGTCATAATCAATTTTATACCTCCAGAATCACTTTTGGCTCTCGCAAAAGTAGAACAAAACATACAATTAATCTAATTCCATGCAAATGGACTGAAATCCCATTCATGTGAAGAATAATTGGTCATTTGAAGACTTATGGTTGAAAGTAAAATAGCTATTAGTGCTGGGAATAAAATTCAGTTACATATTTGTTATATAAAAATCAATTGATGCATGCTTGTGTTTTTCTGCCTATGTCGCAGAAGTCTTTTACATACCACATCCCAGCGTTTCAATTGCTATTACCACATCCCAGTGCACGTTTGAATGTCATTTTAAGAAGTTCCAAGTCTTAGCTTTTGCGTTTATGTGGTTTTTTGATGCGATTTGGTTGAATTTGACTCAATACCAAACACATACTTAATACCCTCACATTTTTAGTCTATAAAAAAAGTTATTAAGAAATGTTTCGTGATTAATAATTTGGATTGAAGCATGATCTTGGATAAAATATTATGACGAAAGTTGATCCAAGTAACCGATCCTACTTAGTGGGATAATGATGTTGTTGTTGTTTTGTTAAGTATTTGCAGTATTCTACATATAAGTCTGTTTGCTTATTGATGGAATTGGTGTGTTTTATTAGGTCGAGGCTGCATATGACATGTTACTTATGCAGAGCCTAACTCAGCGGCGAGCAGGAAAAGTAGTGAACAGCAGTGTTCGCTATGCTGATGTTAAGCGTGTTCAGTCTCAAGTTGTAGGATCAATGCCTCAATGGATGCAATCCACCATGAAGAAACCACCCGTTTCAATTGACTCACCTTCCACCAGTGATTTTGGTTTACAAGCTGGAGTATATGGTGCACTGATGGGGTTAACCTATCTTAGTGGTTCTTCTATTCCCCCTGCAGGTTATGCCGGGGCCGATGTCCCGGGACTTATCTTGGCTGGTAGCTTTGGAGCTTCCCTGTATTTCATGACCAAAAAGAATGTTAAGTTAGGTAAAAAGCTTTGTCATGCATATTCGTTCATTCCGTGCGCATAATATCACTTCTTCACAATCCATTAAAATTTTTGTTTCATGAGTGGTGATATTCACATCAGTTCTTGTATATTTTTGCAGGGAAGGCTACTGTTATAACCATAGGAGGGCTCGTAGCTGGCGCCGTAGTAGGGTCAGTTGTAGAGAACTGGTTGCAGGTAGATATTGTCCCATTTCTGGACATACACTCCCCGGCTGCTGTTGTTAGCGAAGTCATAATTTTATCCCAGTTCTTGGTCTCTCTGTATCTAAGGTAGACGAATAAAAACATGGTGATCTTTATATTAAAATGTGAAATTTGTAATTATTCATTTGCATGATCATGTCAAAAGGGTTTTCAGGGAAAGCTACTGTTATAACCATATAGCTGACCCTGTCAGCTGCACATAACCGGTTGCGGTAGAAATCGTCCCATTTCCGGGCTTACGCTTCCCTGCTGCTCTTGTTAGTGAAATCAAAGTTATGTTTCCATTCTTGGTTTCTCTTTACTTAAAGGTAGACATGAAAACATGGCAGTCTTGTATCAAAAGCTGAAACTTGTAATTTTTAGTTTACATGCAGCATGGACATACATCAAGCATTCCTAGAATGTATAATGATTGCATGATGTACAAAACATTGAATTTGAATGAAATATAATTGTTCATCTAGCAAATTACAAAGAAGCATGCAATTTATATATACTGTGAAGATGCATATTTTAACTTCAGGGCCAAAAAAACACTAAAATTTATATTAAATTTGAACCGTCAGTACTTGACAGAACCAACGGATACAAATACCTAATGATGTTTGACTGAGAGAATCCAATTTTTCATGATATGCCTAAAATATTTTAAGCCTGCTACATTTTGGTGTTTTGTCTTAAGCTTTTTGTGGTTATGCGTTTGTCTTTTCTTATTGATGGGTCATTAGCACTTGCATTATGTACTTGTACGTATCTGATGTAAAAAGTAAAGACTGCTGCACCTTCAGTCTTTTCAGCATGCGACACAGTTTGTGTTTGGTTGAAAGTTTTGGCCTTTTGACAAAGTTGAAAAGTAGTATTTAAATCTAAAGAATCTCAAAAGAAGTTAATCACCATTTTTGGAAACTTGAAATCTATAAATCTAGTCTATCAAATTTACAAAAGTGACAATTTTGTCCAAGTACTAAAATATCTGTTTAGTAAATCTCCATCAAAGTAATGAAAGATTTGCATATCATTTTAAAAATTGTGATGTTAAATTTTTAAAAAGACTAAATAGGATCAGAAACATTAAAAGAAACTGCAACCAAGTGGACATTCTTAACAATACAACAACAATGGCCAACAGCCAACAAAAATACATTAAAATTTGATGTCTGCACTTGATCATCTAAACAAATACCTTAAAAATTGACGTCTCAGCGAGCAGCTTCGACATAAACACCAAAGATAACAACAATATAATTACATAAACCACCCCTAATGAACAAATTTCACACTAACTAATACTAGTACAATTGATTCTATTGTCCATTTTGGTTGCTGCAGTTTTCCACATTGCAACCACCTTCTATATACGAAACATTCTCAGTTTTCTCACTGAAAGTCACAAGATCATTGTACATTTTCTGTGATGCTTTAGAGAACTCTGTCAAAGATTCTAGAACTCGAGAAAATCCAAATTGCATTCCATTCAATGTCATCCTTTGAGTTTCTTGCATGCAACTGTAATGCTTCTCTTTCTCTGCCTCAAGTTTTCTACTAAGTGTCTCCAAGTAATCACTTTTCTCCATCATGCATTCGTCTTCACAAACGGTTTCCTCTTCTGATGATGTATGTTCTGTTACTTGCAACTCAAGCATCTTAGTCTTCAGTTTATACGTCCCTAAATATCTTCGATCTAAATCTTTTGTTAAGCTATCTACTTTTCTCTTCTGTTGTTGCTCTTTACATTGTTGAATCCAAAGCGCTTTCACGTCTTTCACAACGCTTTTCAACGCAAGTATTACCGTCTTATCAGGTAATTTTCGTAGGGAAGTTAACCACTCGTTGCATATCATGAGCAATGGCGGACCGTTAACATGAAATGGCATTGGCATGGAAACATTTCTGCTTCTTGAGCAAAATTCAACTTCAGGAACTATGAACTTACTTAACCATCCACACAGTGCTTCTACGTATGCTTTCTGAGCTGCGGTATACTCTCTAAAACACATGCCCCAATGGTGTAGCTCGGCTTCGAGCTGAAGAGTTGCCAATCCGCGAGATTGGTTGCAGAATTTACCGTACGCGGGACATGTGAAGTACTTGACTTCAGAAAGAATCTTCTGTTGTGTTTCATGGGACTCCAACATGATTTTCCACGATTGTGTCAGGCTGCATTTGGAAAATGAAAAATTACAAATCGACGAAACTGACTATTTAGTATGTTTAGTATAAGTCCTATACATCTCACCCTTTCAATAGCTCGACAACTTGAGGCTGTAATTCTTCATCTCTCATTTTCTGAATTCTCTTTGAGATCGACTCTGCACGTCGAATTGCAACCAAGATTCCAGCATACAGATCTTTCAAATCAGATCTAGTCTTGTCCATGCTTAATTCATCATCTCCTCTAACATTTTTATTTCTCAACTGCGCACATTTCTTCTCATAAATTTTCCGCGTGCTATCTCCAGCCTAAAGCAAGGAATTTATTAAATGTTAGCAAGATGCGTCAAGGAAGAAAATGCTCGAGAATTATCAAGTGAAAATAACCTATTTGTTTTCATCGGTTCCAGCGAATACGTGCTCGAGCAGTTTCTTCATAAAATAGAAAATATGGATTCAAACATAAGGAATGATTAAATTAACCTTACCTTAACCTCTTCAAACAGCTTCTTTTCCCATGCATATAACCTTCCTAAGGTTAATAAATGACTTCCTGAATCCATTCCTCCATAATCATCAAATAGATCATTCTTATATTCCACCCAACTTGAAGAATCTTTCATATTCTGAACCACCAAACTCTTGCATGACGATTGCCTAGAGGACATGGACTTCCAAGTTATCGCATTAATGAGTTTCGTCGAACTTTCTGCATTGATATCAAATGGTTCAAACTCTCAAAAACATAGATACATATAACATATATATCACATCACTATATGAGACATTCAGAGTATCGATTTCGATATGTCTGTCTATTCTAGCGCATGATCATGTAATCAGAGTCTTTGAGGATGTGCAAGATAAGCTACAACACATGGCCTCAAAATTTCAAGAAAAAATTGTGGATAAATAGAGCCTCATAATAGATCGGTCATGGTTTATGGTTAAACCATGAATAAATAAGGCCCCTTTTGGGTATGTGTCGGTTCAACCATAGCTAATCAAGACAGGGCCTCCAAAAACTTAAGACGACCTTGCATATAATATGACCCCTATTTGTTTTGTGACAAGGTGACCATAACTAATCAGTTCTGGACCTCCAAAAACTTAAGACAACTTTGCATATAATGCATCTAATAGATTAGAACTCATTTGTATGGTTTAGATGAATCAATTCAATAACCTAAAACAACAAATGAGGCATTGTATTTCAGAACAATCTCATAAAGTTTTAGAGATTGATATATAGACATTGAAGATAGAACTCACCTTTGATTTCCTCCAAACTAGAATGAAGGGGAATCCTATTAGCCTCAAGCATCTTTGTCACACCTTTACCAGACTCATAAGCCCTAATGAAATAATCCTCAATATCTTTCAAAGCTTCAAGCAACTCTCTCCCTTCAGCAGGTGTATCAAGAACTGCAAGCCCCTTTTGTTCCCCAACATTTTCACTAGCCACATTCACCGTCTTCGTATCCGCCGTCTCAACGCCACTCATAACTCTCCCTCCACCTTCATTACTCTTCTCCTCAACATTCACCACCACCTTATGCTCAATCTCTTCTTCCCTTTCCACTTCTTCCTCTAACTCCGGAATCCCTTCTTCTTCCCTCACCGCTCTCAAATCATCGTCCGAGTTCCGATGATAGCCATTCATAACCTCTGGCCTCATACTGTCAAAAGGGTAAAAGAAATCCCAGCCAAAATCTCTATGTGGAGATGGCATTGAAGGTGGCACAGGCATAGACATATGCATAGGCATTTGCATGTAGTAATACTCACATGGCTGTTCATTTACCTCTTCTCTACCACCTTCTCCTTCTTCTCCCTCTCCCTCTCCCTCTTCATCAGAAGACTCTGAGGTTGTTGAACTTGAAGCAATGCATGAGTCACAAGCAACAGTTTCATGTTTGGTTTCTGAAGGTGTTTGCTGAAGGAACATAGGGTTATTTATGACATTTTCACTTGATGAATGTGAAGGAGAAGGATCAAAACCCTCCTTTGGAGGGAAAGTTATAAGGAAAGGTGAAGAAGGTGAAGAATGTCTTGCAACAAAAAGCTTAATAGCTGCAGCTACTGCATTCAAAGAGTGAAAATACTTACAATGAGCCTCAGCAAGTGCATATCTTCTCTCTACAGCTAACTTCAGCTGACGTTTTCTCTCTCTACAAATAGCTACCACTTCTTCTTCTTCCTCTAGTCTTGAAGCAACACACCCCATTTCTCTCTCAAAACACACACCCTTTTGGCTTTTACTTTAGAAGATGAATGCAACAAGAAAGAAAGATTCTTATTTGATGGATTCTCTGACAAAAAGTGGGAACTTTCAAGTTTCAATTTCAAATGGGTTGCTAAAAAAACAAGCTTTATTATGAACAATAAAAATGTTTTTTTTTTCTACCAAGGTTGAGATAAAACCAGACAGAAATCAAGGAGGTTTTACAGAAAAACAACAACAAACAAAAACCACTCACAAATAAAGAAGTAACAAGAAAAGAACATGGTGGTTAGTTAGTACTAAAAAATGAAGGATTAATAATAAATGTAGTCATTAGTAGTGGTTTAATGAAACTATGGTAGTATTACTTAAACATTGTACCATTAGGATTAGCAGAAAATGTGGTACTAAAAATGAAATGAAATGCCATAACTAGAACATACATTTGCAGACAAGGGAGAGAGAAGAAGCAGGTGAGGAAAAATGTTGGGGCTCGAGAAAGAGAGAGAGAAGGAGGGGGTACGGCCATGGTGATGCATTCTAGTTAAAAGCACTGCTTAGAGTATGGAGTGATAAAAAATTCAAAATAACATTATATATTAGTATAAAAAGGAAGGTTAAATACATTTTTTTTCCTAGTATATTTATCTTGAAGTCTATTATAACTCCCAACTTTAAAAAACTGATTTGAATTTTTATTTATTCATATAATGTTATATAAGTTTTTTTTTAGTAAAATTATCTCAAACGATGTCTATTTTTGTATTTGTGGCAGTTGAGTTATCATTCATTCTTCATCTTTTTTATTTTAGTTGACATTCATTCTTCATCTTTTTTGTTTTATCTTTGTAATTTTTTGAAATATATGTAGAATAGAACAAACCATAAATTGAATTAGAGTAAAATCTTTGTTGTTGTTCCATCCCTATTCTTTAAAATTGCGAGTTCTATCAATCATGAGTTATGGTAGTTGTTTATCCGTCTTGAAATAGAAGAGTTCTGTAAATTTTGATTTTGATTATGAGGTATGCACAAATTTCAATTTGCGATGGAAACCTAGTTGTGGAGACATAGTTGTTCTTCGTTGTGTTTATGTACCACTTTGTTATACCAGAATAACATGATTCAACATAACTTGTTAAACCAAAAATTCATAGTTAAATATTTGTCATAAACAGAGAAAACTTGTTACAACAGACATTACACCAACTTGTTCAGAATACATAAACATGTTTTCTGCAGGTTCTAATAGACATTATGCCATAATTAAGATAGACATGAAAAAAGAACTCTTAAGTTATAACAAAACAGAAATGGAATCCTTGTTCAAAATACAAAATAAATCATTCATTAGATAACTCTTAAATATGCTAATTGGTATTCTTGTTTGGAGTGGTCATATTTATTGGAGTACTCCTCCTTATAGTTGGGCCAACTACATTTTTAGTTGCATTTAATTTGGTTGTAGGTCTTTAGGTTACACCAGATGTTGATACCCTCCTAACCACTCAATTTTGTGCCCTTTGTTAACTAGCTTATGATGGTTGAGAAATTTGACTTCCCATAATTGTGGGAGTAACTTGTGTTTGTTGACTTGCTTGACTGCAATAACTTGGTTGAGTTTGTTTATTAGCTTGACTTGGTTGACTTTGTTAAGTTTGTTGATTAACTTGACTTGGTTGAGTAGTTGGTGTCATCTTACAAGTAAATTTGTTGTGACCTTGCTGCTTGCACCTACTGCACTTGAAAATCAAGCTTGTTCTTCTCATTTTGCAATTAGAGCCATCAATCTCCCCTTACTTAAGATCTATCATCTTCTTTGGTCTTCTAGACATTTTTCTATTCTTTGGTGGTTAAACATCTGGATAATTTGTCTTGACCCACATATTTGATCCATTTACATGATAGATTACATGATTATATATATATATATATATATATATATATATATATATATATATATATATATATATATATAAAACACTAAAAATGTTGACTTCCTTGTTCTAAGTCAAAGAGAGCCTAAAATGATTGGTTGGGGTGTCTGTTAAGTGATTTTTTCTCGTTTTTATCTATCCTTTACCCTCCAAACATCCTCCTATTTATATGTTTTCATCTCTTTCTCTCTCTCCATAACCTGCATAAATTCATCTATCAATAATGTTCGACGCCCTTATAATTGGCATGTAATATTCGCCTCTTCACTAATTATAACTCTCTGCCATAATGTATCACCCTATAATCGTTTGTTATGACCCTTCAAATGACATCATGGCCTTGTCATCGGATCCAACTTGTACTAATTGGACCATTCTCAGCTTTATGGGAGGTCGGCTCCACCTGGCTTACTCAGATATCCTAACCGGATTTTAATTAGTAGATATGATGTCCTAGTCAGATTCCAATTGGTGAATGATAGCCCGACTATCCGATATGCTAACCCTACTATACTTGGTTATCGTGCCAACTCGGTCCCAAAGAACTCAAGTGCCTTAATAAGCTTCGTCGATCTCATACCTCAGTTGGTCAACAAATTTTTCAGGATGTACATAAGCCCCCCGAGCATGAGATCTAAAAGATTGAAGTGTTCAGACAAAAGAGGCCATAACATTTCTTTTTAAGTTATCTCCAATCCACTTACGCCATGATGTTTGTTTGTGGTGACATGTCTTTAATCATGACAACGTATCTTCATCAGATTTTCTCCTTCCTTAGTAATGATGATTTTTTATAGGAATTTGCTCCCTCTCAATGATCCCAATAGTTTCATACTATTTAAATCCTTTTAAGAATATTTACTCCTAATTAAAATCATCTCTTTGTCTTATGGTTTATCATTCGCTGGAAGAAGTCTTTCTCTCTTCTAAGCAACTTTCAGAGTTCTCGTCCGTTCTTCAATACCAGGTATATTTTCTTTTTGATTCCGCATTCTTTTATTTAATGACTATTGTTGATGCATGTGACGAGAATAAAAAAACATTAAGAACCTTGAGTTCCCTTGAAATAAAAGATCTTTGGGATTTTTATGTGAGAGGATGTAGAGATACTCTAACTCAGGCTAACTTTGATTGTATTGTAAAGGAGACTTACAACAATATTTCCGCCTCTTTTAGTGGTTATGATTATGACTCTTCTTCATCAGGTTCATCCGTAGAGGTGCTGATGGGGATTATGGAGTCATTTGATCAAGTAGTGAGTTACGATCACAACTCCATATACGAGATGGAGATACCGGAACTTCGGCCTTTGAAGAATGTGTCTTCTATTGGGAATGAAAACAATGTTATTTTAGAGCCCTGTATTCAAGGGGAATGTGTTTGCGTAGCTCGTCCTAAGGGAGTTAAAGATGAATATTTTCATTTCTATGTCAAGGTATTGGAAGATTTTAATATCCAAATTCCCTTTATCGATTTTAATATTCGCTCGGGGTCTGATTTGGAATTGGATATTATTTGCAATTTGATATTTGGTTTGCCTTCGAGTACGACATGGTCATAAAAGTGATTTCGGGAGAAGGTCCCGTTGAAAAACTAGTTACCCATAAACCTCTATGTTACTATATGATGAGTGACGATTCAGTAAATGAAGACCACGCCGTTTTTGAAAGGCCTAACATGGCCATGCAACAACACCTAAAGCCTTTGTATATAAGGGCCAAGGTAAATGATATAGGGATGAACAAATTATTGATCGAATGTGAAGCATGTGCCAATGTTATTCCATAGTCCCTCTTAAAGAAAATAGGAAAATTTACCACATGTCTAGCCTGTAACAACATGGTATTGTCCAACTATGGGAACCACACAAGGTCAACACTGCTTGTGGTGGTGCCAACAAAAGCAAACTACAATCTGCTATTAGATAGAGAGTGGTTGCACGGAGTAGGATGTGTACCATCATCTATGCATCTGAGAATCACCATCAGGAAGCCTAGTGGAATTGTCGAACACATTGAAGCATATCAAAGCTTTTTCAGAGCAAATGTCAATCACATCGACAAACATAACTTTGACCTGAAATTGGCAAACATTTTATCATGTAAACCTGTTGGAGAAGGACATAACTTTGAAGGGCGTGAAGTATGCTACACGGTGAACCTACACCCCTAGTATGGATTTACATGGGAGTATGAAACTATGAGAGGGTACAACCGATGGTCTGAATTTGATGAACACCATGATTGAGTCAAGCGCTTTCGCTCGGATTTTGACCTATATGGCTGAAAATAAAGTATTAGCGGCGTTGGAGGCCGAATCTCAACAAATCATGGTTGTCAAAGCCATTAAGTCTGAGAATTCTCAAGCAATTCAATCTTCATCTATCGGCCAACACAACAACTTCAAAAAGTCGGATGTTAGACTGCATCTATGATGATGAGCCTTTGGCGTTCGAGAAAGACCCAACGATCTCGACCATGAAAATGTAGGCGCAAGATTGATCACACTAAAATTTACGTATTTTCAACTCCGATTTCACATGCATTCTAGCTGTTTTATTATCATTTTGTTGTGTTATTGGTATGTTTTCCTTTGTTTTCAGGTTTTCACTTTAATCGGAGCCCCGATCGAGAAAAGGAACAAAAAAGAGCCAAAAACCCTAAAATTCAGCATTTTGCTCTTATGGCCTACCCAATGGCGGGCGCCACAGACCAAGCCATGACGTGTCAAATTCAACTTCCATCAACTCCCACGTTTTCCCACTACTTCCACTAAGGCGCCCCATATTGTGCTTGTGGCGGGCGCCATGGCCTTGTGGCGGGCGCCACAAGAGGAAAAACGGTTCCCTCCTATTTTCAAGTTGAAGGGCATCCAAGTCATTTCCATCTTTTTACTTGCTTATAAATAGAAACGCGAATTCACTTTTACAATCATCCAAACTTAGAGCAGAGGCAAACTCAGAAGCAACTTTGTTTCACTTAGGCATATATTCAGTATTTTATAGTGGTAATCGCTTCGCATTGGAGTGTTACCACAATTGTGTCATCAAGTCTGTGATAGAGTCTGTAATCGAGTTTGGAGCACTTTGGAAGGAAGTTAATCCTTCCGCCATTTTCATTTCCGCATTGCAATTTACTCAGCCCTCCGATTGGAGCAGGTTTTTATTACTCGCCTTTACTTTATTTATTTCCCGCACTCGCCTTTACTTTATTTATTTCCCGCACTCGCCTTTACTTTATTTATTTCCCGCACTCACTTTAAATTATTTATTTCCTCGCACTCGCTTTAAATTATTTATTTCCTCGCACTCGCTTTACTTTTATTTAAATTAATGCACTTTTACTTTACCATGTCTAACTAAATCTAAAAGGTTAGAATGTAAGGATCGTAATTAAACCGATAATCCATACAATTGTTCGTAGAAACACTTAAGGGCTATTTTAACTTTCAACTTAAGTTTTCCCGTACTTCAATTCCGTTGGGTAAGATCAAAAGCCGTCCAACGTCTATTTAAACTTAATTGTTTTTAACTATTTCAAAAACAGCGAAAGCGCTTTGTCTAGTTCATTAGGAGTTTTTAACATTAAGAAGAAAAGAGATTTTAAAACTATTTTCGGGCGCGTTTATAAGTTTAGAGTCTGGTTCATAAGAACCTCTTTTGGTTAAGAAATCCAGGTTATAATACTTTTCAACTTAGTTAAGATACTATATTTCTTAAAAATAGGTTTACTACTCTAACGCAATGCGCGCCTTTTTATAAGTGACAATAAGAGGGTTTGATTAGGGAGTACAACTCGGTTCTAAATACGCGAAAGCGACAGTTTCCGTTAAATTAGTTCTTTTCAAAGTATGAAACATTGCCCATAAGTAGTTCTATTAGCAAGTACTTGGATTATTAATTGATTACGTAAATTACATTCGACCCTGTCTTTATTAATTAAATCTAATTAAATACCTTACTTTTCATTGCACACTACAAAAACACCTATTTTGATTGCCTTTGATAAACACCATAACAACAGATAACGATAGCTTGACACTTGGTCTCTGTGGATTCGACAATCTTTTATATTACTCTGACGCGTTCGTACACTTGCGAAAAGCACGCATCAAGTTTTTGGCGTCGTTGCCGGGGACCAATTTCGTCAAATTTCATTTTCCTGTTGTTATATCGTTTAGACTTAGGCTATTTCCCGCCGGTCAATGCGAAGAACTCGCAGCACCGAAGTTTAAGCTTAGTAAACCCTCTGGCGGAACCTGAACGTTACGCTCGCGCACGTTTATTCTTTCATAGAATTAAGAGAGCTATGGCCGAAGATCAAAACCAAATACCTCTTAAGGACTTCTCTCAACCATCTAATGAAGAACCTAGTTCTAGTATAGTAAACCCAACTATCCCAGCCAATAATTTTGAACTTAAACCATCCCTATTGCAACTAGTGCAACAGAGACAATTCGCGGATCTCGCTACCGAGAACCCTAACCAACATTTAAAAATATTTCTTCAATTAGCATATACTTTTAAAACCAATGGAGCTTCTCCTGAGGCAATACGTTTAAGATTATTTCCTTTTTCCCTCAGAGATAAAGCCCTATCATGGTTAGATTCCCTTCCATCCAATTCCATTACGACTTGGGATAACCTTAGAAGAGTTTTTCTTGCTAGATATTTTCCCCCGAGTAAGACTGCCGTTCTTCGAAACCATATAACTAGATTTACCCAAAACCAAGGAGAATCGTTGTTCGAAGCTTGGGAGAGATATAAAGAGTTGTTACGAGCATGCCCACATCATGGCTTAGAAAATTGGTTAATCATTCAAACCTTCTATAATGGACTTCACTCTAACACAAAGATGAGCATCGACGCTGCCACAGGCGGTGCTCTGATGAACAAACCTTATCCTGAAGCTAGTGCCCTCATTGAAGATATGGCTCAAAACCATCAATCATGGGGACTCGAACGAGCGACAATTGAGAAGAAGGAAGCCCAAGGAGGAGTGCATGAACTAAGCTCTATAGACATGATGCAAGCTAAAATGGACGCATTAGCCTTTAAGGTCGAGCATATGTGCATAAACCCGAATATTGTAGCCGCAGTTTCGTCGGATTGTGAGATATGTGGAACCCAAGGACACCAATCCGCAGAATGCAGTCTATTGAACGAAACCCACTCCGAGCAAGTGAACTACACCCAAGGGAACCCATATTCGAATACCTATAACCCTGGATGGAGGAATCACCCGAACTTCTCCTATAAAAAAAATAACCTTATTCAAAATAATGCACCTCCGAGACCTAGTTATCAAGCCCCTAGATCAAATCAACCTATGCAACCTGTACCACCAAAGTCGAGCCTTGAGAAAATTATGGAAAATTTTATCACCACTCAAACCCAACAAAACAAGGAGTTCATGAACCAAAACATTCATGTTAACGAATTGATTACTCAGTTAGGAACCAAGGTTGACCAAATAGTTACTCATACCAAGATGCTTGAAACCCAGATCTCTCAGGTAGCTTTAAACCAAGCCCCTCAGACTACACCTGGAGGACAATTCCCTGGACAACCTCAACAAAATCCGAGAGGACAAGCCAATGCCATTACCCTACGAAATGGGAACGCTTACGATGAGCCACCAAACCCCGGATTGAGTGAACCCGAAACTTCTAAGGAATATACCAAACCCCCGGACGAAGTAAAGGAACCAGAGGAATCTGAAAACCAGGATGGTCGAGAGAAAGGAGAAGAACCTAAAGATAAAATTTACGTATCCGCAAAGACTCAAACAAACCCAGATCAATAAACAATATCAAAAATTTATTAAAGTTATAGAAAAACTTCATGTAGAAATCCCTTTCATAGAAGCCATCACCCAAATACCTTCTTATGCAAAGTTTTTGAAAGACATCCTTACCAACAAACGTAGACTTGACGATCCGAAGCCTTTGGAATATAATGCTATTTCCGAGGACAAATTAGCAAAGAAAGATAAAGATCCTGGAAATTTCTCCATTCCTTGCCTTTTGGGTAATCATGTCATCGAAAAAGCTTTTCTAGACTTAGAAGCTAGTGTGAGTTTAATGCCTTTAGTAGTTTGTGAGAGGTTAAACTTAGGAGAATTACAACCCACTAAGATGTCACTTCAGTTAGCCAATAGATCTGTCAAATATCCGATGGGCATTTTAGAAGATGTTCCTGTTAGGATAGGTCAGTTATTTATCCCTACTGATTTTATTGTCATGGACATCAAAGAGGACAATGATATACCAATTCTTCTAGGTAGACCATTCTTATCAACTGCAGGAGCCATAATAGATGTCAAGAAAGGAAAGTTGACATTTGAGGTAGGCGACGAGAAAATAGAATTTATACTTTCGAAATTTCTTATGGCACCTGTGATGGGAGACTCGTGTTATGCCTTAGATATCATTGATGAATGTGTTAGAGAATTAGAACAAAAAGAAATTATAAAAACAATTAAGTTACCATCAACCCCCATAAAGGAAGATGATGACTTTAAAGAACCTTACATCGATGGTAACCTTTACGAATGTTTATCCCTTACCCCAGATCCTATGCCATGCCCTAAGAAACCGACCTTAGAACTTAAGGAACTGCCTAAGAACCTGAGATATGAGTTCCTCGATGAAAAGATGAACCGTCCAGTTATAGTTAGCGCTACCTTGAGCCAAGAGGAAACGAACCAACTTTTAGATGTTTTACGAAGATATCCCTCAGTCTTAGGATATAATATCTCTGACCTGAAAGGTATAAGCCCATCTGTATGCATACATCGGATTTCGCTCGAAGAAGATTCAAAACCCTCTAGGGAACATCAGAGAAGAATAAACCCTATAATGAGTGATGTTGTTAAAAAGGAAGTTCTTAAGTTACTTGAGGCAGGTATAATCTACCAGATCTCGGATAGTAAGTGGGTGAGCCCTGTGCATGTAGTACCTAAAAAGGGAGGCATCACAGTCGTGCAAAACGATAAAGGCGAACATGTAGCAAAACGTTTAGAAGGAGGATGGCAGATGTGTATAGATTATAGAAAATTAAATAAAGCAACTAGGAAGGACCATTTCCCTTTACCATTTATAGACCAGATGTTGGAGCGTCTAGCCAGACACTCTTACTTCTGCTATCTAGATGGATAGTCTGGATTCTTCCAAATACCTATTCACCCCGAAGATCAAGAAAAAACTACCTTTACATGCCCTTATGGAACTTTTGCCTACAGACGAATGCCATTCGGCCTCTGTAATGCCCCAGCTACTTTCCAACACTGCATGATGTCAATCTTCGCAGATTACCTAGATGGGATCATGGAAGTGTTTATGGACGATTTCCCAGTTTGCGAATTTGATTTCCATGATTGCCTTGCTAACCTTGAGAAAATCCTGGAGAGATGCGTGGAGGTGAACCTCGTGCTAAATTGGGAAAAATGTCATTTCATGGTAACCGAAGGAATAGTTTTAGGACATATAGTTTCCGAAAAAGGTATAGAGGTAGATAAAGCTAAAATAGAAGTTATAGAAAACCTAAAAGCACCAAAAACCATCAGAGAAGTCCGAAGCTTTCTTGGACACGCTGGATTCTACCGGCGTTTTATTAAGGACTTCTCCAAAATAACCAAACCTTTAACCGGACTTTTAATGAAAGATGTTGAATTCATTTTCGACGAAAAATGTAATGACGCATTTAATCTTTTAAAGCAAGCATTAGTATCTGCACCCATTATGAAACCACCTGATTGGTCGGAACCTTTCGAGATAATGTGCGATGCTAGTGATTACGCAGTTGGAGCCGTTCTAGGACAAAGGAAAGATAAAAAATTACATGCCATTTATTATGCCAGTAGAACCCTAGATGCTGCCCAACTTAACTACGCAACAACTGAAAAAGAATTACTCGTTGTAGTTTTCGCTATAGACAAATTTAGATCTTATCTAGTAGGAGCAAAAATTATTGTTTACACCGATCATGCTGCCATTCGTTACCTATTAAGTAAAAAAGATGTCAAGCCCAGGTTACTCCGATGGGTTCTGTTACTACAAGAGTTTGATTTAGACATAAGAGATAAAAAAGGCAATGAAATTGTAGTAGCCGATCACCTTTCTAAGCTAGAACATCTAAAACCTGAACTAGTACCCATAAATGATGATTTCGCCTATGATAGACTGATAGCTAGAGTAGAAACCATTGAAGACAATAACCTAGATCCTTATGAGCACCCCCAAAATTCCTTAGCAATAAGTAACGTACCCTGGTATGCAAATTTCGTTAATTACCTAGCTGCTGATATAGTACCCCCTGATCTTGACTACCGCCGCAAGAAGAAATTCTTCCACGATGTGAGAAACTTCTATTAGGACGAACCTCTCCTTTTCAAAAGGGGTAAAGATGGCATTTTTCGCCATTGCGTTCCAGAAGAAGAGGTAAATAGTATTATCGAGCATTGTCATTCTGTACCCTATGGTGGACATGCGAGCACCTCTAAGATATACGCCAAGATTCTTCAAGCTGGCCTATTCTGGCCTACCATGTGGCGTGATGTCTATGCTTGCATTGTCAAATGTGATAGATGCCAACGCACTGGAAACATTTCAAGACGAGATGAAATGCCCTTAAGAAACATTCAGGAAGTAGAACTCTTTGACGTATGGGGTATAGATTTAATGGGACTTTTTCCACCATCCTTAGGAAACAGGTATATCTTAGTAGCCGTAGACTATGTGTCTAAGTGGATTGAAGCTATAGCTGCACCCACAAACGACACTAGGGTAGTAATCAAATTATTTAAAAACTATATATTCCCTAGATTTGGAACACCACGTTAGTCATAAGCGATGGAGGATCACACTTTATATCGAGAATATTTGACAAACTTTTAAGAAAATATGGAGTTAGGCATAGAGTAGCAACACCGTACCACCCACAAACTAGTGGCCAAGTAGAAGTATCTAATAGGGAGATAAAACAAATCCTAGAGAAAACTGTTTATATTTCTAGGAGAGACTGGTCTCAGAAGCTTCAAGAAGCATTATGGGCCTATAGAACCGCTTTCAAAACCCCTATAGGAACTACTCCTTACCAACTAGTCTATGGAAAATCTTGTCACTTACCATTCGAATTAGAGCATAAGGCCTATTGGGCCATTAAAACTTTGAATTTAGACTACCTAGCCGCTGGAGAAAAGCGTACCCTAGACATTCATAAATTAGAAGAGCTTAGGCAATCTGCCTACGAGAATGCAAAAATATATAAAGAGAGGACAAAAGCCTATCGCGACAAAAGAATAGTAAAGAAAAACTTCAATATAGGCGATTCTGTTCTCCTTTTCAACACTAGGTTGCGACTCTTCCCTGAAAAGCTACGTTCAAGATGAACTGGTCCTTTCGAAGTATCCAAGATTCTGAGATCCGGAGCTGTAGAAATCAAGAACGATACCTATAGTCCATTCATTGTAAATGGACAAAGACTGAAGCTCTACGAAGGAGGAGACATTCCAACATACTACTTGAGCCACACCCTGATTGATCCACCAATTCCTACTACTACAGGTGTATAAATTCTAATCGTCAAGCTACTGACGTTAAACAAGCGCTGCGTGGGAGGCAACCCATGGTTTTTCTTTCATTTTACTTTTTCGCATTTATTTAATTTAATTTTTATTTTTATTTTATTTTATCATATTTTGCATTAAGACTAAGATTTGAATGGCTTGTATTTTCAGGATCACTTTCTTAACTTTTACCAGGATGCAGGATTTTGATGACATGCATGTGGCCTATAGAGATAGTGCTCAGAGGGAGCGTTACATCGCTTTGTATCAGCGTCCTATGGCATCCACACGTTATCCTGACCAGCACTGTATGGAGGCACTGGGTATCGAGCCTAGTATCCGATTCCTTAGCCACCAGCTTCACTGGGACGAGTTTGCTGATGATTTGAGTAACACATATAGGAACCTGACTTTGGAGTTCCTGAGTTCATTCGACTATGACCCATACTCTGGCGTGACGACCTCCTCTCTACCATCCAGCAACAAATGGCGGACAACATGAGCTTTATGCAAGAATCACAGCGGAGGACAGACAGGTCCTACGACACTGTTCTACAGTCCCTGCAAGTGATTACAAATACGCAAGCTCGTCAACAACAATACCAACAGCGACACATTGCTCTCGTAGAAAACACTCAGGGTACCATTTTAGGTCACCTTCGAGACGTGAGGACCGCTCAGGAAGCCCTGCAGGCGAGGATGGATCAAAGAGACCGTCGTTGTACCCGATCACGTCGTCCACCTCAGGATGGCGAGGGCACTAGTGGTCAGCAATAGGTTGCCAGGTAACTCTTCCTTATCTTATTTCGAAACATTGGGGACAATGTTCGATTTAAGTGTGGGAGGAGACTCTATCGTTTTTTCTTTATTGCTTTTCTCATTTATCGCTTTTTCTTTACTGTTTTTAGATAGTTTATTTATTATTATTTCTCTTTAGTTGTTTATTTTGCTTTTTAGTATAATGCATGAGTCTGACGAGTCACCAAATATAGTAGATCTTTAGTACAATCCTACCTCCCCATACCTTTAGCCCCACCAAAAAAATTTTGCAAAAGAAAATAGTGTTATTTCGAAAGTTTTCAGGTTTTAAGGACATGTTTTGAGTAAGGATGCGGTGACTTGGGAGAACTTTGCGAAACATCAGTATCTATTTTAGCACCATAAGCTTCGTAAATATAGGAATCATTCCCGAAACCCCATATACCATGGTCTTAATCATCATTTCCATATAAGTCCTTAGTAGTTTATCTCAGCAGTCAACTCCGGCCTACACATCCTCTATGTAAGGGACCGATGAAAATAAGTGAATGATCCAGAAAAAAATAAAAAATAAAAGAAAGCAAAAAGGCAACTCCGGTATAGGTGACCCTCACAAAGTCATTTAAACCAAAGAATTGTAAAAAAATTGCTACAAAAAGAAAAAGAAAAAGAAAAGCAGTACCCACTGCTAGTTGGTTCAGAGGTATCTGGCACTGAACTCGATAGGGCAGATTACGATCCGATCCCCCACAACTACAGTTGGGTCCAATAAAAGGGTTTACACATGTTTATGTGCCAGAAACCCCAAGCTCTGATCATAATCACTAACAGGTCACTCTACTATGAAGCATGTACGGATAACGGGCTTAATGTGATTGCGCCTGAATGAAAAGGACACAAAAGAGATGAAGAGGCAGGCCTAGGTATTGTGGGATAATATGAGTTGGTTAATATAGGAATGAAGTTTATGTCCGAATTCACGGATTAGTGTCATCATGATACCCTTAGTTCACTCAGTTAGTACCTATCACTGTATCCCGACTTGAATTTAGAATTTTTACCTGAAGCACTCGTTTACACTAGTTTTTCTTTTATGAGCTTTTTAATGTTTTGCTTGAGGACAAGCAAAGGTTTAAGTGTGGGAGAGTTTGATCACACTAAAATTTACGTATTTTCGACTTCGATTTCACATGCATTCTAGCTGTTTTATTATCATTTTGTTGTGTTATTGGTATGTTTTCCTTTGTTTTCAGGTTTTCACTTTAATCGGAGCCCCGATCGAGAAAAGGAACGAAAAAGAGCCAAAACCCCTAAAATTCAGCATTTTGCTCTTATGGCCTACCCAATGGCGGGGGCCACAGACCAAGCCATGACGTGTCAAATTCAACTTCCATCAACTCCCACGTTTTCCCACTACTTCCACTAAGGCGCCCCATATTGTGCTTGTGGCGGACGCCATGGCCTTGTGGCGGGAGCCACAAGAGGAAAAACGGTTCCCTCATATTTTCAAGTTGAAGGGCATCCAAGTCATTTCCATCTTTTTACTTGCTTATAAATAGAAACGCGAATTCACTTTTACAATCATCCAAACTTAAAGCAGAGGCAAACTCAGAAGCAACTTTGTTTCACTTAGGCATATATTCAGTATTTTATAGTGGTAATCGCTTCGCATTGGAGTGTTACCACAATTGTGTCATCAAGTCTGTGATAGAGTCTGTAATCGAGTTTGGAGCACTTTGGAAGGAAGTTAATCCTGCCGCCATTTTCATTTCCACATTGCAATTTACTCAGCCCTCCGATTGGAGCAGGTTTTTATTACTCGCCTTTACTTTATTTATTTCCCGCACTCGCCTTTACTTTATTTATTTTCCGCACCCGCCTTTACTTTATTTATTTCCCGCACTCGCCTTTACTTTATTTATTTCCCGCACTCGCCTTTACTTTATTTATTTCCCGCACTCGCTTTAAATTATTTATTTCCTCGCACTCGCTTTAAATTATTTATTTCCTCGCACTCGCTTTAAATTATGTATTTCCTCGCACTCGCTTTAAATTATTTATTTCCTCGCACTCGCTTTACTTTTATTTAAATTAATGCACTTTTACTTTACCATGTCTAACTAAATCTAAAAGGTTAGAATGTAAGGATCGTAATTAAACCGATAATCCGTACAATTGTTCGTAGAAACACTTAAGGGCTATTTTAACTTTCAACTTAAGTTTTCCCGTACTTCAATTCCGTTGGGTAAGATCGAAAGTCGTCCAACGTCTATTTAAACTTAATTGTTTTTAACTATTTCAAAAACAGCGAAAGCGCTTTGTCTAGCTCATTAGGAGTTTTTAACATTAAGAAGAAAAGAGATTTTAAAACTATTTTCGGACGCGTTTATAAGTTTAGAGTCTGGTTCATAAGAACCTCTTTTGGTTAAGAAATCCAGGTTATAATACTTTTCAACTTAGTCAAGATACTATATTTCTTAAAAATAGGTTTACTACTCTAACGCAATGCGCGCCTTTTTATAAGTGACAATAAGAGGGTTTGATTAGGGAGTACCACTCGGTTCTGAATACGCGAAAGCGACAGTTTCCGTTAAATTAGTTCTTTTCAAAGTAGGAAACATTGCCCATAAGTAGTTCTATTAGCAAGTACTTGGATTATTAATTGATTACATAAACTACATTCCACCCTGTCTTTATTAATTAAATCTAATTAAATACTTTATTTTTCATTGCACACTACAAAAACACCTATTTTGATTGCCTTTGATAAACACCATAACAACAGATAACGATAGCTTGACACTTGGTCTCTGTGGATTCGACAATCTTTTATATTACTCTGACGCGTTCGTACACTTGCGAAAAGCACGCATCAAAGATCCTTTAGAAGAGATAGACTTGGGAGATGGGATAACGAAAAGGTTGTCATACATTAGTACCATAATCACCCCACATTTGAAAACAAAGGCAATCAAAGTGCTTAAGGAGTTCAAAGATTGCTCCATCCATTTATTTTCCATTTTAGTTGATTTTTTTACCACTTATTTTTATTCTACTGAAAATATTCCCAACATAAACCCTTTTATTTTTTTATCTTCTATCTTATTATGCTTTGTTTCATTTCATTTGAACATTTTTTGATTTACTTAAGATGTCTTGAACATTGGTAGCTAATGAAGTCTATTAGGCCATGGTTATGGATTGATTATGGTTGATTGAACCTTCTATGTTTCAAATCTATTAATGGATGATCAATGGATCATTCATGATACTTTGAGGTATATATAGGTTGTCTCTACATCAACCAAACTTGGATCATTTGACATATAGATTAATTTTTGCTTGTATATATACTAACTTGTGATTCCATCTGATTCATTTTTGTTTCCATTGTTTATACTAACTATCTAACCATTATGCTAACTTGTTTATATTGTACATTGATCATTGTATAACTTGTCTAACCTAACCATTAATCAACTAATTAATCTTTAACCCTGAAGTGATATAACCTTCCTTTTGTCAAGCTATTAATAGATGAACTTGGTAAAGGAGAATTGCCATCCAAGGCACAGCGGAATTTAAAATTTCTCCATTTAGTGATCCTTACGAATGGGCATGATCAGTGATAGAATCGTTACCTCTTGTGGCGATCACGAACGTTGAACGATGACAACGTCTCTACTCAGTCCACACGAACGGATTCCTTCAATCTCAGTGCTAGCTGCTACGAATGAAGGCTTTGAGTGAGAGAGAGAGAGAGAGGGAAACGAAATTCCAATTAGAGTGACAATGCTTCTACCCAAGGGTTCTATTTATAGAACCACTTGTGTGGGCTTCAAGCTAAAAAGCCCACTTAAGTGTATTTTGGCCGATATATTATAATATGCCCAAAATCACTTAAGCGTGTGGTACCTTACCATATTTCGTATTCCATTTAAGTACACCGTACCTTACGGTGTTCCTTAGTTACTCTATCTCTCATCAATCCGTCCTTTGTGTGTGACCCTGTAGGTTTTCGCGATGTTGGCAATTATATTAAATCACGCATTTAACATAATAAACAGTGAGCGGTATCTAGCAACACATCACTGCTACCCAAGTCACGAAAATGTCATGTGATCTAACAAATCCTTCTATGATAATAATTATGTGTATAATTACCCCTTTGCCCTTATGTCTATATTGAACACAAGGCATAAACCGTGTCATCCTTGTCCAGTTCAACATTGGACCCATAGACATTTATCCTGTTACGCAGGATGGGCAAATTCCATCTAGGACACTCATGTCCCTCAGCATGCTTTGTGGAGTACCCATCAACTGCCTTTATGGTTATCCAGTTATGGACAATGTTGGATCAGCAATAAAGCACTCGACTCTACATCTAGGGTCCACAGTGGTTTCAGGTCGAAGAGTGGTATACACCATTATCACCATGAGAATAACTTATGACACTTTGCATAACTTTCTATATAGTATTCTCATAGCGGGTCAATCCCGTATAAATATTACTCTTAATATTCATACCTATGTTTAAGACTTGATAACTCTTTATCTATGATCCATGAGATGTGATCATCAGTCTACAAACATAATAGTCTTAATACTTTAATGTTATCCCACTTCACAATAAAGCTCGACTACGGATACTTTAAGAATAACGTCCTTATGTTTAATGTGCTCTCATGATTAAGTCACACTTGATACATTAAACGGACTATCTATTCCAGGGACTTTATTAAACAAACATAATAAAGAAAAAGCCTTTTATTATTAATAAATAATTTGATACAAGTACCAAAAGTATTGGCCTCTAGGGCTTACACCAACAATCTGTCACTAGCACTAGAGCCAATCAGGCATACCCCTAATGCCCATTGATCTAATATGGCCATCATGCTTCTGCTACGCAAGAGGCTTTGTCAGTGGGTCACCAATATTGTCAAGTGTTGGTACTCTACATATTTTCACATCTCCTCTATTATCTCTCGTATGAGGTGATAATGCCTAAGTATCTGTTTGGATCGTTGGTGAGATCT
Source organism: Lathyrus oleraceus (assembly GCF_024323335.1). Classification (NCBI taxonomy): domain Eukaryota; kingdom Viridiplantae; phylum Streptophyta; class Magnoliopsida; order Fabales; family Fabaceae; genus Lathyrus; species Lathyrus oleraceus. The sequence goes on along the minus strand of NC_066584.1, from coordinate 504,178,931 downwards.
AGGCTCCTTAGCTTGTGCGATAGCACCATTGTTCTCATAATAGAGACCAATAGGATCCACAATGCCAGGAACTATGCCAAGTTCACTAAGGAACTTTTGATCCAAAGAACTTCCTTTGCTGCACTTGAGGCAGCAATATACTCGGCCTCGATTGTAGAATCAGCAACTGTATCTTACTTTGAACTTTTCTAGCTCACAGCGCCACCATTTAAGCATAACACATAACCATTGGAATCATTCATATTAAAGCGTCTCAGCACTTTGTCTATGTACTCTGACTTAGGCCAAGCAGTTTTGTGATCTATCTCTATAGATTCTGATTCCTAATATATAGGCTGCTTCACCTAGGTCCTTCATAGAAAAGCATTTCCCCAACCAAGACTTTACTTGTTGCAGGGTAGGGATATTGTTTCCAATGAGTAATATGTTATCTACATATAATACCAGGAAAACGATCATGCTCCCACTATCCTTCTTGTAGACACAGGACTCATGTTCGTACTTGATCCATGAGTAATACATCACCTTGATCTGTTATGAGATATCCATATCTCTCAGGTAGGTGATGTATCCTGCTTGACCTACGCTGGTCTTGTTCTACTTGAGCAGGTTGCTCTTACACAACTATTTGTGTTTCCTGCTCTAATTCCTCCATAAGTGTATCAATGCTTTGTGATTCTTGAATTTCTTCAAGCTCTACTTTCCTCCCACTGATTCCTTTGGAAATAAAATCCTTTTCTAGGAAAACTCCAGTTCGAGCGGCAAACACTTTGCCCTCAGAAGGATTGTAGAAGTAATACCCTCGTGTTTCTTTAGGATACCCCACAAATAAGCATTTGTCAGATTTGGGCTCAAGCTTAGTTGAAATTTGTCGTTTCATATAAACTTCGCAACCCCAAATCTCCATGTAAGACATATGTGGTTTCTTACCACTCCATATCTCATATGGTGTCTTCTCAACCTTTTGGATGGAACACGGTTAAGTTTGTAAGCTGCTGTCAACAGTGCATGTCCCCAAAAGGAGTTTGGATGATCGGCGTGACTCATCATGGATCGGACCATGTCCAACAGGGTTCAATTTCTTCTCTCAGATACACCATTCCATTGGGGTGTTCCAGGAGGAGTAAGTTGGGATAGGATCCCACACTCTTTCAGATGGTCATCAAACTCTAGGCTTAAATATTCACCACCTCGATCTGATCGAAGAGTTTTAATATTCTTACCTAGTTGGTTTTGTACTTCATTCTTGAATTCCTTGAACTTTTAAAAGGACTCTGATTTGTGTTTCATTAAATACACATAACCATATCTATTGAAATCATCAGTAAATGTGATGAAGTACTGAAAACCTCCTCTGGCTGGTATGTTCAGTGGTCCACGTACATCAGTATGTATGAGGGCCAAAAGATCATTAGCTCTTTCACCTTTTCCTGTGAATGGAGACTTTGTCATCTTTCCAATTAAACAAGATCTGCATGTCTCATATGATTCATAATCAAAAGAGTCCAAGAGTCCATCTTTATGGAGTTTGGAAATGCGTTTCTCATTTATGTGGCCTAATCGACAATGCCAAAGGTAAGTTGGATTTAACTCATTAGGTTTCATCCTTTTAGTATTAATGTTATAAATAGGCATTTCAAGATCAAGGACATATAGTCCATTGTTCATTTGTGCAGTAGCATAGAATATATCATTCAAATAAATTGAGCAACAATTGTTCTTTATTATAAATGAAAAACCACACTTGTCCAAACAAGAAACAGAAATAATATTCCTGCTAATTGCAGGTACATAATAACAGTTCTCTAACTGAATTATTAAACCACTAGGTAAAGTCAATACATAAGTTCCTACGACTAAGGCAACAACCTTTGCTCCATTTCCAACTCGTAGGTCGACTTCACCTTTTGCCAAATCTCTACTCCTTTTTAGTCCCTGCACATTTGTACAAATGTGAGAACCCCATCCAGTATCTAATACCCATGATGCAGAAGTAGATAAATTAATTTCAATAACAAAAATACCTGAAGTTGAAGTCTCTACTCCATTCTTCTTATCTTCCAGATACTTTGGGCAGTTTCTCTTCTAGTGTCCGGTCTTACCGCAATGGAAGCAGGTGCCTTCTTTTGCTATGCCTCCACTAGGCTTCAAAGCAGCAATAGTGGGTTTGGGTTTGGCAACTTCCTTGCCTTTCCCTTTATCATGTTTGAGGACAATCCTCAAGTTTCGGTACCAATCCAGAAAATTTGTCCCAGACAAATTTTCCTTGTCAAGGATTGATCGCAAGATGTCGTTAGAGGTGTTTGTTGTCATGGTAATCTACATAAGGATTAATGAAAATATAAGTATCATTGACATATTTAATTAGGCCTTTAATTAAATATGCTTCCACTATTTTACTCAAAACAAATGACCCTCATCATTTGATTTGGAAAATCCCGTTGGAAGATTTTCTAGTGGGTCGAGATCCATATCTCACTTCGTTCTAAGTCCGCGTAGGCGGATTACACAAAACTAGGTTATTTAGGTAGGAACTCCTTCCAATTGTATCTCATACAACTCTCGAAAATTTCAGTTGGGTGAATAACTCCTTATTCCAATCCATCATATGGATCATTCCCAACTCTTGCTTCTAGACATATATAATATTATTATAATTAAGTTTGACCCATAGTTTTAGCAGTTGGATATTACAATTATCCCATCGCACCTTACTAATACAAAACATGCACCTCGCGTAGGCGAAACCTACATTATCCGATACTAGTCTTGATGGGTGCTAAAACTTGGAAAGCAAACATATAATATTATTATAATTTTTTTAGTTAAGTTTGACCCATTGTTTTAACAGTTGGATATTACAATTATCCCATCGCACCTTACTAATATAGAACATGCACCTCGCGTAGGCGAAACCTACATTATCTGATACTAGTCTTGATGAGTGTTAAAACTTGGAAAGCATAAACTTAATATTTAATTTGAGGGAATTGCAATTTTTCTGATCTCACCGGCTTATTTATCATATAAATCGTCTCTCACATGCATCAACATACATTCATATGCATCAACATACATACATACATAATGAAACAGTTATGGCCCCTAGCACAATTGTTCTCCCAAGCCAATGAGAAAACCTAAGCTAACCTAATAACGATCAAAGCTTCTCCAAGCAAGATCTTCAAGGTTGTCCTCCTTTGGCACTGACTTCGTTGCTTTCTTCATAACATTACATTACATAAAGAAACTCGTTTTACATACGAGGAAGTGAGATGAGAAAAGAAGTTACATTGAGAGATTAAAAGAGAGGCACGACACGCAGGTCGTATTTTAAAACCCAAAACAAAATAAAGGAAAACTAAGGCCATAACCGATCACCACAAGACAATAATAAACACATTATTATTATTATCAATTTTAATTCTTTTAATCAATTAAAACCAAATTAAATCTCGATGACCGATCACATTACGCAGAGTTAGCCGAATGGGTGAATTTTGCCTTGCGTTAACCGGTTAACCAAATGCGTTAACCAGTTAACACTGTTTGAAATTCTGTTCAAAAATTGTTTTCTGCCTTGCGTTAACCGGTTAACCAAATGCGTTAACCGATTAACACTGTTTGAAAATCTCTTAGAAAACTGTATTCCTTCTTGCGTTAACCGGTTAACCAAATGCGTTAACCAGTTAACACTGTTTGAAAATCTCTTAAAAGGCAGTATTTCGTCTTGCGTTAACCGGTTAACCATATGCGTTAACCGGTTAACACTGTTTGAAAATCTTTTAGAAAATAGTATTCCATCTTGCGTTAACCGGTTAACCATATGCGTTAACATGTTAACACTGTTCGAAAAAGTGTTTAGAAAGCACAACTCTTGTGCAGTCATAACCCCAATCGCATAACTCTCTGACAACACAACCCTTGTGCCGTCAGTAACCCTAATGCACCAATTTCAGACCGTCAAACACATCTCGATTGTTGATTCAGTATAATTGATCAACACGTCATTGCTTCACCATACTAATGTCGGATCAAGAAGCAAACAACCATTGATCGCTCAAAGGAAAACAACCATTGAGTGTTTGAATGAACGAAACAAGAACACTATATCATATATAATGTATTTTGCATCAGGATTACTTATATCATATATATAACTTGATCGATCTCGATTTAATCTTTGATTCATTCTGTCTTTAATCGTATTATTACAGAAAAAAACAGTTATTAGATTCATGGTTTCGTAAGTGGCTTTGATACCACTGAAGGAGAATTGCCATCAAAGGCGTAGCGAAATTTAAAATTTCTCCATTTAGTGATCCTTATGAATGGGCATGATCAGTGATAGAATCGTTACCTCTTGTGGCGATCACGAACGTTGAACGATGACAACGTCTCTACTCAGTCCACACGAACGGATTCCTTCAATCTTAGTGCTAGCTGCTACGAATGAAGGCTTTGAGTGAGAGAGAGAGGGAAATAAAATTCCAATTAGAGTGACAATGCTTCTACCCAAGGGTTCTATTTATAGAACCACCTGTGTGGGCTTCAAGCTAAAAAACCCACTTAAGTGTATTTTGGCCCATATCTTATAATATGCCCAAAATCACTTAAGCGTGTGGTACCTTACCATATTTCGTATTCCATTTAAGTACACCGTACCTTACGGTGTTCCTTAGTTACTCTATCTCTCATCAATCTGTCATTTGTGTGTGACCCTGTAGGTTTTCGCGATGTTGGCAATTATATTAAATCACGCATTTAACATAATAAACAGTGAGCGATATCTAGCAACACATCACTGCTACCCAAGTCACGAAAATGTCATGTGATCTGACAAATCCTTCTGTGATAATAATTATGTGTATAATTACCCCTTTGCCCTTATGTCTATATTAAACACAAGGCATAGACCGTGTCATCCTTGTCCAGTTCAACATTGGGCCCATAGACATTTATCCTGTTACGCAGGATGGGCAAATTCCATCTAGGACACTCATGTCCCTCAACATGCTTTGTGGAGTACCCATCAACTGTCTTTATGGTTATCCAGTTACGGACAATGTTGGATCAACAATAAAGCACTCGACTCTACATCTAGGATCCACAGTGGTTTCAGGTCGAAGAGTGGTATACACCATTATCACCATGAGAATAACTTATGACACTTTGCATGACTTTCTATATAGTATTCTCATAGCGGGTCAATCCAGTATAAATATTACTCTTAATATTCATACCTATGTTTAAGACTTGATAACTCTTTATCCATGATCCATGAGATGTGATCATCAGTCTACAAACATAATAGTCTTAATATTTTAATCTTATCCCACTTCACAATAAAGCTCGACTACGGATACTTTAAGAATAGTGTCCTTATGTTTAATATGCTCTCATGATTAAGTCACACTTGATACATTAAACGGACTATCTATTCCAGGGACTTTATTAAACAAACATAATAAAGAAAAAGCCTTTTATTATTAATAAATAATTCGATACAAGTACCAAAAGTATTGGCCTGTAGGGCTTACACCAACACTTGGGGTTTGCATAACTTTCATTGTTACAAACCTATTGTAAGTTGATCATTAATCATCTTCAATACTTTGCATCAGTGATAAGTTACCCCATGATGCGCCATATTTTGAATCTTTTAACCTAGGGATAGATAATCCTCAAGAGTTTAACTTGAACATACTACTAACCACTAAATATACTTTAATGACTTTGTTTATCACTAACCGTTTGTGTGATCTTGTTACTATTGTCTTGTGGTTTATTTTATGTCATCCATGCTCACTAACCATTGTTATTGTGACTTTATCATTATTACCTTGTTATTTACTTTTATGTTATTACTTTATAATTTATATTGAAGTACTTATCATTATCATCATTGTATATACTTGTCACTACCGGGATTTCACGATAACGAAACCGGGACTAAAGAGATGCCAAAGAGAGGCAAAGTCAGAAGTGTCGCCATCGAATTTTATTTAGTTTACCTCTATCGGAGAGGAGAGGGGAAATAGTCGATAAAAAAGAGACGCGTACAAGAAGCACTTAAAAGAGAATAAGGAATCGGTTTCGCAACCGAGATTTGGGTTCGGAAGTCGGTTACGTAAGGGGAAGGTGTTAGCACCCCTTATGTCCATGGTACTCCATGGGAACCACTTGGGTTGTTTTACATACATGGAATTTATCTATTATTGTTTTATTTTCAAAAGAATGTGTGAAAAGAAGGGGGGTGTTTTTGTTCTTATAGCGCTCGCCAAGGATTGTGGCCCTTGTGCCTACGTATCACTCATTCGGGGATGAGGAATCAGAGCTCCGTAGTTCGGAGTAGAAAATATTTGTGTGTTGGTTGATTTTACCTTTGAAAAAAAGGGTTTTTGGGATGATGCCCTAAGGCACAAAAAAAAGAGTTTGATGAGTTATTTTGTTTTTACCTTGAATAAGGGTTTTATGAAAGAATGTTTGTGATTATATTGTACTAAAGTCTATGGGCGGAGGTGATTATTCTAGACAACAAGTCAAGCGTCTTGCGTCCAAAATAATCAGAGTAAGGGTAGGAATGCTCCATTCTCACTCATTCTCCACCACTTAAGGCTCATGGCGCACAATAATAATCGTAATTATTAAGTATTTTTGAATTTGGCTAAGAAAATGCCACTTGACGTTGAATCAAGGGTTTATTTTATTTTGATTATGAAATTTGACTTATGCAACATGAATGCAAAGTAACCAATAAGAAATTAAAAAGTCTCATTGTAAGGTAGCCCAAGAGAAAGCCTTTTGTGTGCAAAAGTGACCTAAGCTAAACAAAGGATAATGGTCTTACAAACATGTCCCCCTAAGGTGGTGCCATGATGCCATTCTTACAACATGAATGTAAGTTACAAATAAAATCCAACATTTACAAAGTATCACAAAGATAAGGGAAAGGCCTCCAAGCAAGGGTCCTAAAATGAAATCCTCTAAGTCCAAGTTGATTAAGAGTGGAATGAATATTTTTGTCTTATCATTTTATCATATTTTTGTTGTTTTTAATGTTTGATGATAATAAAATAAATAACAAGTAAATAAACATGCATGATGAATTTGTACAATGATGATGATGATGAGTACTTTAATGTAAATTACAAGGTAATAACATAAAAGTAAATTACAAGAAAAAGAAACAATATCACAATAATAATGATTAGTGAATATAAATGATATAAAACAAATATAAGTCAATAATACCAAAATCACAATAACAAAGGTTAATGACAAACAAAATTAATGAAGTATACTTAGTGGTTAGTAATATGTACAAAAATGAATATCTTTTAAGACTATTTTCTTAGGCCAAGAAGACTTAAAATATGTCATATTAAGGGATAGCTTATCATTGATGCAAAGTATTGAAGATGATTATAAAACCAACTAACAATAGATTTGTAACAAAGAAAGTTATGCAACCTTAAGTCCATCTATTAATATTTTAAAAAAGGTGATTTGTTCTCTTTCTTTTGTTTTTATTCCTCTTTTATTTAACAAGATAATAAGGTAGTAAATAAATTAACATAATGTAAATGATATAGTTAGATAATAATAAACATAAACATAAAATACTTGAAATATAGTGAACAATAAAATAAATTGCAAAAAATAAAATGCAATAATGTAAATGTTAGAAGTTAGTGGTTAGTGAACATAAACATAAAGTAAATGAAATAAAATGAACAATAAAATAAATTGCAAAATAAAATAAAATAAAGTGCAATAATATAAATGTTAGGAGTTAGTAATTAGTAGTTAGTAACAATAAGCAAATGGATTAGCAAGTTAATGTAAATACATGGTTTCATCTATGCATCAAATGACCCAAATATGATTAAAATAGAGGCAATCTATCAATACCTCAAAGTATCATGAATGATCTATTGATCAACCATAGATAGGTTTGAAACATTGAAGATTTAATCAACTCTAAACAACCATGGTCATGATCTAATAGACCTCATCAACCAAACAAATACAACAACAAGTCCATAATAAAAGAAAATGATAACACACACAAAGCAACCACAAAAAGGTGAAAAAAGATAGTAAGAGTAAAAAATCTTTAAAAAAAGGTGAGTAAACCAAAGTCAACCATTTTTTGCAAACTTGAATCTAAATCATCTCAAAAGACCAACCAAGAACAAGCAACCATTTTTAACCAAAAAAAAGAAACAAAAAGTTAAAAAGTTTAAGTTAAAATCATTACCCACAAAATATGAAAAAAAGCTTGGTAGAAATGGTGTTGAACTTGAATATGAAGCAAGGAGTTTGGGATGAAAATATTTGTGGTGAAAGCTTAGTAAAGGGGTTGGGTTATGAGTGTTAGAGAGTGAGAAACTTTGAGAAAAAAAATGTGAAATGGGAAAAAAGTTGGTAGTGATGACTTTTGGGAGGGAAAGGTTTTTTTGGGTTTTGATTTAGGTTTGGAGAAGAGGGGTTGAATGATATTTTTTCAGAATTTTTGGGGGCTAGAAAGCATGAAAAATGAAGGGGAATAATGCATCTATTTATAGGGAAAACAAGTGGGAAAGTGGGGGGAACCAAATACCCTTTGTGCAAAGAAAAGGCTTATTTTTGGTGTATGCGCATGGTAAATCGATTTACCTAATTGGATAAATCGATTTACCTAATTTTTTTTTTTTTAAATTCATGCCTTGAGTCCATGCAATATGTCTTTGGTTATGAATGTTCAATGAAATTATGATGATGAAATAATGAAAGCATGCATGTGCGGTAGGGTCATGGATCATATGAAAGTTGTATCGAAGTTGGATGAATTTTGGGGTAAGACAATACTCATCACACATGTCCATTTACTTTATGATCATCATACAATTAAAAACATCAAAAACATGATAAAATGATAAGACCAAAAAAGATGCATTCCACTTGTAATCAACTTGGACTTAAAGAATATCATCTTAGGACTTTTGCTTGGAGGACCTTTCCTTATCTTGTGATACTTGGTTTTAACTTTGGATTTCATATGTAATTTACATACCTGTTGTAAGAATGGCATCATGGCACTACCCTAGGGAGACATGTTTGTAAGACCATTATCCTTTGTTAGCTTAGGTTATTTTTGCACACACAAGACTTTCTCTTGGGATACCTTACAATGAGACCCTTTACTTTCTTGTTTGATTACTTTGTATATTCATTTACATTTCCCAAAATTTCATAATCAAATAAACAAACCCTTGATTCAACGTCAAATGACATTTTCTTAATCAAATTCAAAATACATAAAACTATGATTATTATTGTGCACCACGAGTCTTAAGTGGTGGAGAACGAGTAAGAATGGAGCTTTCCTATCCTTACTCTGATTATTTTGGACACAAGACGCTTGGCTTGTTTGTCTCGAATTTTCACCTCCGTCCATAGACTTTAGTGCAATTTAATCATAAACTCTTTTTCATAAACCCTTATTCAAGGTAAAAACAATACATAACTTTTGTGCCTTAGGCCACCACCTCGAAAACCATTTTCTTAAAGGTAAAATCAACCAACCCACAAACATTTAGTTCTTTGAACTATGGATCTCTGATTCCTCATCATCCAGTGAGTGATACATAGGCACAAGGGCCATAATCTTTGGCGAGCACAATAATAAAAAAAAATCTAAAATCCCATTCTTTCACACTAATTTTTAAAATAAGAATAAAACAATAAGCAAGATAAATACCCACATACGCAGACAACCTAAATGGTTCCCATGGAATATCATGGACGTGATGGGTGATAATACCTTCCCATTGCGTAATCGGCTTTCGAACCCAAGTCTCGGTTGCAAGACCGATTCTTTATTTGTACCTTTGCACTTCTTGTGTGCATTGGTTTTCTTTTGAGAGTTTTATCGACTATTTTCCCTCTCCCCTCCTATAGAGGAATTCCTAATAAAAATTGGTTGCGACTCTTCTGTTTTTGCCTTTTCATTTCCTCTTTGAGGGTGAGGGCATTTCCTATTAGTCAGTCGGCTTCATTTTCGCAATTACGACATGCGACACTAATAATCAAACTCTGCGAATAAATGGGAAATACCTAAAAAAAGTATAAGCCTATGCTTCAGGAAATCAGTATAGCAAAAAGAAAACAGTGCTCAAAATATCATTAATTTAGCCTGAACAATAATATTATAAAATGTGTCGGAAACGACAAATAAGACAGACAACCAAAATAAAAATGTATCACAAGTTTAAACAAACAGAATTTTAAACTACATATCCCATCTTTTCTCTTAACTCCTCAAAGCGGGTTTTGGTATGGTGAAGCTTTCGGTCAATCTGTTGGTCAAAGGCTTTCAATTTTTCTACTTTTACTTCCAACTACTTAGCATCGTTAAATCGTTCCAAACTAGTGTTAGCAACCTCGTCTAGCTCGTGTTCTACAGAATCCAAGTTAGGGGTTACTAGTTCTTCCATTTCTTTCTTTGTTGCTTCTAGTCTTAGTCGCAACCAATTCATCTGTTGGGTCCAAGAGAGGATATTGGCATTAAGAGTAGCCAATATCTTCTTAGCTTTGACTTTCTCCTCCAACTTGGCGATGAAAGTTCGAGAACTTGAAACCAAGCTTCGATGTTCGTGCAAAATGCCTATCCTCAAGGCGATATGATTGTCGCTCACCTGCTTTTACCTCACAACTTGGACAACTTGTTCAAGTAAGGGTTCAAGATCCAACATAATGTCAGTAATGAAGCCTGGGACATCAGGTTTTCTCAACTTTAACAACAATCCCTGAATCTCAAATAGGAAAACGGGATCGTCCATTATAGTTCGAAGGAAATTGATCCTAGCCAGTTTAGATTTTAGCTGCCCAAACAATTTGATGTAGTTATCGATTAGACCAACAAGTAAGCTAACAGAAAGAACCTCCGGGTTCTCAATGATCCTCTCGAAGACCTCAAAAGGATCTTCTGGTACAAAAGTGTTAGAAGAATCCTGAGTAGAAGAAGACAATTCGCAAGCGCTTTCAACAGATCGTGATTCAGGAGTCAGAGAGGAGTGAGTTTGTTCATGGATCCTATCATGAGAGGGAGGTTCTCCAAATGATTACATAAGGCCAGGACCCACAGTGTTAGAAGCATCCTCGACACAGGGACCCATGGGAATTCCCCCGGGAGGGTTAATTCTCATGATGGCCTTAAGTAGTATAACCCTTGTGTGTTGATTTATGGGGCTAAGCGTAATCGTTGATTTGTTGTTGGTTACCATGAAACATTTTAAGATCTTCCTACCAATGGGTGCCTATTGGTTGATAACACCATCATTTCTGATGACACTTTGAACGTAATTAGAAGGATCAATAGGCTAAGGATGGTATGAGGGAGTAACAGTTTTGAGGTCAGAGTCTTTGACAATTTATCTGGATCACTGGTTGAGGATGATAACTTTCTGAAGTAGTGCCAATAGGCTGCCAAACAAACTAAGTCAGCATGGCAAAAAAATAGAAATAATTAGAAGAAGTAGGAGGTACCTGTTCTTCTTCAAGCCGAGGCAACTAAGTAGTGGTCTTAGTCATTGTTTGAGGTTGCTCAAAGGTGTGGTTGCTCCGGTTTCTTTTATGTCCAAGTGGCATCTCACTTTCTTCAGTATCCTCTTCTTCAAGAATTGTGACACCTTCATGCATTGCTCTCTTTCGTCCAACATGGGCTTCACCTGGGTCTATGGTATCCGCAGGAGGCACGATGGTAGCCTCAGCAACACAAGCACCAACGTGCAAAAAAGGTGGTAGAGGAACTAAAGCTTCTTCCTCGCCATCACTAATGTCGAATTTGCCCTCTTTCTGAGGAGACTAACAAAATCATGCAAGATAAGTAAGAGACCATATCTCGATAAGAAATAGATTAAAAAAACAAGATAGAAACCAAGGCATCATCATCACAAGACTCGTTGTTGGTGTCGTTAAAGTATCTCGCCCGCGATGTCTTTCTAGAGGTAGAAATTTCAATCAATCTCTGTCCCTAAACGAGTACTTTTGGGTTAGAAAAGTCAATAGTTTCCTCAGAGGGTTTAGAATTACCTTTACATCCCTCAAAATAATGGCCCCATTGAGAGCCACTCATTTAAGCTTTTGGATTTTTAGGAATACATGTGAAGGAGCAACAACATGCATTAGCTTAACAGACTCAAAGAAGTGTAAAAACTGGCTAGATGATTCCGACAAACACACCTCATTCTCTTAGGAAAGAAAAGGCATCAACTAAACATTGAGCCACCAGGGTGTAGTCAGACACAAGGTGTAACACCCCATTTTCAATTATTCATTTTTATCGAATTATTTGTGAATTATGTATGCTTTGAATTATTGATGAGTTGGGCCAATTAAAATAATTAGGCGGTGTAGAAATTAATGAAATTATTTAGAGTTCTTTTAGTGATTAAATAATAAGAGTATTTATTTAATGAAGTGTATATATTAGAATATTAAAATAAATAAAAATAAGGATGTGTTGAGGAATTAAAGGTAAGTTAGTAATTTGTAAGGATTAGTTGGGGTAATAGAGATAAATCATAATTAGGAGGAATATGGTTATTAGAAATAGGAAAAAGGTAGAGAAAGAGTCAGTTTTCATATTACGAGAAAACTTGGAAGAGAGAAACGAGGGGCTAGGGAAAGAGAAAGGAAAAGAAGGACTTAGGAGAAAAAGTTCAAGGATTCTTTCATCAAATTTTTAAATCTAAGGTAAGGGAAGGAAACTATTCATCTATAAGTACTAAATCATGAAAGGGTAAAGGGATTTCCTTAACCTCAAATAATATTTGATTATCTATGAATATGTGATGTGAATTTAATGAATAATTAAATGATAAATTTGTTTGTATGTTGATCTTAATTATGTTTTCCATGGATTGATTTTAATTGTAATGATAGGTGGTTGTTGTATGGTGTGTTCTTGTGTTTTGAAGAAAAAATGATGTTTTTTAGGACATGATTTTGGATGATAAAATCATGACGAAAAATTGTAGTTGTGTCAATTTAATTATGTTTGATTATCAATAATGTTAGAATGCGATTTTGAGAGTTTTTTTATTGATTAGTTTGGGGATGGTATGAGGTTTGAAAGGGTTGAAATTGGTTCTGCAATCGTAACAGAGAAAACAAATTGTTTTAGAAAATCCTTCAATGTCAATCGATTGCACCCTGATTGCAATCGATTGCACTAGAGCAATTCTTGAAAAATCCTTCAGTGTCTTGCACATGTAAAATTTGCAAAAATCTTTCAGTGATAATAAATTGCACCCTTATTGCAATAAATTGCATAGTATAATTTTGAGAAAAATTTGTTTTCGAATTAGTTGACATGTCTCGACGATTTTGGTCATAACTTTCAATCCGTAAGTCCGATTTAGATGTCTTTCGAAGCTTTGGAAAGCTGACATGCTAAAATAAACAGTGATGGTGAGAGTTTGGATGATGAAATTAGGATTTTGTGTGTAATGTTGTTGTAGTTGTCATGATGATATGATGATATTAACCATTTAGTGAAACATTGAGTTTCTGTTGTTGATAAACGATGTGGTAAATTGCTAATATAATTGTAGGTTGTTTGATTGTTATGTTTTGATTATATGTGGGTTGTGATGTATGGTTTCGATGTGAAACTATCATGTTGATGTTGTACAGGCAATTATATGGTTTGATGTGATACCTTTTTGTGTTGTTGATTTGTTATGATGATGCATACATTCATTCATGGATCATGAGTTATTATTATTATGAAAGAGGTGATTACGTGTTTCGATGTTGGTCACCGATAATTGTCCCAAGCTTGATGTTAAGGATTGGAGCTCGGTGTGGGGCTCATGGGTTTGTCAGATGGAACCCGATTCATAATGAGAACCATTGTTGATATCGATACCGCGTGCATATGAGTCTAGAATGTTATTGAGAGTCATATTGCATATTGATTATGTATTGTTATGAAGTGAGTGGAACTTAAATACATGTGTTGTGGTGTACAGTGGATTATGTTTGAAATGTATTGTATTTAATCTACTATGATTATTTATGCGCCATTTATTATTTGAATGTATTTCTCACCCCATTTGCTTGAATGTTGTCCTCCATGGATATCTTGCAGATACTCGGAAGTAATTACTGCAGTAAGGGAAGTTAGCTCAAGGAGTTACTTCTTTAGTTTCGTTGTTTTAGAAGTCTTACTCTAATCGTGTAACATCGGGGTCAAGAATGTTTTATTTTATTATTTTGTTGAAGTTTAATATTTGATTATTTTGTTGAAGTTAATAACTCTTGTTGTTGGAGAAGTTTTATTTAAATGGGTTTTAAAGACTAAATGTTGAGTTTATGTTTATTTATCCGATTAGGATCGATACCGCCATAATAATACCCTAAGTGAAGGTGAGTGTATAATGACATGTGTTGTATGACGTTAGTATATTCTGCTGCATGTTTATTAATCGTTGAATGATTTTAGAGGTTTGTTGTTGGTGACATCTTATATTGTTATATAATTCTTAATACATAAGTTTTAGGATTTAGGATGTTACATAGTGGTAATAGAAAAGGTCGGTCCGTCCGGACAAGTTTTTATGATTTTAATTATTCTTGGTGTATGACATGCGTGTGAACATTGTCGATACAATGTTTGTTCTAACGGTTGTTTGTTGATATTCAGAGGAATGGATTGGAGAAATAGTCGTGTTATTATTGATTCCTTGACAACCTTGGCTCAAGTGGTGCAACCTCAGCAGAATACATAGGTTGAAGATGCTAAATCTCATGACTAGACAGGTTCCTGAGAAACAAACTATTAACCTTCAGAGGAAGGCATGATCCATAGGGCACACAAGTTTGGTTGTAGGAGATCGAGAAAATCTTCCAAGTGATGGCATGTGAAGATGCTCAAAATATTCTTTATGGTGATTATATGTTGTCTGAAGAAGTAGAGTATTGGTGGGATAATGCTAGGCAAAGGTTTAAGGCTAATGGTACAATGATTAATTGGGTTGTTTGTCATACCCCAAAATTGACCCTACTCCTTTCCCACCTGGATGAACCTGCATATTGTCTAGATTCTTAAGATAAACCTTGGTTTTACAACATCAAAAGGTATCTTGAGAAACAAGAGTATCCCGAGAATGTGTCCATTACAGATAAGAAGGCTTTGAGGAAACTATCAGTCAATCTCTTCTTGAATGGTGACATGTTGTACAAAAGGAATTATGACTTTGTCTTGGTCAGATGCATGGATAGACATGAATCAGACATAATCATAAAATTAATCCATGAAGTTTGTGAAGGAATCCATGCCAAAGGGATTGATATGGCTAAAAAGATCCTCCAAGTTGGCTATTACTAGATAACTATGGAGGTTGACTATTACAACTATGTCAGAAGGTGTCAGAGATGCCAAATATATGCTGACAAGGTCTATGTGCCACTAACTCCATTGAACGTCTTGATATCACCTTGGTGTAGCAGTAAATTCATGACCATTAATCTATGGATAAACTTAACGTCAATAAAACCAGAGTCGCCACTGCGCTTTTATTGTTTCCAAGGGAAAAGGGAAAAGTACGAACAAAATCCAAAGATAAGAAGTTTTCAAATCAAAACTAATAAAATACCAGAGATTACAATTAAGGGGGTTGGTTACACATAGGGAAGGTGTTAGCACCCAAAGTATCCTAGGTACTCTTAGGGAGCCCTTTTTTGTGTGTACATGTGTTTTGGTATGAAAATATGTTTGCAACAAATATAGTGCGGGGATGAGAAAAGAATTCATTAATTATATTTTTGTGTTTGACAAGACCTTCGAACTTATGCCTACGTACCAACATAAAAATGAGGGATCAAAACCTCGTAGTTCGTGGTAACAATTTCAAAGTGAGTGAGTTGCTTTTAACAAAATTTTAAGTTTAAAAGAGGCACCAAAGGCCTAAAAGAGTTTGAATGGGTGTTAGTTATTTTTGTCTTTTGAAATTTTAAGTCAATATGGTTAGATTCATTTACAAATTTGATTAAGAAAAAGAGTTTAAAAATGCAATGGCATAAAGCTAAAGTTTCTAATTTGCAATAAAGAGTCTAAGTTTAGAAATCACAAGCAAATAAGATTTTAAAAGGAGGGAGAGATTTGAAATTCAAGAAGTGGGAGGAGATGAAGAGACTAATCCTAAACAAAAATTTAAAAGTTAAGAGTTGAAAAGATCTGACTAATAGGATGCAATCCAATAGACAAGAATGTCATATGGAAACCCAATTTTCCCTTGGACTTTAGAATCAAGTAATAACAATACACACATAGCAAGATGAAGAGAAAGGCATCAAATAAAGATAGCCACATCCAAGCAAGCAACTCCATAGTCTTCTTCATAATCCCCCATGCATCAGATGACATACTCCTTGAATGGCTCAAAATAAGGCATTAGACACAAGTTCAAAGTAACAACTTCATCAAGACCATGTAGTAGATGAACTCAAATGAATCTCAACACTAGCATTAATTCACAAGCACTTGGTTTCAGAAAAGTTGGCATTGGTCAAGTCCTTTTGCATAGGGAATGTTGCCTAATTCTAAGTCCAAGTCTCAGATTAAATCCAACAGTCCACACAAATCTTTTTTAGAGCTTTTTATTGTTATTATGTACATTAAGGTCAAAAGACCACAAATACAAACAAAATACACAAACAAGTATATACAATCACAATATATGGCTCAAATGAGCAAAGTGAAAATGGCATTAAGATAAACAAGTTAAATGGTATGAATAATGGCAAATGATAAAAGACTTGAATTTAAAGTGCATAAAAGTAAATGGCTTGAAATTAAAAGTTAGTTAAATGTTAGTTGATTAGAAGTTAGTATTGTTTTTGCTTTTCAATTGTTCAAGTCATTCTTTGGAGAACACTCAACCCTCTATTCACAAGCATGGATCCTTGAACCAAGACATCTTCCAAAGGAAGGAAAAAAGGCCAAGTTTTCACACAATACCATGAAAGGGGGAGACTTACAATCTCACTTACTAGAATGTTATGCTTTTGGGTCAAAATTTAGCGCTATATTAAGCAATCGTAATTGGACTTACGTAGAAGTCAAAACTATCTGAGGTCGGGCAATAGAAATTTTAGTGTTAATGCATGCTAGAGATATGGTATAATGAACCATACTCCTAAAACATATCACACTTAAAAGAAAATGACAAAAGGGTGAACCTAATCTCATCCATACTTGTATTGGTTTATGAACCAATTATCCTTAGGATATATAGATATCATAGGTCAATCAAATGGATGAGATAGAAGGGAATTGAAGATGAAGAGGGAAGGGAAATGAGACAAACACAAATTTGTCATGGGAGGACTTTTATCAAAATAAAATTATTCATTCATTTTGGGAGATAAAATGTATATTTCATCAATCCCCTAAATCCAATGATTTTAATCTAACAAAGTACAATCAACCTTGACCAAGGCCCAAACAACATAGTCAAACTCTACAAGTCAATGGAAATAGCTCAACACAATTTATTCACAATCAAACAATAAAAAAAACAATTAAAAATGCATTAAATTAAATTATGGTTGATAAAAAACCTAAAACCTCTTCAAAACACCAAATAAATGGTCAGGAGATTTATCATAGGTCAAACAAGGTCAAAGGACCTTGGAGAAAAAAATCATTATTTTTGGAAACTTAAAAGTATTTTTAAACAATTAAAGATATGCACAAAAACAATTAAATCATAAAAAATATTAATATTGATCCAAAAAATAATTTTAATTCAGAAAATGAAAGATAAAAATATTTGAATTTTTTTGGTGAAAGTCCCATATTTTTTTGGATCAATATTAAAATTAATATGAATTAATGAAAATAAGGCAATAAAAATGAAAATAAGAAATTACAAAAAAAACGTGGACTACTTGATCTCCCTCATTAATTGAGGTGGCAGATCAAGTGGATCAGAGCGCGCTATCCATGTGTTCCCTAGTTAAATGTCTCACACGCGCGATAGTCACTTTGGACGCTCAGGATTAAAACAATTTAAACGGATCATGTGGTTCAGAAGGATACCAACACATTGCCGGAGCCAGAGCTCCGATCTTCTTCTCTGGTGTATCTCACCGGACTAGTCCATCCTCAACCATCACCAAAATGAAAAAGGAGGACATGAATTTAAAGAAAAAATAATCAGGAGCTCGAATCTGACCTCAATTTTGTCTAACTCCAAGTATATAGAAAGATACAGGGAGTTGAAATTTGAGGATCATGATCTGAGTTGCTTCGATTTGACCTCTAAGCAACTCAATCTTGTTGCCTACATTAGTAGGACTTCAGACAACCAAAAATAAACAAGAATAATGGAGAATTGAGTAAGAATCGAAGAGATTAAATTTTTTGAAAATCACCTTCAATGTAGCTTCAGACTGGCACGATCTTGCTCTCAATTATGCCTGGCCTTGCTTCAGATGCTTAATGGAGTGGAAATGGATTAAAGAGAAGGAAGGACTCTTGGAATTTCAATCTCAAAAACAGTGAGAGATTCAAACTTGATTTTCAAAGAAAGTCTTCAAGCTTATCCTTTGAATGTGAGGGTTTAGGGTTGCTGATTCAAAGCTTGCGCGCTAGGGTCCTCAATTCTGAGCAAGAGGACTTCTATTTATAGCTAAGGAGATTGATGATTGCACCCTTCCATTTTTGGCCAAAGTTGGAAATCTCACTTACATGCTTGCATGGGCGTGTGATAGGCCTATCCAATGATGCACTTAGGTCCAAAATTATGTGTAAGTAATGCTGAAATCATATGGAAAAGCCACGCAATCGTGTATGAAAAGTGGAACTTCAAATCTTCCAAATGGTCCTTCAACTTTAAGCCATGCGCTAGTCATTCATACTTTGTCCAAATGAGATGAATTTGGACTTTTTGGAAAGGTTAAATCAAGAGGAACAACTTTCATGTTGAACATTTTTTTATTTAAAGCTTGTATCATGATGAAGTTTGAGGTGGAAGTTTTGAAAATCAAACATATCCAAAAAATTCTAAGTATCAAGCCATATGTTCACTTCTTCCACCTTGAGTAACTTTTTTTATGGACTTTAAATGAGAAACATTCCTTCATAAAAGTTGTAGATCTTCTAAATCCGTTTAATTTGGTAACAAATTGGACCTCATTTAGATTTAGCATGAAGGAGTTATGCATTTTAGAAGTTAAGGAAAATCACTTGTTCAATGACATTGGCCCAAAATGACCTATAATTATTCCCTTTATCACATGTATTTGCAAGTTGAATTTGCACTTCCTCCAAACATCGAAGTTAAAGTAGACATCTTGAATTTGATCATGCAACTTGAATGGATTTCATATTATAAAAATTGATCAAGTTATGGTCTTGAGAATTTGACCTCCAAATTAGGGTTTAGACAAAATGACCTATAATCTTTCACCATAAAAAATGATTTTCCAAGAAAAACTAGCTCTTGACCTCAACATGAAAGTTGTTTGGAATGTCATTTAGAGTAACGTTCATCTTAGAATAATTTTCATATGACAAAAATTGTAGGAGATAGGGTCTAGGGAACCCCAGTTTTGACTATTTGAATTTCTCTGGCCAACCACCATGAACCAACTTGCTAGCTTGATATTCTCTTGACTTTTGGGACTCATGGAGGATCATGTATCCATAAGATGATGAAATGTAAAGTATCCCTTGAAATATTTTACCAAGTGGTGAAGAAACTTGTTGAAGAAGTCACATAAGATGCCTAGATGAATTAGGGTTTCCAAGGCAAACCACCTCCAAACTCTTGATGATTTCTTGATCAAAATAACATGTGAAGATCATGGGTATCCATATATGATACTCAGAGCCATATTAAACCATTTCTTTATTTAGCTCCTTGCAATGAGGGTCGTAAACCCTATATGAGCTTGATAGAGCATAGGTAAGCATGCACACTACCTATAAAAGCAGTTAAACTATACAATGACATATTTTTGGTATTTTGGTTAGTAAATAAAGAAAAACAAAGTATGATACAATCACACAGTGCTTGGTAATCTCTCCCAATGCAAACCCAATGAATGAGGGGTAAGGAGGATGCCAAGGTGTGATCCCAATGCCAATGCATATGATGAGCTAGCATGAGGGATCTTAGGGTCAAAATTGGGGTCTTATACTTGGCTATTCTCTATATGGGGAATTTATATGATTGGAATGATTGAGCCGAAAGCTTCGAATAATCATCACTTTATTTTAGTTGCTATCGATTATTTCACTAAATGGGTCAAAGCCGCTTCATATGCTAATGTCACGTGACAAGTGGTTACAAGGTTCATCAAGAAGGAAATAATCTATCGCTATAGAGTTCCTATCAAGATTACTACTGACAACACCAGTAACCCAAACAACAAGATGATGAAAGAGTTGTGCCAAGAATTCAAAATCGAGCACCACAACTCTTCACGAAGATGAATGGCGATGAATGGCGACGTATAAGCAGCAGATAAAAATATCAAGAAGATTGTCCAGAAAATGGTCAAGAGTTATAAGGATTGGTATGAGATACTTCCATTCGCTCTGCATGGCTACATAACTTCAATACGCAGTTCTACTGGGGCAAGTCCGTTCTCACTCGTATATGGCATGGAAGTTGTCCTATCAATCGAGGTTGAAATTCCTTCATTAAGGGATATCATGGATGCCAAGCTTGATGAAGTAGAATAGGTACAATCCATAGAAGTACCAGAACCAAAATCAGATAAACAACATATGTTTAAATCATAGTCTATTTTTAACATTAGAGAGGAGAGGCACATGTTCAAATTCATTATGGGCATTCTGCCATATTTAAATGTTTCAGAATGAATCTATCTTTAGCTAAGGGTTTTGTAAATATGTCAGCCTATTGATGGTTTGTATCTATGAATTTTAAAATGATTATCCCTTTCTGAATATAGTATCTGGTAAAATGATGTTTAATTTCTATGTGCTTCTCTATGGAATGTAAAATTAGATTCTTACTTAAACATATAGCAGCAACGTTGTCATAAAAGATAGGGATGTTACTCTCGTAAATTTGAAAGTCCTCAAGCTGATTCTTCATCTAGAGCATCTGAGTGCCGCACAATAAAGCTGAAATGTATTCTACTTATGCAGTTGATAGTGCAATGGTTGATTGTATTTTGCTTGCCCATGAGATGAGATTTCCTCCCAGAAACTGACAGTTCTCATATGTGCTTTTGCGTTCCAACTCGTCTCCAGCATAATCTACATCACAATACCCATAAAGCCTATACTCTGATGTTTTCTTATACATCTGGCCAAGGTTAGGTGTTCCTTTCAGATACCTAAGGATTCTCTTAACAGCAATTAGGTGAGATTCCCTTGGATCTGACTAAAATCTAGCACAAAGATATACGCTGAATAATATATCTAGACGCTTAATAGTCAGATAGAAGAGAGAACCTATCATACCACGATAGAGTTTCTGAAAAACCTTTGACTTACCTCTTCTTTCTCCATAATTCAAGTAGGATGCATGTGAGTCTTGGCTGATTTGCTTTCCGACATGTCGAATTTCTTCAGAATATATTTTATGTATTTGCTTTGATATATGTACGTGGCTTCTGAAGTTTAGTTGATTTGAATCCCCAGAAAGAACTTTAGTTCTTGCATCAGACTCATCTCAAATTCTGCTTGCATTAACTCAGAAAATTCTTGACAAATAGAGGGGTTAGTAGGACCAAATATTATGTCATCAATGTATATCTGACAGATCATAAGATCGTTTCTGATGTTTTTATAGAAGAGAGTGGAGTCCACTTTGCCTCTGATAAAGTCATTCTCTAGAAGGAATGAACTAAGTCTTTCATACCAAGCTCTAGGAGCTTGTTTCAGACAATAAAAAGTTTTTTTAAGTTTAAAAACATGTTCTGGAAGTTTTGAGTTTTCAAAACCAGGAGGTTGATAGACGTACACCTCTTCAGAAATATAACCATTCAGAAACGCGTTTTTGACATCCATATGATATAATTTAATGGGATAATTTACAACAAAAAATACAAGGAGACAAATAAATTCTAACCTTGCGACTGGATCAAAGGTTTCATCGTAGTTAATACCTTCCTGTTGACTATAACCTTGTGCCACCAACTTTGCTTTGTTTCTGACCACTTCACCATTTTCATTTAGTTTGTTTTTGTAAACCCATTTAGTTCCAACCACATGGGTTCCTTTGGGTCTTGGTACAAAAGCCCAAACATCATTCTTGGAAAACTGATCAAGTTCTTCTTTCATTACCATAATCCATTCTTTGTCTTGAAGAACTTCTTCACGGGATGTTGGCTCTATCATAGATACTAGTTCCAGAAGTGTTTCTTCAGAAACTTTGAATGTTGATCTTGTTCTAACATGTTCATTCTTGTTTCCCAGAATCAGTTCTTCAATTTTTTTGTGTGCCTATTTCTTGGTCTTTTCTGATTGATTGTGACTTCAGGTGCTTCTGACATTTCTTTTTCTGCTTCATCAGATTCTTTGGTCTTTTCATCAGAACCTGCAAGTGTCATCTCCAAATCTACATGGTTCTCAACTAGCTTTGACTTTTCAGAGTCAAGCTTGTTATAAAATCTGACATGTATTGATTCTTCCATAATTTGTGTTTCTATATTGTATACTCTATATCCTTTAGAACATTCTGAGTATTCCAACATAATACACTTTTATGCCTTAGAGTCAAACTTCTTCATATTATCTTTAGTATTCAGAATAAAACAAGAACACCCAAAAGGATGAAAATAAGAAATATAGTGTTTTCTTCCCTTGCACAGTTCATAAGGAGTCTTCTCCAGAATAGGTCTGATAGAGATTCTATTCTGAATGTAACACGTTGTATTCATAGCTTCAGCCCAGAAGTGCTTAGCCATATTAGTTTCATTGATCATGGTTCTGGCCATTTCTTGGAGAGTCTCATTATTCCTTTATACAACTCCATTTTGTTATGGAGTTCTAGGACATGAGAAATCATGGGATATTCCATTAGAGTCAAAAAGTTCTTCAAAAATTTTGTTTTCAAATTTGACACCATGATCACTTATGACTCTGATGATCTTAGAGTCAAATTCATTTTGCACTTTTGAACAGAAGTTAGTGAACATAGAATGTGACTCATTCTTATGCCTTAAGAATTTTACCCATGTCCAACGACTATAATCATTAACAATGATAAGTCCATACTTCTTACC
Source organism: Lathyrus oleraceus (assembly GCF_024323335.1). Lineage (NCBI taxonomy): Eukaryota > Viridiplantae > Streptophyta > Magnoliopsida > Fabales > Fabaceae > Lathyrus > Lathyrus oleraceus. The sequence goes on along the minus strand of NC_066584.1, from coordinate 504,155,669 downwards.
ATTGACTGACGGTGTCTTAACAGGTCCAAAAAGATCAATGTGTAGAAGTTCCAAATGTTTAGAGGTATAAATAACATTTTTGGTCTTGAAGGTTGTTTTAGAAAATTTTCCTTTCTAACATGCTTCACGAAGAGCATCTGAAGAAAACTTCAGCTTATGCAGGCCTCTGACTAACTCAAGTTTATTTAGCTGAGAAATCCTCCTCAAGCTAATGTGGCCCAAGCGTATATGCCACACTCATTTCTCTTTATTTATAAACATTAAACATTTTACGTTTTGATTTTTTAAATTTGAAAGCTTTATTTTGTAAATGTTGTTCTTCCTCTTTCCAATGAAAATGACCGTGCCATTTTTCTGATTAATAACTTTGCACGTTTTTTAATTAAAGATTATATCATAATCGTTATCACTTAATTGACTTATGGATAACAAGTTATGCATTAATCCCTCAATATAGAGGACATCATAAATAGAGGGAAGAGACCCATTACCAATTGTTCCAGATCCTCTGATTCTTCCTTTCTGATTTCCTCCAAAGCCTACGAAGCCAGCATATTTAAGTTCCAGATTTTGGAACATATGCTTTCTTCTTGTTATGTGTCGCAAACATCTAGAGTCCAGGTACCATGATTGGTGTTTTAACTCTACTGCACAGGATATCTGCAACATACACAACTTTATCTTTTGGTACCCAAAATCTTTTGGGTCCTTTATGTTAGTACCTTAGGATTGGCATTAATTTTGTAAAACAAATAATGTAATCACCTCTGTTGTTTTAATATGTTGGGTTTAAGAAATTCAACATCTGGACCAACATGTCATGTAAGATGTCACGACATCGGGACTGTGACATCTCACATGTGTATCAAACTGAATCAGTTAATTCTGGCTTGGTTTGTGATTAATTAGGAGATCTGGTGAATATCCTATCTCCTATGTGAAGATCTTGAAGATTCAATCAGAAGATTTGGTGAATATTTGGTGAATATGCAGTTTCCAAATATGGAGATCTTTTAGAAAATAAAAGATTGAAGACCTTGATTGTAGCAAAAGATTTCTACCAACTCTGTAACAGCAAAGGAAAGATTTGCTGCGATTTCTGAAGGCCCAAATCCAGTTGGGTGATTAGGTTATAAATAGTAGATAGTAACCTAGGTTTTGTAAGCCTCAAACAATGTAAAAATTAGGGGTATGTGTGAGGTAAACCTCCCAACATGTGGGAAGGTTACCAAGTGTTTCTCAGTGCTTGAAAGCATGAGATTATTTGTAACTCAAAGCCTGTAGGCAAGAGTGGTTATGTCCTTGGACGAAGCTGTGAAGCAAGTTCAAGTGTTTTAAACATTACATGGTACTTGTAATGATAGGAATGGAAACTGGAGGTTTCTATCTAGGAGTGCCTAGGTATAGATTGCATTGGGTAGGGACTAAGTGAGGAGTTGTAAACGGGGGAGTTTAACTCTGAATTAATACTACTAATAGTTGATCTTCTTCCTGGCTTGGTATGCCCCCATAGTAGGTAACGTTGTACCGAACTGGGTTAACAATTACTGGTGTTTTTACCTTCTGCACACTATATTTTGTTTGTTATAACTCAGTCTGTTTTAAGTCTGTTTATGAAGGGAATAACAGACCTAACACATAGCCTGCAGTCTGAATGCAAAATAGAATGTTATGACATTCATCATTGACTGCTGATACTGATAGACTGGTTGGTCTGTTACAGTTCACCCATCTGTAATGCTGGGACAGGTGATGTTCAAATCAATGTTGTGACATCATTCTGATAACTGGGAAGGATCAATAAACATAAGGGCTATGTTTGATTTCTACTGTGTCTTTGCACTAGATGGATAAAACTGGATGTTCTTCTTTCCATGGTGGTATATTAGCAGATGTCTTGACATCTGTGACTGAGTGCATATGAGTACTAGGCTTTAATTGTTATAACTGTCTTGCTGTATTAGTAACAATGTTGGATCAGATGTCATGACTTCATGAAGAACATTTGAACTCTGACTATACCAGAATTTCAATTGGTATCAGAGCAGGCATCCTGTTCTGTTTCTGGATGAGATCCATGGGTGATACTTTCTGGTATCTTGCAAGAAGTTAGGTTAGTACTGTTGCTGGAACCTGTGAAAGGTTCTGTGATTTCCCTGAATGGTCCCTTGAAGTAGGTGGATGGACTATTCATGACAGGAACTGTGTGTACCTGTCTCTGGAGGTTGGTAATTGGCCTTTGTGTGGGACAGCTCTGCTAGTATTGAATCATATTCAAACTTGGCATGATCTTGGAGGCTGATCTGGTGAAGTGTGTGTTCATAGGTTGAGTTGTATTATGATTTCCGCTGCATAATACCTGGAAAAACTCAAACTCTGATGTAGTTTCCCCTCATGTGGATGAAAGACTGCTGTATTCAAGATTTCATTATAATCTACTGAAGATGTCAAAGATACTTGAGTCTCCTCAAGTCCACTCATCATGACGTTCTAACTCCAGGATGGTAAGAATCACCTGATCACTGATTCTTTTACTCTCTTGGGTAGTGTATATGAAGACCTTGAAGACTTTCAAGGAGGGTTTGTTCCAAGGAGGTGGAACTAATGTTCTATGTGATGTTAGAACATGTTGCTCAACAAGTATGCAGCTACTGGTTGAAGAACAAATGTTTTTAGGTGTCAAACAAAGGGATACTTTTGTTTGGAACCCACTCCTTACCTGGAAGAGGAGACATCTGTGGGTGGTAAGTTGACAAGGGTAGGGTCAACTGTGTGTGTGCTCAAGAAGGTCACTTTCAGATGTGTGATCTCTAGAAGTGGAGCTGGTTGAGATGTGACATGGTGCAATTTCCTGCTGTCTGTCTTATTCCTATAGATTGATCAGGATTGGATAGTTGTTCCCTGAAGTACTATGTTGTGTTGGAAGACAAGTCCCCTGGACGTTAGAAGTCAATAATGGGGTAACCTGATTGATATTTCATTTAAGAGAATTGGGACCATGAATCTTTTTATTCAAACACCACGCTCAGAAGTGGCAGTTCTTTCAAGGAGTGAGAATATGAAGATTCAGAGGTTGGTTGAGGTAGTATACTCTGGCAATACATATCTACTATTGACTGGTGTTGTTCTCTTTCACTAGTACTGATGGTCAGCTGGAGTCTGATTGGTGTGATTGGAGTATGAATAGGTATAACTCATAGAGTTAGTTGCCACTGGTAGAGATGGTGTATGTCATGTTGAGACATGTCTGCACAATGCATGGATATTGGTGTGGAGTCTCCATGATTGTTAATTTGAGGGGGAGTTTTGGTTAACCTCCTCACGTTCGGTCAGCCTAGGGTCTGGTTGGCTGTTGACCTGTGTCACATGGGTTCTGGTGGTTGTGTGACACATTTGCAAGGAAGAATTCATCTCTCTCATTCCTAAGGGTGAATTTAATCTGGGAAGATTTTCAAAACTGTTGAGGTGCTTGCAAGCAGAAGATGTTGACACTAGAAGAGTATTTTCAAAGTATTCTTATGGTGGAAGTATCTGAAAGGAATATTGGGAAAGGATTTAAGATCAATGTCTACTTGTGCCAAGTACAAGTATTTAATTGATTATCCTTGGAGCTCAAGATAAATGATGTTTTTAAAATATGTTGGAACATCTCATCTTCAAGATCCTGTGCAGAGTCACAGGAAGGATAATACATTGGTTTATGATCTATCACTTTGGTGGCAGCAAAAGCATGTGATCTCTGAAAAGGTTTCCTGGCAAGAAACATGTTCAGCCTTGGTGTGTACAAGAAGAAGAAAACATCATAGTCCTGATGGTGGTTACTTGGATCAGTTTACTTATGATCTAGGTAAGCAAGTGCATTAGCTAATGCATACTATGGAGTCAAGAACAAGTGGCAGCAGTCTTGACATCATGGAAACAACTTTGCTTTAGGAAGTGGAATCCTTGGTATGGCTGAAGGGATAGTTTCTAACTGGTCCTTCTGAAGACTCATGCATCAGAGTGTCTGATGTCTTTGGAGAAGAAGCAGGGATTCATCAAGGTGTGAGCTTGGATGACTTAACTGCAAACCTGCAGGATGGAGGATGTTTACTCAAACTTGGTTCCACAATCAAGTCTATGAGAACATTGAACTCCTGTTCTGTGAAGGGAGGAAGTTCTTTCAAGTGGCAGAAGAAGGAGCTGAATTCAACAGCTAGATGTCAAAACACAATGTTATGACATTTGGTTCAACTTCAGAATCTTAGTTGGTGAAGTGGCACATCAACTTGAGATAGAAAGGCCTACAGGGTTGTAGATATGATACTTCAAAAAGCTTGAAGTTCAAGTCTCACTTGGAAGGTCAGAATATCTTTGGGAGAAGTCTGATAAACGTGGAGAGGTCAAAAGAATGGCATTTGACTTTTTCATATGAGGATTCATGAAGGAGGTAATCAACCAGTGGCAATTGGTCTATCTCAGAAGTGAGTTCGAAGATTCAAGATAATCTACATATGGCAACTGATTATTCTTGAAGATAGTCTGAGACAAGTTACTTTTGAGCAGAAAAGTAGTAAGTTAAAGACAAAAGGAGGTGTTTTCTAGTCATCTCTTGGAGCTTGTTGCTGGAGTTGAAGAACATATGCAAGCAGGATTGTTTCAGAATGCCACTTACAGGGCTTCTGATATTGGTTGTACCTGCTGGAGCTTATATGGAAGACATATGCTGCAGGATTGTTTCAGGTGACATACTCATTGTCATGGTAACTAATATGGTTGTACCTGCTATAAAAGGAAACTAGATTATGCAGGATTTTTCCAGATGTCAGACCCGATGTCATGACATCCTGTACACAGAACATTCAGTGTGAATGTCTTGTGTTTTGTGATTGCACAATTGGTGGCAATCATTGGTTGATTGAAGATATGGCTAGCTGGCGCATTCTATCAGGGATTTCAACAAGATTTGTTTATTTTCCAGGATGATCTTTACAGTTGTTATAAAGATTTGACTGGAAAATATATTGAGGGTTTTCAAGATGTCCAATGCCTCTATAAAAAGGGACTTAGAAAACCTGTTTGAAAGCACAACCAAGACTGAGCGAAATTTAGAGAGAGAGCTAGGGTTTGTGTCTGGTTTCTTGTGGATCAAGCTTGTGATTCAGTGATATCTGAAGAATATCAGATGGTGTTATGTTGTTTTCTGTTCTGGTTAGAAGAGAGATTGTCACAGAGTGTGGATGTGTTCATCCAAGAAGGTTGAATAGGGAGCGTGCTCTTGAAGACATGAAGATGCGTCTTATGTTTTCCATTCATCAAGCTGTCTGGGTTCTCTTTAAATCAGGAATTATGTGAAGGTCCAACCTTGGGGTGTTGGATATGTTCATCTCCAAGTTTCAAGAGGAGAGTTGGTTGTTCTTGACAGGGGGAGTTTTGTCTTTGCATTGCAAGTAATCATCAAGCTTGTGGTCTATGGGTTCTCAGATAACAAGGTATGGCACCTTGCTAGTTAGTGAGATGATGTGGTGTGTGTCAAGGCTGAGTGAGCAGAAGAATGTCTGACCGGATGTCATGACATTTCCTTGGACAATATTATTATTTCCTTCTGAAACTTACAGTCATAAGGGAATATGGAAGCAGATGTCAGTATGACATTCTGGCTGGTACAGGTGCTGGAGCTACAGTAGCTGTTATTTGATGAATGCACAGATTTAGGGGGAGACGAAGTACCCTGGTGTATTGTGCATTTGTGTGTCTTACTAGTTGCATCCATAACTAGTAATTCTGATTGTTGCACAGATTTAGGGGGAGGAGAAGTACCCTTGTGCATGTATGTATTACTAGTAGCCATAGCTAGTAATTGTTTTTTTGCTTCTGCTGCTGATTAAACTACTGGTATGTGGTTTAACTGCTGCTAGTTTGCCTTGTGAACAAAAAGGACAGAGTGTTCACAAGATGTCATATGTGATGTCTTAACATAAGATATCTTATGTTCCTGCTGGAAGTTATTTAAGGAAATATGGATGTGTGGTGCTAGGTGTCAAGCTACCACTGGAGGTGAGAAAGTGGTCTTAGGGAATGGTGACAGGGAGAATATATGGAGAATGCAGACAAAAGCAATATCAAATGTTAAGACATAGCTTGTAACGTGTCTGACAGCATTTATGGAATAATCTTGGAACTGCTGTTTCTGGAAACAGTCAAGAGCTGTAAAAGGTATTCAAAGATTGTCTGGGATATTGGTGGTGATTCTCTGACTGATTCTCAGCAAATATTTATAGATCTTGACCAAGCATTTACTCCTACCGTTAATTCCTAAGCATGGTCTGGCCTATTTAAAGGATGTTTCAGCACTCCTCTTCTCACAAGAGCGACATTTCATTCTCTCTAAACCACGGGGTTTGTTAAGATCTGGGCATTCTGCTCCTGGATCTGGTTTTGTGAAGGTGTCACTTGTAAATGTTTAGCTAAAAAGGGGGAGAGAAACTTTATCCTGAGGATGCACCAGAAGCAAGCAATAGCTGGTGGCAAGGAGAAGATGGATTCAAACACAAAAGTCACTAACTGGGTATATCAATTGTGTCTTATGATCTGAGTTAAGAAGATAGTTGTGTGTTGTGATCTGAGTTACATTATCTATGTACTCAGTATTACATATTCTTCAAGAATCCCTCCTGTTGAGGGGAAGGGTTGTGATGCAGCTGTGTCTTGTACAACTTCTTCCTCATGTACACCAATAGTGGTGGTGGCATTGGGGCTGTCAAAAACAAAGAGGAAGTGCAGACCCATATTGGGATTATTTGTTTTAGCTAAAATTTGCCAAAGGGGGAGATTGTTAGTACCTTAGGATTGACATTAATTTTGTAAAACAAATAATGTAATCACCTCTGTTGTTTTAATATGTTGGGTTGAAGAAATTCAACATCTGGACCAACATGTAATGTAAGATGTCACGACATCGGGAATGTGACATCTCACATGTGTATCAAACTGAATCAGTTAACTCTGAATTAATACTACTAATAGTGGATCTTCTTCCTGGCTTGGTATGCCCCCAGAGTAGGTAACGTTGTACCAAATTGGGTTAACAATTACTGGTGTTTTTACCTTCTGCACACTATATTTTGTTTGTTATAACTCAGTCTGTTTTGAGTCTGTTTATGAAGGGAATAACATACCTAACACATAGCCTGCAGTCTGAATGCAAAATAGAATGTTATGACATTCCTCATTGACTGTTGATACTGATAGACTGGTTGGTCTGTTACAGTTCACCCATCTATAATGCTGGGACAGGTGATGTTCAAATCAATGTTGTGACATCATTCTGATAACTGGGCAGGATCAATAAACATAAGGGCTATGTTTGATTTCTACTGTGTCTTTGCACTAGATGGATAAAACTGGATGTTCTTCTTTCCATGGTGGTATATTAGCAGATGTCTTGACATCTGTGACTGAGTGCATATGAGTACTAGGCTTTAATTGTTATAACTGTCTTGCTGTATTAGTAACAATGTTGGATCAGATGTCATGACTTCGTGAAGAACATCTGAACTCTGACTATACCAGAATTTCACTTTAGGATTAGTTCTCCCAGAGTTTATGAAAACTTTGGGTTTTCTAGCATTATTAAACTTATGTGTTTGTGCAGGTGTATAATGATAGGAAAAAGGACATTGAGATTTGTTTTCTATGGAAGGTTTTAGATCATCTTCTTTAAAGTCATAACCAATTCCTCTTTTATTATTATGACTAACACCATAGATCATAGAAGCCATTTTTCTTCTTTCAAGTCTGTTGTTCATAAATTTCTGAAAAGCTTTTTCATATTTGTATATGATAATGTCAGAAGTAGGTGGAGCTTTAGAAAGAGTTTCTTCAAGTTTTAAACATTTCTTGTTTGAAAATTCATTTTATTTTTTAAGAATAAAATTATTTTCTTTAATTTTAGAAACTTCTTTCTCAAGCTTATCACACTCTTCAACAGTCTCTTCATGAACCTTTTTTAGGTTCTTGAATTTCTGTTGAAGCTTCTGATACAAGCTTAGAGATTCTGATAAACAAGCTTCCATATCAGAACGATAAAAGTCAGAGAATACCTGTTCAGAGTCAGACTCTCGTTCAGATAAACTTTTATGAGGTGGTGGCCATGAATGCAACATTTGTTTTCTCCTCTTCAGATTCAGAGTCATCCCATGTTGCCATGAGCCCATTATTATTTGGTTTGAAAGAGTTTTTCTTGAAACTTTCCTTTCTGGAGTTGTCCTTCTTTAGATTTGGACATTCATTTATGTAATGTCCAGGTTCTTTGCATTTGTAACAGGTCACTTCCTTGTTGGGTCTGCCTCTAGAGGTTGAATCTGGATGATCTCCCTTCTGTTTGGGCCTTTTGAAGTTGCTATTTCTTTTTCTCTAGAGATGTTTGATTATTCTGGAAAGAAGAGATAATTCCTCTTCATCATCAAAATCTTCATTCTCAGAGTCATCGTCTTGTTCTTCTTCAGTTTGAAAGGCTTTGTTCCTTTCTAGCTTTCTTCTTTATGATCTAGAATTTAGAGTAACATATTTGCTTTTCTTCTGAGGTTTATCTTCCTCTAGCTCTATTTCATGACTTCAGAGGGAGCTGATAAGTTAGTCAAGGCTTATACTATTCATATCCTTAGATAACTTCAAGGCAGTAACCATAGGTCTCCACTTATTGGGAAGACTTATGATTATCTTCTTGACATGATCTGATGTAGTATATCGTTTATCCAGAACCTTGAGTCATGCAACTAAGGTTTGGAACCTTGAGAACATCACTTCAACAACTTTATCATCTTGGCCTTAATCTCTTTAAATTGATTATTGCCTTCGTGAGTCATTTTCAAGGAATCAAATATTTCTTTGGTTGTTTCCCTGTTAATGATCTTCTCGTACTCGTTGTAGGAAATTGCATTCAACAGAATGGTTCTAACTTTATGGTGATTCTTGAAATCACGCTTCTGATCATCACTCATTTTTCTTCTTGGAATAGAGATACCAATAACAGAAATGGGTGGTTCGTAACCATTTGTGACAATATCCCATAGATCAGCGTCGTAGCCTAGGAAGAAGCTTTTAATTCTGTCCTTCTAGTAGTCAAATTTTTCTCCATAAAAAAATGGAGGTTTAGCATTGTAGCTATCTCTTTCATTTGTGTTAGCCATGATGTTTTTCTCGCACTGGATCTCTCTACACTATTAAGTGTTTGATTCAAAAATCAATAACGGAGCCTAAGCTTTGATACCAATTGAAGGTAGAGAAAAACAAGAAAGGGGGTTTGAATTGTTTTTACAGTAATCAAAAACTTAGCAACACTACATACACGAAAGTAAATGCTGACAACACAAGAAGTTTATCCTGGTTCGCTTGAAAGTCAAAGCTACTCCAGTCCACCCGGCAAAGGTGATTTCGCCTTCAATAAGGACTTAATCCACTAATCTCAATAGATTACAAAAACTTCTAAGAGTTTAACAATCTCTTAGCCCTCTCAAGTCTACAGACTAAAACAAGTCACTTGAGGAATATCAACAAATTTAGAGAAATACAAGTGTTTGCCTTAGTGCTTCTAGGTAAGCAGTGTAAACATAATGAAGAACAATAAAATAATGACCATACAATATGAGCAACAACTCTAGTGTGATTACTTAATATTACAATGAAAATATGTTGAGTATTGTAGATCGAAGGTATTGGGCAATTGTATGTATTCAGTATGATGCAAAGAGGCCTTTATATATTGCTTTGAGATGATACCCTTGGAGGGAAATCAAAGGAAATTTCTTGCCAACTATGGGAATTAATGTTATTAATTTTCCTGTCCTTTCCATAACAGTCTTAGAACATAATTCATAGTTTCCTTAAAGAGAATTGTACCATACTTAGATTGCTTCTTGATTAAGTCTTCTGATCTGGTGATATCAAATAAAGTGTTGAGTGTGAATCAGAGTGAGTAGAGTCAGAGTCTATGAGCAGAAACTTGTAGTCTTCAGAAATTCTCTTGAATAGTCTTCAGATAGATTCTTTTGAATAGTTCTTCAGATGTTATCTTGAATAATCTTTAGATAGATTCTTTTGAATAGTTCTTCAGATATTATCTTGAATATTCTTCAGATAGATTCTCTTGAGTAGTCTACAAATAGATTCTTTTGAATAGTCTTCAGATAGATTCTCTTGAGTAGTCTTCAGATAGAGTTAAACTTTAGTGTCAGATTTGGTATGTGTTTGCTTCTTAGAGGTGTTCTTGTTTAGAGTCATATTTGATTTCTTCGTGCTGAATCAGCTTTTCTGGACTGCGTCAGATGCCGTATATTAGTTTCCTCAGATTCATTTTACCTTAGAAGCTTGCACACTTAGAGAAAATTATTAAGGTGCCAATTTGTTTCATTCTTTGTTTTCATAAAAACTTAGAGATATATTACAGAACCAAATTTTGTTCTAACACCTAATTCGAATAGAAGTTAACATAACTATCTAATATAGTTTAACTAACATCTAAGTTCAATAACAAAAGAATTAACAAAGTTAGAATCTTAACTAACTCACTCATTGATTCAACTAACCTTAATCCCTGCCCTAACCATAACAGAAATGCCCTAATTCTCTGCCCAATTCAGTTACACTTAATCTCTATATAATCTACATTCCACTTCAATCTCTTTCAAACTTTTTTACTCTGCAAAAATCTCACTCACTCTGCAACTACACTTTCAATAATTCACCACTCTCTATGCAATTCATATTTTCCCTCACTACACAAAAGCTCACAAATTCCTCCATTATTGAACAAGCTTCACCTTGAATCTTGCTACAAGAAGAGCCTAATCCCACTCTCTACACCCTATTCTAATAAACAACAACAACAACACAAGTTTAATTCATCCTACAGACTACATCCAAGGAGACGAAGAAGAAGAAATTGGTATGAAAAAGAGCAAAGAATTCAAAGGTACCTGGATATTCTTCCTCTGGTTTTCTCTGCAGTTTCATCATCTTCACCTTTAATAAGCTTCAAGGCCAGCCTCTTCCTTGTAGGTAGGTTTTCAAAACTCCAAATCCTTTCTCAAATGTAGTTACCACACTGTAGAGTGGGATGGGGGGAATCAAAGTTCCAAGGTGGCGTGGCTTGATTCCCCTCCGTTTGCATTTAATTTATGTTTGAGTGATTTAGGGTTCATATGTGAATCTTTATAATGTGAGGATTAATGGAAATTGATGAGAGAAATTGAATAAGGATGTGGAAATGATAACTCTGATGGTTGTTTTAGGTCATTCTAGATTGCTTCGCCGCCTCTGGCGCGACAGAGCAGTTTTCAGCCAAGACGAAAGTTAAAGAGTGAAGCCATGGATGATTCGGTGTTTGGTACAAAATGGGAATGCTTATGTGAATTCCTACCAATCTCTTTCCCCCCTTTTTTGCCTCACTGGATGATAAGCCCATAAAAATTTGCTAACAAACACCTTTTGGTTGCTGGCCCACCCCTTCCTTCTAAACTAATTCTTGGCAATTGGGCTCAGTTACATGGGCTTGCGCCCATTGTTATCCAGAAGCTTAATTTTCCTAAATACACCCCTGCATAGTTGAACATTGTTTATTGATTAACTATTGTTATGTTTTTCTTTTTATTCTTTTGTCCATACATTTTAATACACATTAAAAAATGCTTTAAAATACACATTAACAAATAATGTCCTGTTAGTTTAGACTTTAATTAGGTTTTTTAAATTTAATTTTGAGTTTAATTTCTAATTTTCACTTTAATTCCATTTTCATAGTATGCTAAGACCTAGGTTTAATTCTCGATTAATTTCAATTTTTAATGCCATATTTCTTTTTCATGATTTCATATGCTCATCGAATGATTCTTAATTTGATCATGTCCATAATTAATTAGTTGATCAAAGTTATCTTTGATCAATTAATTACTTGTCTTAGGCTTGTTCTGGACAATTTAGATGCCCCCCCTATTCAGTCAAATTATCATAAGTCCATTGATCACTTGATTGGGTTAGACTTTTACATTTGCATTACACTGGATCTCTCAACTCAAGTTCAATACTTCACATGCAATACTCTGAAGACAAAAAGACATCAAAGCCCTGATCATTGTTGAGCTTCATCCTTCAAGCACACTCTGCCCAAAGACTCTTCTCTTGCATGCACTTATTAGTTACAATGTGATACCACGAGCCATAAGTAGTGGATAAGGAATAAGAAGGAGTATTCATATCCTTATTCTGAATATCTTTGGATACATGACGCTTGACCCAGTTGTTGAAATTATTCACCTCCATTCATAGACTTTAGTGTGATTCAAATCAAACAACTTTCAGGCTTTTTTCCCCACAGACAACACTTCAACAGTCAACATACACAATGCTTTTCTCTTTGGACCAAACATTATGATCTTTGAATATTCGTACACTTTTGAGTTTAATCACCTTCTCTTGGTTAATCACCTTTTATATGGGTTAATCACCTTATCATGGTTAAAATACCCATCTCTTTGGGTTAATCACCTTCTCATGGTTAAATCCCTTTTCATGCATTGCCCTGTGAGCTCTGTGCTCAGGCAACCTTCATGCATTACCATGTGAGCTCCGTGCTTAGGCAACCTTCATGCATTGCCTTTTAAGCTCCATGATTAGGCAAACTTTTTTCATTATTGCCCTGTAAACTCCGTGCTTAGAAAACTCATTCATGCCCTGTAAGCTCCGTGCTTAAGAAAACTTTTTTCATTCATGCCCTGTAAACTTTGTGCTTAGGCAACTCATTCATGCCTTGTAAGCTTCGTGCTTAGGCAAATAATTGATGCCATGTGAGCTTCGTGCTTAATCAAATCATTCATGTATTATGAGCTCTATGGTCAGGCAAATCATTCATGCCCTGTGAGCTATGTGCTCAGGTAAATTATTCATGTCATGTAAGCTTTATGCTTAGGCAACCCCCTTTATTGTAGGTCTTAATCCCCGGATCTAGGAAAAATCCTACAACTTTGCACTAACTAATCACCATGTATTGGTTAAACTCCACACTCTTTCATTCAAATACACCATTCTATGGGTTCAAACAATACAATCTCGGTCCAAACAATACTTTCACAACATCCAAACAACACTTTCCTCAATTCCCAAAATACAATAAAAATACCATATATAATTCAATTAAAACATACACTCATGTAATTAAATAAAACCATACGCTGATAAAAAAAATTCAATAAAAATACCATATATAATTCAATCAAACCATACACTCATGTAACTCAATCAAAATACAATATATTAGGTCAAAATCTAAACCATATGTTGTTCGCAAAATACAAACCAAAATACAAATGATCAAAATACAAAGAAAAAGTCAACTAATAAGTATATCTGGCCTTTCGGTTCATCCCTTGCCTCCTTTAGTGCAAGACATTATGTGCATCAACTATCAAGGCCTTTACAGTGGCCCTTCCAGGAGTGTCTTCCTAAAACTATCCTCTCTCTCTCTCTCTCTATCTATCTATATATATATATATATATATATATATATATATATATATATATATATATATATATATATATATATATACTTGTTCGCCCAATAGCACAATACACTGATATGTAGGTAACACATTAACGACATGATCTGCCCTAGTTTGTTCCTTTCCTAATATCTCCTAATGAGCTGATCTATGTGGCTCTCCCTTTGCATATGGTGTTATATAAGGATGTGACAATCTAAAAACCATTTGATGTAGCCGAATGCAGAATTCCATGAATGAAGAACTAGCTAATATGAAATGAAAAACTATTTTAGTGCCATCTCTCGATGAAAACAGACAACGAACCATGGTTAATATGTGTAACCCATTCCTAAATAAATCTTGCAACCCAAATAGCTGCATGACATCCTGAAACCATAGTTCATCAGGCAGCGGAAGCTTCGCAATCTTCCAATTATGGTTGATACATTTCTACAACTCATGGTGCTATAAAAAATACATCAACATCGTAAAGTTTAAATATTATAACACACGTGTTTTAAAAAACAAATACATATCTATTTTACCTCAACATCCCACGGGTGCCTGACAAGATGGTTTGTATAGTAATAAAGCAGTGAGGTATCTCAAGGGCCTTATGGATAAACATTAGGAATGGCAACAATATATTGGATTTTTGGGGCAGCAAGAGGGGACTCGTGTCTCCGGGAGGATGATGTCAGAGACACGTGAACTCTAGAAGATGATGCTTCAACATCAAATAAAGTGGCACCAACGGTTGGACAAGAGGGTCTAGCTTTTTTCCCTTTGAATGAAAGCATGTTAGGTCACTCTATCATGCCTCAATTTTCCTACGTTATCAGACATTTTACTTGTAATTACATTAGAAAAAGCATATCCTGATTAGATAAACAAACTCAAGGGGTAGAACAAGCAATATCAATAAAGTAATGTAGAACAACAAAATTCAAAAGTTAACTTCCGCATTGCAAAACAACAAAATACGGAAGTTAACTCGTTAGATTCGACTTGTTAGGTTCACGAATCAACTCGATTATATATATATATATATATATATATATATATATATATATAGCGGTAAATTCATGATCATCAAGCTATGGATAAGTTAGGGATCAAATAACAAGAGTCACCACCGCGCTTTTATTGTTTCCAAGGGAAAAGGGAAATAGTACGAACAAAACCCAAAAGTAAGAAGTTTTCAAAATTAAAACTAATAAAATGTCATAGATTACAGGTAAGGGGGTTGGTTACACAGAGGGAAGGTGTTAGCACCCAAAGTGTCCTAGGTACTCCTAGGGAGCCCTTTTTGTGTGCATATGTACTTGGTATAAAATGATGTTTACAAACAAATATAATGGGGGGATGAGAAAATAATTCATTAATTATATTTTTGTGTTTGACAAGACCTTCAGTCTTGTGCCTACGTACCAATATAAAAATGAGGGATCAAAACCTCGTAGTTCGTGATACAAATTTCAAAGTGGATGCATTGCTTTTTTAATAAAAATTGAGTTTGAAAGGCACAAAGGCCTAAAAATATTTTGAATGAGTTAGTTCTTTTTGGCTTTTTGAAAGTTTAAGTCAAGTATAGTTAAGTTTATTTACAAGTTTGATTTAAGAAAAGAAGTTTGAAAATGCAATGGCATAAGGCCAAAGTTTCTATCTTTTTGCAAGGTGGTCAAAGTTTAGAACAAAATAAGTTCAATCAAAGAAGGTTTTGAAAAAGAGAGGGAGAGATTTTTAAATTAAAGAAAGTGAGGAGAAGATGAAGAGACTATCCTATGTACAAAATTAAAAGTTTAGAGTTGAAAAGATCTGACCAAATGGGTAGTAATCCAATAGACAAGAATGTCAATAAAAACCCAAAATTCTCTTGGACTTTTAGAATCAAGTAGCACACAAATGCACAATTATATTAATCTTGAAGAGAAAAGGCATCAAATAAAAATGGCCACATCCAAACTTATCCATTCCATGATCTTCTTCAAAATAGCCCATGTAACAGATGAATTTCACAAGTCACATGTTCAAAATAACAGCTTCATAATGATCATGTTGCAGATGAACTCAGAAGGATCTTGAATGATGTATCAAATGAAGTTTCAAATTGCAAGCACTTGGTTTCTCAATAAGTTGGCATTGGCCAAGTCCTTTAGCATAGGAATGTTGCCTAAATTCTAAGTCCATTTGTCAAAGATCAAGCCAACAGTCCACACAAAAGTTTTTTTTTGGGTTTTTGTTGTTATTATGTACATTAATGGTCAAAGACCACACAAACAAACAATGTATATACAAACAAAATATATCACACAATATGGTCCAAGTGGACAAAGTGAAAATTGCATTAACATAAATAATTAGAAAGATATGAACAATGGCAAATGTATAAAAGCTAGAATTAAATGGCATTAAAGTAAAGGGCTTGAAATTAAAAGTTAGTAGTTAATAGGTTAGAAGTTAGTATTGTTTTGCTTTTGCTTTTCATTTTAAGACATTCTTTAGAGAACACTCAACCCACTTATCACAAACATGGATCCTTGAACCAAGACATCTTTCAAAGGAAGGAAAAAAGACCAAGTTTCCACACAATACCATGAAAGATGGGAGACTTACAATCTCACAAACTAGAATGCTTATGCCTTTTATGTCACAAATTTAGCGCTATGTTAAGCAATCGTAATTGGACTTATGTAGAAGTCACCACTATTTAAGGTCGGGCAATAAAATTTTGGTGTTAATGCATGTTAGAGACATAGTATAATAGACTATGCTCATGAAACATACCACACACAAAAAAGAATATGCAAAAGGTGTGGCCTAATCTCATCTATACTCATTGTTAATTTTTCAATCAACTAGCCTTAGGATTTTGAGATATCATAGGCCAAATGGAATGAATGAATGAAGAAGGGGAATGAGATGAAGTGGGAGGGGAATAAGTGAAAACACAAATTGGTCAAAGGAGGACTTTTATCAAATTAATATCATTCATTCATTTTGGGAGATGGAATATACATTCCATCAATCCCGTAAATCCAATGATATTAATTTGACAAAGTCAAATCAACCTTGATCAAGGCCCAACAACAATAATCAAACTCAAACAAGTCATCACAATTGGTCAACAAATTTATTTAGCATTTATTCAAATTAAAAATACTAAAATAAGGCATTTAAATTAAAAATGGTTTGTCCAATTCCTAAAACCTCATCAAAACACCAAAGAAATGGCCATGAGATTTATCATAGGTCAAACAAGGTCAAAGGACCTTGGAGAAAAAATTTCATAATTTTTGGACATTTAAAAGTATTTTTAAACAATTAAAAATAAATGCAAAATGAGTTAAATCATGAAAAATATTAATAATGATCCAAAAAATAATTTTAATTCAAAATATGAAAGAGGAAATTATTTGAAATTTTTTGGTGAAACTCCCATATTTTTTGGATCAATATTAAAGTTAATATGAATTAATGAAATTAAAAGGATTAAAATGAAAATTAAATAATCAGAAAAAACGTGGACCACTTGATCTCCCTCATTAATTGAGGTGGCAGATCAAGTGGTCACAAGCGCGCAATCCACGATACGCCTGAGTCAGCGCGCCACAGGCAAGGTAATTCAAACCAACACACGAGATTATTTCATTTCAAATGGATCATGTGGCTCTGAACACGCCAACTCACCACTGGAGCTACAGCCCCGGTCTCCTTCTCAGGTGAGCCTCGCCGGACTGATTCAGTCATAACCATCACCAAAATTAAAAAGAAGGACATGATGTCGAAGTAAAAATGGCACTGAGCACGAATCTGACCTCAATTTATCCTAACTCCAAGTATATTGAGAGATACATGGAGTTGAAATTTGAGGTACATGAACTTAGTTGCTTCGATTTGGCCCCAAAGCAACTCAATCTTCTTGCCTACATTGGTAGGACTTCAAACAACCAAAGAATCAAGAGAATTGAGCAAGATTGAGAGAGAATCGAAGAGATTAAAATTTCTGGAAAATACCTTCAATGTGGGTCTGGATTCAGCTGTTCTTGCCTTGGCTCGTGCTTGATCTCACTACAAATGCTTGCAGAAGAAGAATTGAATGCTCAAAAGGTCTTGGATCCCTGGAGTTTTGAATCTCAAAACAGTGAGAATTCAAACTTAATTTCAAGTGAAATTATCAGGATTATCCTTTGGAATGAGAGGGTTAGAGGTTTGGGATCAAAGTTGGCGCGAATGCGTGTGAAATTCTGAGCATATGGAGCTCTATTTATAGTCAATTCAATTGATATTTGCACACTTGAAGTGAACTTCCAAATTTGTAATGTGTGACGCATGAGTGCATGGGCGTGTGCAGGCCCATGAAATCACTCAATCTGATCCATAATTAAGTGTAAGCAAGGCTGAAGTCATGTTGGAATGCTAGGCAATTGTGCAAGGATGTTTGAAGTTTAATCTTGCCAAATGATGATACCATGTTTAAGCCATACGCAACCTATTCATTTCTTATCCAAAATGAATGCACTTGGACTTTTTGGAAAGGTTAGATCAAGAGGAACAACTTTAATGTTCAAGACTTTTCCATTTGGAGCTTGGAACTTGAAGAATTTTGAGGTGGAAGTTTGGAATTTTGAACATATTGAAATTTTTTCTAAGTGTCAAGCCATATGTCTCAATATTCCACCTTGCTTAACTTTTTATGTGAGCTTCAAATGAGAAAAGTGTCTTCATCAAAGTTGTATCTCTTTCAAAGACCTTAAAAATGGTTACCAATTTCATGTCATTTAGATTTGAAATGATAGAGTTATGCATTTTGGAAGTTTGGAAAAATCACTTGATAAATGGTATAGGTCAACGGTGACCTATAATGTAACCTCATATCACATGCTCATAAAAGTTGAATCAACTCTCACTCCAAACATCAAAGTTAAATTAGACCTATTGAATTTAATTTTACAACTTGGAAATATTTCATCTCATAAAAATTGAGAAAGTTATGGCCTTGGGAAGTTGACTTTCAAATTAGGGTTTAGACAAAATGACCTATAATGTTTCAACATAGAAAATGATTTTCCAAGCAAAACTAGATCTAGGTCTCAACATGAAAGTTGTTTGGAATGTGATTTAAAGTAAGTTTTCTCTTGGAATCATTTTCATATGGTGAAAATTGTAGGAGATAGGGAGACCCAGTTTTGATCAGATGAATTCATCTGGCCAACCACCATCAACCAACTTGCTAATCTTCATTTCTCTTGACTTTCTAGGCTCATGGTAGATCATATATGCATAAGATGATGAATTTTGAAGCGTCCCTTGAGAAATTTGATCAATTAGTGAGATAGCTTGTTGGAGAAGTTGCTCAAGATACCTAGTCAAACTAGGGTTTCCAAGGCAAATCACCCTCAAACTCTTGAACAAAACTTGATCAATATAACATGTAGAGATCATTGGGACTCATATATGATGTTTATGACCATCCTTGAATCAATCCATGGTTGTTCTCTTTGTCATGAGGGTCTCAAACCCTAGATGTGAACTTGATAGATCAATCGAGATCATGCCCTACCTACAAAAGAGTTAGTCAAATGCAAAGACATATTTTTGGTATTTTGGTTAGTTAAATGATAAAATACAAGTATGATACAATCACATAGTGCTGGGTGATCTCTCCCAAAACAAACCCAATGAAAAAGAGGGAAGGAGGATGCCAAGGTATGATCCCAATGCTAATGCATATGATGTAATTGCATGAGGGATCTTATGGTCAAAATTGGGGTCTTACAGCTGCCCCTATTTAAGGACATTCTAACTGAGGAGGCGAAGGTTAAAATCTTCACGTCGAATCAGTAGAATGGGCTTAAATAACAACATATAGAAACAAATTTTGGTTCCTAAGATACTTCATGATGCATATGATATGAATGTAAAAGTTAATGCTTTGTGGGGAAATACTGCCACAAAGGAAGAGAAATCAGAGGGACCGAAAATCCGTAGAAGTATAATGCATTCCGTAAGGAAAACTCACTGGGGAGACAGAGACTCTAAGGGGATAAAAAGGAGTTATGCGTAGGCCAGACTACGACTTACAACTAACTGGGGGACTCGAGGGATTCCATACAAACATGGAAAAGACTCAGTCGAGGAACTAAAAACATCTGCAGGGGATACGAGTAAGTTAGGAAAAAACTGAAGTACTTGAATCATGCAGGGAAAACGATTTCTCTAAGGAAATGCGCACTCAACAACTGGGGAAGATAAACTTTAACACAAGAGGAGCAGAAATCTATTATCTACTACCTATTACTAGGTAAGGAGATAATAAAGATTTGACAAAGAGGACATCCGTCACCGGTTAGGATGAACATATCAAGGATGACTCGCTGAGGATTCCAGGAGGGAGTATTCATCATCGGTTACTGGGTAAGAATAGCTTTGCTGGGGAAAATTGTAGAAAAATAGGATTTACAACTACCAGTTACTGGGCAAAAGACCAAAGGGTGAGAGTATTTGTCATCGATTAGGATGAACATATCAAGGATAAACTCAACAGGGAAGAAAATCCGTCATCGATTAAGATGAACATATCAAGGATAGACTTGCCTGGGATTGTCAAGGAGGATACCCGTCATCGGTTAAGATGAACATATTAAGGATAAACCAACCGAATAAAAAGTAGGAATTACATCTATCGAATACTGGATAGAATACCGATCAAAGAGAAAATCCGTCATCGGTTAAGATGAACATATCAAGGATAGACTCTGTGAGGAGAGAGAAAAATAGGGATTATATCTATCAGTTACTGGATATAATACCAATCAAAGAGAAAATCTGTCACCGGTTAAGATGAACATATCAAGGATAGACTCTGCGGAGGGAACAAAAAGCAGGATTTACAACTATCGGTTACTGGGTAGAAGACCGCAAAGAGAAGGAAACCTGTCATCGGTTAGGAGGAACATATCAAGGATTAACTCTCTGGGGAACAAAAATAGGGATTACAACTACCTTTTTACTGGGTAGAATACAAAAAAGAGAATATCCGTCACAGTTAGATGAACATATCAAGGATAGACTCAAGCAGGGGAGAGAAAGATATCTGTCACCGGTTAGGGTGAACATATCAAGGATATACTTCTTGGGGAAACAGATCGACTGGGGACTCCACTGCTGGGAAAGCTGGGGTACTTTTGCCGGGTATTGGGCAAGGAGTAACAAAGTGCAAACTAAGAAGACTATTGCCAATTACTGGGAAATAGACTCTTAGGGGACTCAAAGCATCTATCTAGGTAAGAGCTAGAAAGAAACGGCCAATCAAGACTCAACCCATTGAGGACATAACCCAAGGGGAGTAATTCCATCTAGATGATTAACTGAGGAGGAAACTGAAATAATAATCATCCACGAGGAAACAAACTCGGTGGGGGAAAGGAGAAAGGTTAAAGTCTTTCTGCTTAAGAGGCTGACACTCTACAGTTGAAGGAGGACAGACACCACATTTTGTATGGGGATAGTGTACCGCCATAACAAAGAATAATCTCGAATGAATCAATCAAATATGATAATGCAAATCATGAAATTATATGAATGTGTATGTATATGTATATATGATGATTATGCTGACAACACAATCACAAAGGATACAAAGGCGTCGCAAAGAATTTGAATCATCGGTACAATCCTCGGTCAATCCACAAAATATGGAGACAAACTACTGGAGAACAGAGAGATCAACATCCCAAAGGCTTAAACCTAGCTAGGGAAAGAGGAGATCTGCTGAGGAAAGAACATCAAATCTGTGGGGAATTTTATGTCAACACCATAAAAATGGGAGACAACCCTACAGAGAATAATCAAAACCAGGAGAAAACTCTGACTGGGAGCAAGTCGAATGGAGATTGGTGAGGAAACCAATGCGATCTACTGGGGAAGATCAACCATCTCTACTGAAGATCCACCTTGCCGAGGAAATACGAACTCCACTGGGGAAGGCCGAAACTCTGTCGGGGATAACAACACGCCGCAGGGTATCTGAATCAACCAACTCAGTTGAGGACAAGGAACAAAGCTCCACTGGGGATCAAACATTCCGCCGAGGAACTGAATCAACACAAACGTGTAGGGATACCCGAAGGGTTAACTGCTTGAGGAACCTTCGATGTTTCGCACTTAAGGACTTGCTATCCATCAAAATGTTGTTGATATTTCTTTTTAATTGCTTTGAAAAATTCTTGCTTCTATATATTTAAGAAAAACTGATTTTGATTAAAAATTTAATTCCAAAATGATCATAATAAAATTTTAAAACTATCGGCTGAAGTAAATAAGAGTAGAAACAATTGGATAAAAGCTCAACTTTATTTAATAGAATGGTAGTCTGTAAATGACAAGACTCCATAGATTTTTACAAAGTTGAAAATGGTAATTTACATGGAAAAGGGTTACATTGAATACAAATGATCCTTAATCCTTCTACCAACTCTTGATATCCATTGTGCTCTTGACCGCTGCTAGGATGAGCTGGTGTCGGCCCTTGTGCTCAAACAAGTCTTCAAAACCTTGAAGATCAGCAGAGTGCAGTTACTTGCCATAATCCCTAATTTTTGCATAAGTTGCCCCAAGGTGGGGTACTTAACTTATCGGGAAATTCTTTCTGTTTTATGTCTCTAATTTTTGCCTGGATCGCCCTTTCAGATTTTCAATCCACCAAGACGCTCATTTTTGCTTAAGCCGCCCTTTCAGGTTTTCAACTTAGCGAGTTGTTCTTTTCTTTTTAGGCGAAGTATTTCTTGACTGCATCTGCGTTCACAGGACGAGTGAACTCTTCACCATCCATAGTTGTAAGAATCAAAGCACCGCCTGAAAAGGCTCTCTTAACAACATATGGGCCTTCATAATTAGGAGTCCATTTTCCCCTAGAATCTGGTTTGAAAGATTGAATCTTCTTTAGCACAAGGTCACCTTCTCTGAATACACGAGGTTTGACCTTCGTATAAAAAACTTTCTTCATCCTTTGCTGATATAACTGACTATGACAGATGGCAGTCAACCTCTTCTCTTCAATCAAATCCAGTTGTTCATACCTAGTTTGACACCATTCAGCCTTAGTCAACTTGGCTTCCATCAACACACGCAATGAAGGGATCTCAACCTCTACGGGGAGCAGTGCTTCCATACCATACACAAGAGAGAAAGGGGTTGCCCCTGTTGAAGTGCAGATGGATGTACAGTACCCATGCAAAGCAAATGGGAGCATCTCATGCCAATCCTTGTACGTGACAACCATCTTCTAAATAATCTTCTTGATGCTCTTTTCGTAGCTTCAACAACCCTATTCCTCTTAGGTCTGTAGGGACAAGAGTTATGATGTGCAATCTTGAAGTCTTTACAAAGATCTTCCACCATATTGTTATTCAAGTTCGATCCATTATCAGTAATGATCTTGCTTGGCTCACCATAACGACATATAATCTGATTCTTGATAAACCTTACAACAACTTGCTTGGTCACATTTGCATACGATGCCGCTTCAACCCATTTTGTGAAGTAGTCAATTGCCACCAAAATGAAATGATGTACATTCGAAGCTTTGGGCTCGATCATCCCAATCATATCAATTCCCCACATGGAGAAGGGCGATGGGGAAGAGATAATATTTAATAGTGTTGAAGGAACATGAATCTTATCAGCATATACTTGACAATTGTGGCATTTCTTCACAAATTTGCAATAGTCAGATTCCATTGTCAGCCAATAGTAAGCTGCTCGCAACATCTTCTTCGCCATTGCATGTCCATTAGAATGAGTACCAAAGGAACCTTCATGCACTTCAGTCATCAACAAACTGCTTCGTGTCTATCCACGCATCTGAGCAAAACCATGTCGAAGTTTCTCTTGTACAGTATATCACCATTCAAGTAGAAATTGCCGGCTAATCTTCTCAAAGTCTTCTTATCTTTCAAAGATGCCCCAGACAGGTAAATCTAACTTTGGAGGAAACATTTGATATTATAATACCACGACTTTTCGTCTTTAATCTCTTCAATAGTAAACACATGAGCTGGCCTATCAAGACGCATTACAGATAAATTGGGAACTTCATTCCAATACTTCAGCACAATCATTGATGCCAATGTTGCAAGAGCATCTGCCATCCGGTTTTCATCTCGAGGGATATGATGAAACTCAACCTTTGTAAAGAAAGTTGAAATCCTCCTCGCATAATCTCTATACGGTATCAAGCCGGGTTGATTCGTCTCCCATTCACCTTTGATTTGATTCACAACTAAAGCTGAATCACCAAAGACATCCAAATACTTGATTCTGAGATTCATGGCCTCTTCAAGCCCCATAATGCAAGCTTCATATTCTGCCATGTTGTTTGTACACTTGAAAGTTAATCTAGCTGTAAATGGTAAATGCGTGCCTTGAGGAGTAATAATCACTGCCCCAATGCCATTTCCTTATTGATTAATAGCTCCATCAAATACCATGCCCCAACAGGAACCAGGTTCTGGCCCTTCTTCAAGCAATGGCTCATCACAATCCTTTATTTTTAAGTACAAAATCTCTTCATCCGGAAAATCATACTGCATTGACTGATAATCTTCAATTGGTTGGTGAGCCAAATGATCAGCCAAGATACTACCTTTGATCACTTTATAAGATCGGTATTCGATATCATACTATGATAACAACATCTTCCAACGGGCAACCCTTCCAGTTAAAACAGGTTTCTCAAATATATACTTGATTGGATCCATTTTGGATATCAACCAAGTGGTATGATTCAACATATACTGGCACAGACGCTTAGCAGCCCAAGCCAATGCGCAACAAGTCTTCTCAAGCATCGAATATTGAGTCTCACAGTCGGTGAATTTCTTACTGAGGTAGTAAATTGCAAATTCTTTCTTTCCAATCTCATCTTGCTGACCTAGAACATAACCCATACTATCTTCTAGCACAGTCAAAGACATGATCAACGGTCTTCCTTCAACAGGTGGAGACAAAATCGGAGGTTCAAGCAAATATTTCTTGATACTGTCAAAAGCTTTATGGAAGTCTTCGGTCCAATCACAAGACTGATCTTTCCGAAGAAGCTTGAATATAGGCGCACACGTGGCAGTCATGTGGGAAATAAATCTGAAAATATAATTCAAGCGGCCAAGAAAACCTCTGACTTGCTTCTCAGTTTTGGGCGCGGGCATCTCTTGTATTGCTTTGACCTTGACAGGATCAACCTCAATACCCTTCTCGCTGACAATAAAGCCCAACAACTTACCAGAACGAACACCAAAAGTACACTTATTGGGATTCAAGCGGAGTTTATACTTCCTCAAACGCCGGAATAACTTCAACAAATGCTCAACATGTTCCTCTTCATCAATCGATTTAGCAATCATGTCGTCGACATACACTTCTATCTCTTTATGCATCATATCATGAAAAAGAGTAGTCATTGCTCTTTGGTAAGTTGCACCAGCATTCTTTAAACCGAAAAGCATCACTCTATAATAGAATGTTCCCCAAGGTGTAATGAATGTGCTCTTCTCCATATCTTCGGGTGCCATTTTGATTTGATTATATCCGGAAAATCCATCCATAAACAAAAAGACTTTGAATTTAGCAGTATTGTCTACCAACATATCAATGTGTGGTAGAGGGAAATCATCTTTCGGACTGACTTTATTCAAATCTCTATAGTCAACGCACATGCGGACTTTTCCATCTTTCTTCGGCACTGACACAATATTGGCCACCCATTACGGATACTCAGCTGTCACAAGGAAACCGACATCAATCTGCTTCTGCACTTCTTCTTTGATCTTCACAGCCATATCAAGATGCGTTCTTCTCAACTTCTGCTTGACTGGCGGGCATTCTGGTTCCAATGGTAATATATGCTCCACAATCTCAGAATCTAACCCAGGCATGTCTTGATAGGACCAAGTAAACACATATGAATATTCTCGAAGAAGATCAATCAACCCCTTCTTAACATCTGGACACAGGCGAGACCCAATCTTGACTTCCTTCACATCATCCTCGGAACCCAAGTTGACTAGCTCAATCTGCTCTTCGAACGGCTGAATGGTCTTTTCATCTTGCTCAAGAAGACGAGATAATTCATCACTCACTTCTACATCACCTTCCTCCTCGGCCTCAAACACAAGGAATTAAAAATTTGGAGAAGGAGAAGGATCATTGTATTCAATGGGGTTAGGAACCAACCTGCATAATGATTTGATATTTTGATTTTAGAGGAGTGAATTTGTGACCAAATATTATGCAGATGGATAATTATATTGTTTATTTATGTTTTTTTGTGATTACCATTTTCAGAATAAAGCAAAAAGTAAAAACAAACATCATAGACGTGGATGAATAGAATTAATTTCATTAATGATCAAATTGAAATGCCCAAACAATGTTCACTTCTCCCTTAGGCATAAGAGAAGGATTTTTAAAAACATAAAAGCAATTACTTAGATCAATGCAAAATAATAGGAATATCAATAACAATCCAATTGTTGCACGTCTTTCCATGTGTTACAAAGTTGGTGCAGTCTTCCTCTTCGTCCTCCTCTAGCACAACAGCTAAGTGTTGTTCATTGCCATGAATGAACCCTCCGCTACGGAAGCTAAGTTGCATATCTTCAGATCTAACAGTTGATGATCCTTTCTGGAACCCCAAACCATTTTTGCCCTTGTTGTCGGAGACCTCTACCATGCGCCCCCACTGATCAACAGTTCCTTCCTTAACAATCTTTTGGGCATCTTTTAATGAGGACATAAGTGCCCCAACTCTCTTTTCAGCAACAATAGATAAGGCCTAGAACGGAGTTCCAACCTCATCCTCAGCTTCAATATAAGAGAAAGATGACAAATGGCTAACCAATAGCGCCTTCTCTCCACCAACAATCACCAGCTTGCCATTCTTGATAAATTTCAATTTCTGGTGCAACATGGAAGTAACAGCTCCCGCCTAATGGATCCATGGCCTTCCCAATAAGCAACTGTAGGCCGGGTGGATGTCCATTACTTGAAAAGTAATATGAAAATCACTCAGACCTATCTTGACTGGAAGGTCCACTTCACCAATTACCGTTTTGCGCGAACCATCAACGACTTTGACAATTACACCGCTATACCTCATGGGTGCTCCTTGATAAGATAGCTTCGACAAAGTTGACTTCGGAAGCACATTCAGTGACGACCCGATGTCAACAAGCACGTTTGACAAAGCATCTTCCTTGCAATTCATGGAAATATGCAAGGCCAGATTATGATTTCTTCCCTCCTCAGGGAGTTCTTCGTCGCAAAAGCTCAGATTATTGCAAGAAGTGATGTTTGCCACAATATGATCGAATTGATCCACTGTAACATCATGTTCTACAAAAGCTTGCTCTAGAACTCTCTGCAGTGCTTCTCTGTGCGCTTCATAATTCATGAGCAGAGACAACACTGAGATCTTTGAGGGGGTTTGGAGCAGCTGCTCCACCACATTGAACTCGCTTCTTTTGATTAGTCGGAGTACCTCATCATCATCATTAGTTTTCAAATTTCCAGACTCACTAGACTTATCTTTCGAACAGCCAACTGGATCTACAACAGGCACTTCCACTTTCTTACCAACAATCGATTCTTCTTTATCCTTTAGGAACACCAGCCCAAACACTCGACCACTGCGGTCACCTTTGTAACATCAGCAATGCTCACTACTGAACTGGTCGTAGGCAACGGGACCTCTTGACCATCCTTCATCATTGTAGCATTATACTTATATGGCATAGCTTTATCAGATGAATACGGGACTGAGCTTGCTAACCGTATTACCAATGGCGATACTGATCTTTGATCGTTGCTGTTACTGGAGTCATACTGGATTACCAACCGCTCTTGTTGCTTGAAAACGGGCACTATGACATTAACATCGTCATCTACATGACAGGATTGAACAATTTGGATCATGCATTCATCCATCAATCATTGGATGTCCCTTTTCACAATTTCACAACCCCTCGGGTTAACACTACAAACAACACAATCATCATGGTCGTGCTCACATTCACTTACCAAACAAACATCCTTATGCATCTGTACTAAGGCCCTCCTGATAAAACGTACATCAAAAACTTTGAATTCTCCAAGACAACCGTCCACCATATTCACAAAAGAGTTCCCATGGGCGGGCAAAGGGTTTGCTTTCACATTTGGCGCACGGTCCTCGAAGGACACCATACCACTCTTCATTAATTTCTAAACCTCATACTTCAATGGATAGCAGTTTTCAATATCATATGCGGGTGCTCCTTGATGAAAAGAACAACGGAGTTCAGGTTTATACCACCAAGGAAGTGGTTCTGGAATCTGTGGTGGGTTCCTCGGTTGAATTAATTTCTTGAGAACTAACGAGGGATACAGATCTGCATATGACATAGGAATTGGGTTGAAAGAGACCTTATTCCTCTCAAAGCTCTATTGATGATGATTGTTGTTGGTATTGTTGTGGTTGTAGGTTTTTGTTTATTGTTGCGGTTGCTGTTGTTGACGTTGTTGTTGCTGAACTGGTGTTGCTTGTTGATTAGAAAATACTGGAATTACCGAGGATACTTGATGATGATGATGTTGAAGGGATGATGGATTCCTTCTGATCTGAGGCCTCCTCTGCCTCCCACTGCTTATTGCGTTCGTCTCACTGTCTTTCTTCTTACCTAAATTACTGCCATACCTCTTGCTTGTTGATGCCTCATCTCTCGACAAACGTTCCTCTCAGACTCCTTTCTAAAGCCTCATCCCCATGTTCACCATTTCGGTAAAGTCACTGGGGGCACTAGCAACCATTCGTTCATAGTAAAATAAACTCAGGGTCTTTAAGAAGATCTTTGTCATCTCTTTTTCCTCCAAAGGAGGAGTGACCTGGGCAGCCAATTCCCTCCATCTTTGCGCGTACTCTTTAAATGTCTCTTTGTCCTTCTGAGACATAGACCTCAGCTGGTCTCTATCAGGCGCCATGTCCATATTATACTTATACTTCTTAACAAAAGCCTCCCCCAAGTTATTGAAGGTGCGAATGCTGGCACTATCCAATCCCATGTACCAACGGAGCGCAGCGCTGGTCAAACTATCTTGGAAGTAGTGAATCAGCAGTTGATCATTATCAGTCTGAGTAGACATCTTGCGAGCATACATCACAAGATGACTGAGCAGACAAGAGTTCCCCTTATACTTTTCAAAGTCAGGCACTTTGAACTTCACCGGGATCTTGACGTTGGGCACTAAGCATAACTCAACAACACTCTTCCCAAATAGGTCTTTACCTCTCAGCGTCTTCAATTCCTTACGCAGCTCAAGAAACTGATCTTTCATTTGATCCATCTTCTCATAAACATCCGGACCCTTAGACGGCTCAGAATGATAAATGGTATCCTCTACGCGAGGCAAGGTGTGCACAACGAGAGGTGGCACGGACATGATCGGGTTAGATGCCGGCATGGAAGCAAAAGTACGCGCAAATCCTTCGGGCACAAAGTTGGGCGGCATTCCTACGGGAATCTGGAAGGCATATTTGGCGCGAAGTGGGCGGCAGCATCAGGCATGGTAGAGGTAATCACCTCTGAAGTAACAGTCCCCGCGGGAGGAGTTTCTAGGTGTTGGAGAAGATTGACTTTGAGTAGCAAGAACTGACTCCATCATGGAAGTCAGGCGGGCGATCTCGTCCTTCAATTCTCTATTCTCTTGCTCTAGATGCTCCATGATTTTTAGATGATTGGCTCGGGTATTGTACTGGTGAGTCAGCTTGGCTAAAGCATAAAAGAAACACCAATCAGACATCTGGCGAAAACCGCTTATGCAAATGATGCATGAAATGAAATGCTTGATTATTTTTATTTTTCGAGGAACTTACTATATCATTTGTAAATATATATATTTAAATGGCCATTGCAACAATTTGATATGACCAAAAATCTCTTTTTATTTATATAAATTGGAAGGATCACACTGAGTACAATTTCATAAACCAAATGAAAAATACAAGATAAAAGGAGACTAGTCATCCTAAGGATCCCTAACAACAATGTCAGAAGATCTGGCTGTAGGCGCGTACTTCCTTCGAATGCGACGGATCTCGGTCTCAAAAGAAGCTTTCATCTGAGTCTTCTCGAGGACAAGCTGATCAACAATCTTCTTCCAGGCAACGGAAGGCTGAGGCATGCTAGAAGATGAAACCTTAGTCTCTCTCTGTCTCTTCGTCACTCGGTCTTCAAGTAACTCAATAAGTGCATCTTTGTCCTTAGACTCCAATTGCAACTCTTCATGCTTCTTGCTCAAAGCACTGAAACGCTCTTCCCACATGTCCTTCTCTTGCTTCATCTTGGCGAGCGCGTCTTCCAAGTCCTCTACATCTTGGTTAGGGAGAGTTAATGGCTCAACCACAACCATAGACATAGGTCTCTCACAAGGATAAGACATCTTCAACTCCAAAGCTCTCTTCTTCACCCAAAGAGTGTAAGCTTCCAAAGCTACACAATTGCACGGACCAAGCACGGATCTTTCTTTCCTATGCACATTATGCCAAGCATGCACAATCTTCTGCTCCAAATGTTGGGGATATTTACCCTCTTGATAGAAAAGACCTTCTAACAAAGTGTTATTAGATTTGTCTCTCAAGGGGAACCCAAGTTGACGACGAGCCAAAGCAGGGTTTTAGTTAATTCCTCCTTGTGTACGGATGAGAGGAACATTAGAGTATTCACCATAACTATCAATAATATCCAAACCGCTTAATGACGGATCATACCAAACTATATCATCATTAGTGAGAGACATAAGTCTCTGAGACCACCGTAGACATTGTTTGTTCTCCACAAAAGCAGGCGTCTGAGGCAAGTGTGAAATAAACCACTTGTACAGAAGAGGGATACAATAGACAATTGTTCCACTACCTTTAGAATTCCTTAGATGCAAAGATAAATACATATCACCCAACAAAGTAGGCACATGATTCCCAATCAAGAAAAGTCTAATGGCGTTAACATCAACAAAATCGTCAATGTTAGGGAATAAAGCTAATCCATAAATGAGCAACACAAAGATAGCTTCAAAAGCATCCACACTACCGGCTTGGGTAAAAGAAGTAGCTTCCTTGATGAGGAAATCAGATGGCAACCCAAATAATCCTCCTTTCTTCACCCAATGAGCCTCTATCTCATACTTCTTCAAGTGAAGAGCTTCAGCAATAATACTAGATCGGGGAATCTTCTCCAATCCACTAAAAGGAACTCTACTAGAAATAAGTATCCCCAAAAGATGAGAATACTCCTCCAAGGTAGGCACATACTGATAATCTGGGAAAGTGAAACAATGGTAGAGGGGATCATAGAACTGCACTAGCACACTCAAGAGTCCTTCAACCACATCAGCAGACAAGATGGATAGAAGCTTCCCATGATGTTGTTTGAAGTCTAAGGGATCTGATACAAAAGATGCTAGCTTCCTTAACTCTTTCAAGTCGGGACATCTGAAATTGTACTTCTTAGTGTTCCTTCATCCATAATCCATGGTCTGAAAATATTTGCAAATGATACCTTAGTTCCTTGAAATTTTCGTGTGATGAATGTTATGATGCGCATGAATGCATGAATGCAACAATCACAAATAAGGGATCACACACAAGGCAAACAAACAAAGGTCAAGGGATGAATCAAGTCTTTGTCAAGATCAATCATCCATTTTGGTGGATTATGGTTTACACCTTATCAACACCCAAGTTCCATTGGTATTGACAAGACTTAATTGGATCAACCAAGAATCAAGGGTTTGTTGTGAGTCACGAGCATGGAGTCTGGGTAAGAACCATCCCAGAGGAGTGAACTAAGGATAAAAACCTGTAGATCATGTTCTAAAAAGTTCCCAGAGTCTTAATTCCATCTATCGGATATTAAAAGTTAAGATGACTGACTCATCGACGCATAATATTCTCAAGAGAAACTCGTCTGAGTGTAGTATCACGTAACAACTATTATCAAGTCTACACTTGAACAGTCTCCGCACTACGTCCTAAATAGGCTAAGAGGGGGTAGATGTTCTACGGTCCTCAGCTTCTCGGACCCAATTAGAGATAGTAATGCTTAACCACAAATACTTGTGTGACATTTCCAAATCCAAAAGAGTCTTCACTGAGCAGATGGGTCTCAAGCCAACTTGTTAAGGACTACTCCACATAAGTCGAACATGACTATACCGTCCTCCTATCTTAATTGCACTCAAGTTCGGGTTAGAACTTATCTCACCACTCAGAGATTACCAAGCACAACAAGCAGATTATATCACACATACATATATACAAATATATACACACAAAAAGTAGGCTAAACCCACTGGAGACTACTCCCCAGCAGAGTCGCCACTTAATTTCTGTAGCGGTAAATTCATGATCATCAAGCTATGGATAAGCTAGAGATCAAATAAAAAGAGTCACCATCGCGCTTTTATTGTTTCCAAGGGAAAAGGGAAAAGGTACGAACAAAACCCAAAAGTAAGAAGTTTTCAAATCAAAACTAATAAAATGTCAAAGATTACAGGTAAGGGGGTTGGTTACACAGAGGGAATGTGTTAGCACCCAAAGTGTCCTAGGTACTCCTAGGGAGCCCTTTTTGTGTGCATATGTACTTGGTATAAAATGATGTTTACAAACAAATATAATGGTGGGATGAGAAAATAATTCATTAATTATATTTGTGTTTGACAAGACCTTCGGTCTTGTGCCTACGTACCAACATAAAAATGAGGGATCAAAACCTCGTAGTTCGTGATACAAATTTCAAAGTGGATGCATTGCTTTTTAACAAAAATTGAGTTTGAAAGGCACAAAGGCCTAAAAATGTTTTGAATGAGTTAGTTCTTTTTGGCTTTTTGAAAGTTTAAGTCAAGTATAGTTAAGTTTATTTACAAGTTTGATTTAAGAAAAGAAGTTTGAAAATGCAATGGCATAAGGCCAAAGTTTCTATCTTTTTGCAAGGTGGTCAAAGTTTAGAACAAAATAAGTTCAATCAAAGAAGGTTTTGAAAAAGAGAGGGAGAGATTTTGAAATTAAAGAAAGTGGAGAGAAGATGAAGAGACTATCCTATGTACAAAAATAAAAGTTTAGAGTTGAAAAGATCTGTCCAAATGGGTAGCAATCCAATAGACAAGAATGTCAATAGAAACCCAGAATTCTCTTGGACTTTTAGAATCAAGCAGCACACAAATGCACAATTATATTAATCTTGAAGAGCAAAGGCATCAAATAAAGATGGCCACATCCAAACGTATCCATTCCATGATCTTCTTCAAAATAGCCCATGTAACAGATGAATTTCACAAGTCACATGTTCAAAATAACAGCTTCACAACGATCATGTTGCAGATGAACTCAGAAGGATCTTGAATGATGTATCAAATGAAGTTTCAAATTGCAAGCACTTGGTTTCTCAATAAGTTGGCATTGGCCAAGTCCTTTAGCATATGAATGTTGCCTAAATTCTAAGTCCATTTGTCCAAGATCAAGCCAACAGTCCACACAAAAGTTTTTTTGGGTTTTTGTTGTTATTATGTACATTAATGGTCAAAGACCACACAAACAAACAATGTATATACAAACAAAATATATCACACAATATGGTCCAAGTGGACAAAGTGAAAATTGCATTAACATAAACAATTAGAATGATATGAATAATGGCAAATGTATAAAAGCTAGAATTAAATGGCATTAAAGTAAAGGGCTTGAAATTAAAAGTTAGTAGTTAATAGGTTAGAAGTTAGTATTGTTTTGCTTTTGCTTTTCATTTTAAGACATTCTTTAGAGAACACTCAACCCACTTATCACAAGCATGGATCCTTGAACCAAGACATCTTCCAAAGGAAGGAAAAAACGCCAAGTTTCCACACAATACCATGAAAGAGGGGAGACTTACAATCTCACTAACTAGAATGCTTATGCCTTTTATGTCACAAATTTAGCGCCATGTTAAGCAATTGTAATTGGACTTATGTAGAAGTCACAACTATTTGAGGTCGGGCAATAGAATTTTGGTGTTAATGCATGTTAGAGACATAGTATAATAGACTATGCTCATGAAACATACCACACACAAAAAAGAATATACAAAACGTGTGGCTTAATCTCATCCATACTCATTGTTAATTTTTCAATCAACTAGCCTTAGGATTTTGAGATATCATAGGCCAAATGGAATGAATGAATGAAGAAGGGGAATGAGATGAAGTGGGAGGGGAATAGGTGAAAACACAAATTGGTCAAATGAGGACTTTTATCAAATTAATATCATTCATTCATTTTGAGAGATGGAATATACATTCCATCAATCCCGTAAATCCAATGATATTAATTTGACAAAGTCAAATCAACCTTGACCAAGGCCCAACAACAATAATCAAACTCAAACAAGTCATCACAATTGGTCAACAAATTTATTTAGCATTTATTCAAATTAAAAATACTAAAATAAGGCATTTAAATTAAAAATGGTTTGTCCAATTCCTAAAACCTCATCAAAACACCAAAAAAATGGCCATGAGATTTATCATAGGTCAAACGAGGTCAAAGGACCTTGGAGAAAAAATTTCATAATTTTTGGACATTTAAAAGTCTTTTTAAACAATTAAAAACAAATGCAAAATCAATTAAATCATGAAAAATATTAATAATGATCCAGAAAATAATTTTAATTCAGAATATGAAAGAGGAAATTATTTGAAATTTTTTGGTGAAACTCCCATATTTTTTGGATCAATATTAAAATTAATATGAATTAATGAAATTTAAAGGATTAAAATGAAAATTAAATGATCAGAAAAAATGTGGACCACTTGATCTCCCTCATTAATTGAGGTGGCAGATCAAGTGGTCACAAGCGCGCAATCCACGATACGCCTGAGTCAGCGCGCCACAGGCAAGGTAATTCAAACCAACACACGAGATTATTTCATTTCAAATGGATCATGTGGTTCTAAACACGCCAACTCACCACTGGAGCTACAGCTCCGGTCTCCTTCTCAGGCGAGCCTCGTCGGACTGGTTCAGTCATAACCATCACCAAAATTAAAAAGAAGGACATGATGTCAAAGTAAAAATGGCACTGAGCACGAATCTGACCTCAATTTATCCTAACTCCAAGTATATTGAGAGATACATGGAGTTGAAATTTGAGGTACATGAACTTAGTTGCTTCGATATGGCCCCAAAGCAACTCAATCTTCTTGCCTACATTGGTAGGACTTCAGACAACCAAAGAATCAAGAGAATTGAGCAAGATTGAAAGAGAATCTAATAGATTAAAATTTCTGGAAAATACCTTCAATGTGGGTCTGGATTCAGCTGTTCTTGCCTTGGCTCGTGCTTGATCTCACTCCAAATGCTTGCAGAAGAAGAATTGAATGTTCAAAAGGTCTTGGATCCCTGGAGTTTTGAATCTCAAAACAATGAGAATTCAAACTCAATTTCAAGTGAAATTCTCAAGATTATCCTTTGGAATGAGAGGGTTAGAGGTTTGGGATCAAAGCTGGTGCGAATGTGTGTGAAATTCTGAGCATATGGAGCTCTATTTATAGCCAATTCAATTGATATTTGCACACTTGAAGTGAACTTCCAAAATTAGCAATGTGTGATGCATGAGTGCATGGGCGTATGCAGGTCGATGAAATCACTCCACCTTATCCATAATTGAGTGTAAGCAAGGCTAAAGTCATGTTTGAATGCTAGGCAATTGTGCATGGATGTTTGAAGTTCAATCTTGCCAAATGATGATACCATGTTCAAGCCATGCGCAACCTATTCATTTCTTGTCCAAAATGAATGAACTTGGACTTTTTGGAAAGGTTAGATCAAGAGTAACAACTTTCATGTTCAACACTTTTCCATTTGGAGCTTGGAACATGAATAATTTTGAGGTGGAAGTTTGGAATTTTGAACATATTGAAATTTTTTCTAAGTGTCAAGCCAAATGTCTTATTATTCCGCCTTGCTTAACTTTTTATGTGAGCTTCAAATGAGAAACGTGTCTTCATAAAAGTTGTAGCTATTTCAAAGACCTTAAAAATGGTCACAAATTACATGTCATTTGGATTTGAAATGATAGAGTTATGCATTGTTGAAGTTTGGAAAAATCACTTGATCAATGGTATAGGTCAAAAGTGACATATAATGTAACCTCATATCACATGCTCATAAACGTTGAATCAGCTCTCACTCCAAACATAAAAGTTAAAGTAGGCATCTTGAATTTGATTGTGCAACTTGGAAATATTTTATCTCATAAAAATTGAGCAGGTTATGGTCTTGGGAAGTTGACTTTCAAATTAGGGTTTAGACAAAATGACCTATAATGTTTCAATATAGAAAATGATTTTCAAAGCAAAACTAGATATAGGTCTCAACATGAAAGTTGTTTGGAATGTCATTTAGAGTAAGATTCATCTTGGAATTATTTTCATATGGTGAAAATTGTAGGAGATAGGGTCTAGGGAGACCCAGTTTTGATCAGATGAATTCATCTGGCCAACCACCATCAACCAACTTGCTAATCTTCAATTATCTTGACTTTATAGGCTCATGGTAGATCATATATTCATAAGATGATGAATTTTTAAGTGCCCCTTGAGAGATTTGATCAATTGGTGAGATAGCTTATTGGAGAAGTTACTCAAGATACCCAGTCAAACTAGGGTTTCCAAGGCAAATCACCCTCAAACTCGAGAAGAAAACTTGATCAATATAACATGTAGATATAATTGGGACTCATATATGATGTTTATGACAATCCTTGAATCAATCCATGGTTGTGCTCTTTGTCATGAGGGTCTCAAACCCTAGATGTGAACTTGATAGATCAATGGAGATCATGCCCTACCTACAAAAGAGTTAGTCAAATGCAAAGACATATTTTTGGTATTTTTGTTAGTGAAATGATAAAATACAAGTATGATACAATCACATAGTGTTGGGTGATCTCTCCCAAAACAAACCCAATGAAAAAGGGGGAAGGAGGATGCCAAGGTATGATCCCAATGCTAATGCATATGATGGAATTGCGTGAGGGATCTTAGGGTCAAAATTAGGGTCTTACAGCTGCCCCTATTTAAGGACATTCTAATTGAGGAGGCGAAGGTTAAAATCTTCATGTCGACTCAGTAAAATGGGTTTAAATAACAACATATAGAAACAAATTTTGGTCCCTAAGAGACCTCATGATGCATATGATATGAATGTAAAAGTTAATGCTTTGTGGGGAAATACTGCCACAAAGGAAAAGAAATCAGAGGGACCGAAAATCCGCAGGAGTATAATGCATTCCGTAAGGAAAACTCACTGGGGAGACAGAGACCTTGAGGGGATAAAA
Organism: Lathyrus oleraceus; assembly: GCF_024323335.1. Lineage (NCBI taxonomy): Eukaryota > Viridiplantae > Streptophyta > Magnoliopsida > Fabales > Fabaceae > Lathyrus > Lathyrus oleraceus. The sequence continues at coordinate 504,118,753 of NC_066584.1, read as the reverse complement.
AGGAGTTATGCGTAGGCCAGGCTACGAGTTAAAACTAACTGGGGGACTTGAGGGATTCCATACAAACATGGAAAAGACTCAGTCGGGGAACTAAAAACATCTGCAGGGGATACGAGTAAGTCAGGAAAAAACTGAAGTACTTGAATCATGCAGGTAAAACGATTTCTCTTAGGAAATACACACTCAACTCAACTAGGGAAGATAAACTTCAACACAGGAGGAGTAGAAATCTATTATCTATTACCTGTTACTGGGTAAGGAGATAATAAAGATCTCATGCATTTAGACTCATTTTCATCCTTAGATATCGCCTAAGGAACGAAAATGCATCTCTTACAATTAGAGAGAAAATGTATGATAAATTTTAATACTTCTTTATACGTTTTATAAAAGAAAAAGCTGAAATATAAATTATAAATAAAGATGTCATATTGTAGAAAAGAGATAACGAAAAAATCAACTTACTTTTCTATCCTAGAGGTAGAATATACTCCTCTTTAGACTATGTTCAAATATCTTAAAATGGACGGAGCAAGATGAAGTTAAGTGGAGTGGAATTGAATATAATGGAACGTAGAAGAACATTGATCTTATTCCATTATTTGAATATTTTATGACAGAACATAACAATTTTCCCAATCCATCCAAATCGAAGGGTATACAAATATGTGATATGTGATGAAATGAAATATAATATATAGCACTTAATTTTGTTAAGATCTATCCAATTTTAAACAATCGAAACAAAAATCTTTATTATATTTCATTGCATTTCATCGAATCCTTAGATATTTAAAGGAGAATAAGACATAATTCCTTCTTAAAACCACAAAGATTACAAATTGTAGATGAGTTTGGGTGATTGTCATACCCCAAAATTTGCCCATTAATATTACAAGGCATTTCTTAGGCACTCCAACTTATTTTTTAAGGCATTGATCCCAAAAGAACAAAGGCCCAGCTCACAGATGGCCAAATCCAGAAAATGGCCCAAGCTGGCATGCTCGCTAGGCGAGCAATTCCTTCGCCTAGCGAACCCTTCGCTATACAGCTCGCCTAGCAAAACCTGCGAATAACAGAAAATTCTGGGCTTCATTCTGAGCCTATTAGGTCACAAAAGAGTACTATAAATACCGACACTTCAGTCACGAAAATAAAAAAAAAAGGAACGAAAACGGAGAAAGGAGAACCCTAGCAAGCAGACTCTAACACTCACGGGAGGCAAACCCTGAAGGAACTCGGCGGCATCAAGGTTTACCTCTGCCCAATTCAATCCGATTTGCCGATTCAAAGTCGCAATTCAATTGCAAACAGGTTTACATTGCTATTACTGCCTTATGTTCTTAATTTGCATATGGCATTATGATTAAATTTATGAAAATGTCTTAAGTTTGGCATGTGAATTTTAATGTGTACTTGAATACCTTAAATGATTAACCATATAGTTGCTGTAATGAAAGCCATAAGGCATAAAATTGGTTGAAATTGTACTGATATCAAAACCAGAACCCGCAGCCGCTCGCTAGCACATCGCTAAGCGAGCAGGCAGCGAGTATTCGCCAAGCCTTCGCTAGGCGAGGCAGGAGCGAACGTGACAGTTGCTGACTTTTCTGTTCTGATTTTTCACTCATGTTTTATCCTAGCCATGCATCATTTACCCGACCCTATTTACTGTTTTTATCTTTGTTTTGTGGTGTAATCCTCGATTGCACCCTGATTTGGTGTTCTGACATGTTTTGTTGAGTTTTGTAAAGGTTCACATATCCCAGGAAAAGATGGCTTGTTAGGTATTCCACTTCATTTGTGGGATACCCTTGTGGAGATTCACCCTGAATTACTCAATTGATTTTAATGTATTAATTTTATGGCAAAGATCCAGCATAAATTGCTTAATTGATCTTAATGTATTAATTTTAATGTGGAGATTCATCCTAATTACCTAATTGATTGTAAAAATATGGCCTTCGAATATGTGATCTTGGACCTCTCTTTGTTGCCCTACGGTATTACGGTATAACGGTCATGTCCCGCGAATGTGGGGATATACTTAGCAAAGACCCTTCGATTAAATCATCATAAAATAAATCATAGTCCCTCGGATGTTGCCTTCGAATATATGATTTTGTCCCTCGATGACCCTTCAGTGTAGCTTACGGTTAAATGATGATAGTCCCTTCGAATGCTAAGGTATCCTTACAACCGTTGCTTTCAATGACCAATCGATGACCCTACGATGACCCTTTTACATCCAAAGGATAAAACTACTTATTTCTCAATAATAAGGACGGTTTTACCCTCACAAGGATAGGAAATGCCCATCAAGACCTTGGGTAGGTATAACTCTTAATTGCTTACTCACAATTTAAAAATACTTTTCACACTTCACAAATACTAGAAAATCACCACTTGGTATACATTCGTACTAGAATCATTACCGAGTTATATTTTTCTAACCCATTTTCAAAACTAAACGAGATAACCACTTTGTATACATTCATACGAGAATCATTACAAAGTTAAATTCTCTTTTTCAAAACATTTTCTAAACAATTCACGAACCCTTTTTCAGACAAGAAAAATAATATAAGTGATCAAGCAATTAAGAGCCCATGGATAACCATGGATACAAAGGGTGCTAACACCTTCCCTTTGTATAATGTACCTCCCGAACCCAAAATCTAATTAAGGTATTTCCTGTTCTTTTCCACCTTTCCTTATTGGATAAAAGAAAAGTCGATGGCGACTCTTGCTATCCGCGACATTTGCTTTCCAAAGCAAAAACACACGAAGTCAGTTCACCGTATGACAGTGATCTATATTTAATCAATAATATTTTGCTACAACAAAAATAATTAAGCCATTTCCCACTAAGTGGAGTCGGCTATATGGATCAACTTACACAATAATGTGCTATTCTCGACCATGCTTCAATCCAAATTGTTAATCTCGAGATCTTTTTTAAAAACATCTCTTATGATTGTTTAGGTCTTTCTCTCCTTCTAATTGTTTTACTTATCTCTATCTGATATACTCTCCTTACAACAGAATCCACATGCCTCCTCATTACATGCCCAAACCATCTAAGCCTATTTTTCACCATCTTCTATAATATAGGTTCTACCTCATCATTCTCTCTAATATTTTCATTTCGAATTCTATCATGTCTAGTATTACCATACATCCAATGAAACATCCTCATCTCTGATACACTCACTTTATTCTCGTTTTGAATCTTAACCGCCCAACATTTTGTCTCGTACACCATCACATGTCTTACCACAATCTGACAAAACTTTCCTTTCACCTTGAGTAATACCTTTGCGTCACCTAGAACCCCTTAATCCCTCATCCATTTTACCCATCCAGTATGAACTCAATGATTTACACTGCATTCTATTTCTATGTCATTTTGTATTATATACCAAATATATTTCAATTATGTGACTTGAGAGATAACACAGTCTCCAAATTTCACCTATAGTTTAGAAACACTTCTTTTTTTGTTAAACTTACATTCCATATACTCCGTCTTACTTATGCTTAGGTGAAAACCATGTGTTTCTAAATCTCATATCCAAACTCTCATTTAAATCCTCCTCCAACTCTCCAAGTAGGACTATATCATCTGCAAAAAATATGCCTCTCAGTGCTAACTCTTGGACGTATTATATGAGAACTTCCAAAATTAAGGTAAAAAGGTAGGGGGCTTAGAGTTGAACCTAGATGAAAACCTATTATAATGGGTAAATCACATGTTTCTTCACCATATGACCGCACACTAATCGATAACCCTTCATACATATCTTAGATAACTCGAATATATGCAATCCTAACCCCTTTCTTCTATAGGGATTTCCATAAAATCTCTTTTGGAACTATATCATAAGTGTTCTCCAAGTAAATAAAAATTAAGTGCAAGTCTTGTTGGTCGATCCTAGGGGTGGAAAAACAGGCTCGACCCGTTGGGCATGCGCATTTTGCCCTCACTTTAGTGCGGGGAGGGCCAAGCGTTTAGGTTTGCATGTTAGAATTTTTGGGTCACAAATATAATAATACATGTGTTAGGGCCATTATTTAATTAGCCAAAAACTGCAGTGGTCTAATTAATATTAAGTATGTTGCTAAAAATATAAATGTCATGAAATATGAGATTATTGTATAGATACCATAAGTCAATATCTAATTTGATGAGGGGACAAATTAGAATATTGAAAACTAAAAAATAACCCTAAGTTTATTTATAGGGGTTATGGTCCCCATTTGTAGACAACGTGAAAATGGATCATCAGAAAAATTATCTCTTCATCCCCATCAGAGGAGATTCAATGAGCCATAAGGAAACTCTACAAATTGGAAGATCAAATACTCACAAACCTTCAATGATTCACAATGGTAAACTTATGTACGCTTTCGCTTTTATTCTCTGGTTAAATTCTGATATGGGTTATCGACTCATAAGGATTATTTTAGAGTTTTGTTCTTAATTTCTATATCGATAGAAATAATAAGGTTATGGACAAATCTAACACTACACCCTTTGATGTGCCAGCCCCAGTTTTTGTAGGCTTTTGCAGACGCATGCATTAACATAATTTTTTTGCATTTTAAGGCTTAAAAGAAGTAAAGTCTACATGCCATCCCCGCCCCGTGATCACTTTTTTGCACCGTGGGCCTAGGTTTTAGGCCCACATCCTCAACTATGTTCGACCCTCGCTGCCCCATTTTTTTGGGCTTTTACGGCGTGGGCCTAAACGGGGTGAGCATTCCCGTTTTCTATCCCTACTCTATCCAATATGGCTCCATCACACATTATAGTAGATAGATCAATTCCTTGGTCAACCTTCCAAGCATAAAACCAAATTGATCCTCACTGACTTCAGTCTCTTTACTTAGTCTCTATTTAATCACTCTTTCCCATAACTTCATGGTATGACTCATAAGTTTAATCCCCCTATAATTTGCACAATTTTGTATATCTCTCTTGTTTTTATAGATTTGAACTAGATTTGTTCTTCTCCATTCATATGGCATTTGCTTTTACTTTATAATTCCATTAAAGAGTTTGGTAAGCCATTCAATACCTTTATCTCGAAGAATTTTCCACACCTCAAGATGTACGTTGTTTGACCCAACCACCTTACTATTACTCGTCATTTTCAACGATTCCTCTACCTCTTGTTTCTGAATCTTACAGTAGTAACTATACTTTCGATCCTCTTCTCTAATATCGAGTGTGCTAGAGTCCAATGAGATATCAGATCCTTCATTAAATAAATTCTAGAAATACGTCTCCCACCTATTCTTTATATCTTTTTCCCGAGGCAAGACTATATCTTCTTCATCTTCAACACACTTCACTTGATCCAAACATCTTATCTTTCTTTTTTTTCCTTTAGCAAAATTATACATAGATTTTTCTCCCTCCTTGATTCTTAGATATTGGTATAATCTGTCAAACGTTTGGGTTCTTGCTTCACTTACTGCCTTTTTGGGTTCTATCTTTTCATAATAATGGATGCATTTCATCATTTCACACCAATTAAAAACCAATTAAATAAAATGGTAAATAAAATTATAATTGTATTAGTTTAATCTTATTAAATATTGCTGTATTTTATTAAAATTAATATAGAATGGAGAGTCATATTGTAAGTTGATGATAATATAAGGTTTATTATTTAAAAAATACAAACTAAAACAATAATTAAAAGTAAAAAAAATGATAATTAAAAATAAAAAAAATGATAATTATTTTTAAACTTTTTTTTAAATGTGATAATTTTTATATGCATCACTAATAACTATCTAATTTAAGTTTGACTAAATCATACTCAAGTCTTTCAAAGTATAATTCAAGATAATTTGTTCCCCTTCATATTTGTGGGACTATCTTAAGCATCTAAGTAAGGGAAACTCTACTATAATTGTCCTAAGTGGTCTTAAATATAAGTTAATTTAACAACTTATATTGTTTAATTAAATATACTGGGAAGATAATGTAACAACCAAGGTTCACACCCTGGCCATTAAATGATTGTTCTCAAAACCAATGTACTAGGTTGTAACTCCAATAATAAAACTCTAATGTAAAAATATTTTACATTAAGGTTATTTACCATCTGATTCATATTATTCTTTGCATGTAATTTTGAACTACAACCGAAGACTTGAAGCCCAAGTCTTTTGCAACGGTTATGTTGACCAAGTCTTTTGCAACTGTACCATTCAGTTACTTATTTGCAGCAATTTATTAATTTTATTTATTGTAATTACTATTGTATTTATTTGCATGAATTATTCTCTTTGATAGATGCATAGTTTTTCTCTATATATATATGTAAAGGCATTTATGTCAAATACAATAAAGCTTTGAATTACAGTATCACTATCTTATATGGTATCAGTCACTTGTTAAGCATAACAACACTGATCCAAACCTTTCAACATGTCTAGCTACACTATTTCCATCAATCAAACCACCAAGGTCATTGTCTTACACACCCTATCCTCTATCAAACTAACATGCCCGAATTTTTCAGCATGGAAGGTGCAACTAAATTCCCTTCTCACTGGTTATGATCTGCTCAGTTTTATAGATGGCATCAAACTCTACCCAGACCAAACACATGGTGACTATGAGTATTGTACAAGGCAAGATCAACTCATACTTCATGTCATTCTCTCCTCCATGGATCAAAATATTGCCTTTATGCTTGATAGTGAAAAAATTCCAAACATGAATGAGACCTACACAATAAAACTTTCCCTAGCAAGACGCAAACACGCATCATGCAACCCACATAGTGACTCACAAGATACAACAAAGGCTCAAAATCAGCCACGACGTACCTACATTGTATTAAGGCACTTTCAGATGAACTTGTTGTCATCAATTCACCATTAAATGATGTTGATATATTTATCTATACACTCAACAACCTTGGTCCAAAGTACAAAGAAATATTGGTTGCTCTTCGTACTCGTGAAAAATCTATTCGGTTTGAAGGACTTCATGTTCTCCTTCAAGATTATGAGACCCATCCCACTTGTGATGATGTCATTGTAGCGGTAAATTCACGACCATTAAGCTATGGATAAACCTAACGTCAATAAAACCAGAGTCGTCACTGCACTTTTATTATTTCCAAGGGAAAAGGGAAAAGTACAAACAAAACCCAAAGATAAGAAGTTTTCAAATTAAAACTAATAAAATGCCAAAGATTACAGGTAAGGGGGTTGGTTACACAGAGGGAAGGTGTTAGCACCCAAAGTGTCCTAGGTACTCCTAGGGAGCCTTTTTTTGTGTGTACATGTGTTTTTGGTATGAAATGATGTTTGCAATAAATAGAGTGTGGGGATGAGAAAAGAATTCATTAATTATATTTTGTGTTTGACAAGACCTTCGGACTTGTGCCTACGTACCAACATAAAATGAGGGATCAAAACCTTGTAGTTCGTGGTATCAATTTCAAAGTGAGTGAATTGCTTTTAATAAAAATTTAAGTTTGAAAGAGGCATAAAAGGCCTAAAAGAGTTTGAATGAGTGTTAGTTCTTTTTGTCTTTTGAAATTTAAGTCAAGTATAGTTAAGTTCATTTACAAGTTTGATTAAGGAAAAGAAGTTTAAAAATGCAATGGTATAAGGCCAAAGTTTCTAATTTGCAATAAAGTCTAAGTTTAGAAATCACAAGCAAAGAAGGTTTTGAAAATGAGGGAGGGATTTGAAATTAAATAAGGGGGAGGAGATGAAGAGACTAATCCTAAGCAAAAATTTAAAAATTAAGAGTTGAAAAGATCTGACCAATCAAATGCAATCCAATAATTAAGAATGTCATATAGAAACTCAATTTCCCTTGGACTTTTAGAATCAAGCAATATCACTACACAAATATCAAGAAGAGCAAGGCATAAAATAAAGATAACCACATCCAAGCTTAACAACTTTATGATCTTCTTCATAATCTTCCCCATGTATCAGATGAAATAATCCTTTGAATGGCTCAGAATAAGTCATTAGTCACAGGTTTAGAATAACAATTTCATCAAGACCATGTTGCATATGAACTCAAAAGGGATCTCAATACTTGCTTCTGATGAAAGTTCAATTCATAATGATTGGCTTCAGAAAAGTTGGCATTGGCCAAGTCCTTTTTGCATAGGAAATGTTGCCTTATTCTAAGTCTAATGTCTCAGATCAAATCCAACAGTCCACATAAATCTTTTTTTAGGGTTTTTGTTGTTATTATGTACATTAAGGTCAAAAGACCACAAACACAAACAAAATACACAACCAAGTATAATCACAAGATATGGCTTAAGTGAGCAAAGTGAAAATGACATTAAAATAAGCAAGTTAAATGATATGAATAATGACAAATCATAAAGACTTGAATTTAAAGTGCATAAAGTAAATGACTTGAAATTAAAAGTTAGTCAAATGTTAATTGACTAGAAGTTAGTATTGCTTTTGCTTTTCAATTGTTTAAGTCATTCTTTGGAGAACACTCAACCCTCTATACACAAGCATGGATCCTTGAACCAAGACATCTTCTAAAGGAAGGAAAAAAGGCCAAGTTTCCATATAATACCATAAAAGGGGGGAGACTTACAATCTCACTTACTAGAATGCTATGCTTTTCGGTCAAAATTTAGCGCTATGTTAAGCAATCGTAATTGGACTTATGTAGAAGTCACAACTATTTGAGGTCGGGCAATAGAAATTTTAGTGTTAATGCATGTTAGAGATATGGTATAATGAACCATACTCCTAAAACATACCACACTTAAAAGAAAATGGCAATGGACCTAATCTCACCCATACTTATATTGGTTTATGAACCAATTAGCCTTAGGATGCAGAGGTATCATAGGTCAATGAAATGGATGGGATAAAAAGGAATTGAAGATGAAGAAGGAGGGGAAATGAGACAAACACAAATTGATCATGGGAGGATTTTTATTAAATTAAAATCATTCATTCATTTTAGGAGATGAAATGTATATTTCATCAATCCCCTAAATTCAATTATTTTAATCCAACAAAGTGAAATCAACCTTGACCAAGACCCAAATAACATAGTCAAACTCAACAAGTCAACACAAATGGCTCAACATAATTTATTTACAAATAAACAATTAAAAATCAATTAAAAATGCATTAAATTAAATTATGGTTAATCAAAATCCTAAAACCTCTTCAAAACACCAAATAAATGGTCAAGATATTTATCATAGGTCAACAAGGTCAAAGGACCTTGGAGAAAAAATTTCATAATTTTTGGAAACTTAAAAGTATTTTTAAACAATTAAAAATATGCACAAAAACAATTAAATCATGAATAATATTAATAGTGATCCAAAAAATAATTTTAATTCAGAAAATGAAAGATAAAAATATTTGAATTTTTTTGGTGAAAGTCCCATATTTTTTGGATCAATATTAAAATTAATATGAATTAATGAAAATAAAATAATTAAAACATAAATCAGAAAATACAAAAAAATGTGGACCACTTGATCTCCCTCATTAATTGAGGTGGCAGATCAAGTGGATCAGAGCGTGCTATCCATGGTGAACCTTAGTCAATGTTCCACACGCGTGGTAATCAATTTGGACGCTCAAGATTAAATAAAAATAGAAGAATCATGTGGTCTGGAGACATGCCAACAAATCGCCGGAGCCAGAGCTCCAGTCTTCTTCTCCGGTGGATCTCACCGGACTGGTCTACCTTCAACCATCACCAAAATAAAAAAAGAGGACATGAATTTAAAGTATAAATGCTCAGGAGCTCGAATTTGGCCACAATTTTACCTAACTCCAAGTATATAGAATGATACAGGGAGTTGAACTTCGAGGATCGTGATTTGAGTTGCTTCGATTTGACCTCTAAGCAACTCAATCTTATTGCCTACATTGGTAGGACTTCAGACAACCAAAAATCAACAAGAGTAGTGGAGAACTGAGTGAGAATCGAAAAAACGGAAAATTCAGAAATTCACCTTCAATGTAGGTTTAGATGGACACGATCTTGCTCTCAATTGTGCTTGGCCTTGCTTTAGATGCTTGATGGAGTGGAAATGGATCAAGGAAGAAGAAGGACTCTTTGAGTTTGAATCTCAAAACAGTGGGAGATTTCAAACTCGATTTTCAATGAAAATCACCAAGCTTATCCTTTGAATGTAAGGGTTTAGGGTTGCTGATTCAAAGCTTGCGTGCCAGGGTCCATAATTCTGAGCATGGAGGGTTCTATTTATAGGCCAAGTGATTTATAATTGCACACTTCTTTCAAAATTCCAAAAATAGAAATTTTCCTTTGCATGGATGCATGGGCGTGTGTTAGGCCCATGTAATGATGCATTCAGGTCCAAAAATGAGTGTAAGCAATGCTGAAGTCATGTGGAAAGGCCATGCATTCGTGTGTGAGAAATGGAACTTCAAATCTTCCAAATGGTCCTTCAACTTTAAGTCATACGTAAGTCATTCATTCTTTGTCCAAATGGGATGAATTTGGTCTTTTTGGAAAGGTTAGATCAAGAGAAACAACTTTCATGTTGAATACTTTTTAATTTGAAGCTTGGATCATGATGAATTTTGAGGTGGAAGTTTAAGAAATCAAACATATCAAAAAGTTTTCTAAGTATCAAGCCATATGTTCACTTCTTCCACCTTGAGTAACTTTTTCTATAGCCTTCAAATGAGAAACATTCCTTCATAAAAGTTGTATTTATCTTAAATTCCTTCAAATTAGTCACAAATTTGACCTCATTTGGATTTACTATGAAGGAGTTATGCATTTTAGAAGTTGAGGAAAATCACTTGTTCAATGGTATTTGCCCAAAATTACCTATAACGTTTCCTCATATCACATGCACTTAAAAGTTGAATTTGCACTTCCTCCAAACATAAAAGTTGAATTAGACATCTTGAATTTGATCATGAAACTTGTATAGATTTCATCTCATAAAAATTGAGCAAGTTATGGTCTTGGGAATTTGACCTCCAAATTAGGGTTTAGATAAAATGACCTATAATCTTTCACCATAAAAAATGACTTTCCAAGCAAACCTAGCTCTAGGCCTCAACATGAAAGTTTTTTAGAATGTCATTTAGAGTAACGTTTCTCTTGAAATCATTTTTCATATGACAAAAATTGTAGGAGATAGGGTCTAAGGAACCCCAGTTTTGACCAGTTGACTTTCTCTGGTAAACCACCATGAACCAACTTGCTAGCTTGACATTCTCTTGACTTTTGGGACTCATGGAGGATCATATATGTGTAGGATAATTTAATATGAAGCATCCCTTGAGATATTTGATCAATTGGTGAAGAAACTTGTTGAAGAAGTCACATAAGATACCCAGATGATTTAGGGTTTCCCAGGCAAACCAACTCCAAACTCTTGATGATTTATCAATCAAAATAATATGTGAATATCTTGGGGATTCATATATGATGCTTAGAGCCATAGTAAACCACTTATTGATTGAGCTCCTTGCAATGAGGGTCTTAAACCCTAGATGTGAGCTTGATAGAGCATAGGTGAGCATGTGCACTATCTACAAAAGAGTTAAACTATACAATGACATATTTTTGGTATTTTGGTTAGTAAATAATAAAATAAAACAAAGTATGATACAATCAAATGATGCTTGGTGATCTCTCCCAATGCAAACCCAATGGTTGATGGGTAAGGAGGATACCAATGTGTGATCCCAATGCACATGCATATGATGAGAATAGCACGAGGGATCTTAGGGTCAAAATTGGGGTCTTACAGTCATTACTCTCATTTCCTTAGCTCATGCAACATACAAAGGCAAACCAAACTTTTCCAAACATAACTATCCTCCAAACAGATCCAGCCATCCCTCAAACACCAACCAATATCCATAATCCCCGAAGACTACCACTTGTTGATATTGTGACAAGCCAGGCCACACGGACAAGGTGTATTATAAGATTCATAGTTATCTTTCAAGTTACCCCAACCGCTGACCGTATGCTCATCATAATCAGTATGCATCATCTCACACTGATCTAAATTGTATCATTGACTCTGGGGCCACTCATCATGTCACCAATGATCTGGATCAAGTCCATCTCACCAACCCTTATCCCGACAATAATCACATCACAGTAGGAGACAATAAAACTCTTTCAATTGCTCACATAAGTAAACTTGTCTTACCCACAAAAAATTAAAACATATACTTACCATAAGTGTTTCATGTTCTAAATATCTCAAATAAAGTGTTATTTGTATCATCATTGTGTCAAACTAACCCTATTTTGTTGAATTTTTTTCTTATTGTTTTTTGGTGAAGGATTTGAGGATAACGGAGCCTCTCCTCAAAGAACTGCATAGCCACGTACTCTACCATCTACCTCACTCTATCAACCATTCCATTGCCTTAGTCACAAACTTCTCATCCCATCCACCATGGAACCATTTCCTTTGTCATCCTGGTGAAAGAATAATGAGACATCTTATTTATCTTCATCAAATAGAGTTGATAAATTTATCACCATGTATATCTTGTGAAAGTTCAAAAAGCTATAAGCTTCATTTTACTTCTTCTAGTATTATAAGTGATAGGCCACTATAACTTATTTACAATGATGTACGAGGGTTTTCTCCTTTTAGATTCTTATATGGCTACTTATACTACTTAATATTTGTAGATCATTTTGTAGGAGAAGAGCAATCCAAAATGCAACGGAATTAATTTTTTTTCTCCTTTAGTGATCCTTACGAATGGGCATGATCAGTGATAGAATCGTTACCTCTTGTGGCAATTGAAACCCTTGATGCAGATCTATGGAGCGATCACGAACGTTGAATGGTGACAACGCCTCTACTCAGTCCACACGAACGGATTCCTTCAATCTCAATGCTAGCTGCTAAGAATGAAGGCTTTGAGTGAGAGAGAGAGAGAGAGAGAGAGAGAGAGAGAGAGAGAGAGAGAGACGAAATTACAACTGCACAAATGCTTCTGCACAAGGGTTATATTTATAGAACCATTTGTGTGGGCTGCAAGATAAAAAGCCCACTTAAGTGTATGTGGCCCATATCTTATGATATGCCAAAATTACTTAAGCGTGTGGTACCTTACCATATTTCGTATTCTACTTAAGTACACCGTACCTTACGATATTCTACAACTTACTTAAGTGCACCGTACCTTACGGTATTCCTTAGTTACTCTATCTCTCATCAATTCGTCCCTTTGTGTGTGATCCTGTAGGTTTTCGCGACATTAGCAATTATATTAAATCACGTATTTAACATAATAAACAGTGAGCGGTATCTAGCAACACATTACTGCTACCCAAGACACGAAAATATCATGTAATATGACAAATCCTTTTGTGATAATACTTATGTGTATAATTACCATTTTGTCCTTATGTCTATATTGAACACAAGGCATAGTCCATGTCATCCTTGTCTAGTTCAATATTTGGCCTGTAGACATTTATCCTGTTACGCAGGATGGGCAAATTCCATCTAGGTCACTCATGTCCCTCATCATGCTTCATGGAGTACCCATCAACTGTCTTTATGGTCATCTAGTTACAGACAATGTTTGATCAGCAATAAGGTACTTGACTCTACATCTAGGGTACATAGTGGTTTCAGGTCAAAGGGTGGTATACACCATTATTACCATGAGAATAACTTATGACACTTAGCATAACATTCTATATAGTATTCTCATAGCGGGTCAATTCAATATAAATATTACTCTCAATATTCATACTTATGTTTAAGACTTGATAACGATTTATCCATGATCCATGATATGTGATCATCAATCTATATACATAATAGTCTTAATGCTTTAATGTTATCCCACTTCACAATAAAGCTCAACTACGGATACTTAAAGATAGTGTCCTTATGTTTAATGGGATCTCATGATTAAGTCACACTTGATACATTAAACGTACTAACTATTCTAGAGGCTTTATTAAACAAACATAATAAAGAAAAAACCTTTTATTATTAATAAATAATTTGATACAAGTACCACAAGTATTGGCCTCTAGGGCTTACACCAACACATTTCTCTAAATATATTTTGTTATATCCAATGAAAAAGAAATCCGATGTCTCTGTTATTTTTCCATAATTCAAATCCATTGTTGAAAAGTTTTTAAATTTACCAATGATTACACTTTATTCAAACAATGGAGGTGGATATATTAAACATAAACAATTTCTCTTAACAAATGTCATGTCTCATTATACCACACCACCACATACATCTGAACATAATGCCACAACTAAAAGATGGGATAGTCATATTGTCTAAACTAGTCGTGCACCACTCGATCATGTCAAACTCCCACCCACACTTTGGTTCTTTATCTTGCGAACAACCATATATCTCATCAATAGACTACCAAAACACAATCTTGACATGAAAACTTCACACCAAATTCTTTAGCACAAAAATTCCCATCTACATCATCTAGATGCCTTTGGGTGTCTTTACTTCCCATGGCTACAACCTTATACAACCAAAAAACTTCAACCTAGGTCTAGTCCTTGCACCTTCATATGGTATTCATCCTCCCAATATGCTTACCAATGCCTTAATCCTATAACTCATAAAATTTAAACATCTCGACATGTCAAATTTTATGACAAAATATGTCCTTATTGTAACACCCCAAATTTTTATTTAATTATTTTAGTTTATTTTATTTTCCTTTTAATTATTTAATTGGGCGATAAAATAATTTATGAGATTTTTATGATTTAATTAGGAATTATGGAGAATCATGATATTATTACATAATTAAAAAAAATAAAAATATAGGAATTCTAAGTTATGGGGTGAACTTAGAATTTTAATGAAATTTGAGTGTTAAGGAGTAATACCCCAAAAGGTGAGGGAGAGTTGGGAATTAACAAAAATATTTTTAGGTAATTTAAATAGATAAAGTAAGGGAGTGAGAGTTTATCTGATACGTGAAAGTGGAAAAGAGTGAAAGAGGCAAGGAATCCTAAGGAACTCTAGGAAGGAGAAACCTTAGCCAAGACATTGAATTTGCTGCTGAAATTAAGGCAAGGGCGGAATTGCTTTACCTATGGGTAATTGTTAGGTAACTAGGATGGTGAGGATCCTTACCCTCCCATCAGCGCCATGAGTGATTATGTACTTTCTTCAATTTCCTGTAATTTATTTGGCCAAATGGGGTTTGAGCAAAACCCCATTGGCATAAACTGAATAAAATTATTATTTATGTGTGTTACAGTGTTTGGGCAAAACCCTATTGACATTAATAAATAAATATTTTTCTTGTATGTGTGTTACTGCGGTGACCAAATGGAACTTGGGATAAATCCCATATGGTCAACATATTATGGTTGTTATTGATAAAGCAATACGAGTTTGTTATTTCTGTGACGAATTTGATGATATGTATTTCTGTGAAATTTTGGCCAAATAGGGTTTGGGCAAAATCTTATTGGCATTGATAAACTAATATTTTTCTTGCTTGTATGTTACTATGGTGTCCAAATGGGATTTGGGATAAATCCCCTATGGACACCATAATATGCTTTGTTATTGATGATCATATATTACTGTGATGAAATTGTTGTTTGTTATGAGTAGTTTGTAAATTTGAGATATTTTGGTATCAGTGATTTTGGTGAATTTTCCCAAATCTTGAAAATTATGCGATCGATGAATTTTCCCAATTTTTTTAAACCCCAATTTCTATAAATTTGTACAATCGGTATTTTCCCCCAAACTTTCCCCAAAAGTCAGAAAAATCATTTTTCAAAAAATCAGGCATTTTTGACAAAAATAAAAAATAGAGCTTCTAGGAGGGAGGGGTTCCTCGACGACGGTGGCGGAAAATGTGAGGTCGTTAGGGGGCCCACAACACGATGGAAGCGACTGAAGTTCGATGCTGCATCACGAGTCGACATTGGCGGTGTCATGCAGTCGTAGGTCATCGGGTGCCACATCAACGATTGCACTGGACAACCGCAGTTCGTCGGAGGCGGTGGTTCATGCCTGGCAACGGTTTTTGAGTTCAGGGAGTTTTTTGTTGACTTTTGAGAAATTTTTAATATCATTGACCTTTTTGTGACCCATGGGTCAATTTTGAGTAATTGGGTTTAAAATACCAGCCCTTAAGATTAATAGAGTTATCACTTGTGAAGAATTCTAGATAGAGCAATATTTGAGCACTTTAGAGTACTTTTGGATACTCTAAAGTTATTTTGAGAGTTAAAAGTTATTGTTGAGCTATTTTTGAGCTCTTTGAGAATTATGTTGAGTTATAAATAATATAATAACTTTTTAAGATGTTTTCGAGAATTTTGGTTGATTTTTTTGAGTAATAACATATCTTTACTCAATTTGAGATGTAATATAATTATTTAAATAAAGTATATTTTTTAGATTAGTAATGCAGTGAGATTATAATGAGGCTTGATTATTTGCAAACTTATGGTTCAAGAGTGGAACTTATTTTGATGATGATTTTTGAGATGATTTTAATGATTTCTTGAGTTACATGCATGTTTGCTATAAATGATCATACATGCATATATTTTGGAGTTAGGTATGACTTCAGTCCAATGAGGTCAGGTTCATATAGGTACCACGACGATCTCATGTCTAGAGAGGGGCACAGTTCAGAGAGCAACTGAAGACATGGGCAATCAGTAACACACCTCTGATTCCAAATACCTGTTACCACATGCATATTGATGGAGAAGTTGGTGCATTAGCATTTGCATTATAAATTGGAATATGATTGTGATTTGTGAGAATATTATACTTGTTGTTTCATTTACCATCATGCTGCTAATTTTCTCCAATAACATTTATAAGTTGTATTCTCACCCCTTTCTTATTTGTTTTGTGTGGCCCTATAAATATTATATAGATACTCAGCAAGAGTAGTTGCTTATGAGTTAAAGATGACCTTGGAGCTTCTCTTATTTTAATTTATAATTATCGCTATTTAGTTAGTCTATATGCTCTGATCTAAAATATCGGGAAAGTGGGGTATTTTTTGTTTGAGTTGATGTTGAAGTTTATTTACCTTGAGTATTTCCTTTAATTTCCGCTACGAGATTTTAAAAATACTTATAAAGTATGCATGTTGTATTTTGAGTAACAATCACTCTTCTTTTCAACTTTTTATCCAATTCCCGCTAACCAAAATGTTGCATACACTACTAGTTACCATATGCAAACAAGATCAAAAGTAACATTTTTAAGCCAAAAAAAGTTATTCCATGTCTTTCGTCATCCACTACCCAAAAATCTTGAACCATCAAACATTAGATAAGCCATGTAACATCCTCATTGGAGACAAGCCATTTTAGAAGAATTTGATGCATTAATACACAATGGTACGAGGACTTTGGTTTCACCAACTTTTGGGTACAACATTGTTGAATGTAAATGGTTATTTCGCATCAAAAGGAATCCAGATGGAACTATCTCTAGATACAGTGGACACCTAGTTGTAAAAGGATATACACAATGTCCATGGATAGATTTTAAAGAGATACTTTCACCTATTATTCGGGCACAAACAATTAAATACATTCTCAACATTGCACTTGGATTTCAGTGGAGTAAGCATCCATTAGATGCCAACAATGCTTTCCTTCAAGGCACTCTAGAGAAGGATGAATGTGTGAAAAACACAAGAAATGGGGGTTTGAATTGGGTTTTACAAAATAAAAGCTTTTTACCAACTCAAGAACACCACTTAAATGTTAATAACAACGAGATATAAACACAAGTATTTTTATCCTGGTTCGCTTGAAACTCAAAGCTACTCCAGTCCATCCGCCAAGGTGATTTCGCATTAAACACAAGGAGTTAATCCATTATAACCAACTGATTATAATAATCACAAAGAATAACCTTCTTTGTCTTCTCAAGGATCCGACTATATCCTAGTCTCCTTAAGGACTCACAAAGAATAACCTTCTTTTTCTTCTCAAGGATTCAAATATACCATAGTCTCCTTAAAGAATTAAACAAACAGTTTGAATAGTATTTTGTGTGTTATAAGTTGCTTCTATACAAGCAGATTTTACACAAATGATAAATAATTACTTAAAGAAAAACTGTGTATAAAGAATGATAGCTTTTTACAAAGAAATAAACCTTTTCAAGTTTAGCAGCGCTTCAACATTCTTGTATATTCTCTTCTTTCTTTAAGTCTCCAAGTCCCACTTATATAGCATAAGAAGAAGACCGTTGGAGGCAAAAGTGGGGAAACTAAATACAACGGTTATACATTGTTGGATGGTGAAAAGAGTGATACTGCATACTGTCTTTAACACACAAATTCAGTGACAGGTGTGTTGTATAGTACTGTCCTTGCCCATGATATCAGGTAGTGGAAAGGATATTTGATTTGTATTATGTACTATTTGATCACGTGCCCATTTGATCTTATCTTAAAGTTTATTGGCTTCTGATGAAAGTTGATGAAGCATGAAATGAAGAAACATAAAGCTGGATTAGAAACTTCATAATCTCCAGTCAGAACCTTGACAACGTTAGTAGTTTGGCTTGAGATCTTCAATATCTTCAGAATCTACAGTCAGAACCTTGATAACCTTAACGCCTGGCTTGAGATCTTTAGAATCTTTCGCTAAGTGACACAACTTTAGAAGTTTGCTATTCTTCGAAAGCTTAGTGATCAGAGTCACGTCTAGAAGCATGAACTAAGAGAACCTTGCAGCAGGAACATAGAGTTTCCTCAAAAGCTTCTCAGGAGTGAATCAACACAGAAGCAGAAAGATCATTGCAATAACAACTTTGAACATCTTTCAGAATTTCTTATGACTGACGCAGAAACGGAATTGGAACTTATTATTCATAAACTGATGACGTTGCACGTCATATACTCAGAATCAAAACTGGTTGTTAAAGCTACACAATAACAAACCATTAAGGTACCAAAATTGTTCTCACACAAATACAACATTGTTATCATCAAAACTCAAGGTATAGATGTAGAACCAAATCTTGTTCTAACAATCTCCCCCTTTTTGAAGATGACAAAAACATGTATTTTGATGAACAATTTTGTACATGGTGATTACAGAAATATACATCTTACATAATTACAATTCTCCCTCTATGATGTATAATTCTAAAAAGATAAAATCAAAATGAAAGAGCACTTTCATGATTAACCTTTTTTGAAGCATCAAAATGATCTTCAATCAGAACCAGGTTTGTCTTTAGAAGTTGCTTGATGTTGTCCAGAGCACTAGTCTGTTAACATCAATATTCTGATGAGCTTTACTTCAGAAGTTTGGTTGAAATCTTTTGAATAAGCTTTAGAGCTGGTTATCTTCAGAAGCTCGAATCCTGGTCATAACTTGATGTTGAATTCTTAATTTTTTCAAAACTTGATGCCAAGTACACAATGTTCTAACTTCAGAACATGGTTATTAATTCCTTGAAGACTCATATACTTGGATCTTATTCTCAATCATCAGCATGAAAGTTTTTTGGACTCAGATAGTAGACAATTTCTTCAGAAACTGGTAACTTGCATTTTGATCTTTGAAGCATCAAATAGAGCTTCTGATGTTTGAACTTAACCCTGCAAAATAATTAACAAACTATTCTTCGAAGTAGTTGTTAGCAAAAAACATTAAACAATGTTTGGGTTCTTATGAAGGAATATAAGTATGTCAAAATTAATTATGATTCTTCCCCTTAGATATGTTTCTCCTCCTTTGTCATCAATCAAAAAGACATAAACAAAAGAAATAAGATAAAAAGAAATGGAAACAAACAAACATGATTTTCATTAATCGATGCGAAAAGGTAGAAAAGATACAGTTAAACAGAAAAAACACTTAAAGCAATTTTTTTTAAATTCCAAGGGTTTTGAGGAGGAGGTGGTGGAAGTCTGGATAGTATCAACTAAAACATCATACCTTGTTTATCCAGATGCTCTTTAACCAAAGTATTATCAGCTTTTATTTCCTCGATGGTCTTCCGAAGCGCATCAGGAATTTCTCCAGAAGAAGTTCCAACAGACTATTGATAAAGAGAAACTTCAATTTGTTGGTCTTCAGAAACAACCGACTGTGCAGCAGCTTCTTCCATAACACATTTTGGATGCCCATAATCTACTTCAGGTTTCTGAACAACTTCCTTATTCTCTGGAGCAGGAAGACATAAAGAAGCATATCTCAACTTCCAGAGTTCTATTAAGGGAGCAAACCAGAACGAAAATTTCTTTCAGATAAGACATTCCCAAAATCCTCTAGCTTTGAGATTTTCAAGTTAATCCACATCATCTTCATCCAGAAAGATAGAAGCCTTCTTCTTCTTCTTCTGAGGTCTTGAAGATCCTTCTTCTCTAGACTCTTTCTTCCTCTTCCCATGCACATCTGGATAAGTTTCTAGCAGGTTGAAAGGATCAACCAGTGGATAAATTCCATCTTTAAGACAACTTTCGAGGTAATACTCCAGAACTTCCAGAGGATCAATCTTGGTGAAGATTGAAAAGTTGTCAACTGGAATCCTCATTCCACATATATCATCCTTTGAGGGATTGAAATTTGGCCTTACTACCTTAGAGACGAGACCCATACTCTTGAGATTCTTCCCCAATAAGATCTTTCCAACATCCTTCACTAACTCATTAGTTAAACCACTTATCAGAAGATCATCCACAAGACCGTTCTCAACCAGAATATCAAAAATTAATCTTCCATTTGGAATGAACCTAACCTTCTTGAATAAACTTCCAGTTCTGGTTTCTCTAATGGAATCCCTGAGGAATTTGAATAGAATCGCTGAAGGTTCCAATCTGTACCCTTTTTCCAAGAAGAACAATATATACTTATAGATAGTGCTGATGTACTCTGAGGAGTTTGTAATGGGTCGATGATTAACGCATCCCAGAATAATTTTGAACCAAACCCTTAATCTATCAGTTAGGTCTTTCGCACTTGGACCTTTTCCTTCATCCAACTTCTTTTCTTACATCAATTTTAATGTTGTAAACCCTTTTTCCACAACCGTCGTGAGAAATAAGGTCAGCGAAAGATTTCTCAGTGACAACAACCTTCCTCTTCATGGCGAAGGAAGAGATTATGTACTTTGAAGCCACATCATGTATCCAAAACTTCTTCACAAGCACTGGATAAACAAGACTAGTTAACCTTTCAAAGAAACCCTTCCATCCTTGGAACTCCAATGTTTCATAGAAATCGAAGCCATTGTCCTTCAAATTTTTGAAGTCAATGATAGTCTCACAAAGTACCATTAACTCATTAACAAGAGTATTTAGAGTTAACTCAAGAATTCCTTCAATAACGGGATGATTTTCATCATCCATGGAGCGTCTAGGAGATTGTTGTTGTTGAATCTATTATTGAGTAGCAACTACTGTTGAAGTTGAAGGAGAGGATGAATAGTTGCAGAGAGTGTGTTTTAGGTTTGAAAGGTGAAAGTGTGGGGATACTATGCGCATAGTGTGAAAATATGAGTGAAGTGGGTTTATATAGATTTTTTTGCAATGATGACAAGGTAAAAATACGCAGTCATGGGGGGAAGCGTAAGAGATTTTAACCTAATTCCAAGAATTGTGAAACCCAGTTATTCATGCTATTATCAGGCATGCTCAGAAAGTGGGACAACTATCACCACTTAGAACCACATGATATCAAACTATATGACAAACATTAATGCAATGATTGTTCAGAACCCATAAGACAAATCAATAAGATTGCTTCTGATCAAAACCTTTTTGTTTCATGAAACTTCCTTACTTCAGAAAGCTCATGTTTCAGAGTCAACAAATAAGTTCTCAGAATCTAATACAGAGTTCTGAAGACTTAAACATTCTGAAATACATCTTTTCATTCTGGACATAAATCCATAAATAAGTTTTTCAGAATGAAAATGAATTTATCTTTAACAAGGGATTTTGTAAAGATATCAGCCCATTGATGGTTTGTATCAACAAATTTTAAGTAAAACATACCCTTATGAACATAGTCACGTAAAAAGTGATGTTTAATTTCAATATGCTTAGCCCTAGAATGCAAGATAGGATTCTTAGACAAATAAATAACAGAAGTATTATTACATAGGATAGGAATGTTACTCTCGAATATCTGATAACCTTCCAGCTGACTCTTCATCCAGAGTATCTGAGTGATGCATCCAGAAGCTGCAATATATTTAGCTTTGGTTGTTGAAAGCGCAATTGTTGACTATCTCTTGCTACACCATGAGATCAGATTGTCTCCCATAAATTATTAACTTCCAGAAGTACTTTTCCTTTCTATTTTGTCTTCAGCATAGTCAGGATCACAATAGCCTACTAATTTATATTCACTTGATTTTCTATAAAATAAACCAAGGTTAGTAGTACCTATTAGATACCTAAAGATTCTCTTAATAACAATTAAGTGAGTTTCCCTAGGATATGATTGCAAGAGAGCACATAAGCAGACAATGAATAAAATATCAAGTGTAGAAGCGATTAGATAAAGGAGAAAACCTATCATACCTCTGAATAGCTTCTGATTTACCTTACTTCTTACCTCTTCTTTCTCCAGAATAAATGTAGGATGCATTGGAGTCTTTGCTTGCTTGCATTCTTACAAGTTAAACTTATTCAGAAGTTCCCTTGTATATTTGTTCTAATGAATATACGTTCCTTGTGACCGTTGATCAATTTGGATTCCCAGAAAGAACTTGAGTTCTCCCATCAGACTCATTTCAAACTCTGCTTGCATTGGCTTAGCAAAATCCTTGCACAACAAAGAATTAGCAGAACCAAAAATAATATCATCAACATAAATTTGCACAACCAGAATATTAGTTGTGTCCACTTTCCTTATGGTAAAATCATTTTCCAAAAGGAAGTTACTTAGTCTATCATACCAAGCTCTAGGAGGTTGCTTCAGACCATATAACGACTTTTTTAATTTAAAAACAAAGTCAGAATTTTGAGAACTTTCAAATCCAAGAGGTTGATTCACATATACTTCTTCAAAAATGTATCCATTTAAGAATACACTCTTAACATCCATCTGATAAATGATGATGTATGATTGACTACAAATGAAATTAAAAGATGAAAAGACTCTAACCTGGCAACTGAAGCAAAGGTTTATGTATAGTTTATACCTTCTTGCTGACTATAACCTTATGCTACCAGTCGAGCCTTGTTTCTAACAACTTTTCCCTTCTCGTTGAACTTGTTTCTGAAAACCCATATGGTTCCAATAACATGGAAACCCTTTAGTTTCTGAACAAGATCCTAAACTTCGTTTCTGGTGAATTGATTCAATTCTTCTTGCACAACCAAAATTCATTCATTATCCAGAAGAGCTTCATCAATAGATGTGAGTTCTATCAGAGATACTAAACTTATAAGAGTCACTTCATAAGGTTTGAATGAATATCTAGTTCTGAGTGAAGCTTCTTTATTTCCCAGAATTAATTCTTCAGAATGAGAAGTTCTTAGTCTACTCTTATTCTTTTGAGTTGGAGCAAGCTTCACCTTGAAGCTTGCCACCAATTGAACTAAGCTCTCTACATTCCATTACTACACCTTACTACTACTACATTCAACACATAATCAACGACAACAACAGTCCAATTTTGATTTCTACACTACATTCAAGGAAGAAGAAAAGATGATTAGAGAACTTTCAGCAAGAAATTGATGATCTTATAGGATTAAAGATTCTCTGGTTTTTCTCTTCATCTTCATCATCTTCATATTCTAACAATTTCCATGACAAACCTCCATCTTGCAGGTCGGTGAATTTTTCTACTTCTTTGTTTGCTGAACTTTTGATACCACAATGTAGTTTTGGCAAGGGAGAATCAAAGCCCCAAGGTTTGGTGGCTTTATTCTTTTCCTCAATCATTTAATTTTTGTTATAGAAGTTAGGGTTCATCACTTTATTGGTACAATTCTGAAATTTGGTTATCTTTGACATGAATTGGTGAGAGATTAAGAAAGAAGAGATCGAGAGGAGTAGATTGGCGGTGCTATTTGGTGATTCCGGTCAACTTCGCTGCCTCCGACGCGGTGAAGCAAGAAACTATGGTGGATGTATTTTTGAGAGAGAGGTGACATGAACATGAGGTGTAGAGGAGAAATTGTGTTGCTGATTTTTTCCACTTTCCTTGCCAATTTTCGGTTGGGCCTAGCCATAAGCCCATCGTGCTTTGCATCTTTGCACTACTGTTTTGCTTGGTATACCCCCTGTTGAACCCAACAACAATGCCTTGTGTTTGAGCCTTATCTTTTAGGCTAAAAACCTCTATTTTTAGGCTGCACATCCACAAGTTTATGCACCCCTGCAGAATTAATTGCTAATTGCTTAATTTCTTATTTCTTTCAATTCTTTCATCAAATTTTTCTATACTTTTAATTCATGACAATGCATATTTTAATTCATGATAATTCATAGAAAATGCATGAATTTGGTTAATTAGAGTAGATTCCTCTTTAGAATTTAACTGAATTTAATTGGGAAGTTTCTTTAATTCTTCATTAAAACTCATTAAGAAATTAGGTTCTAACATGATTAATTTCAATTTTAATGTCATGTTAATTTCTTACATTTCCATGTGTTTAATTTTTATTTTGACATGTTCACCCCTTTGATTAGTTGATCAAGTTTCTTCTTGATCAATTAATTACTTTGAATAATTAGCATTTCTCCCACATTCATTCAAATAATCATAAGTCTTTTGGTCACTTGATTGGGTTATACCTTGGTACGTGCACTACACTAGATCTCAAGTTCAAGGCTTCCCTTCCAAGACTCTGTAGCATAATGGACATCAAGGTCCTGATCATTGTTGGACTTTATCCATCATTTTCTATTCCTTGTTCATTTAAGACTAAAATCTTTTTGCAAATAAGTTCAAAAACACTTAAAAATACGATTTGAATTATATGCCACAAGCCTTAAGAAATGGAGAAGGATGAGCGGGATATATTCCTACCCTTGTTCTAAATATCTTTGGATACGGGACGTTTGACCCAGTTGTTCAAAGTATTCACCTTCATTCATAGACTTTAGTGCAATTGAAATCAAGACAAATTTTTCAAAATTAAAACCAATCACAACCCATCAAACTCAATTTTCTGCCTTAGGGCATTCAAAACTTTTTCAAAAATGACGTGTTATTTCCTTTCTACCGTAATGCAAACAACGCTTAAGTCTCCCACGCGCGAGCATACAGGCTACGTTTAACTACTAGGACGCAAACATCAACATCGTTCACTAAAAATAACCAACCAATCCGTATTTTCTACCACGAGCTACGAAGCTCTGATTTTCTCATTGCACTATGAGAATACGTAGGCATGAGGGTCGAATCTTTGGCGAACACACTAATTAATAAACTTATTTTCCCTCTTTCAGAAGTAACCTTTAAATAGTAACACTCATCTGCGCAAAGAACAATCAAAATGGTTCTCGTTGAGTACAACAGATGTGAGGGATGTTAATACCTTCCCATTGCATAACCGACTTTCTTATTTGTTTCTTTTTTTATATATTTTTATTGATATTTTTCTTTTCATTTGAAAAAAAATAAAATTCGATGACGACTCTGTTGTATCTTTGAACATGCGATATGCTCACGTGTTTTTTTCATAATGATACTATTTTCTTGCATATCCTTGCTTAGCCACTTGTTTACATCATTCACCACATACTTTAGGTTTTCGCTTCAGGTAACTCGTTCCCCTTAAAATTCTTAATTTAGTTATTTCTATGATGTTAAGATCGTGAACATTGTACTATAATCTTAATGCTCGTGTTTTTATATATTGTTAGCTTTATATTTTGAATGACTTTTGTTTATATTTTTCTCCATATGCTCTATGTATCAATTATAAATTTAATGTTGGATTTAAATCAATGTTGAACTTGTCTTAAAAAAAAATTAGAGAAAAATGTATAAAAATTCCAATGAGATAAAATGATTTTGAGTAACTAAGAATACATGTTACTATTTTTTTTTATATTTAATTAGTTTGATAGTGATGAACATTGATTTTAGAATGAATTGATTATAAATAAAAGTGACTTTTAAGATTAAAATATTTTAGGTTTGGATGAATTCATATAAAAGTGAATTTAAGATAAAATGATTTATATTGTGATGAATTCATGTAAAAGCAAATTTAAAATATCATTATTTATGTCTAGATGGATCAATTCTTGTAAAGTGATTTTAAGATACAATAATTTATGTTTAAATGAAAATGAGTTTAAGATAAAATAAATTATGTAAAAGTGAGTTTAATATTAAATTTTTGTTTGATTTTGTGGTGAAAAAAATTATGTAATTTTTTTTTGAAAGTAAAGAGATTTATTTTAGATAAGTTTTTGGAAAAGTAAATTGAACCATTAGTTTTAGTGTAAAAATCTCATTTAGATTCAAAAACTACATATCTTAACTTTAAGTAGAATCAATTATAAAAACTATAATTAATTTTAATTGAGATCAATCAAATATGTCAAAATCAATTTTATTCATCCAACATTAATTTTTTTAAATCAATTTTAAGTGCTTAGACTCTGAAATCAAATATAGGTTAAGTTTGATGTAAAAATTAATTTTAAAATAGATTATAATTTTTAATTTCAAATAGAATTAATTCTAAAAAAAATAAATCAATTATACTTAGGGTATGTTTGTTCTGCAGGAAAAATATTAATTTGAAGTGAATTGATTATGCAAAATTTATTTTGGTTGAAAGTAAGTTGAATATAAAATGATTTATGTTTGGATACTTTTATGCAAAATTGTGTTGACCAATAAATTTCGTTAAATTCACATTTAAACTCAAAAATTACAAATTATGATTTCAAGGAGAATTAATTATAGAGATAGAAACAATTCAACTTTAAAAGAACCAAACACCTCAAAATCATTAAAAAAATTAATTCCACATCTTTAAAATTGTTTTTGTTGTTGGAATTTTGCCAAATTTCGAATGTTGGAATTGTACTCAAACTATGGAGAATTTTGAATCAATATTGATGAATAAGAATTAATTTTTTTGAATGATTACTCTTTTTATTCTTCACTCTTCACTTGAGTGAATCATCCAACTTTAATTACAAGATGATTCTACTGCAAGATAATTATTGAAGAAGAAAAGAAAAAATTAAATTTGCGGAAAAAAAGAAATTAGGGTTTCAACAAAAGAAGGAAGAAGAAGAATAATTATGTAGAGAAACTTCTTTACTTTTTCTATGCAACTGCATTATAAACAATGATAATGTATCTCCTTATTTATAGGTTGAGATTTGCACACCAAACAATTTTTAACAAACTAACTAACTCAACTAAAATACAAAATAAATTTAAATTTAACTTTTTATCGTGATACACTTATTTTCGATATTTCGACAGCTATTGCACATAGCATTTTGACAACAACAAACTCTGTCGAAATGATAATTTAACACAAATAATTATATTTAATTTCAAAAATTAAACCAAATACACATATGCACAATCAAATACATTAAACTCTATTTTAAAATGATTGTTTATCTCTTCTAAAAATAGAACCCAACATACCACCATAATTTTTTATTTAGCAAGTCATATTTTTAAAAACTTGATATTGGGATTATTTTTTAAATAATCATGTTTTTCAAATTAATCCCTAAATAACCATTTGTTCAAAATAAATATCAAAATAACCACGTTTCCAAACAGATGTGACAGTTGAACTGACGCATCCATTTAACCTTAAGAGGAGGCGCTATTGGAGTTTACGCATGCTCCCAATGGTCATGCACGTAGGCGTCATGCCTCTTGGTGCATGCATGTATGCGTTAATGCATCTGGCGCATGCACCTTTAATTTTTATTTTATTTTTAAATTTAAATGTTAGTTTAACAATTAAATAAATAAAATATTTTTTTTATTTATGTTATAACAAAAATTACATGAAATTGACAAAAACATCAATGATCGGTCAGATTGAAACGTCCCCCTGTTCCACATCCAGACGCGTTAGTCTGTCTTCGAGGTCTCCCACGATTTTCCTGAGGTGTTTGGGGTATTTGAGTGCTGATGTGATCCAATGGTGGCTGGTGTGAAGGTCTGGTGGAAGGTCCAGCGGTATTTGATAGATGAGTCATCATTTATTCCCAATAGCTAGGGGATTCTCGCCAACTACGCTTCCGTAATTGAGTTCGGTGCCTATGTTGTCGTAGTTGGGTCGATGTGGTTGGGTGAATTATGGACGGTATAGTTGCCCGAATGAGACATTGAATCGTTTTGGAAACTTAGTAATGGTTCATGGGATGTATTATAGTTAAACAATGATTGGGTGTTATGGTGATGGGATGTTTGGATGGTCATTGGTGGAGGGCTATGATGACATGAATTGTATGAATCGTCTGAGCTATAGATTGTTGTGTTGGTTGCGTATGGTTGTTGGTGGGTAGAGTTTTATTCTTTGTTTTGAGGTTGGGTGTGTGGCATGAATGAGTTGCAAGGTTGGGTGTTTGGTTGTTGAGTGTATGTGGTAGGTTGATAGTGTGAGGTTGGTCGTTGGGTTTTGGTGGTTTGACATTGTTGTTGGACGGGAACTTGTTGTTGGATGTATGATGACGAAGCTAGTTGACGTGGATCAATCAAATACCCTGTCTCATACACAAATTGTTGCATTGTAACCGACCTAAACCATGTCATATACTGTTGAGTTGGTCTAGCACCTTGTATGACTGATTCGTTTAAGATGTGTTGTCGTCGATTCCTCCAATGACGATACATCTCTTTTGCGAAGTCTCTCTAGTTGGAATAATCTCACTGGACATCGACTCTTTTTTTATGTCAATCTCTCAAATACGTCGGAGATTCTGGAATTTGTTGTTGCATGCCGAACTGCAGTTTTATCCGATCACTCTGGTGCATCTCCATAGTAGTGAATCAAATCATTGGTGTTTTTGTTGTCCAAACAGCATCATCATCATGGTTAACCAGATGATCAAGACCTAAATATGGCCTCTAGATAAACTGTACAATAATACGAAATGATTAAATGATAAATAATTTCATAATTATTTTTAAATTAAAATAGAGTTGTGTAGGAGAATAACATTGTCTCGTCCAATGTGATCCAATAGATTGCGATAGACTACTATAGCGTGTTTCAAACACCTATCTTAGTTCATCCCTCTAACGGTTCACCTAGATAAAAAACAATTGAAAAATATTATTTACAGTTAATTGTAATATAAAGTTAATTAATTATATGTTAAAGTTTTAAACTTACTTTGTTGCAAATAGGAATATGAATGGCTTCTCGTTTACCGGGGCGAGTGACGATATTTTTTACCAACCCCGTGCTTGTATCAAATATGTGCATGAATAAAAAGTACAAGTATTTTTGTTGGCATTTTTACACATCGCACTATATAGATGGGCCAAAACAACTGAATCCCAAATATATGTGCTTACCTTATTTATATTTCGTAACAACGGTAAATACGTAATATTTACCGTATTACCAGTACTTTCGAGAAATAAAAACTTACCAAATAAACTTATAATATAAGACCGAGCTTTAATTATTTTTTCGTACTCGGTAGATTCTTCGGTCAATGTTATACTCGCATAATATTGTTTGAGATATCTTAAATTAATACATTGACCCCTAGCTTGACCGGATGTCTCTCCCGCAGCTTGGTCGTCACACAAAGGGGCACCCAATAATTCATTACAAATAGAGTTATCCTGGTTAACTCTACCATTCACGGTCTTACCATCAATACGTAGACCCAATAACATGTAGACATCCTTAAGTGTGACGGTACACTCACCGAAATGAAGGTGAAATGTGTGGGTCTTGGGTGTCCATCTCTCTAACAAAGCAAAAATAAATTTGTAGTCAACCGAGTACGAGACTATGTTGAGGAGATTTCTAAAACCGCATCCTCGAATATATGGTTCTATCATGGGGTACATATTCATGTACACGACATCGAAATCGTTTTGGGTCCTAATAAAACATAAGTAAGAAATAAAACAAGAAGAAGTAATATACAATAAAACATAAATAAAAAATAAATACGAAATAAGTAAGAAGTAATAACATACAAATGTCGAGATATTGTCGATTGTTCCTCGATGTTCATCACCCATAGTCAATAGAGACATAATGCTGCAAAGGTTGAGTGTTGCAGAGGTTGAATATGGTAAATATGGAGTGTTGCAGAGGTTGATTCTTAGTGTTGCAGATGTTGAGTGTTGTTAGTTGATGCCCTATTTATAGATGAGTAAGTGTTGCAGGGGTTGAATAGGTAAGCAACATGTGAAGCATTGGATAGGGTACATGCATGTGACATAGGTGTAGGCTCCTTAGGCTATGGCGCATGCTTGCTTTATGACATGCATGATGTCCATACCGAAGGTGAAATATTTGAGCATCAATTATTCAGGGGTTTTTTTGCAACATAGAAGTAACTCGGTTTACAATAAATCGACGATCAAATTTTTCACATCTAAAACAAAGAATTGAAAATAAATTGCAGTGCAGTCCTGTGGGCCAAATCATCTATAAAAATACGGTTTGGTTTACAGACAATCAAGTAAAGTTTTATCAGAAGAAGATTCAAGATGATGACGATGTTCATCATATGCTTGTCAGTCACGAACAATCTGGGTACAACGATATAGAGTTGTATATATTACCACAACAACAACAAGTGTCTCAGTTTATTGACCAGTCATAAGTTTTTTGTGAAACTGATGACGATGAATAAGTTGGGGTCAATGTTGTAGATGAGGAAGAAGAAGAAGTCGAGTTATTGGTTGATTGAATGGTGAACGATGAAGAAGAAGAAGAGGCATTACCATCTAGTCATGTATATTGTCCATCTCAACACATGACAAACTTGAATATGGGTGTTGATGAACCTTCATCAGATATATTTTACAATCCTTATGTGCAAATTCAAGGATCATTGAAAGAATGAGACACATTTCGCATAAAAGAAGATTGTGTAAAAGCTATTAAAAAATTTCACATGAAACTATCAGTTGATTACAGAGTTGATAGAACTAATGCAATGAGGTACACAATTTATTGTCGCAATTAGCACTTCCTTTTCAGGTTGTCAGCTTCGTACTAGAAGAGGAATGATTCTTGGGAGATTGGATCCATGGGTCCAGTTTACACATGCATGCTCACGAACCCAATGCAAGACCATCAGAAACTTAGCTCTCAATTAATATGCGATAAAATTTTGTTTGTCATTAGCGATAATCTATCGTTAAAGGTGAGTACAATAATCTCGCATATTATTAGCACAATACAACTATACTCTATCATATAGGAAGGCTTGGATAGCTAGGACAAAGACAGTTGAAAAAGTGTATGACAATTGGGAGGAGTCTTACAAACAACTTTCAAAATACTTGTTGGCTCTTAAACAATATGCTCCAGGGACTATTGTCAAGTTGGAAACGTTGTCAGCGTATACACCAGACGAGACTTGTGCTTTTGGAAATGGAATATTCCACCGTCTCTTATGGGCGTATCAACCATGCATTAAAGGTTTTGCTTTATGTAAACCTATTATACAAATTGATGGTACATGGTTGTACGGGAAATATAAAGGAACGTTACTGATGGCAGTGGCACAAGATGGTAACATCAACATTTTTCCAATCACCTTTACCCTAGTTGAAGGGGAGACTGTTGAGGGATGGAGTTTTTTCCTAAGAAATCTCTGATTGCACGTTGCTCCTCAACCTAACTTATGTTTGATCTCTGACCGACACCCTTCAATAATCAGTGCATACAAAAACATTGATAATGGCTGGCAGGATCCTCCGTCGACGCATGTCTTCTGCATTAGACATATCGCTCAGAATTTTATGCGGGAGATCAAAGACAAAACGTTGCGGAAGAAGGTTGTCAATGCAGGTTACGCATTATCAGAACCTTCTTTCAAACACTACCACGAAGACATAAGATTGTCAAATGCAGATGTAGTACGGTGGATCGACAATATTCCATTGGAGAAGTGGACTAGGGCATACGACAATGGGCAACGTTGGGGCCACTTGACAACAAATCTTGTGGAATCAATGAACTCTGTCTTCAAAGGCATCTGAAACCTACCTATAACCGTTTTAGTGCAGGCAACATATTTCAGGCTTGGGGCGCTGTTTGAGACCAGACTTTCCAAATGGACTTCAGTGTTGCAATATGGGTAGTTGTTCAGTGATGCTTCAATGAAATTCATTAGACACGAAGTTATCAAAGCAAACACACACATGGTCACAGTGTTTGACCGTACCAAAGGTTGGTACAATGTTGTTGAGTCCATGGATCACAATGAAAGCATACCGATGGGATAGTACAGAGTGGAACTAGATAGAGATTGGTGCGACTGCGGAAAGTTCAAAGCCTTCCGTACGCCCTACTCCCATGTCATTGCGACATGTTCAAAGATTCGAAAGGATCAATTCTACTTACTATCTGACGTTTACAAAGTCATAAGCCTATCCAATGTTTATAAAATTAGTTTTCCAGTTGTTGCAAAAGAGGATTACTGGCCAGAATATCAAGGGGCATTGTCTGGCACAATGAAGTTATGCGAAGAAAGAAAAAGGGTTGCCCAAACAGCACCCATATTCGAACCGAAATGGATACGGTGAACAAAATGGTTCGATTATGTAATTCATGTCGTCAGCCAGGCCACAACCGTACTAACTGTCCTAGTGTTGGAACGAGCACAACAAGATAAATTTACACGTACCTCTTTTGCAATATATAAAAAACAAAATTTATTTCATATGATAACTTTGTGGGAAAATACCTTCACAAACAAATACAACACATTCAACACAAAAGCAACACATAAACAACAACGACACAAACAACTAAAACAATTAAAATACCATTACTATAACTAAGCGATTACAACCATCAAAATAATTTTGAACATATTATGCATCATCATGTGAACGTCTATGTCAGTCTTAATATCCACTCATTCACGCACTTCTCTATTTTGGTTGAATGTGGACACAAGTCATTGAATCCTTTTAATCCTTTCATTATCTGCAATTTCTCCATCTAACCAACGATTCAACGTCCGATTAAGACGTTCAAACGAATCTATATTCCAAAGTTGAATCTTTATCGAAGGTGCGACGATTGAAAAAATTAAATCGATATTTCTCTTGTGAGTGTATTCAGACATGGTTAAAGAACAAAAAATTGAAGGAGATTGAAGTAGAATGAAAGAAAATGAGGTTGAAGTGTAAGAAGTTGTGTGAAAATATATGAGAGATGCGCATGGTATTTATAGATGAACCATGAAATACATGCGGCAAACGCTTAGGCGTCACACACACAAGCACATGCATGTGCATGCGCCAGATGCATGAGCGCATGGGCTAAACTACACATGCATGCGCCAACAATCATGACGCCTCCATACAATGCATTTGGAAGCATGCGCCAATGGAGCTGACGCCTCCTTTGAAATGTAAATGGATGCATCAGTTCAACTGACGCATCTGTTTTGAAAGATGGTTATTTTAGTATTTAAAAAAAAAGATTATTTAGGTATTTAATTTGAAAAATATAATTATTTAAAAAAAAAATCTAATATTGAAACTTAGAATTGACTTATTTGAAGAATTTCTTTTCTCTTTCATTGGTGGAGATCCAATTGAAATCAAATAAATTCTCACCTTGAGAAAAATAGACTTTGAGATGTCATGCATCCAACATGTGAATTGTTAAAGATGTGACTAGTGAGTAAAAAGAGGAGTCAAAGAGAATAGGGAATAGTAGCTAGTGTCAGTCAAAACCGTTCCATTTCACCAAAGGGGTCCTCCCGTGTCAGTAAACCCTGTCTTTATCATTACTATACTGTTTCTCATCTAATCACACAATAATTATGTCTTTATACGTACTAAACTAAATTCGGATTCAAGTAATTGTCAAAACTCAAACGTAAATGACGATTATATCCCTATAATAACATCATTTCCTGTCCCACAACCAATAACATTGCCACTGCCACTAGATTTTCTCAATCCAATGTTTTCAGTTTCTTCCTTCTGCTCATGTCATGTCATACAATCCAATACTATTATCCCAAAAATTGTCTATTCAATTCTTTCAAAAAATATTATTTTGGTTTCTTTCAAAATATATTACTCACTCCGTCATGTGATGCACTTCATTATTTCATACAAATTAAAATAAATAAATAATTATTAAAGTATTTTTATTATATAATATAAATGAATGATAATATTAATTAAAAAATAAAATTGTAAAAATATTTAAAAAATTAAAATAAATGATTTATTTTAAATGAATTATTTATTATGAAACGAGAAAATATCAAATAATACTGTTAACATTATATATATTAATATTTCATTAAACAATTTGGTCAAAATTAATTACTATATATTAGTTATTATTTTTTTTGAAGGCCAAAATCTTAGTTATTGTAGGTCGTTTTAAATTTGTCCCAAACATGTAAAAGTGATGGATTACAATTTAACTGGCTGACTACACTAGTAAAATTTAAAAAGAGTCTAATAACTCGAAATAGAAAAAAAAATGAGTATAAAATATTTAACAATATTAAGGAGTTAACATCCTCTTTATTTCTTAAAATAAACAGAAATTTCCATTTGAAAAAAGATAGACACAAAATATATAGTATTTTTTCTTTGACACAAATGGGACTGTTGAGGAGTTATCTATTCATATTTTCTAAAAAAATTACAAAAAGAGGGGACAGATGTCATAATTTCAAGAAAATTAAAAAAAAATTTACAGTGAGACAATTTTCCTACTATGATTATTGAGGAAAGTATTTAGAAGAACATAGTAGGGTAATATTTCCCCTTGCTAGCTACAACTTCTTCTATTTTTCAAGGACCATTAATTGAAATTGATGGTATTGAACAATTTAATTTTCATATTCATTTTTCAATTATGTTAGTCTGAAATTTTTTCAAAATTTTCATATCTTGAAGTACCACGTCATGAAAATTTGGAACATCAATGGATGACTGTTCATTTTTCTGTGTTGTATCTACAAATTCATAATCCAGTGAAATAAAAGTATCTTAGTTTGTGAACTTTTCTATACCATTATGCTCCTCATTGAAATGTTGAGATGGAACCAGCATGTTGTGAGTCATATTTTCAATTATGTTAGTCTGAAATTTTTTCAAAATTTTCATATCTTAAAGTACCACGTCATGAAAATTTGGAACATCAATGGATGACTGTTCATTTTTCTGTGTTGTATCTACAAATTCATAATCCAGTGAAATAAAAGTATCTTAGTTTGTGAACTTTTCTATACCATTATGCTCCTCATTAAAATGTTGAGATGGAACCAGCATGTTGTGAGTCATATTTTCAATCATGTTAGTCTGAAATTTTTTCAAAATTTTCATATCTTAAAATACCACGTCATGAAAATTTGGAACATCAATGGATGACTGCTCATTTTTCTGTGTTGTATCTACAAATTCATAATCCAGTGAAATAAAAGTATCTTAGTTTGTGAACTTTTCTATACCATTATGCTCCTCTTTGAAATGTTGAGATGGAACCAGCATGTTGTGAGTCATATTTTCAATCATGTTAGTCTGAAATTTTTTCAAAATTTTCATATCTTGAAGTACCACGTCATGAAAATTTGGAACATCAACGGATGACTGCTCATTTTTCTGTGTTGTATCTACAAATTCATAATCCAGTGAAATAAAAGTATCTTAGTTTGTGAACTTTTCTATACCATTATGCTCCTCATTGAAATGTTGAGATGGAACCAGCATGTTGTGAGTCATATTTTCAATCATGTTAGTCTGAAATTTTTTCAAAATTTTCATATCTTGAAGTACCACGTCATGAAAATTTGGAACATCAATGGATGACTGCTCATTTTTCTGTGTTGTATCTACAAATTCATAATCCAGTGAAATAAAAGTATCTTAGTTTGTGAACTTTTCTATACCATTATGCTCCTCATTGAAATGTTGAGATGGAACCAGCATGTTGTGAGTCATATTTTCAATCATGTTAGTCTGAATTTTTTTAAAAATTTTCATATCTTGAAGTACCACGTCATGAAAATTTGGAACATCAATGGATGACTGCTCATTTTTCTGTGTTGTATCTACAAATTCATAATCCAGTGAAATAAAAGTATCTTAGTTTGTGAACTTTTCTATACCATTATGCTCCTCATTGAAATGTTGAGATGGAACCAGCATGTTGTGAGTCATATTTTTAATCATGTTAGTCTGAAATTTTTTCAAAATTTTCATATCTTGAAGTACCACGTCATGAAAATTTGGAACATCAATGGATGACTGCTCATTTTTCTGTGTTGTATCTACAAATTCATAATCCAGTGAAATAAAAGTATCTTAGTTTGTGAACTTTTCTACACCATTATGCTCCTCATTGAAATGTTGAGATGGAACCAGCATGCTGTGAGTCATATTTTCAATCATGTTAGTCTGAAATTTTTTCAAAATTTTCATATCTTGAAGTACCACGTCATGAAAATTTGGAACATCAATGGATGACTGCTCATTTTTCTGTGTTGTATCTACAAATTCATAATCCAGTGAAATAAAAGTATCTTAGTTTGTGAACTTTTCTACACCATTATGCTCCTCATTGAAATGTTGAGATGGAACCAGCATGTTGTGAGTCATATTTTCAATCATGTTAGTCTGAAATTTTTTCAAAATTTTCATATCTTGAAGTACCACGTCATGAAAATTTGGAACATCAATGGATGACTGCTCATTTTTCTGTGTTGTATCTACAAATTCATAATCCATTGAAATAAAAGTATCTTAATTTGTGAACTTTTCTTAACATTATGCTCCTCATTGAAATGTTGAGATGGAACCAGCATGTTGTGAGTCATATTTTCAATCATGTTAGTCTGAAATTTTTTCAAAATTTTCATATCTTGAAGTACCACGTCATGAAAATTTGGAACATCAATGGATGACTGCTCATTTTTCTGTGTTGTATCTACAAATTCATAATCCAGTGAAATAAAAGTATCTTAATTTGTGAACTTTTCTATACCATTATGCTCCTCATTGAAATGTTGAGATGGAACCAGCATGTTGTGAGTCATATTTTCAATCATGTTAGTCTGAAATTTTTTCAAAATTTTCATATCTTAAAGTACCACGTCATGAAAATTTGGAACATCAACGGATGACTGCTCATTTTTCTGTGTTGTATCTACAAATTCATAATCCAGTGAAAGAAAAGTATCTTAGTTTGTGAACTTTTCTACACCATTATGCTCCTCATTGAAATGTTGAGATGGAACCAGCATGTTGTGAGTCATATTTTCATTCATGTTAGTCTGAAATTTTTTCAAAATTTTCATATCTTGAAGTACCACGTCATGAAAATTTGGAACATCAATGGATGACTGCTCATTTTTCTGTGTTGTATCTACAAATTCATAATCCAGTGAAATAAAAGTATCTTAATTTGTGAACTTTTCTATACCATTATGCTTCTCATTGAAATGTTGAGATGGAACCAGCATGTTGTGAGTCATATTTTCAATAATGTTAGTCTGAAATTTTTTCAAAATTTTCATATCTTGAAGTACCACGTCCTGAAAATTTGGAACATCAATGGATGACTGCTCATTTTTCTGTGTTGTATCTACAAATTCATAATCCAGTGAAATAAAAGTATCTTAGTTTGTGAACTTTTCTATACCATTATGCTCCTCATTGAAATGTTGAGATGGAACCAGCATGTTGTGAGTCATATTTTCAATCATGTTAGTCTGAAATTTTTTCAAAATTTTCATATCTTAAAGTACCACGTCATAAAAATTTGGAACATCAACGGATGACTGCTCATTTTTCTGTGTTATATCTACAAATTCATAATCCAGTGAAAGAAAATTATCTTAGTTTGTGAACTTTTCTACACCATTATGCTCCTCATTGAAATGTTGAGATGGAACCAGCATGTTGTGAGTCATATTTTCATTCATGTTAGTCTGAAATTTTTTCAAAATTTTCATATCTTGAAGTACCACGTCATGAAAATTTGGAACATCAATGGATGACTGCTCATTTTTCTGTGTTGTATCTACAAATTCATAATCCAGTGAAATAAAAGTATCTTAATTTATGAACTTTTCTATACCATTATGCTCCTCATTGAAATGTTGAGATGGAACCAGCATGTTGTGAGTCATATTTTCATTCATGTTAGTCTGAAATTTTTTCAAAATTTTCATATCTTGAAGTACCACGTCCTGAAAATTTGGAACATCAATGGATGACTGCTCATTTTTCTGTGTTGTATCTACAAATTCATAATCCAGTGAAATAAAAGTATCTTAGTTTGTGAACTTTTCTACACCATTATGCTCCTCATTGAAATGTTGAGATGGAACCAGCATGCTGTGAGTCATATTTTCAATCATGTTAGTCTGAAATTTTTTCAAAATTTTCATATCTTGAAGTACCACGTCATGAAAATTTGGAACATCAATGGATGACTGCTCATTTTTCTGTGTTGTATCTACAAATTCATAATCCAGTGAAATAAAAGTATCTTAGTTTGTGAACTTTTCTACACCATTATGCTCCTCATTGAAATGTTGAGATGGAACCAGCATGTTGTGAGTCATATTTTCAATCATGTTAGTCTGAAATTTTTTCAAAATTTTTATATCTTGAAGTACCACGTCATGAAAATTTGGAACATCAATGGATGACTGCTCATTTTTCTGTGTTGTATCTACAAATTCATAATCCATTGAAATAAAAGTATCTTAATTTGTGAACTTTTCTTAACATTATGCTCCTCATTGAAATGTTGAGATGGAACCAGCATGTTGTGAGTCATATTTTCAATCATGTTAGTCTGAAATTTTTTCAAAATTTTCATATCTTGAAGTACCACGTCATGAAAATTTGGAACATCAATGGATGACTGCTCATTTTTCTGTGTTGTATCTACAAATTCATAATCCAGTGAAATAAAAGTATCTTAATTTGTGAACTTTTCTATACCATTATGCTCCTCATTGAAATGTTGAGATGGAACCAGCATGTTGTGAGTCATATTTTCAATCATGTTAGTCTGAAATTTTTTCAAAATTTTCATATCTTAAAGTACCACGTCATGAAAATTTGGAACATCAACGGATGACTGCTCATTTTTCTGTGTTATATCTACAAATTCATAATCCAGTGAAAGAAAAGTATCTTAGTTTGTGAACTTTTCTACACCATTATGCTCCTCATTGAAATGTTGAGATGGAACCAGCATGTTGTGAGTCATATTTTCATTCATGTTAGTCTGAAATTTTTCAAAATTTTCATATCTTGAAGTACCACGTCATGAAAATTTGGAACATCAATGGATGACTGCTCATTTTTCTGTATTGTATCTACAAATTCATAATCCAGTGAAATAAAAGTATCTTAATTTGTGAACTTTTCTATACCATTATGCTTCTCATTGAAATGTTGAGATGGAACCAGCATGTTGTGAGTCATATTTTCAATAATGTTAGTCTGAAATTTTTTCAAAATTTTCATATCTTGAAGTACCACGTCCTGAAAATTTGGAACATCAATGGATGACTGCTCATTTTTCTGTGTTGTATCTACAAATTCATAATCCAGTGAAATAAAAGTATCTTAGTTTGTGAACTTTTCTATACCATTATGCTCCTCATTGAAATGTTGAGATGGAACCAGCATGTTGTGAGTCATATTTTCAATCATGTTAGTCTGAAATTTTTTCAAAATTTTCATATCTTAAAGTACCACGTCATAAAAATTTGGAACATCAACGGATGACTGCTCATTTTTCTGTGTTGTATCTACAAATTCATAATCCAGTGAAAGAAAATTATCTTAGTTTGTGAACTTTTCTACACCATTATGCTCCTCATTGAAATGTTGAGATGGAACCAGCATGTTGTGAGTCATATTTTCATTCATGTTAGTCTGAAATTTTTTCAAAATTTTCATATCTTGAAGTACCACGTCATGAAAATTTGGAACATCAATGGATGACTGCTCATTTTTCTGTGTTGTATCTACAAATTCATAATCCAGTGAAATAAAAGTATCTTAATTTATGAACTTTTCTATACCATTATGCTCCTCATTGAAATGTTGAGATGGAACCAGCATGTTGTGAGTCATATTTTCATTCATGTTAGTCTGAAATTTTTTCAAAATTTTCATATCTTGAAGTACCACGTCCTGAAAATTTGGAACATCAATGGATGACTGCTCATTTTTCTGTGTTGTATCTACAAATTCATAATCCAGTGAAATAAAAGTATCTTAGTTTGTGAACTTTTCTATACCATTATGCTCCTCATTGAAATGTTGAGATGGAACCAGCATGTTGTGAGTCATATTTTTAATCATGTTAGTCTGAAATTTTTTCAAAATTTTCATATCTTGAAGTACCACGTCATGAAAATTTGGAACATCAATGGATGACTGCTCATTTTTCTGTGTTGTATCTACAAATTCATAATCCAGTGAAATAAAAGTATCTTAATTTGTGAACTTTTCTATACCATTATGCTTCTCATTGAAATGTTGAGATGGAACCAGCATGTTGTGAGTCATATTTTCAATAATGTTAGTCTGAAATTTTTTCAAAATTTTCATATCTTGAAGTACCACGTCCTGAAAATTTGGAACATCAATGGATGACTGCTCATTTTTCTGTGTTGTATCTACAAATTCATAATCCAGTGAAATAAAAGTATCTTAGTTTGTGAACTTTTCTATACCATTATGCTCCTCATTGAAATGTTGAGATGGAACCAGCATGTTGTGAGTCATATTTTCAATCATGTTAGTCTGAAATTTTTTCAAAATTTTCATATCTTAAAGTACCACGTCATAAAATTTGGAACATCAACGGATGACTGCTCATTTTTCTGTGTTATATCTACAAATTCATAATCCAGTGAAAGAAAATTATCTTAGTTTGTGAACTTTTCTACACCATTATGCTCCTCATTGAAATGTTGAGATGGAACCAGCATGTTGTGAGTCATATTTTCATTCATGTTAGTCTGAAATTTTTTCAAAATTTTCATATCTTGAAGTACCACGTCATGAAAATTTGGAACATCAATGGATGACTGCTCATTTTTCTGTGTTGTATCTACAAATTCATAATCCAGTGAAATAAAAGTATCTTAATTTATGAACTTTTCTATACCATTATGCTCCTCATTGAAATGTTGAGATGGAACCAGCATGTTGTGAGTCATATTTTCATTCATGTTAGTCTGAAATTTTTTCAAAATTTTCATATCTTGAAGTACCACGTCCTGAAAATTTGGAACATCAATGGATGACTGCTCATTTTTCTGTGTTGTATCTACAAATTCATAATCCAGTGAAATAAAAGTATCTTAGTTTGTGAACTTTTCTACACCATTATGCTCCTCATTGAAATGTTGAGATGGAACCAGCATGCTGTGAGTCATATTTTCAATCATGTTAGTCTGAAATTTTTTCAAAATTTTCATATCTTGAAGTACCACGTCATGAAAATTTGGAACATCAATGGATGACTGCTCATTTTTCTGTGTTGTATCTACAAATTCATAATCCAGTGAAATAAAAGTATCTTAGTTTGTGAACTTTTCTACACCATTATGCTCCTCATTGAAATGTTGAGATGGAACCAGCATGTTGTGAGTCATATTTTCAATCATGTTAGTCTGAAATTTTTTCAAAATTTTTATATCTTGAAGTACCACGTCATGAAAATTTGGAACATCAATGGATGACTGCTCATTTTTCTGTGTTGTATCTACAAATTCATAATCCATTGAAA
Source organism: Lathyrus oleraceus (assembly GCF_024323335.1). Taxonomy (NCBI): domain Eukaryota; kingdom Viridiplantae; phylum Streptophyta; class Magnoliopsida; order Fabales; family Fabaceae; genus Lathyrus; species Lathyrus oleraceus. The sequence continues at coordinate 504,076,830 of NC_066584.1, read as the reverse complement.
TAAAAGTATCTTAATTTGTGAACTTTTCTTAACATTATGCTCCTCATTGAAATGTTGAGATGGAACCAGCATGTTGTGAGTCATATTTTCAATCATGTTAGTCTGAAATTTTTTCAAAATTTTCATATCTTGAAGTACCACGTCATGAAAATTTGGAACATCAATGGATGACTGCTCATTTTTCTGTGTTGTATCTACAAATTCATAATCCAGTGAAATAAAAGTATCTTAATTTGTGAACTTTTCTATACCATTATGCTCCTCATTGAAATGTTGAGATGGAACCAGCATGTTGTGAGTCATATTTTCAATCATGTTAGTCTGAAATTTTTTCAAAATTTTCATATCTTAAAGTACCACGTCATGAAAATTTGGAACATCAACGGATGACTGCTCATTTTTCTGTGTTGTATCTACAAATTCATAATCCAGTGAAAGAAAAGTATCTTAGTTTGTGAACTTTTCTACACCATTATGCTCCTCATTGAAATGTTGAGATGGAACCAGCATGTTGTGAGTCATATTTTCATTCATGTTAGTCTGAAATTTTTTCAAAATTTTCATATCTTGAAGTACCACGTCATGAAAATTTGGAACATCAATGGATGACTGCTCATTTTTCTGTATTGTATCTACAAATTCATAATCCAGTGAAATAAAAGTATCTTAATTTGTGAACTTTTCTATACCATTATGCTTCTCATTGAAATGTTGAGATGGAACCAGCATGTTGTGAGTCATATTTTCAATAATGTTAGTCTGAAATTTTTTCAAAATTTTCATATCTTGAAGTACCACGTCCTGAAAATTTGGAACATCAATGGATGACTGCTCATTTTTCTGTGTTGTATCTACAAATTCATAATCCAGTGAAATAAAAGTATCTTAGTTTGTGAACTTTTCTATACCATTATGCTCCTCATTGAAATGTTGAGATGGAACCAGCATGTTGTGAGTCATATTTTCAATCATGTTAGTCTGAAATTTTTTCAAAATTTTCATATCTTAAAGTACCACGTCATAAAAATTTGGAACATCAACGGATGACTGCTCATTTTTCTGTGTTGTATCTACAAATTCATAATCCAGTGAAAGAAAATTATCTTAGTTTGTGAACTTTTCTACACCATTATGCTCCTCATTGAAATGTTGAGATGGAACCAGCATGTTGTGAGTCATATTTTCATTCATGTTAGTCTGAAATTTTTTCAAAATTTTCATATCTTGAAGTACCACGTCATGAAAATTTGGAACATCAATGGATGACTGCTCATTTTTCTGTGTTGTATCTACAAATTCATAATCCAGTGAAATAAAAGTATCTTAATTTATGAACTTTTCTATACCATTATGCTCCTCATTGAAATGTTGAGATGGAACCAGCATGTTGTGAGTCATATTTTCATTCATGTTAGTCTGAAATTTTTTCAAAATTTTCATATCTTGAAGTACCACGTCCTGAAAATTTGGAACATCAATGGATGACTGCTCATTTTTCTGTGTTGTATCTACAAATTCATAATCCAGTGAAATAAAAGTATCTTAGTTTGTGAACTTTTCTATACCATTATGCTCCTCATTGAAATGTTGAGATGGAACCAGCATGTTGTGAGTCATATTTTTAATCATGTTAGTCTGAAATTTTTTCAAAATTTTCATATCTTGAAGTACCACGTCATGAAAATTTGGAACATCAATGGATGACTGCTCATTTTTCTGTGTTGTATCTACAAATTCATAATCCAGTGAAATAAAAGTATCTTAATTTGTGAACTTTTCTATACCATTATGCTCCTCATTGAAATGTTGAGATGGAACCAGCATGTTGTGAGTCATATTTTCAATCATGTTAGTCTGAAATTTTTTCAAAATTTTCATATCTTGAAGTACCACGTCATGAAAATTTGGAACATCAATGGATGACTGCTCATTTTTCTGTGTTGTATCTACAAATTCATAATCCAGTGAAAGAAAAGTATCTTAGTTTGTGAACTTTTCTACACCATTATGCTCCTCATTGAAATGTTGAGATGGAACCAGCATGTTGTGAGTCATATTTTCATTCATGTTAGTCTGAAATTTTTTCAAAATTTTCATATCTTGAAGTACCACGTCCTGAAAATTTGGAACATCAATGGATGACTGCTCATTTTTCTGTGTTGTATCTACAAATTCATAATCTAGTGAAATAAAAGTATCTTAATTTGTGAACTTTTCTATACCATTATGCTCCTCATTGAAATGTTGAGATGGAACCAGCATGTTGTGAGTCATATTTTCAATCATGTTAGTCTGAAATTTTTTCTAAATTTTCATATCTTGAAGTACCACGTCATGAAAATTTGGAACATCAGTGGATGACTGCTCATTTCTCTGTGTTGTATCTACAAATTCATAATCCAGTGAAATAAAAGTATCATAATTTGTGAACTTTTCTACACCATTATGCTCCTCATTGAAATGTTGAGATGGAACCAGCATGTTGTGAGTCATATTTTCAATCATGTTAGTCTGAAATTTTTTCAAAATTTTCATATCTTGAAGTACCACGTCATGAAAATTTGGAACATCAATGGATGACTGCTCATTTTTCTGTGTTGTATCTACAAATTCATAATCCAGTGAAATAAAAGTATCTTAGTTTGTGAACTTTTCTATACCATTATGCTCCTCATTGAAATGTTGAGATGGAACCAGCATGTTGTGAGTCATATTTTCAATCATGTTAGTCTGAAATTTTTTCAAAATTTTCATATCTTGAAGTACCACGTCATGAAAATTTGGAACATCAATGGATGACTGCTCATTTTTCTGTGTTGTATCTACAAATTCATAATCCAGTGAAATAAAAGTATCTTAGTTTGTGAACTTTTTTACACCATTATGCTCCTCATTGAAATGTTGAGATGGAACCAGCATGTTGTGAGTCAGATTTTAAATAATGTTAGTCTGAATTTTTTTCAAAATTTTCATATCTTGAAGTACCACGTCATGAAAATTTGGAACATCAATGGATGACTGCTCATTTTTCTGTGTTGTATCTACAAATTCATAATCCAGTGAAATAAAAGTATCTTAGTTTGTGAACTTTTCTATACCATTATGCTCCTCATTGAAATGTTGAGATGGAACCAGCATGTTGTGAGTCATATTTTCAATCATGTTAGTCTGAAATTTTTTCAAAATTTTCATATCTTAAAGTACCACGTCATGAAAATTTGGAACATCAACGGATGACTGCTCATTTTTCTGTGTTGTATCTACAAATTCATAATCCAGTGAAATAAAAGTATCTTAGTTTGTGAACTTTTCTACACCATTATGCTCCTCATTGAAATGTTGAGATGGAACCAGCATGTTGTGAGTCATATTTTCATTCATGTTAGTCTGAAATTTTTTCAAAATTTTCATATCTTGAAGTACCACGTCATGAAAATTTGGAACATCAATGGATGACTGCTCATTTTTCTGTGTTGTATCTACAAATTCATAATCCAGTGAAATAAAAGTATCTTAATTTGTGAACTTTTCTATACCATTATGCTCCTCATTGAAATGTTGAGATGGAACCAGCATGTTGTGAGTCATATTTTCAATCATGTTAGTCTGAAATTTTTTCAAAATTTTCATATCTTGAAGTACCACGTCATGAAAATTTGGAACATCAATGGATGACTGCTCATTTTTCTGTGTTGTATCTACAAATTCATAATCCAGTGAAATAAAAGTATCTTAGTTTGTGAACTTTTCTATACCATTATGCTCCTCATTGAAATGTTGAGATGGAACCAGCATGTTGTGAGTCATATTTTCAATCATGTTAGTCTGAAATTTTTTCAAAATTTTCATATCTTGAAGTACCACGTCATAAAATTTGGAACATCAATGGATGACTGCTCATTTTTCTGTGTTGTATCTACAAATTCATAATCCAGTGAAATAAAAGTATCTTAGTTTGTGAACTTTTCTACACCATTATGCTCCTCATTGAAATGTTGAGATGGAACCAGCATGTTGTGAGTCATATTTTCATTCATGTTAGTCTGAAATTTTTTCAAAATTTTCATATCTTGAAGTACCACGTCATGAAAATTTGGAACATCAATGGATGACTGCTCATTTTTCTGTGTTGTATCTACAAATTCATAATCCAGTGAAATAAAAGTATCTTAATTTGTGAACTTTTCTATACCATTATGCTCCTCATTGAAATGTTGAGATGGAACCAGCATGTTGTGAGTCATATTTTCATTCATGTTAGTCTGAAATTTTTTCAAAATTTTCATATCTTGAAGTACCACGTCATGAAAATTTGGAACATCAATGGATGACTGCTCATTTTTCTGTGTTGTATCTACAAATTCATAATCCAGTGAAATAAAAGTATCTTAGTTTGTGAACTTTTCTATACCATTATGCTCCTCATTGAAATGTTGAGATGGAACCAGCATGTTGTGAGTCATATTTTTAATCATGTTAGTCTGAAATTTTTTCAAAATTTTCATATCTTGAAGTACCACGTCATGAAAATTTGGAACATCAATGGATGACTGCTCATTTTTCTGTGTTGTATCTACAAATTCATAATCCAGTGAAATAAAAGTATCTTAATTTGTGAACTTTTCTATACCATTATGCTCCTCATTGAAATGTTGAGATGGAACCAGCATGTTGTGAGTCATATTTTCAATCATGTTAGTCTGAAATTTTTTCAAAATTTTCATATCTTGAAGTACCACGTCATGAAAATTTGGAACATCAATGGATGACTGCTCATTTTTCTGTGTTGTATCTACAAATTCATAATCCAGTGAAATAAAAGTATCTTAGTTTGTGAACTTTTCTACACCATTATGCTCCTCATTGAAATGTTGAGATGGAACCAGCATGTTGTGAGTCATATTTTCATTCATGTTAGTCTGAAATTTTTTCAAAATTTTCATATCTTGAAGTACCACGTCATGAAAATTTGGAACATCAATGGATGACTGCTCATTTTTCTGTGTTGTATCTACAAATTCATAATCCAGTGAAATAAAAGTATCTTAATTTGTGAACTTTTCTATACCATTATGCTCCTCATTGAAATGTTGAGATGGAACCAGCATGTTGTGAGTCATATTTTCAATCATGTTAGTCTGAAATTTTTTCAAAATTTTCATATCTTGAAGTACCACGTCATGAAAATTTGGAACATCAATGGATGACTGCTCATTTTTCTGTGTTGTATCTACAAATTCATAATCCAGTGAAATAAAAGTATCTTAATTTGTGAACTTTTCTACACCATTATGCTCCTCATTGAAATGTTGAGATGGAACCAGCATGTTGTGAGTCATATTTTCAATCATGTTAGTCTGAAATTTTTTCAAAATTTTCATATCTTGAAGTACCACGTCATGAAAATTTGGAACATCAATGGATGACTGCTCATTTTTCTGTGTTGTATCTACAAATTCATAATCTAGTGAAATAAAAGTATCTTAGTTTGTGAACTTTTCTATACCATTATGCTCCTCATTGAAATGTTGAGATGGAACCAGCATGTTGTGAGTCATATTTTCAATCATGTTAGTCTGAAATTTTTTCAAAATTTTCATATCTTGAAGTACCACGTCATGAAAATTTGGAACATCAATGGATGACTGCTCATTTTTCTGTGTTGTATCTACAAATTCATAATCCAGTGAAATAAAAGTATCTTAGTTTGTGAACTTTTCTACACCATTATGCTCCTCATTGAAATGTTGAGATGGAACCAGCATGTTGTGAGTCATATTTTAAATAATGTTAGTCTGAATTTTTTTCAAAATTTTCATATCTTGAAGTACCACGTCATGAAAATTTGGAACATCAATGGATGACTGCTCATTTTTCTGTGTTGTATCTACAAATTCATAATCCAGTGAAATAAAAGTATCTTAGTTTGTGAACTTTTCTATACCATTATGCTCCTCATTGAAATGTTGAGATGGAACCAGCATGTTGTGAGTCATATTTTCAATCATGTTAGTCTGAAATTTTTTCAAAATTTTCATATCTTGAAGTACCACGTCATGAAAATTTGGAACATCAATGGATGACTGCTCATTTTTCTGTGTTGTATCTACAAATTCATAATCCAGTGAAATAAAAGTATCTTAGTTTGTGAACTTTTCTACACCATTATGCTCCTCATTGAAATGTTGAGATGGAACCAGCATGTTGTGAGTCATATTTTCAATCATGTTAGTCTGAAATTTTTTCAAAATTTTCATATCTTGAAGTACCACGTCATGAAAATTTGGAACATCAATGGATGACTGCTCATTTTTCTGTGTTGTATCTACAAATTCATAATCCAGTGAAATAAAAGTATCTTAGTTTGTGAACTTTTCTACACCATTATGCTCCTCATTGAAATGTTGAGATGGAACCAGCATGTTGTGAGTCATATTTTAAATAATGTTAGTCTGAATTTTTTTCAAAATTTTCATATCTTGAAGTACCACGTCATGAAAATTTGGAACATCAATGGATGACTGCTCATTTTTCTGTGTTGTATCTACAAATTCATAATCCAGTGAAATAAAAGTATCTTAGTTTGTGAACTTTTCTATACCATTATGCTCCTCATTGAAATGTTGAGATGGAACCAGCATGTTGTGAGTCATATTTTCAATCATGTTAGTCTGAAATTTTTTCAAAATTTTCATATCTTGAAGTACCACGTCATGAAAATTTGGAACATCAATGGATGACTGCTCATTTTTCTGTGTTGTATCTACAAATTCATAATCCAGTGAAATAAAAGTATCTTAGTTTGTGAACTTTTCTACACCATTATGCTCCTCATTGAAATGTTGAGATGGAACCAGCATGTTGTGAGTCATATTTTAAATCATGTTAGTCTGAATTTTTTCAAAATTTTCATATCTTGAAGTACCACGTCATGAAAATTTGGAACATCAATGGATGACTGCTCATTTTTCTGTGTTGTATCTACAAATTCATAATCCAGTGAAATAAAAGTATCTTAATTTGTGAACTTTTCTATACCATTATGCTCCTCATTGAAATGTTGAGATGGAACCAGCATGTTGTGAGTCATATTTTCAATCATGTTAGTCTGAAATTTTTTCAAAATTTTCATATCTTGAAGTACCACGTCATGAAAATTTGGAACATCAATGGATGACTGCTCATTTTTCTGTGTTGTATCTACAAATTCATAATCCAGTGAAATAAAAGTATCTTAGTTTGTGAACTTTTCTATACCATTATGCTCCTCATTGAAATGTTGAGATGGAACCAGCATGTTGTGAGTCATATTTTCAATCATGTAAGTCAGAAATTTTTTAAAAATTTTCATATCTTGAAGTACCACATCATGAAAATTTGGAACATCAATGGATGACTGCTCATTTTTCTGTGTTGTATCTACAAATTCATAATCCAGTGAAATAAATGTATCTTAATTTGTGAACTTTTCTATACCATTATGCTCCTCATTGAAATGTTGAGATGGAACCAGCATGTTGTGAGTCATATTTTCAATCATGTTAGTCTGAAATTTTTTCAAAATTTTCATATCTTGAAGTACCACGTCATGAAAATTTGGAACATCAATGGATGACTGCTCATTTTTCTGTGTTGTATCTACAAATTCATAATCCAGTGAAATAAAAGTATCTTAGTTTGTGAACTTTTCTATACCATTATGCTCCTCATTGAAATGTTGAGATGGAACCAGCATGTTGTGAGTCATATTTTCAATCATGTTAGTCTGAAATTTTTTCAAAATTTTCATATCTTGAAGTACCACGTCATGAAAATTTGGAACATCAATGGATGACTGCTCATTTTTCTGTGTTGTATCTACAAATTCATAATCCAGTGAAATAAAAGTATCTTAGTTTGTGAACTTTTCTATACCATTATGCTCCTCATTGAAATGTTGAGATGGAACCAGCATGTTGTGAGTCATATTTTCAATCATGTTAGTCTGAAATTTTTTCAAAATTTTCATATCTTGAAGTACCACGTCATGAAAATTTGGAACATCAATGGATGACTGCTCATTTTTCTGTGTTGTATCTACAAATTCATAATCCAGTGAAATAAAAGTATCTTAGTTTGTGAACTTTTCTACACCATTATGCTCCTCATTGAAATGTTGAGATGGAACCAGCATGTTGTGAGTCATATTTTAATCATGTTAGTCTGAATTTTTTTCAAAATTTTCATATCTTGAAGTACCACGTCATGAAAATTTGGAACATCAATGGATGACTGCTCATTTTTCTGTGTTGTATCTACAAATTCATAATCCAGTGAAATAAAAGTATCTTAGTTTGTGAACTTTTCTATACCATTATGCTCCTCATTGAAATGTTGAGATGGAACCAGCATGTTGTGAGTCATATTTTCAATCATGTTAGTCTGAAATTTTTTCAAAATTTTCATATCTTGAAGTACCACGTCATGAAAATTTGGAACATCAATGGATGACTGCTCATTTTTCTGTGTTGTATCTACAAATTCATAATCCAGTGAAATAAAAGTATCTTAGTTTGTGAACTTTTCTACACCATTATGCTCCTCATTGAAATGTTGAGATGGAACCAGCATGTTGTGAGTCATATTTTCAATCATGTTAGTCTGAATTTTTTTCAAAATTTTCATATCTTGAAGTACCACGTCATGAAAATTTGGAACATCAATGGATGACTGCTCATTTTTCTGTGTTGTATCTACAAATTCATAATCCAGTGAAATAAAAGTATCTTAATTTGTGAACTTTTCTATACCATTATGCTCCTCATTGAAATGTTGAGATGGAACCAGCATGTTGTGAGTCATATTTTCAATCATGTTAGTCTGAAATTTTTTCAAAATTTTCATATCTTGAAGTACCACGTCATGAAAATTTGGAACATCAATGGATGACTGCTCATTTTTCTGTGTTGTATCTACAAATTCATAATCCAGTGAAATAAAAGTATCTTAGTTTGTGAACTTTTCTATACCATTATGCTCCTCATTGAAATGTTGAGATGGAACCAGCATGTTGTGAGTCATATTTTCAATCATGTAAGTCTGAAATTTTTTCAAAATTTTCATATCTTGAAGTACCACGTCATGAAAATTTGGAACATCAATGGATGACTGCTCATTTTTCTGTGTTGTATCTACAAATTCATAATCCAGTGAAATAAATGTATCTTAATTTGTGAACTTTTCTATACCATTATGCTCCTCATTGAAATGTTGAGATGGAACCAGCATGTTGTGAGTCATATTTTCAATCATGTTAGTCTGAAATTTTTTCAAAATTTTCATATCTTGAAGTACCACGTCATGAAAATTTGGAACATCAATGGATGACTGCTCATTTTTCTGTGTTGTATCTACAAATTCATAATCCAGTGAAATAAAAGTATCTTAGTTTGTGAACTTTTCTATACCATTATGCTCCTCATTGAAATGTTGAGATGGAACCAGCATGTTGTGAGTCATATTTTCAATCATGTTAGTCTGAAATTTTTTCAAAATTTTCATATCTTGAAGTACCACGTCATGAAAATTTGGAACATCAATGGATGACTGCTCATTTTTCTGTGTTGTATCTACAAATTCATAATCCAGTGAAATAAATGTATCTTAATTTGTGAACTTTTCTATACCATTATGCTCCTCATTGAAATGTTGAGATGGAACCAGCATGTTGTGAGTCATATTTTCAATCATGTTAGTCTGAAATTTTTTCAAAATTTTCATATCTTGAAGTACCACGTCATGAAAATTTGGAACATCAATGGATGACTGCTCATTTTTCTGTGTTGTATCTACAAATTCATAATCCAGTGAAATAAAAGTATCTTAGTTTGTGAACTTTTCTATACCATTATGCTCCTCATTGAAATGTTGAGATGGAACCAGCATGTTGTGAGTCATATTTTCAATCATGTTAGTCTGAAATTTTTTCAAATTTTCATATCTTGAAGTACCACGTCATGAAAATTTGGAACATCAATGGATGACTGCTCATTTTTCTGTGTTGTATCTACAAATTCATAATCCAGTGAAATAAAAGTATCTTAGTTTGTGAACTTTTCTATACCATTATGCTCCTCATTGAAATGTTGAGATGGAACCAGAATGTTGTGAGTCATATTTTCAATCATGTTAGTCTGAAATTTTTTCAAAATTTTCATATCTTGAAGTACCACGTCATGAAAATTTGGAACATCAATGGATGACTGCTCATTTTTCTGTGTTGTATCTACAAATTCATAATCCAGTGAAATAAAAGTATCTTAGTTTGTGAACTTTTCTACACCATTATGCTCCTCATTGAAATGTTGAGATGGAACCAGCATGTTGTGAGTCATATTTTAAATAATGTTAGTCTGAAATTTTTTCAAATTTTTCATATCTTGAAGTACCACGTCATGAAAATTTGGAACATCAATGGATGACTGCTCATTTTTCTGTGTTGTATCTACAAATTCATAATCCAGTGAAATAAAAGTATCTTAATTTGTGAACTTGTCTATACCATTATGCTCCTCATTGAAATGTTGAGATGGAACCAGCATGTTGTGAGTCATATTTTCAATCATGTTAGTCAGAAATTTTTTCAAAATTTTCATATCTTGAAGTACCACGTCATGAAAATTTGGAACATCAATGGATGACTGCTCATTTTTCACGTCATGGAAATTTGGAACATCAATGGATGACTGCTCATTTTTCTGTGTTGTATCTACAAATTCATAATCCAGTGAAATAAAAGTATCTTAGTTTGTGAACTTTTCTATACCATTATGCTCCTCATTGAAATGTTGAGATGGAACCAGCATGTTGTGAGTCATATTTTCAATCATGTTAGTCTGAAATTTTTTCAAAATTTTCATATCTTGAAGTACCACGTCATGAAAATTTGGAACATCAATGGATGACTGCTCATTTTTCTGTGTTGTATCTACAAATTCATAATCCAGTGAAATAAAAGTATCTTAATTTGTGAACTTGTCTATACCATTATGCTCCTCATTGAAATGTTGAGATGGAACCAGCATGTTGTGAGTCATATTTTCAATCATGTTAGTCTGAAATTTTTTCAAAATTTTCATATCTTGAAGTACCACGTCATGAAAATTTGGAACATCAATGGATGACTGCTCATTTTTCTGTGTTGTATCTACAAATTCATAATCCAGTGAAATAAAAGTATCTTAGTTTGTGAACTTTTCTATACCATTATGCTCCTCATTGAAATGTTGAGATGGAACCAGCATGTTGTGAGTCATATTTTCAATCATGTTAGTCTGAAATTTTTCAAAATTTTCATATCTTGAAGTACCACGTCATGAAAATTTGGAACATCAATGGATGACTGCTCATTTTTCTGTGTTGTATCTACAAATTCATAATCCAGTGAAATAAAAGTATCTTAGTTTGTGAACTTTTCTATACCATTATGCTCCTCATTGAAATGTTGAGATGGAACCAGCATGTTGTGAGTCATATTTTCAATCATGTTAGTCTGAAATTTTTTCAAAATTTTCATATCTTGAAGTACCACGTCATGAAAATTTGGAACATCAATGGATGACTGCTCATTTTTCTGTGTTGTATCTACAAATTCATAATCCAGTGAAATAAAAGTATCTTAGTTTGTGAACTTTTCTATACCATTATGCTCCTCATTGAAATGTTGAGATGGAACCAGCATGTTGTGAGTCATATTTTCAATCATGTTAGTCTGAAATTTTTTCAAATTTTTCATATCTTGAAGTACCACGTCATGAAAATTTGGAACATCAATGGATGACTGCTCATTTTTCTGTGTTGTATCTACAAATTCATAATCCAGTGAAATAAAAGTATCTTAATTTGTGAACTTTTCTATACCATTATGCTCCTCATTGAAATGTTGAGATGGAACCAGCATGTTGTGAGTCATATTTTCAATCATGTTAGTCTGAAATTTTTTCAAAATTTTCATATCTTGAAGTACCACGTCATGAAAATTTGGAACATCAATGGATGACATTTTTCACGTCATGGAAATTTGGAACATCAATGGATGACTGCTCATTTTTCTGTGTTGTATCTACAAATTCATAATCCAGTGAAATAAAAGTATCTTAGTTTGTGAACTTTTCTATACCATTATGCTCCTCATTGAAATGTTGAGATGGAACCAGCATGTTGTGAGTCATATTTTCAATCATGTTAGTCTGAAATTTTTTCAAAATTTTCATATCTTGAAGTACCACGTCATGAAAATTTGGAACATCAATGGATGACTGCTCATTTTTCTGTGTTGTATCTACAAATTCATAATCCAGTGAAATAAAAGTATCTTAATTTGTGAACTTTTCTACACCATTATGCTCCTCATTGAAATGTTGAGATGGAACCAGCATGTTGTGAGTCATATTTTCAATCATGTTAGTCTGAAATTTTTTCAAAATTTTCATATCTTGAAGTACCACGTCATGAAAATTTGGAACATCAATGGATGACTGCTCATTTTTCTGTGTTGTATCTACAAATTCATAATCCAGTGAAATAAAAGTATCTTAGTTTGTGAACTTTTCTATACCATTATGCTCCTCATTGAAATGTTGAGATGGAACCAGCATGTTGTGAGTCATATTTTCAATCATGTTAGTCTGAAATTTTTTCAAAATTTTCATATCTTGAAGTACCACGTCATGAAAATTTGGAACATCAATGGATGACTGCTCATTTTTCTGTGTTGTATCTACAAATTCATAATCCAGTGAAATAAAAGTATCTTAGTTTGTGAACTTTTCTATACCATTATGCTCCTCATTGAAATGTTGAGATGGAACCAGCATGTTGTGAGTCATATTTTCAATCATGTTAGTCTGAAATTTTTTCAAAATTTTCATATCTTGAAGTACCACGTCATGAAAATTTGGAACATCAATGGATGACTGCTCATTTTTCTGTGTTGTATCTACAAATTCATAATCCAGTGAAATAAAAGTATCTTAGTTTGTGAACTTTTCTACACCATTATGCTCCTCATTGAAATGTTGAGATGGAACCAGCATGTTGTGAGTCATATTTTAAATCATGTTAGTCTGAAATTTTTTCAAATTTTCATATCTTGAAGTACCACGTCATGAAAATTTGGAACATCAATGGATGACTGCTCATTTTTCTGTGTTGTATCTACAAATTCATAATCCAGTGAAATAAAAGTATCTTAATTTGTGAACTTTTCTATACCATTATGCTCCTCATTGAAATGTTGAGATGGAACCAGCATGTTGTGAGTCATATTTTCAATCATGTTAGTCTGAAATTTTTTCAAAATTTTCATATCTTGAAGTACCACGTCATGAAAATTTGGAACATCAATGGATGACTGCTCATTTTTCTGTGTTGTATCTACAAATTCATAATCCAGTGAAATAAAAGTATCTTAATTTGTGAACTTTTCTATACCATTATGCTCCTCATTGAAATGTTGAGATGGAACCAGCATGTTGTGAGTCATATTTTCAATCATGTTAGTCTGAAATTTTTTCAAAATTTTCATATCTTGAAGTACCACGTCATGAAAATTTGGAACATCAATGGATGACTGCTCATTTTTTTCATGGAATTTGTCAATGGATGACTGCTCATTTTTCTGTGTTGTATCTACAAATTCATAATCCAGTGAAATAAAAGTATCTTAGTTTGTGAACTTTTCTATACCATTATGCTCCTCATTGAAATGTTGAGATGGAACCAGCATGTTGTGAGTCATATTTTCAATCATGTTAGTCTGAAATTTTTTCAAAATTTTCATATCTTGAAGTACCACGTCATGAAAATTTGGAACATCAATGGATGACTGCTCATTTTTCTGTGTTGTATCTACAAATTCATAATCCAGTGAAATAAAAGTATCTTAATTTGTGAACTTTTCTATACCATTATGCTCCTCATTGAAATGTTGAGATGGAACCAGCATGTTGTGAGTCATATTTTCAATCATGTTAGTCTGAAATTTTTTCAAAATTTCATATCTTGAAGTACCACGTCATGAAAATTTGGAACATCAATGGATGACTGCTCATTTTTCTGTGTTGTATCTACAAATTCATAATCCAGTGAAATAAAAGTATCTTAGTTTGTGAACTTTTCTATACCATTATGCTCCTCATTGAAATGTTGAGATGGAACCAGCATGTTGTGAGTCATATTTTCAATCATGTTAGTCTGAAATTTTTTCAAAATTTCATATCTTGAAGTACCACGTCATGAAAATTTGGAACATCAATGGATGACTGCTCATTTTTCTGTGTTGTATCTACAAATTCATAATCCAGTGAAATAAAGTATCTTAATTTGTGAACTTTTCTACACCATTATGCTCCTCATTGAAATGTTGAGATGGAACCAGCATGTTGTGAGTCATATTTTCAATCATGTTAGTCTGAAATTTTTTCAAAATTTTCATATCTTGAAGTACCACGTCATGAAAATTTGGAACATCAATGGATGACTGCTCATTTTTCTGTGTTGTATCTACAAATTCATAATCCAGTGAAATAAAAGTATCTTAATTTGTGAACTTTTCTATACCATTATGCTCCTCATTGAAATGTTGAGATGGAACCAGCATGTTGTGAGTCATATTTTCAATCATGTTAGTCTGAAATTTTTTCAAAATTTTCATATCTTGAAGTACCACGTCATGAAATTTGGAACATCAATGGATGACTGCTCATTTTTCTGTGTTGTATCTACAAATTCATAATCCAGTGAAATAAAAGTATCTTAATTTGTGAACTTTTCTATACCATTATGCTCCTCATTGAAATGTTGAGATGGAACCAGCATGTTGTGAGTCATATTTTCAATCATGTTAGTCTGAAATTTTTTCAAAATTTTCATATCTTGAAGTACCACGTCATGAAAATTTGGAACATCAATGGATGACTGCTCATTTTTCTGTGTTGTATCTACAAATTCATAATCCAGTGAAATAAAAGTATCTTAATTTGTGAACTTTTCTATACCATTATGCTCCTCATTGAAATGTTGAGATGGAACCAGCATGTTGTGAGTCATATTTTCAATCATGTTAGTCTGAAATTTTTTCAAATTTTTCATATCTTGAAGTACCACGTCATGAAAATTTGGAACATCAATGGATGACTGCTCATTTTTCTGTGTTGTATCTACAAATTCATAATCCAGTGAAATAAAAGTATCTTAGTTTGTGAACTTTTCTATACCATTATGCTCCTCATTGAAATGTTGAGATGGAACCAGCATGTTGTGAGTCATATTTTCAATCATGTTAGTCTGAAATTTTTCAAAATTTTCATATCTTGAAGTACCACGTCATGAAAATTTGGAACATCAATGGATGACTGCTCATTTTTTTGTGTTGTATCTACAAATTCATAATCCAGTAAAATAAAAGTATCTTAATTTGTGAACTTTTCTATACCATTATGCTCCTCATTGAAATGTTGAGATGGAACCAGCATGTTGTGAGTCATATTTTCAATCATGTTAGTCTGAAATTTTTTCAAAATTTTCATATCTTGAAGTACCACGTCATGAAAATTTGGAACATCAATGGATGACTGCTCATTTTTCTGTGTTGTATCTACAAATTCATAATCCAGTGAAATAAAAGTATCTTAGTTTGTGAACTTTTCTATACCATTATGCTCCTCATTGAAATGTTGAGATGGAACCAGCATGTTGTGAGTCATATTTTCAATCATGTTAGTCTGAAATTTTTTTAAAATTTTCATATCTTGAAGTACCACGTCATGAAAATTTGGAACATCAATGGATGACTGCTCATTTTTCTGTGTTGTATCTACAAATTCATAATCCAGTGAAATAAAAGTATCTTAATTTGTGAACTTTTCTATACCATTATGCTCCTCATTGAAATGTTGAGATGGAACCAGCATGTTGTGAGTCATATTTTCAATCATGTTAGTCTGAAATTTTTTCAAAATTTTCATATCTTGAAGTACCACGTCATGAAAATTTGGAACATCAATGGATGACTGCTCATTTTTCTGTGTTGTATCTACAAATTCATAATCCAGTGAAATAAAAGTATCTTAATTTGTGAACTTTTCTATACACCATTATGCTCCTCATTGAAATGTTGAGATGGAACCAGCATGTTGTGAGTCATATTTTCAATCATGTTAGTCTGAAATTTTTCAAAATTTTCATATCTTGAAGTACCACGTCATGAAAATTTGGAACATCAATGGATGACTGCTCATTTTTCTGTGTTGTATCTACAAATTCATAATCCAGTGAAATAAAAGTATCTTAATTTGTGAACTTTTCTATACCATTATGCTCCTCATTGAAATGTTGAGATGGAACCAGCATGTTGTGAGTCATATTTTCAATCATGTTAGTCTGAAATTTTTTCAAAATTTTCATATCTTGAAGTACCACGTCATGAAAATTTGGAACATCAATGGATGACTGCTCATTTTTCTGTGTTGTATCTACAAATTCATAATCCAATGAAATAAAAGTATCTTATTTGTGAACTTTTCTATACCATTATGCTCCTCATTGAAATGTTGAGATGGAACCAGCATGTTGTGAGTCATATTTTCAATCATGTTAGTCTGAAATTTTTTCAAAATTTTCATATCTTGAAGTACCACGTCATGAAAATTTGGAACATCAATGGATGACTGCTCATTTTTTTGTGTTGTATCTACAAATTCATAATCCAATGAAATAAAAGTATCTTAATTTGTGAACTTTTCTATACCATTATGCTCCTCATTGAAATGTTGAGATGGAACCAGCATGTTGTGAGTCATATTTTCAATCATGTTAGTCTGAAATTTTTTCAAAATTTTCATATCTTGAAGTACCACGTCATGAAAATTTGGAACATCAATGGATGACTGCTCATTTTTCTGTGTTGTATCTACAAATTCATAATCCAGTGAAATAAAAGTATCTTAGTTTGTGAACTTTTCTATACCATTATGCTCCTCATTGAAATGTTGAGATGGAACCAGCATGTTTTGAGTCATATTTTCAATCATGTTAGTCTGAAATTTTTTCAAAATTTTCATATCTTGAAGTACCACGTCATGAAAATTTGGAACATCAATGGATGACTGCTCATTTTTCTGTGTTGTATCTACAAATTCATAATCCAGTGAAATAAAAGTATCTTAGTTTGTGAACTTTTCTATACCATTATGCTCCTCATTGAAATGTTGAGATGGAACCAGCATGTTGTGAGTCATATTTTCAATCATGTTAGTCTGAAATTTTTTCAAAATTTTCATATCTTGAAGTACCACGTCATGAAATTTGGAACATCAATGGATGACTGCTCATTTTTCTGTGTTGTATCTACAAATTCCTAATCCAGTGAAATAAAAGTATCTTAGTTTGTGAACTTTTCTATACCATTATGCTCCTCATTGAAATGTTGAGATGGAACCAGCATGTTGTGAGTCATATTTTCAATCATGTTAGTCTGAAATTTTTTCAAAATTTTCATATCTTGAAGTACCACGTCATGAAAATTTGGAACATCAATGGATGACTGCTCATTTTTCTGTGTTGTATCTACAAATTCATAATCCAGTGAAATAAAAGTATCTTAGTTTGTGAACTTTTCTACACCATTATGCTCCTCATTGAAATGTTGAGATGGAACCAGCATGTTGTGAGTCATATTTTAAATCATGTTAGTCTGAAATTTTTTCAAAATTTTCATATCTTGAAGTACCACGTCATGAAAATTTGGAACATCAATGGATGACTGCTCATTTTTCTGTGTTGTATCTACAAATTCATAATCCAGTGAAATAAAAGTATCTTAATTTGTGAACTTTTCTATACCATTATGCTCCTCATTGAAATGTTGAGATGGAACCAGCATGTTGTGAGTCATATTTTCAATCATGTTAGTCTGAAATTTTTTCAAAATTTTCATATCTTGAAGTACCACGTCATGAAAATTTGGAACATCAATGGATGACTGCTCATTTTTCTGTGTTGTATCTACAAATTCATAATCCAGTGAAATAAAAGTATCTTAATTTGTGAACTTTTCTACACCATTATGCTCCTCATTGAAATGTTGAGATGGAACCAGCATGTTGTGAGTCATATTTTCAATCATGTTAGTCTGAAATTTTTTCAAAATTTTCATATCTTGAAGTACCACGTCATGAAAATTTGGAACATCAATGGATGACTGATAATTTTTCTGTGTTGTATCTACAAATTCATAATCCAGTGAAATAAAAGTATCTTAATTTGTGAACTTTTCTACACCATTATGCTCCTCATTGAAATGTTGAGATGGAACCAGCATGTTGTGAGTCATATTTTCATCATGTTAGTCTGAAATTTTTTCAAAATTTTCATATCTTGAAGTACCACGTCATGAAAATTTGGAACATCAATGGATGACTGCTCATTTTTCTGTGTTGTATCTACAAATTCATAATCCAGTGAAATAAAAGTATCTTAATTTGTGACCTTTTCTACACCATTATGCTCCTCATTGAAATGTTGAGATGGAACCAGCATGTTGTGAGTCATATTTTCAATCATGTTAGTCTGAAATTTTTTCAAAATTTCATATCTTGAAGTACCACGTCATGAAAATTTGGAACATCAATGGATGACTGCTCATTTTTCTGTGTTGTATCTACAAATTCGTAATCCAGTGAAATAAAAGTATCTTAATTTGTGAACTTTTCTATACCATTATGCTCCTCATTGAAATGTTGAGATGGAACCAGCATGTTGTGAGTCATATTTTCAATCATGTTAGTCTGAAATTTTTTCAAATTTTTCATATCTTGAAGTACCACGTCATGAAAATTTGGAACATCAATGGATGACTGCTCATTTTTCTGTGTTGTATCTACAAATTCGTAATCCAGTGAAATAAAAGTATCTTAGTTTGTGAACTTTTCTATACCATTATGCTCCTCATTGAAATGTTGAGATGGAACCAGCATGTTGTGAGTCATATTTTCAATCATGTTAGTCTGAACATTTTTCAAAATTTTCATATCTTGAAGTACCACGTCATGAAAATTTGAACATCAATGGATGACTGCTCATTTTTTGTGTTGTATCTACAAATTCGTAATCCAGTGAAATAAAAGTATCTTAATTTGTGAACTTTTCTATACCATTATGCTCCTCATTGAAATGTTGAGATGGAACCAGCATGTTGTGAGTCATATTTTCAATCATGTTAGTCTGAAATTTTTTCAAAATTTTCATATCTTGAAGTACCACGTCATGAAAATTTGGAACATCACTGGATGACTGCTCATTTTTCTGTGTTGTATCTACAAATTCGTAATCCAGTGAAATAAAAGTATCTTAGTTTGTGAACTTTTCTATACCATTATGCTCCTCATTGAATTGTTGAGATGGAACCAGCATGTTGTGAGTCATATTTTCAATCATGTTAGTCTGAAAATTTTTCAAAATTTTCATATCTTGAAGTACCACGTCATGAAAATTTGGAACATCAATGGATGACTGCTCATTTTTCTGTGTTGTATCTACAAATTCGTAATCCAGTGAAATAAAGTATCTTAGTTTGTGAACTTTTCTATACCATTATGCTCCTCATTGATTGTTGAGATGGAACCAACATGTTGTGAGTCATATTTCAATCATGTTAGTCTGAATTTTTTTTAAAATTTTCATATCTTGAAGTACCACGTCATGAAATTTAGAACATCAATGGATGACTGCTCATTTTTCTGTGTTGTATCTACAAATTCATAATCCAGTGAAATAAAAGTATCTTAATTTGTGAACTTTTCTATACCATTATGCTCCTCATTGAAATGTTGAGATGGAACCAGCATGTTGTGAGTCATATTTTCAATCATGTTAGTCTGAAATTTTTTCAAAATTTTCATATCTTGAAGTACCACGTCATGAAAATTTGGAACATCAATGGATGACTGCTCATTTTTCTGTGTTGTACCTACAAATTCATAATCCAGTGAAATAAAAGTATCTTAATTTGTGAACTTTTCTACACCATTATGCTCCTCATTGAAATGTTGAGATGGAACCAGCATGTTGTGAGTCATATTTTCAATCATGTTAGTCTGAACATTTTTCAAAATTTTCATATCTTGAAGTACCACTTGATCCACGTCGCTCGCGGATCAAAAACGAGTGTTTTTTTGTAAATATGTAATATAGTGACACTGACTGACTCGAAATATCGTCTCTCAAGATTCTTGTGGGAAAATCAATAACAGTAATAAATAAGGGGGTTTGGTTTAGGTTTCCGATAAAGAAAAAGCACTTAAAATAATTGATTACTGAAATAATTGTTGTGAAATAAGCGATTAAAGTAACAGATCCATTGCCTCGGTTCTTACTAATCATCGACCGATGAAATACAATTTCCCAAGCGGGACTTCTATCCTATTTGAGGAAAAATCAGTCAACAAGCGTGGAAGATTTGATAAGAACATGTTCCTATTGCCGGATTAAGCATACGGTAAATGATAGAGCAAATTAACAGTTAAGCAGAGTTAATCTACGATTAAAATTAGGAACACAGATCACTCAAATTAAATCAAATACATTATATGATAATTGAATTAAGCAAACAACAATCACATGATATAATTGAAAGGAATAGAAATTAAATTGTAAATATCATAACAATCTCAAAGTTGAAACCTGAGTACAGTGAATCCGTCCAAAGAGGATTAGTTCTCCATGAGTTTTCAAGCTTCAACAATATTTTTTTTACGTGAATAATCCCCCCTTGAATAGTACACATGTTTCCTTAAAAAGATAAAAAGTGGATCCGGTTCAAAATCCAACTGGGTCGAAAATAACCCAGGCCCACAACATGACTCAATACTAATAAAATTCTAATGCTGTAACTTGAAACGAAATTCTGGAATTTGAGCTCCGAATCTGACTTCGACTCCAACACGAAAGTCGTAGCTCTCTCTCTTAGCTTTCCGTTGATTTTTAGAACGCCTCAAACGGATTCCCGGAACTCCAATTATGATTGTTTCCGCGCAGACTGCTAAAGCTGAAAATAAGTGCGAAATTAAATTAAACTAAAAATAAAATAAAATATGAAAACATAATAAATATAATAATAAACAAATAAAATAAAGAAATTCCTAAGTAAAAGTAGGAGAATTGTGCATAAATATGCACTGATTAATTCCCCCGGACTTGAACTTTTGCACTCCGAGCAAAATTGAAATAAAAAAGAAAGCACACACACATCAATAGCTACTCATTCTAGGCTACAAGTCATCTTCGGTTAACTTTGCATTGATAGGTACTAATCTTGCACACTAAGGATATTGTAAGAACACTAATCCACAGTTATGCAGACATAAACCTCTTGAATACACAAATCAACTTGAATCATATTATTATACTAAAGCCTAACTTACTCATCCTTCTTTGCTCTTTTTCATTCAGGCGCAATCACATTAAGCCCGTTATCTCCACACACTCATAGCAAGGCAACCGTTAGTGACTCTGATCCTTTCTGCACGGGTTCTGGTACTTAAGTGGCATAACCCTTGCTTACTCAATTATAGTTGCGGGGGATCGGACCGTAATCCGCCCTACCAAGTTCAGCACCAGAAACCGCTGAACCAACTAACAACGAGTCAAAAACTTTTTTTTTGAAGGTTCTACAACCGTTGAGTTAAGTGACCGGGTGAGGGTCACCAAACTTAGAAGGTGCATTCCCTTTTCTTTTCTCTTTTTTTTCTTTTTCGGAGCACTCACTTATATTCATCGGCTTCCCTACGTAGAGTGCGTGTGAGATGGTGCTGACTGCTGAAATAAACTACTCAAGAGCTGTCAGAGAATGAGAATTTAAGGCTAAAACATAATAAAAATACAACTCAATTTCCATATGCAGGGGACTTACGGTGTTAAAACAATACCGATCTTGTGATTTTTCTCAAGTCTCCGCAAACTCGACTCAAAGTAATCTATAGCCTAAAACTTTCAAGAAGATGCAATTTTTTTTTATTATAATACTGAAAAAAAAATGAAAAAACAAACTAAAACAATGTCTCCCTCCCCCAGACTTAAACAAGCATTGTCCTCAATGAAAGGACATAATTATTAAAGTAAGAGAAGGAAAGAACAACTCCCTGATCAAGTTGCAGTGTAGTTAGGCGCTTCAAAGAAACTCTCCTCTATACCGACATCTTCAGGCACCGAACCTCCATAGAATAACTTCAGACGCTGCCCGTTAACCTTAAAGACTTTGTCAGTACCTGTACTTTTAATTTCTACTGCACCATGAGGGAAAACATTAGTAACAACGAAAGGGCCAATCCATTTGGATCGAAGTTTCCCAGCCATAAGCTTAAGGCGGGAATTAAACATAAACCTGTTGGCCCACAGAAAACTCTTTCCTAGAAATCATTTTATCATGGAAGTGCTTAGTTTTTCTTTATAAATTCTAGAGCTTTCATAAGCCTCTAATCTAAGCTCTTCCAACTGTTGTAATTGGAGTTTTCTTTCAATACCTGCTTGTTGCATCTCCAAATTACAACTTTTCACCGCCCAATAGGCACGGTGTTCTATCTCAACAGGAAGATGACATGCCTTACCAAAAACAAGTCGATAAGGAGACATCCCAATGGGTGTCTTGAAAGCTGTTCTCTGAGCCCAAAGTGCGTCTTCTAGACGACGACTCCAGTCCTTCCTGTTTGGTTGCACCATTTTCTCTAAAATCTGTTTGATCTCCCTGTTTGAGATCTCAGCTTGCCCATTAGTTTGGGTGATATGCAGTAGAGACTCTGTGCACAACTCCATACTTTCGGAGCAAAGCTTCCATGGTGCGGTTACAGAAATGAGTGCCTTGGTCACTGATGATAGCTCGCGGTATTCCAAACCTGCAAAAGATATTAGACCTGACAAAATCTGCAACAACTCTAGAATCATTAGTCTGAGTGGGGATAGCTTCTACCCACTTTGAGACATAATCAACAGCAAGCAGAATATAAAGGAAACCAACGATACAGAAAGGGACCCATGAAGTCATTCCCCATACATCGAATACCTCACAGAAAAGCATAGGTTGCTGAGGCATTTCACTCTTGCGAGTGATGTTCGTACCTGCTATCTGGCACTCTTTACAAGTGCGGTAAGTCTCATAAGCATCTTTAAAAACAGTTGGCCAATAGAAGCCTGAGTCGAGGACTTTTCTTGCAGTTCTTTGCGGGCCAAAATGTCCTCCGACTGAGACGCATGAGAGAAATTTAAAATGGATTCAATCTCATAGTCGGGGACACATCTTCTAATAACTTGATCACTACCAAACTTCCAAAGATATGGATCATCCCAAACATAATATTTGGCATCACTTTTGAGTTTATGAATCTGTGATCTAGATGCACCTGTAGGAAAAACACCAGCAACAAGATAATTAACAATATCAGCAAACCAGGTGTAATACCATGTAAACTAAAAGCTGCTCATCAGGAAAGTCATCCTGAATAGGAAAAAGATCTTCATCTCTCTCTATCCTGCTCAAATGGTCAGCCACTAAGTTCTCAGCTCCAGTTTTGTCTTTAATCTCTACATTAAACTCTTGGAGCAACAACATCCACCGAATCAATCTCGGTTTTGCATCCGGCTTCTTCAACAAATATTTTAAAGCTGCATGGTCAGTAAAAACAACAACCTTGGAACCTAGCAAATAAGATCTGAATTTATCAAGAGCAAAAACAATAGCTAGAAGTTCTTTTTCAGTGGTAGTGTAATTTGACTGTGCAGAGTCTAAAGTCCTAGAAGCATAGTAAATAACAGGGCAGCCTTGTTAACTCTTTGTGCAAGGACAGCCCAACAGCATAATTCGAAGCGTCACACATAAGCTCAAAAGGGAGGGTCCAGTCAGGCGGCTGGATTATGGGAGCGGAGGTCAATGCTCTCTTCAAGAAGTCAAACGCCTGTTTGCATTTGTCATCGAAGTGGAAAGTGACGTCATTCTTCAACAAGTTTGACAGCGGAAGAGCTATCTTGCTGAAATCTTTGATGAAACGCCTGTAAAAACCTGCATGACCAAGAAAAGAGCGAATCTCGCGAATGCAAGATGGGTAAGGTAGTGTAGAAATCACATCAATCTTAGCAGGGTCAACAGAAATTCCTTTTCAGAAATTATGTGACCAAGAACATTCCCTGCTCAACCATAAATGACATTTTTCATAATTTAAAACAAGGTTAGTTTCGATGCATCTTTCTAAAATCAAGCTTAAACTGCTCAAGCATGCATCAAAAGAAGAACCATAGACAGTGAAGTCGTCCATAAAGACTTCCATGCAATTTTCAATAAAATCAGAAAAAATACTAAGCATGCAACGCTGGAAAGTGCCAGGAGCATTGCAGAGACCAAAAGGCATTCGCCTATAAGCAAAAGTACCGAAAGGACAAGTAAAAGTGGTCTTCTCTTGATCTTCCGGTGCAATATGAATCTGAAAGTAACCTGAAAAGCCATCAAGAAAACAATAATGTGATTTACCAGCTAGCCGTTCAAGCATTTGGTCGATGAACGGTAAAGGAAAATGATCCTTTCTAGTAGCCTGGTTTAGTCTCCTGTAATCGATACAAACTCTCCAGCTATTCTGCACTCTAGTGGGAACAAGTTCATTCTTTTCATTTTTGATAACTGTAAGTCCAGATTTCTTAGGTACACCTGCACTGGGCTTACCCACTTACTGTCAGAGATAGGGTAAATGATACCTGCTTGCAAGAGTTTGGTTACCTCTTTCTTCACGACATCGAGAATCAAAGGATTAAGCCTCCTTTGGGGCTGCCTTATTGTTTTCGCACCATCCTCAAGTAAAATTCTGTGCATACACATGGAAGGACTAATTCCTGGAAGGTCGGCTAATGTCCACCCGATTGCCTTTTGTGCTTCTTCAGAACCTGCAAAAGTTTGTTTTCTTGATCGAAATCAAGGTTAGAAGAAATAATAACAGGGAGTTTTTCATTACTCTCCAAGTAAGCGTATTTCAGGTTTTCAGGGAGCTCCTTTAGCTCTAAGGACGGGGGCTGCTCGATGGATGGGGCGCTTGGGGCAGCAGGAACATCAAGAGCATCAGCTACAAAAACAGATTCATCGGCGACAGCTTCACCTGTAGGAAATACGTCAGCCTGCAGGGCAGCATCAATCTCAGCACACACAACACAAAGGTTAATGTCAGTACAATCAGAACATGAATAAACATCATCAAAACCAGATGAAAAATCAAGAGAAAATAAATCAGAAAAAGTGTCATCAACTAATTCAGAAATCAACTCAATGCGAAAAACAGAGTGTTCCTCCAAAGGATGTTTCATGGCATCAAAAATGTTAAATTTTGCGATAATGTCGCCAAACTCCATGGACATGCTTCCATCATCAACATCATTTTAGTTTTTGCCGTTTTCATGAATGGTCTTCCTAAAATGATTGGAGCTTTGCTGGACCTTGTTTCTCCCTCCATGTCAAGAATGTAAAAATCTGCAGGAAAAATTAAATCGTTAACTTGAACAAGGACATCTTCGATTATGCCGGCAGGGCGGGTGTTTACTCCTGTTCGCCAACTGAATGATTAAGCTGTAGGTTGCAAAGGACCAAGACAAAGGTTATTATAAACAGAAGTAGGCATAACATTAATGCTTGCTCCTAAATCAAGCATCAGCATGCAGTCATCGAATTTACTATTTCCGATGGTACAAGGGATAGCAAAAGTTCCCCGGTCCTTGCACTTTTGTGGCAAGACCGGAAGAGTGAGGGCTGAAACATTCCCTTCGCCCGTAAATTTTTCAGATGAAGGTCGGGGCTGAATAAAGGAAGAAATATTCCTTCCCAAATTGACTCTCTCACTTCCCTTCATCCTCCTCTTGTTGGTGCACAAATCCTTCAGAAACTTAGCATACTTAGGAACCTGCTTAATCACATCAAGTAACGGGATGTTTACCGCAACTTTTCGGAAACATCTAATATCTCTCTTTCTTTGTCTCCCTCCTCAATTCTCTTATTTTCAGAACTCTATGTGGGAAGGGGACTGGTGGTACGTGCTCTTTTTCTTTAATTTTTTCAGTTTCGACCACAACAGAAGAAGAGAAGGAGGTTCAGCAGACAGTTCAGAAGTAGGAAGTTCAGAAGTTACCTCAATGATTTTTTATTTTTTTTCAGGGGCTGATTCTGTAACTTTTCCGGATCTCAAAGAAATTGCACTCACATTAGCATTAGGACCATTTGGATTGATAACTGTTTGGGCTGGAAGTTGGTTCGACCCTTGGGCTTGCATGTTATTCATCTGAGTAGCAAGTTGTCCCATCTGCGTGTTCAAGTTCTGGATGCTAGCATCGGTCCTTTGTTGGAACTGAAGGTTATTGACGGCCATTTGTTTAACAAGTTCCTCTAAAGAGGTCCGGAAGGTGTAGGGGCAGCCGCTTGAGGTGGGTTAGGTTGTTGGCTCGTTTGTGAGTTTCCATATCGGAGGTTTGGATGGTTCCTCCAACTCGGTGGTACTTATTAGTGGACAGGTCGGGATGTTGTACCGGTTCTGGTTGTTACTTTGGTTGTAAAGGGCTGCAGCATAAGCTGGAGGTAATTCAGTAGGCTTATCATCTTGCAAAATAGGACATGTATCAGTAGGATGATCAGAAGAGGTACAAATGCCACATAACCTTGGTGGTGTTTGAAGTTGTTGGGTTGCTTGAGCCTTACCTACGACTATCATCTGCTGCACTAAATCCTTCAGCTCATTCATTTTATTTTCGAAGGCTTTGTCGGAGTGAGAAACATGAGAGGATACGTGAATTTCGTTCACACCCTTTATTTGGACAGAATTATTTCTTGTTGTGAACTGTTGGGAATTTAGTGACATATTCTCAATTAGAGCCTTGGCAGCAGCCGGAGTTTTATCGACAAGTGCTCCACCACTAGCAGCATCAAGAATGTTCCTATCCATCGGTAACAACCCCTCATAAAAGTACTGGATGAGTAGCTGCTCGGTGATCTGGTGCTGAGGGCAGCTGGATACCAACTGTTTAAACCTCTCCCAATATTCGGTCAAAGACTCATTACCCTGTCTAATACCACATATCTCTTTTCTTATCGAGGCAGCTCTGGAGGCAGGAAAGTATCTCTCAAGAACACTTTTTCAGAGCATTCCAGTTTGCAATTGAATTTGGCTCGAGGGAATATATCCAATCCTTTGCTGCACCCTGCAATGAAAAGGAAAAGCTCGAAGTTTGATATGATTTCAGTGATCCCTTCAGGCTTCAGTGGCGTAGAACACACCACTTGAAATTCTTTCAGATGTTTGTGAGGATCTTCACCTGCAAGACCACTAAACTT
The DNA here is from genome assembly GCF_024323335.1 of Lathyrus oleraceus. Lineage (NCBI taxonomy): Eukaryota > Viridiplantae > Streptophyta > Magnoliopsida > Fabales > Fabaceae > Lathyrus > Lathyrus oleraceus. The sequence continues at coordinate 504,049,448 of NC_066584.1, read as the reverse complement.
GGGCAACAAATGGATTAAACCTGATTTTAACTCAAAGGAACAGCATCAGCAGCATAATCAATACACAAACCGTTGTAATTCACATCAGGTGCAGCTAACTGCCTTAGTTCTATTATCACCTTTCAAGTGAGCTAGTGGAAACCTGGACTGCTCTACGTCGTGTGTGCAAAGTTCTCTCTACTTCAGGATCAAAAACAACAAGTTCAGAACAAGATGACCTAGTTGCCAGACTAATGCCAACAATGCAGCAACAATGTTCAAAATGCCAACAATGTCCCTAAAATTTAAAAAACAAGCACAAAGAAGGAAATCGATCAAAAAACTTCAGAAAAAAAACGACACGAATTTGATCTAATGGCTTAAAATAGAATTTTGAGAATTTTTTCGATTTTTTACGACTCGATGAAAACAGTAAATAAATCATAAAAAATAGAAAATGATGAATTTGGGAATTTGAAAGCACCCTCCCTTAACTACTTTGTAGTTAGGGACAAACGTTTCTCTAATTTTTCTGCTTCAAATGCCCGGAACAGATTTTGATTCGGACGAAATTTTCAAAAAAAAAAAAAAAAACAGATTTTTTTTTACGTTTTGGACTCTAAAATGCGAACTGGACGAAACCGCGAGGAAACTAAGGTCTGGACTCGAGGAAACTAACACTATGACTCAAAATTGATTAATAACGACAATTTCCCCGCAACGGCGCCAATTTGATCCACGGTCGCTCGCGGATCAAAAACGAGTGTTTTTTGTAAATATGTAATATAGCGACACTGACTCGAAATATCGTCTCTCAAGGATTCTTGTGGAAAATCAATAACTAATAAAATAAGGGGGGTTTTGGTTAGGTTTCCGATAAAGAAAAAGCACTTAAAATAATTGATTACTGAAATAAGTTGTTGTGAAATAAGCGATTAAAGTAACAGATCCATTGCCTCGGTTCTTACTAATCATCGACCGATGAAATACAATTTCCAAGCGGGACTTCTATCCTATTTGAGGAAAAAATCATCACAGCGTGGAAGATTTGATAAGACATGTTCCTATTGCCGGATTAAGCATACGGTAAATGATAGAGCAAATTAACAGTTAAGCAGAGTTAATCTACGATTAAATTAGGACACAGATCACTCAAATTAAATCAATACATTATATGATAATTGAATTAAGCAAACAACAATCACATAATAATTGAAAGGAATAGAATTAAATGTAAATATCATAACAATCTCAAAGTTGAAACCTGAGTACAGTGAATCCGTCAAAGAGGATTAGTTCTCCATGAGTTTTCAAGCTTCAACAATTTTTTTTTTACGTGAATAACCCCCTTTGAATAGTACACATGTTCTCCTTAAAAAGATAAAAAGTGGATCCGGTTCAAATCCAACTGGGTCGAAAATATAACCCAGGCCCACAACATGACTCAATACTAAATAAAATTCTAATGCTGTACTTGAAACGAAATTCTGGAATTTTGAGCTCGTCTGACTTCGACTCCACCAGAAAGTCGTAGCTCTCTCTCTTAGCTTTCCGTGATTTTTAGAACGCCTCAAACGGATTTCCCGGAACTCCAATTATGATTGTTTCCGCGCAGACTGCTAAAGCTGAAAATAAGTGCGAAAATTAACTAAAAATAAAATAAAATATGAAAACATAATAAAATATAATAATAACAAATAATTAAAGAATTCCTAAGTAAAAAGTCGGAGAATTGTGCAATAAATATCACTGATTAAACGTCATGAAATTTGGAACATCAATGGATGACTGCTCATTTTTCTGTGTTGTATCTACAAATTCGTAATCCAGTGAAATAAAAGTATCTTAGTTTGTGAACTTTTCTATACCATTATGCTCCTCATTGAAATGTTGAGATGGAACCAGCATGTTATGAGTCATATTCAATCATTTTGTCTGAAATTTTTTCAAAATTTTCATATCTTGAAGTACCACGTCATGAAAATTTGGAACATCAATGGATGACTGCTCATTTTTCTGTGTTGTATCTACATTCATAATCCAGTGAAATAAAAGTATCTTAGTTTGTTAACTTTTCTATACCATTATGCTCCTCATTGAAATGTTGAGATGGAACCAGCATGTTGTGAGTCATATTTTCAATCATGTTAGTCTGAACATTTTTCAAAATTTTCATATCTTGAAGTACCACGTCATGAAAATTTGGAACATCAATGGATGACTGCTCATTTTTTTGTGTTGTATCTACAAATTCGTAATCCAGTGAAATAAAAGTATCTTATTTGTGAACTTTTCTATACCATTATGCTCCTCATTGAAATGTTGAGATGGAACCAGCATGTTGTGAGTCATATTTTCAATCATGTTAGTCTGAAATTTTTTCAAAATTTTCATATCTTGAAGTACCACGTCATGAAAATTTGGAACATCAATGGATGACTGCTCATTTTTTCTGTGTTGTATCTACAAATTCGTAATCCAGTGAAATAAAAGTATCTTAGTTTGTGAACTTTTCTATACCATTATGCTCCTCATTGAAATGTTGAGATGGAACCAGCATGTTTTGAGTCATATTTTCAATCATGTTAGTCTGAAATTTTTTCAAAATTTCATATCTTGAAGTACCACGTCATGAAAATTTGGAACATCAATGGATGACTGCTCATTTTTCTGTGTTGTATCTACAAATTCATAATCCGTGAAATAAAAGTATCTTAATTTGTGAACTTTTCTATACCATTATGCTCCTCATTGAAATGTTGAGATGGACCAGCATGTTGTGAGTCATATTTTCAATCATGTTAGTCTGAAATTTTTTCAAAATTTCATATCTTGAAGTACCACGTCATGAAAATTTGGAACATCAATGGATGACTGCTCATTTTTTCTGTGTTGTATCTACAAATTCATAATCCAGTGAAATAAAAGTATCTTAATTTGTGAACTTTTCTATACCATTATGCTCCTCATTGAAATGTTGAGATGGAACCAGCATGTTGTTAGTCATATTTTCAATCATGTTAGTCTGAAATTTTTTAAATTTTCATATCTTGAAGTACCACGTCATGAAAATTTGGAACATCAATGGATGACTGCTCATTTTTCTGTGTTGTATCTACAAATTCATAATCCAGTGAAATAAAAGTATCTTGTTTTGTGAACTTTTCTATACCATTATGCTCCTCATTGAAATGTTGAGATGGAACCAGCATGTTGTGAGTCATATTTTCAATCATGTTAGTCTGAAATTTTTCAAAATTTCATATCTTGAAGTACCACGTCATGAAAATTTGGAACATCAATGGATGACTGCTCATTTTTCTGTGTTGTATCTACAAATTCATAACCCGTGAAATAAAAGTATCTTAGTTTGTGAACTTTTCTATACCATTATGCTCCTCATTGAAATGTTGAGATGGAACCAGCATGTTGTGAGTCATATTTTCAATCATGTTGTCTGAAATTTTTTCAAAATTTTCATATCTTGAAGTACCACGTCATGAAAATTTGGAACATCAATGGATGACTGCTCATTTTTCTCTTTGTGTTGTATCTACAAATTCATAATCCAGTGAAATAAAAGTATCTTAGTTTTGTGACTTTTCTACACCATTATGCTCCTCATTGAAATGTTGAGATGGAACCAGCATGTTGTGAGTCATATTTTAAATCATGTTAGTCTGAATTTTTTTCAAAATTTTCATATCTTGAAGTACCACGTCATGAAAATTTGGAACATCAATGGATGACTGCTCATTTTTCTGTGTTGTATCTACAAATTCATAATCCAGTGAAATAAAGTATCTTAGTTTGTTAACTTTTCTATACCATTATGCTCCTCATTGAAATGTTGAGATGGAACCAGCATGTTGTGAGTCATATTTTCAATCATGTAGTCTGAACATTTTTCAAAATTTTCATATCTTGAAGTACCACGTCATGAAAATTTGGAACATCAATGGATGACTGCTCATTTTTTGTGTTGTATCTACAAATCCATAATCCAGTGAAATAAAAGTATCTTAAGTTGTGAACTTTTCTATACCATTATGCTCCTCATTGAAATGTTGAGATGGAACCACATGTTGTGAGTCATATTTTCAATCATGTTAGTCTGAAATTTTTTCAAAATTTTCATATCTTGAAGTACCACGTCATGAAAATTTGGAACATCAATGGATGACTGCTCATTTTTCTGTGTTGTATCTACAAATTCATAATCCAGTGAAATAAAAGTATCTTATTTGTGAACTTTTCTATACCATTATGCTCCTCATTGAAATGTTGAGATGGAACCAGCATGTTGTGAGTCATATTTTCAATCATGTTAGTCTGAAATTTTTTCAAATTTTCATATCTTGAAGTACCACGTCATGAAAATTTGGAACATCAATGGATGACTGCTCATTTTTCTGTGTTGTATCTACAAATTCATAATCCAGTGAAATAAAAGTATCTTAGTTTGTGAACTTTTCTATACCATTATGCTCCTCATTGAAAATGTTTGAGATGGAACCAGCATGTTGTGAGTCATATTTTCAATCATGTTAGTCTGAACCATTTTTCAAATTTTCATATCTTGAAGTACCACGTCATGAAAATTTGGAACATCAATGGATGACTGCTCATTTTTCTGTGTTGTATCTACAAATTCTAATCCAGTGAAATAAAAGTATCTTAGTTTGTGAACTTTTCTATACCTTATGCTCCTCATTGAAATGTTGAGATGGAACCAGCATTTTGTGAGTCATATTTTCAATCATGTTAGTCTGAAATTTTTTCAAAATTTTCATATCTTGAGTACCACGTCATGAAATTTGGAACATCATGGATGACTGCTCATTTTTTCTGTGTTGTATCTACAATTCATAATCCAGTGAAATAAAGTATCTTAGTTTGTGAACTTTTTCTACACCATTATGCTCCTCATTGAAATGTTGAGAATGGAACCAGCATGTTGTGAGTCATATTTTAAATAATGTTAGTCTGAATTTTTTTTTTCAAAATTTTCATATCTTGAAGTACCACGTCATGAAAATTTGGAACATCAATGGATTACTGCTCATTTTTCTGTTTGTCTCCAAATTCGTAATCCAGTGAAATAAAAGTATCTAATTTGTTAACTTTTCTATACATTATGCTCCTCATTGAAATGTTGAGATGGAACCAGCATGTTGTGAGTCATATTTTCAATCATGTTAGTCTGAACATTTTTCAAAATTTTCATATCTTGAAGTACCACGTCATGAAAATTTTGGAACATCAATGGATGACTGCTCATTTTTTGTGTGTGTATCTACAAATTCATAATCCGTGAAATAAAAGTATCTAATTTTGAACTTTTCTATACCATTATGCTCCTCATTGAAATGTTGAGATGGAACCAGCATGTTGTGAGTCATATTTTCAATCATGTTAGTCTGAAATTTTTTCAAAATTTTCATATCTTGAAGTACCCACGTCATGAAAATTTGGAACATCAATGGATGACTGCTCATTTTTCTGTGTTGTATCTACAAATTCATAATCCATGAAATAAAAGTATCTTAGTTTGTGAACTTTTCTATACCATTATGCTCCTCATTGAAATGTTGATGAACCAGCATGTTTTGGTCATATTTTCAATCATGTTAGTCTGAAATTTTTTCAAATTTTCATATCTTGAAGTACCACGTCATGAAAATTTGGAACATCAATGGATGACTGCTCATTTTTTTTTGTGTTGTATCTACAAATTCGTAATCCAGTGAAATAAAAGTATCTTAATTTGTGAACTTTTCTATACCATTATGCTCCTCATTGAAATGTTGAGATGGAACCAGCATGTTGTGAGTCATATTTTCAATCATGTTAGTCTGAAATTTTTCAAATTTTTCATATCTTGAAGTACCACGTCATGAAAATTTGGAACATCAATGGATGACTGCTCATTTTCTGTGTTTTATCTACAATTCGTAATCCAGTGAAATAAAAGTATCTTAATTTTGTGAAAATTTTCTATACCATTATGCTCCTCATTGAAATGTTGAGATGGAACCAGCATGTTGTGAGTCATATTTTCAATCATGTTAGTCTGAAATTTTTTTCAAATTTTTCATATCTTGAATACCACGTCATGAAATTTGGAACATCAA